>NC_088344.1:25267500-25922500 GCF_036884655.1 Musa acuminata AAA Group | reverse complement strand
GGGTCATGCACTTATGGTAGGCGTTGTGACGAGTAGAGGTTCGAATATGAGATATCTACCGAAGCCCCTATCTTATTGGATATCTAATAAGTCCCTAAATTATTTGACCATATAGATTAGATCCAATAAGAGCTAATGAGAGATTATTGGGTAGAAACCCACTAATCTAAGAGGCTTGGGTAGTTGGATAGAGATCCAATACCCAATATTGTAGGATCTATTAAGGTTAAGTTGATAGTGGGCCTTTATAAGTAAAAAAAAATAAAGAGTCATAAGCTATGCCATTTTGGCTACCACTTCCTATTCTCCTCTTCACTTCTCTTCCTCAGCCAACAAGCCCTATTTGGGGCATGTGGAGATTTGAACAGCGATTCAAGGAGCATCTTCGAAACCCTTGCCGTGTGGTTTATCGTTAGAAAGGAGGACAATTGACCTCCTTCATCTTCTCCCATAGATCTACAGGATTTTAGGGATATACGATCTCCCTAGGTAACTCAACTATATCACACGTGGTTTTCGGTTTCATGGGTTTTTATTTTCGCACGATGATGAAACCTTTTTATGAAAATTTGAGATTTTTATTTTCTGTTCTTCCACTATACATGTGATATTACTCATAAATTTCCCAACAATATGTTCATTATGATTCATCAAGTTCTAAAGCTCAATAATATTATATCTAGTGAGACCTTCTTGTGCAATTTATTCTTAATTCCTTTCCTACCTAGTTTGACCCATTTAAAATTTATTATAATATAAATAAATGATAAATAAAACTTAAATAAGCTGATTATATTTAGAAATAATTAAGATTAAAGAGGAAAAGGTCTCATAATATTCTAATTATTACTCAAAGAGTGAGGAACAATAAAAAAAATTCAAACATGATTCATTAAATAAATCAGTTAAGTTTATAAAGACTATACAAACTCATAAAAAAAAATTTATAGTAAAATGCTTCTTTTATGGCAGTTGTGTGAAAAAGGACTATAAGACTTGTTTAAAAAGGAAAGATATAAACTGACTTTTGTATGTCTTAAATTAAATAATATGGAAGTCTCATCTAATAGTCAATGGATTATACTCGGTGCTTTAACTAATGTCACCAATAATGGATATTATTTTATTTTAACTCAAAAAAGTCAAAGGAGCATGAAAGATTCATCATTATAGAAAAATATTTTAAATGGTAGTTTTGGTCTACATTCAAAGATAATTCATTATATGTATCTTGAGAATGCATGCTATGTTCCTATAATTTAAAAAACTTAGTTTATTTATCTATAATTACTATGATATTATTATTCTTTTGGTAATGATAAACTCAATATATTTATGATTTAATAAAATTTGATTTTAAAATTCTGTATAATTATTTATATAGAATTAATGTGAAACTTGAGTTTACGATGACTCTATAATCAAATGTCTGAAATAAAATATAGTTTCATGAACTTCTTGAGATTATATATATTTACATCCATGAATCATTCTATATTTTCTATTGTATGGAGAAAGAAATTTTTTACCTTTATAAATGACTTAGCGAAATATGACTATATATGTAATTCATATAATATCTTAAGCTATTGACACCCATAAACATGTATAAATATAGTCAACAAATAATTAGATAGAAATATTCAAAATTACTATATTCAATTGGAGTGATAAATTTTATTAATAAGATTAGGAATTTGATTTTTTTCTAGATTCCTATAGAATAGTAAATCAGTGGGAGTAATAATCTCAAACTTTAATATTGGGGAGATCCAAGTTAATATTCCCTTTATCATTTCCTATTCAAGAAATTATTCTTCCCAAAATCATCGAACAAATTAATGAAATAAATACTAAAATAATATTGATGAACTCTTACATGATGTTGATCTGATTGTTAATAATCTCGTAGAACAACCACAACTAATAACTTTGAGTAAATCTTAAAGAGAAAGGAGATTTGTTATTTCTAATAATTATATAGTATATTTACAAGAATCAAATTATGACATAAGTATCAAAGGGGACCCCTTATCATTTTCACAAGCCATGAAAAACAAAGATTCTAAAAGGTGATATGATGCAATAAAATAAAAGTTAAAATTAATAAATAACAGTGGTGTTTGAAAAATCATTGAATTATCCGATAATTAAAAAAGAGTCAATTGTAAATTAGTTTTTAAGACTAAATATAACTCAAGGGATAATGTCAAATAATATAAAGTCAAACTTATGGTTAAAAATTTTACTTATAAAAAAGATATCGATCATAACGAGATATGTTTTTCTAGTTTCTAAATAGATTTGTTAAGAATTGTCATGACATTAGTAACTTATTATGATCTTGAGTTACATTATATGGATGTAAAAATAAATTTTTTAAATAAAAATCTACATAAAAATATATATGGAATAACTTAAACGATTCATAGAAAAAGGAAAGAAAAGTTTAGCTTGCAAACTTAGAAAACATATTTATAACCTTAAACAGGTTTTTAGATAATGATATATAAAGTTTCATGATACCATTACTTTCTCAAATTTTAAGAAAATATTATATTTGAAGGTTAGTGAGAACAAGTCTATTATATTGGTCTTTTGGATGATATCTCTATTTATCAATAGTGATCTTAATTTATTGTACAAAACTAAGATATTTCTTACTAAAAATTTTAAGATATTTGATATAAATGAGACTAGTTATGTTATTGGCATTAAAATATTAAGGGATAAAATCAAATATTACTAGGATTATTTTAGAAATAATATATTGATCAAGTCTTTAAGAGATTTAGTATATAGTTTTGTTCAACTAATGATACATTGCTTAACATATGTGAAAATTTTAGTCAAAGTCAGTGATTTATGAATGACTTAAAAAAATTAAATAAAAATATTTATTGTGGATGCCTAGTTGGAAGTTTATTATATACATAAGTGATAAGATGCACAACTTGTTAGGATCAGAGCGGCACTAAGAGGGGGGGGTGAATTAGTGCAGCGGATTAAAACTTTGATTTTAATAAAATCTTTCGTACGTTAAGAACGAAACTTGAGAAATTTAACTTGAAGGCGTGTTCTTAAAGTTGCGCAGCAAGAGTAATAAGGAACTAAAGCAGTAAGAAGATTTGCAGTAATGTAAATGACAATAATAAAAAGCAAACCAGAGATTATGCCGATTTTTAGAGTGGTTCGGTCAAATGACCTACTCCACTTGCGAGGCCCCTCTTCGATGAGGCTCCCACCTTCCACTAGCAAGTCTCTTGAAATAGAAGGGTAAACACCCCTCTTACAACCTTTTACAAGCAGCTCAACCTCTTACAAATATTCAATAAGAAAGAAGGAGGAGAACTCTCTAGCAAATTGAAAACAAGACTTGCTAAGACTTTCTAAGACTTTTCTCTCAATCAAAATGCTTCTCAAAAGTTGTATCCTCAGCTGAGATTTGAGGGGTATTTATAGGCCTCAAGAGGATTCAAATTTTGGGCTCCAAAATTTGAATTCTCTTAGGGTTCCCGGTGCTGGCGGTTCCACCGCCCAGCCAGGCGATGCCACCGCCCAGCGCTCGGGTGCTGGGCGGTGCAACCGCCCAGCCAAGGAGGTGTCACCGCCCAGCACTCGGGTGCTGGGCGGTGCCACCGCCTACAGTGTTTTCAGCCCGACTACAGTGTTTTCAGCCACTAGTTGGGCTTCAATCTTGGCTCTCTAGTTCGCTGGTTTAGCTTAATTTTTAGCCTAAATCAACTCTGACTTTGGGCCCAGTTGGCCCCTAACCAGGATATAGGATTATCTCTTAATCCTAATCCTAATTACAAGTGGACTACATAACCAAAACACGTCCTAAGCAAATTTTCAACCGCGAACGTCGAGTCTTGTTTTGGCGAGCTTTCCGACGAACTTTCTACCGACGGGCTTCTAGCAAGCTCCCGAACTTGTGATGACTTTAATGAGTAGCCGAGCCTTCTTGGTGATCTCTGCGAGCCTCCGACGATTTCTTCGGCGAACTTCCGACACGTTCCCGATTTCTTCTCGGATGGTTCCGGCAGCATCTCCGATGATTCTTCGGTCTCTTAAACGTCCATCGAGCTCGACTCCGGTATCCTTGCTTTATGTTTTCTGGTTATCGTAGTTAATCCTGCACACTTAACTCAATAATATGGATTAGATCAATTAACCCACCAATTGATTACATCATCAAAATCCGAGATTCAACAATCTCCCCCTTTTTGATGATGACAATCAATTGATGACGGAGTTAAATGTAACTCCCCCTATCTATATGCCATATTATGAGAAGATAAAACACTTGAATTTCATCATTGAATTCAAGTATAAACCGATAAGCTCTAACCATAGAACTTATCGTTATTCTCATTAAGCATAATGTAAATGCGAAACTTTGATGAAAATCTTTTTCAAGTCGAAAGATAAGAGACAAATTTTACTATGACAAGAGATAAAGATTTTTAACTTGAATTGCATGATTATACATTTTAGACATGCATTCAATATGATTCAATCAATCTTACGATATTTTCAAGGATTTTGCAAGGCATATAAGATAATCATCGATCGATCACTTTTCTCAAGGATTTTGCAATTCATATTTTGTCATGCTATTAAGAATGATATAAGTCATCACTTTTCTCCCCCTTTGTCATCAACAAAAAGGAAAGTGAGACTTGAAGCACATATTTTGTCATACAACGATTTTATCATTGAAAATTAAGTATGCAAAAATATTTACGCAGAGTTCATTTTAGAGGAAAATTCAGCATGCATTCATATTATCTAATCTCTTCTTTCTATGAATAACAGAAATTGTAGATTTATAAGAGAGAGATTAGGATAAAAAAAATTCAAGTAGTAATTTCACGAAGTCAAGATCATAATTCGAATACAAACTCATTCAAATCGTCAAATTAATGAAAATCTCAACATTACTTTTTAATCATCACATAAGGCATTTAAAGAATTTTTGAAACATAGGAGAATGATTAATTTAAGCATACAATGTTTCAATCAAATTCAAGTCATGAATGCCAATACTTTCATATTTGTAAGTATCAATTCATGAATGCCAAAAGATATTATTTGTGATTCCAATTTTGCAAGATCAAGATTATGATTTAGATAAAACTTATTTAAATCAAATCGCTAACTTGAAATTCATAATCAAGTCATCAAAGTCGATTTCGAGATTTCACAACATGTCATATGGAATTTGAAGGAGAATGAGAGATGGAAAGAAGATGAAAAACTTTACGGAAAATCCAATCAAACAAGTTTATTGTTTAGGGACAATTTAACATACCTAATTCCCTTCTAATGAATTCAAATTGGTCTTCATTCAAGGCTTTTGTGAATATATCTGCTAATTGATGCTTTGTGTCAATGAATTCTAGAACAACATTATTGTTAAGGACATGATCGCGTATGAAATGATGCCTAACGTCGATGTGCTTAGTTCTAGAATGCTGAATTGGATTTTTAGTAAGACATATGGCACTAGTATTATCACATTTTATGGGAATATTTTTAAAGTGAATTCCATAGTCTTCTAATGTATTTTTCATCCAAATGACTTGTGCACAACATGCACTTGCAGCTATGTATTCGGCTTCTGCCGTAGATAGTGCAACTGAATTTTGTTTCTTGGAAGTCCAAGAAACAAGTGCATGTCCTAAAAATTGGCATGTTTCGAATGTACTTTTTCTATCTATTCTGCATCCGCCAAAATCGGCATCCGCATAGGCTATTAAATCAAATTTTTCAGATTTTGGATACCATAATCCTAAATTTGGAGTTCCTTTAAGATATCTAAATATTCTTTTAACACTCTTAAGATGACATAATTTAGGATTAGATTGAAACCTAGCGCAAAGTCCTACACTAAACATAATATCCGGTCTAGTCGTAGTGAGGTAGAGTAGACTACCTATCATTCCCCTATATGTTTTTTGATCGAAACTTTCACCATTTTCATCCATATCTAACTTAGTCGCAGTTCTCATAGGGGTGTTTATTGCTTTTGAACTATCCATGTTAAATCGTTTTAACAATTCTAATGTATATTTAGATTGGTTAAGAAATATACCATCACTAAGTTGTTTGATTTGTAATCCCAAAAAGAAAGTTAATTCACCCATTAAACTCATTTCAAATTCAAGACTCATACATTTGGCAAATGATTCACATAGTGATTCATCCGAAGAGCCAAACACAATATCGTCAACATAAATTTGCACAATAAGAAAATTATTTTCAAAATATTTAATAAACAATGTAGTATCAACCTTGCCTTTGGTAAAATTATTTAAAATAAGAAAGGAACTAAGCCTTTCATACCAAGCTCTAGGAGCTTGTTTTAAGCCATAGAGAGCTTTAGTCAATTTGAATACATGATTAGGAAGAAGAGAATTTTCAAATCCAGGAGGTTGTTCGACAAATACTTCTTCGGAAATAAAGCCATTCAAGAAAGCACTTTTAACATCCATTTGAAATAGTTTAAAATTATTACTACTAGCATAGGCAAGGAGCATCCTTATGGCTTCTAATCGAGCCACGGGAGCGAAGGTTTCTTCGTAATCGATACCTTCTTCTTGGTTGAAACCTTTGGCCACTAATCTAGCCTTGTTTCTAATCACGATACCATTTTCATCTTGCTTGTTTCTAAAGACCCACTTAGTACCTATGACTAAGTGGTCACTTGGTCTAGGAACAAGCTTCCATACCTCATTCCTCTCAAATTGGTTCAATTCTTCTTGCATTGCAATGATCCAAAAATCATCTTTTAAGGCTTCGTCAATGCATTTAGGTTCAATTTGAGAAAGGAAAGCGGCGTTAGCACAGATAAAGACATGTTTGAACCCCTTTTGATGTATCTCCTATAATTTGCTCTTTTGGATGAGCATCTACATACTTCCATTCTTTTGGTAAAGAAATTTCAGAAGAAGATGCATTCAAATGGCTATTTTGAGGAGAGGGTTCATTTAAATTCAAATTATCAAAACCAAGATCATCATCAAAATCATTTTTCTTTAAATCGAAAGTTTCATTAAAAACTACATGAATAGACTCTTCAATTACTAAAGTTCTTTTATTAAAAACCCGAAAAGCTTTAGAAACGGAAGAGTAACCAAGAAAGATGCCTTCATCGGATTTAACATCAAATTTTCCTAAAGCATCCCTTTCATTTAAAATAAAGCATTTACAACCAAAAACTTTAAAATAGGAGATGTTTGGTTTTTTGTTATTCCATAATTCATAGGGAGTTTTGGATAAGGATGGTCTTATTAGAACTCTATTCATGATGTAGCAAGCCGTATTTACGGCTTCAGCCCAAAAGTACTTAGGTAAACTATGTTAATTCAACATAGTTCTTGCCATTTCTTGTAGGTTTCTATTTTTCCTTTCAACTACTCCATTTTGTTGAGGATTTCTTGGAGTTGAGAAGTTGTGATTGTACCCATTACTTTCGCAAAAATTTTGAAAGTCACGATTTTGGAATTCACCACCGTGATCACTCCGAATTGATGAAATCATGAAGCCTTTTTCGTTTTGAGTGAGTTTACAAAATTTAGAGAAACACTTGAAGCAATCACTTTTGTGAGCTAAGAAATAGGTCCAAGTGTATCTAGAGTAGTCATCCACAATCACAAAAGCATATTTGCTTCCACCTAGACTTGTTGTATCAATTGGTCCAAATAAGTCCAAATGGATCAATTGTAATGGTCTAGTAGTGCTAATTTGATTTTTTGGTTTGAAGCTTGTTTTTATTTGTTTGCCTAGTTGACATGCATCGCATACTTTGTCCTTAATAAACTTTATATTTGGAATTCCTCGTACTAATTCTTGAGATGAGATCTTAGATATTGTTTTCATGCTTGCATGGCCTAATCTCCTATGCCAAAGCCAAGCATCATCATTTACGGTGGAGAAGCACATTTCATTACTTAGTTCATCAAGATTGATGGTATAGACATTATTTTGTTTTAAAGCAATCATAGTCATGTTATGATTTGGTTTTTCAATAATGCACATATTTGATTCAAATCTAACGATGTAACCTTTATCGCATAGTTGACTAATACTCAAGAGATTATGTTTCAATCCATCAACTAGTAAGACATCATCAATGGAAAAATTAAATTTGTTACCAATAGTTCCCTTGCCAATGATTTTGCCCTTGTTGTTGTCTCCGAAGGTAACGTACCCTTCTTCTTTGCTAGTGAGCATAGAGAAATGAGATGGATCTCCAGTCATATGTCTTGAGCATCCACTATCGAGATACCATCTCTTGCTCCTAGCTTGTGGGTTTGTCTACAAAAGAGGATGATTTTTAGGTACCCATTTGATTTTGGGTGCCTCAAAAATTGACCCACTAACTTTGTTATTTATGATTGAATTCTTTATAGTTCCTTTAGGAACCCATATTAATTTTTGTGAACTAATTTTCCTAAATGGGCATTTGTAGGCAATGTGTCCGGATTTGCAACAAAAGTTGCATTTCATATAAGAGGAAACATGTAATGTAGGTCCTTTTATGAAAGTGGTAGGATTTTGATGTAATCCTTTTACAAATCCAATTCCATTTCTATTTGCGATGTGACCCTTGTGTGCAAGGATCATATCTAATCCTTTGCTACCAACCTTAAACTTGTTTAAGGTTTCCTTAAGAAGCAAATTTTCATTTTTTATTGCTTCTAAGTGCTCACACTTAGAGCATGGAGGAGTTTGAAGACTATCAAACTTATCTTGTAGCAAAGCATGCTCTTTCTTTAAGATACTTAACTTCTTGCTAACAGTTCTACATTCATCAAATAATTCATGAAAAGCGATAGATAGTTCTTCAAAAGATAAGTCTTCATTAAATAAATCACATACCTCTTCTCCTAACGCCATTAGCGCGTAATGAGCAACTTGCTCGGTGTTGGACTCCTCTTCTTCGGATGCGCTTGAATCATCCCACGTTGCCTTGAATGCCTTCTTCTTTGATGTTCTTTTTTTGGCTTGAGGACAATCGTTCTTATAGTGTCCCGGTTTTTTGCATTCATAGCAAATCACTTGGTCCTTCTTTTGTTCAAATTTATTTTTTGTATTATTTTTAAATATGTTCTTTCTTAAATATTTTTTAAACTTATGAGTCAAAAGTGCAATGTCATTGTCACTGTCCTCATCACTTGATGTTCCTTTCAAGTGGTATTCTTGTGATTTGAGTGCCATATCCTTCCTGTTCTTTGGAAGGGGGTTCTCGAGTTCGTCATGAGCTTGACATGTCATTTCGTAGGTCATTAAAGACCCAATGAGTTCTTCAAGAGGGAATGCTTTAAGGTCTTTGGCCTCTTGAATGGCCGTAACTTTTGGATCCCAACTTTTAGGGAGGGATCTTAAGATTTTAGTTACTAATTCAAAGTTAGTAAAATCTTTACCAAGAGCTTTGAGTCCATTGATGACATCCGTAAACCGGGTGTAAATGTCTCCGATGAACTCACTTGGTTTCATTCGGAAAAGTTCGTAAGAGTGCACAAGGATGTTGATTTTGGACTCTTTCACTCGGCTAGTGCCTTCATGAGTGACCTCAAGAGTTCTCCAAATATCAAAAGCCGAATCACACATTGAAACACGATTAAATTCGTTTTTGTCTAGTGCACAAAACAAGGCATTCATAGCCTTTGCATTTAAAGCAAAAACCTTCTTCTCCGATTCATCCCATTCGCTCATCGGAAGAGAAGATTTTTGAAATCCATTCTCGACAATAGACCAAAGCTCAAAGTCCATAGAAATGAGGAAGATTCTCATGCGAGTCTTCCAATATGTGCAATCCGACCCATTAAACAAAGGTGGTCGTGCAATAGAATGACCCTCTTGCATGCTGGAGTAAGCCATCTCTCTTGGGTATTAAACCAAATATGAGAGATAACCTTGCTCTGATACCACTTGTTAGGATCGGAGCGGCACTAAGAGGGGGGGGTGAATTAGTGCAGCGGATTAAAACTTCGATTTTAATAAAATCTTTCGTACGTTAAGAACGAAACTTGAGAAATTTAACTTGAAGGCGTGTTCTTAAAGTTGCGCAGCAAGAGTAATAAGGAACTAAAGCAGTAAGAAGATTTGCAGTAATGTAAATGACAATAATAAAAAGCAAACCAGAGATTACGCCGATTTTTAGAGTGGTTCGGTCAAATGACCTACTCCACTTGCGAGGCCCCTCTTCGATGAGGCTCCCACCTTCCACTAGCAAGTCTCTTGAAATGGAAGGGTAAACACCCCTCTTACAACCTTTTACAAGCAGCTCAACCTCTTACAAATATTCAATAAGAAAGAAGGAGGAGAACTCTCTAGCAAATTGAAAACAAGACTTGCTAAGACTTTCTAAGACTTTTCTCTCAATCAAAATGCTTCTCAAAAGTTGTATCCTCAGCTGAGATTTGAGGGGTATTTATAGGCCTCAAGAGGATTCAAATTTTGGGCTCCAAAATTTGAATTCTCTTAGGGTTCCCGGTGCTGGCGGTTCCACCGCCCAGCCAGGCGATGCCACCGCCCAGCGCTCGGGTGCTGGGCGGTGCAACCGCCCAGCCAAGGAGGTGTCACCGCCCAGCACTCGGGTGCTGAGCGGTGCCACCGCCTACAGTGTTTTCAGCCCGACTACAGTGTTTTCAGCCACTAGTTGGGCTTCAATCTTGGCTCTCTAGTTCGCTGGTTTAGCTTAATTTTTAGCCTAAACCAACTCTGACTTTGGGCCCAGTTGGCCCCTAACCAGGATATAGGATTATCTCTTAATCCTAATCCTAATTACAAGTGGACTACATAACCAAAACACGTCCTAAGCAAATTTTCAACCGCGAACGTCGAGTCTTGTTCTAGCGAGCTTTCCGACGAATTTTCTGCCGACGGGCTTCTAGCAAGCTCCCGAACTTGTGATGACTTTAATGAGTAGCCGAGCCTTCTTGGTGATCTCCGCGAGCCTCCGACGATTTCTTCGGCGAACTTCCGACACGTTCCCGATTTCTTCTCGGATGGTTCCGGCAGCATCTCCGATGATTCTTCGGTCTCTTAAACGTCCATCGAGCTCGACTCCGGTATCCTTGCTTTATGTTTTCTGGTTATCGTAGTTAATCCTGCACACTTAACTCAATAATATGGATTAGATCAATTAACCCACCAATTGATTACATCATCAAAATCCGAGATTCAACACAACTGATATCTTATCACTAGATATCAATTTTACAATAAGGAATATTGGGCAGATAAAGAGTTATCGATAAATAAAACATTAGAAGATTATAAATAAATTGATAAGATATCTATAAGGGACGAAATATTGTATACTCATATTCAAGAGTTTAGATCAGCATAAAATGATAGGATTTTTAGACACTAATTCTATACATTGTCTCGATCGTATAAAATCCACTTTATAATTTGTATTTATATTAACTAGTGAGGTAATTTTTAATAATAGTATAATGAATATTGTGTTAATATCAAGAGCATTAAGAGGGGGGGGGGGTGAATTAGTGCAACGGAAAACTTTCGATGATTTAAAACGACGTTCGTACGATGAAATCGTTTCCGACGTAAAACCGTTTTCGGAAACTTAACTTGAAAGCGAGTTCGTAAAGGAGTGCAACAAAAGTAATAAGGAAGTAAAGCACATATGGAGGTTTGCAGTAAGGTAAACAGTAAGAATAAATGCAAACCAGAGAGCACCACAATTTTAGAGTGGTTCAGTCAATCTTAACCTACATCTACTTTTGGCTTTCTCCTTCGACGAGGTCACCGACGTCCACTAGAGGCCTTCCTTCAATAGGCGAAGGCTAACCACCCTTTTATAGTTTTATTCCTTTTGACGGGCTTAGGAGACAACCCTTACAAATTTTTCACTCCTCTCTTGAATGATCAAAACTTAGACGAAACGAGGGAGAAGAACTTTTGACCTTTACAACACTTTTGAGCTCTAAAATTATAATAATAAGATCAAGATCTCGGTGCCCTTTCATGCAGGAAAGGGTGGGGTTTATATAGGCCCTAAACTGTTTTGAATTTGGAGCTCAAAAATATCATTTCTTGGATTTCCGGGGTCCTGGCGGTACTACCACCATAACTGGGCGGTACTACCGCTCGGAGACCGAGCTCAGATAGTACCACCGCTTGATAAGGGCGGTACCACTGCCCAGTCTCGCTCAGAGACTAAGCCCAGGCAATACCACTGCCTGACCTGGGCGGTTGCATCGCCTAGCTTTCCTGAGCTCCTGGGCAGTGCCACCGTCGACCCAAGCGGTGCCACCGTTGACCAGGAAATCTGGGTCCGAATGGGTTGATCCATTCGGCCCAATTTGGATCTGTCAAGGGCCCAATTGCCCCAAGATTAAGTTAATGGGATTATCTCCAATTCCTAACTTAATCTACATGCTAACTATGATATTTTTTAAGACATTTACTACAACTTGCTCCGGTGCATCGATCACTTCTTCCAGCGAGCTTCCAGCGAACTTCTGGCGAACATCCGACGAACCCTCGGCGATGCTCCGGTGGATTTCCAGCAAACTCCTATACTTACGACGATCCACTTGGCGAGTTCCGACGAGCTTCTTTGGCAAACTCCTGGACTTCTCAGATTTGTTCCCGTAGAACCTCCGATGACCGTCCGGACTTCCGTCGAACTCTCGAACCCCCAACGTGATCATGGTCTTGATTCCGGCGTAACTCTTGCTGCATGTCTTACTTCCATCATAGTTAATCCTGCACACTTATCTCAACATATGAATTAGATAACAAATGACAATTGACTTCATCATCAAAATTCGAGATTCAATAATCTCCCCCTTTTTTATGATGACAATCAATTGATAATGGAGTTAATCTTAACTCCCCCTATCTATATGCCATACTTTAGATAAGTCATTCTTGAATTCAAAGCCTTTGAATTCAAGAGACATATTGATAAGTTAAGATTTTTTAACCTTATCAATACTCCCATCATGATTCCTATCATGATATATTTCTCTGAAAATGATGTCAAGGCTTGACATCCATTTTCAGGTTTTACATTTTAAGTGTGAAAGATAGCAATCGTAGCAATTCATCATATGGTAAGATATCAACGTGTAAAACTGCGATGTAAGTTCTTGATATCTTAACATAATACAAACATTTCAAGTGTTTAGTAATCATAGCATTTCATCACATGACAAGATATCAATTTGTAGAATTACGATGTAAGCTCTAGATATCTTAACATAGTGCAAATATGGCAATAACATAGTGCAAATATGGCATAGTGCAAATATGGCAATCATAGCAATTTTATCACCAATTTATCATATAATTCAAATTCAAATATGGCACTCATAGCATCAATTCATATAGCATTAAATTCAAATATGACACTCATAGCATCAATTCATATATTTCTCATTTAAATATAGCACTTATAGTATCAATTCATATATTTCTCCCCCTTTGTCATCAACAAAAAGGAGAATAATATAAGCAAATTTTAACTAGGTTTATGTCATTTTTCAATAATGAGTGATAGGATACCAATTATACAAACATCTCAAGGAAAACATGACATGGAGATAACTTTCATTACTTCTTCCTCTTTATTTGTTATTATATTTTTACATGAAGGAGAAAAGCCATTTGTGAGCTTACTCGAATGAAGTTAAAATTGATAAGATTTTAAAGCATGCTTCATTTTTTACAAGGATCAAGATATATGTGTGAATCAAATCCTTGCACGTAAAACTATTTCTCAAAAGATATAAGAAGGAATCATCAAATCCATTTCTCGAAAGATATTTTTCACATGATAAGTCTATGAGAGATGCATTTGCTAGTTGATTCCATATGTTAAAAATCAATAATGTGAATCAAACTCGATATGACATATGTATATTTAGTTCAGAAGAGAATAATGTGTCGAGAAAATCTGATTGTTAGGATCAAGAAGATCCGAAAATGAAATTTAACACTTTCATGCATTTGGACGAGGTTTTGCTATAGATTTTCAAATTCAATCATGAAGATAAAACATGCTTATTATCATAAAAATTTTTGTATCCAAAACACATAATTTCCAACATATAATTAAGGCATGTAATTATGTAAAATCATCATGGCAATTAAGTGATTTGATCATTAAATCAAGAAAGTCCAAAAAAAAATCTTAACAAGTTCATACATTCGGACACATTAACATTCCTATTTTTCTTCTAATGAAATCAAATTGTTCTTCACTTAGATGTTTTGTAAAAATATCAGCTAGTTGATGCTTAGTATCAATGAACTCTATGATTACATCATGATTAGTGACATGATCTCGTATAAAGTGATGTCTAATATCAATATGTTTTATTTTTGAGTGTTGAATGAGATTCTTTGTTAAACATATTGCACTTGTGTTATCACATTTAATGAGAATATTTTTAAGATGAACTTTATAATCTTCTAAGGTGTTTTTCATCCATACAACTTGTGTACAGCATGCACTAGCTGCAATATACTAAGCTTCGATTGTTAATAGTGTAATCGAGTTTTGTTTCTTAGATGACCAGGAAACAAGGAAATGTCCCAAAAATTGATATGTTCCTGATGTGTTTTTTCTATCTAGTCTACACCCAACAAAATTCGCATCAGCATAAGCAATTAACTCAAAATTCTTAGTTTTCGGATACCATAATCCTAGATTTGTGGTACCTTTAAGATATCTAAGTATTCTTTTAACCGCTTTGAGATGAGATATCTTAGGGTTCGATTGAAACCTAGCACAAAATCCTACATTGAACATGATATCTAGTCTAGTTGCAGTGAGGTAAAGTAAACTTCCTATCATACCCCTATAAGTTTTTTGATCTAAGCTTTCTCCACTTACATCAACTTCTAACTTAGTGGAGGTGCTCATAGGAGTGTTAATAAATTTTGAGCTATCCAAATTAAATCTTTTCAGCAGATATAAAGCATATCTAGTTTGACTAATAAAGATGTCATTACTTAGTTGCTTAATTTGTAAGCCTAAGAAAAAGGTTAATTCTCTCATCAAACTCATTTCAAATTCGAGACTCATGGTTTTAGCCAAAGATTCACAAAGAGATTCATTTGTAGAACCGAAGATAATATCATCAACATAAATATGAACAATGAGAAAATTATTTTCAAAATTCTTGATAAACAATATAGTATCGACCTTGCCTTTTGTGAAATTATTTTCAATAAGAAAAGAACTAAGTCTCTCATACCAAGCCCTTGGGGCTTGTTTTAAACCATAAAGAGCTTTAATTAATTTAAATACATGATTAGGAATGCTATTATTTTTAAATCCAGGAGGTTGTTCAACATAAACTTCTTCATAAATCAAGCCATTAAGAAACGCGCTTTTAACATCCATTTTAAACAACTTAAAATTATTATTACTAGCATAGGCAAGTTATGGCTTCTAATCTAGCCACAGGAGCAAAGGTTTCTTCGTAATCGATACCTTCTTCTTGGTTGAAACCTTTGGCCACTTATCTAGCCTTATTTCTAACTACGATACCATATTCATCTTGCTTGTTTCTAAAGACCCATTTAGTACCAATAACTAAATAGTCATTTGGCCTAGGAACAAGTTTCCACACCTCGTTTCTCTCAAATTGATTTAACTCATCTTACATTGCGATAATCCATGAATCATCTTTCATGGCTTCGTCAATACATTTAGGTTCAATTTGGGAGAGAAAAGTGGCGTTGGCACAAAAATTTTTAAAAGAAGAACGTGTTTGAACCCCCTTAGATGTGTCTCCTAGGATTAGCTCCTTAGGATGAGCATCTACATACTTTCAATCCTTGGGTAAGGATGTTTCGGAAGTGGATGCATCCAAGTTGCTAGTTGGAGAAGGGGTTTCATTTAAATTCAAAGAATCGAAATTAACATCATCATCAAAATCATTTTTCTTGATTTTGAAAATCTCATTGAAAACAACATGAATGGATTTTTCTATAATTAAAGTTCTTTTATTGAAGATACAAAAAGCTTTAGAAACCGAATAATAACCAAGAAAAATTCTTTCATCGGATTTAGCATCAAATTTTCCTAAGGTATCTTTTTCATTCAAAATAAAACACTTACACCCAAAAACTTTAAAATATGAAACATTGGGTTTTTTATTGTTCCACAACTCATAGAGAGTTTTGGTGAGTAAGGGTCTTACTAGAACTCTATTCAAAATATAGTATATAGTGTTTATGGCTTCGGCCTAAAAATATTTAGGTAGGCTATGTTCATTCAACATGGTTCTTGTCATTTCTTGTAAATTTCTATTCTTTCTTTCTACTACTCCATTTTGTTGAGGATTTCTTGGAGTAGAGAAGTTGTGGTTGTATCCATTAGATTTATAAAATTCTTGAAAATCACAGTTTTGAGATTCACCACCGTGATCACTTCGAATTGATGAAATCATAAAACCCTTTTCATTTTGAATAAGTTTACAAAACTTGGTGAAATATCTAAAGCATTCATTTTTGTGTTTCAAGAAATAAGTCCATGTGTATCTTCTATAGTCATCTATAATGAAGAAGGCGTATTTGCTACCTCCTAGGCTTGATGTAGAAATTGGTCCGAACAAGTCCAAATGGATTAATTGTAAGGGCCCAGAGGTGCTTATTTGATTCTTAGATTTGAAACTACTCTTAATTTATTTTCCTAATTAATAAGCATCATACACATTATCTTTGATGAACTTGATATGAGGAATTCCTCATACAAGTTCTTTGGATGATATTTGAGGACCTAATCTCCTATGCCAAAGACAAGTATCCTCATTCAAAACCGAGAAACACATTTCATTACAAAGATCATTGATGTCAATGGTGTATACGTTATTCTGTTTTATTGTAATCATAGATGTGTTTTTGTGTAGTTTTTCAATGATGCAAGCATTAGATTCGAATTTGATGATATATCTTTTATCACATAATTGACTAATGCTCAAGAGGTTATGTTTTAAATCATCAACTAACAAAACATCTTCAATAAAGAAGTTAGATTTGTTACCTATGGTTCCTTTGCCAATGATTTTACCCTTGTTGTTGTCTCCGAAGGTGACATAGCCTTCGTCTATGCTAGTGAGCTTAGAGAATTGAGATGGATCTCCGGTCATATGCCTTGAGCATCCACTATCAAGATACCATCTCTTGCTCCTAGCTTGTGATGGTGTATGTCTCTACAAGAAAGGATAATTTTTAGGTACCCATTTATTTTTGGGTGCCTCAAAAATTGATCTACATTGTTTATTATGTTGCATAGAGTTTATCATGGTTCCTTTAGGAACCTAAATCAGTTTATTCAGGCTAATTTTCTTGAATGGATAATGATACGTTTTATGTCCATGTTTGCAACAAAAGCATTTGCTTTGGTGTCGAACATGAAATATACGGCCATTTATGAAGGTGGTTGGATTTTGGTGAGGACTTCTCACAAATTCAATTCCACTTCTTTTGGGAACATGACCCTTATTTGTAAGGATCATGTTCAAAGACTTGCTACCAACCTCGAATTTCTTCAAGGTGTCCTTAAGTAGCAAGTTCTCTTTTTGGAGAGTTTCTATATCATGGCATTTTATACATGGAGCTAAACTATCATGATATTCAGTTTTTAATTTATCGAAATTACTAATAAGACTATCATGCTCCTTTTTTAACAATTTATATTTTCTACTAATTATTTTGCATTCATCAAATAAGTCATGGAAGGCATTTAATAATTCATCAAATGATAAATCTGCATCAATTAAATTTGTTACCTCCTCTCCGATGGCCATTAGGGCATAATGAGCAACTTGCTCGGTATTGGACTCCTCTTTGGACGCACTTGAGTCATCCCATGTTGCTTTGAGCGCCTTCTTCTTTGATGTTCTCTTCTTGGCTTGGGGACAATCACTTTTGTAGTGTCCCGACTTTTTGCACTCGTAGCAAATAACTTGGTCCTTTTTGGGTTCAAATTTATTTTTTGTGTCATTTTTAAGCTTGTTTCACTTAATGAATTTTTAAAATTTCTTTGTTAGAAGTGCCAAGTCATCGTCAGAGTCCTCATCACTTGAGTTTTCTCTCAAATGGTCATCTAAAGTTCTAAGTGCCATATCCTTCTTGTTCTTTGGAAGGATGTCTTCTTACTCTTCATGAGCCTTGCAAGCCATTTCATAGGTCATTAATGGCCCGATTAGTTCTTCAAGAGGGAAGTTGTTTAAATCTTTAGCCTCTTGAATAGCAGTGACTTTAGGGTCCCAACTCTTAAGAAGGGATCTTAGAATCTTATTTACGAGCTTAAAATCTGAAAAACTTTTGCCGAGTCCTTTTAGACCATTGACGACATCTGTAAAACGGGTGTACATGTCGCTAATAATCTCGCTTGGTTTCATTCAGAAAAGTTCAAACGAATGTATCAAAAGATTGATTTTTGACTCTTTCACTCTACTTGTGCCTTTGTGAGTCACTTCGAGTATATGCCAAATATCAAACGTGATTTCACAATCTGAAACACGATTGAACTCATTTTTATCGAGCGCACAAAATAAGGCATTCATAGCCTTTGCATTAAGAGCTAAAGTCTTCTTCTCCAATTCATTCCAATCGATCATTGAAAGAGAAGACTTCAAAAATCCATTTTCGATAAGATTTCAAAGTTCAAAATCTATTAAAATAAGGAAGATCCTCATTCAGGTCTTCTAATAGGTGTAGTCCGTCCCATTGAACATGGGTGGACGTGTAATAGAGTGGCCCTCTTGGTTTCCAACGTATGCCATCTCTCTTGGATTTTAATCCGTTTGAGAGTTAACCCCGCTCTGATACCAATTGTTAGGATCAAGAGCATTAAGGAGGGGGCGGGAGGTGAATTAGTGCAGCGAAAAACTTTCGACGATTTAAAACGACGTTCGTACGATGAAATCGTTTCCGATGTAAAACTGTTTTCAGAAACTTAACTTAAAAGCGAGTTCGTAAAGGAGTGCAGCAAAAGTAATGAGGAAGTAAAGCCCATATAGAGGTTTACAGTAGGGTAAACAACAAGAATAAATGTAAACTAGAGAGCACCTCAATTTTAGAGTGGTTCGGTGAATCTTGACTTACATCTACTTTTGGCTTCCTCCTCCGACAAGGTCATCGACGTCCACTAGAGGCCTTCCTTCAATAGGTGAAGGCCAACCACCCTTTTACAGCTTTACTCCTTTTGATGGGCTTAGGAGATAACCCTTATAGATTTTTCACTCCTCTCTTGAATGATCAAAACTTAGACGAAAAGAGGGAGAAGAACTTTTAACCTTTATAGTACTTTTGAGCTCTAAAATTCTAATAATAAGATCAAGATCTCAGTGCCCTTTCATGCAGGAAAGGGTGGGGTTTATATAGGCCCCAAACTGGATTGAATTTGGAGCTTAAAAATGTTATTTCCCGGATTTCCGGGGTCCTGGTGGTACTATCGCCATAACTGGGCGGTATTACCGCTCGGAGACCGAGCTCAGGTGGTACCACCGCCTGACAGAGGCGGTACCACCGCCCAATCTTGCTCAGAGACTGAGCCCAAGCGATACCACTACCTGACAGAGGTAGTACCACTGCCCAGTCTCGCTCGGAGACTGAGCCCAAGCGATATGTTAGAACCCTTGCAGATTCTAAACTTGGGGTTGATCTCTTTAGGGGATCGGCCTCCTTGGAACTCTATAGGGGTTCCTCCCTCCAAGTTGCTACTTAAAGGCTACAGAAAAGATTCATCTATTGCTTATCAAAAGAGGAGGAATACATGGCTATTTATAGGGTTTCTAAACCCTAACTCCTAATAGGACTCCTACTCAAGACTCCTACTTCTAACCAACTCCTAATAGGACTTCTACTCAAGACTCCTATTCCTTTATAACTCCTAATTCATCTCTAAGAAACAACCTCCTAACCCTAGCCGGCCTCTTCACCTCTTTAATAGGGGTCGGCTTAGGTAGGTTTTACATGAATGTCCCTCTCAATTAGGACTCTCCTAGCTAAAGTCCTAACAAACCCACCCTCTTCAAATCAGCCTTGTTCTTGAGGCTGACGATTCATGAATTTTGGGAATTTGATCTTCAAGTCGTCATAGTTCTCCCAAGTGGCATCTTCTGTTGGTAGGTTCACCCACTGTATTAGCACTTTAGTAGTGGGTCGTCATCATCGAGTCACGATCCGTCGATCAATAATGGCACTTGGCTGGGTCTAGAGTTCTCCTTGGATAGTCATATTTGGTGGGTGGCTTTGGACTATCTCTAGGCACCTATTTACAACTTTTGTCTGGCCGTTGATTTGTGGGTGATATGCCGTACTCCTTTTCAATTTAGTACCCTGCATATGGAATAACTTTGTCCAAAATATGCTCATGAAGATGCAAGTAGAATTTATCATAAGTACAATGTGTCCCTTATAGTGTAATTCTTTTGAGTCCCAATTGTAATGAGCCACGGAGCTTGGTGCTTCCTCTAATTTTTTTATAATCTTACTAGTCTCTGAATCTTCCTGCCATTCCATCTTAATATCCTCAAGGAAGTCACTGCTCGGAAGTGAAATGGCCGAAACTTCAGCTTGCTCGGGTAGCTACGAAAGCGTATCTGCAAGAACATTCTCTTTCCCCTTTTTGTAAGTTATTTCATAAACAAATCCAAGAAATTTTGTTACCCATTTTTGCTGCTCAGGGGATGATATCTTTTACTCCAAAAAGTACTTGAGGCTTTTATGGTCGGTTTTAATTTGAAATCGAAGACCAATCAAGTAGGGTCTCCACTTCGTTACTGTGCGCATAATGGCGAGCATCTCCTTATTATATATTGATTTATTTTGATGGGAGGGAGATAATGCCTTGCTAGTGTATGCGAGTGGTCAACCATCTTGCATGAGAATGGCTCCAATTCCGACTCTAGATGCATCGGCCTCAATAATGAAGGGTCGGTTGAAATCTGGTAGTGTTAGCACCGGCGTCGTCGTCATGGCTGCCTTAAGTTTTTCGAAGGCAGTGGAGGCTCTGTCTAACCATTGGAAGACATCTTTTTCCAATAAGAAAGTAAGTGGTGCATTGATCTTTCCATAGTTTTTTACGAACTTACGATAGTAGCCTGTTAAACCCAGAAAGCCATGTAGCAATTTTATGTTCCTCGGGGTAGGCCAGTTTTGCATTACTTCAATTTTGAAGGGGTCCACTGTTACACCTTCCTCTGATATGATATGCCCAAGATATTCCACCTTCTGTTGAAGAAATCAAAAATTCATAGTGGTTGTTGTGTGTTCAAAAGGTGGTTTTCGGTATGTCTTCTTCGCACACTCATATTTGATGATACCCGGATCAAAGGTCCATCTTTGTGAAGATTTGTGCTCCCTTTCATCTAGCAATTCATCTGCTATTGGAATAAGGTATTTGTCCTTGATGGTTATGCCATTGAGAGCTCGGTAATCAATGCATATTCGCCATGTTCCGTCCTTCTTGCATACAAGTAGCACTAGTGAAGAGTAGAGGTTGCAACTTGGCTGAATAACTCCTGTTTTGAGCATCTCTTTTACAATTCTTTCTATTTCATCCTTCTTGAGATGTAGATATTGATATGGTTGAGTATTTGCTGGAGGTTTGCCTGAAAGAATCGTTATATAAGTATCATGCCGACGGGTAAGAGGTAGGTTGTACGGTTCATCAAATATATCTGAAAATTCAGCAAGCAAAGGAAGTAGGTTTGGATCTTCAAATTCTATTGGCTCTCCCTTAGTTTGCTGCTCAAGTTGTACAAAAAATCTGCTGCATGCTTTATGTAAAACCTTCTCCATTTGTTGTGTGCAAATCGTCGTTACGTCGCCCCCACGTTTCTCGTTCAGTATCACCTGTTTCTCCTTACTGTAAAATTTCATAATTAGTTGCATAAAATTCCAAGAAATATCACCTAATATCGTCAACCATTTAATTATGAGCATGGCTTCATGATCATCAAGAGGGAGAAGGAAGAAATATGCAATTATCTCTTGGTAAGGCCTCATGATCAGCAACAGTTTCACTTGCGGGCGCCTACAATCATACTTCAAAATCCATCCATCGGTAACCTTAATGTCAAACCTATTGCAATTCTTAATAGGTAAGGCCATCTGGATAGTAACCTTACTATTTAAAAGTTATTAGTACTGCTCGTGTCGATGAGAACAGTAATCGGTTGTTGTTTGAGAAGGCCTCCAACTTTCATCGTTTGCGGGTTTGAGTAGCCGGCTAGTGTATGTACCGTAACTTTGGTCGGTTGTGGCTCTTCTTCTGCATCTTCTTCTTCATGTTCAAGGCTCTCTTCTAGATGTTCAATGACCTCTTCTTCTATTGGTTCAATCATAAGAAGTCTCCCTTTACTACAGTGATGCTCACGGCTCCACGGCTCGTCACAATGCCAACATAACCCCTTCGCATATTGCTCCCGAAGCTCTTCTCTTGTTAACCTCTTTGGTGTAGAGACTTGGTCGATAGTAGGGGGGGCTAAGGGCTTCAATATTACTAGTTGAGGAGCAACCCTAGTCCTCTGAGCTTCATGGTTCAATTGCTCCTCTTGATGTGGTGCGAAAGAGATGGCTGCCATAAGCGTATATGGTTGTCGCGCTTTAACTTCTTCTCGGATCTCTGGTTTCAAGCCCTCAATGAAGGTCCTCAATAGTTGTTTTTGAGACCAATCATGAGTTTGATTAGATAACCTTTCAAACCTGGTTTGGTACTCCTGAATGGTAAAGGTTTGTCAGATCTTTGCTAGTTGTCCGTCAATATTTTCGTAATCGGTTGGTTTGAAGCGGATCAATAGTCCTTTAAATTGTCGCCATGAAAGGACTCCATAAGTGTGTTCAAACCAGTCAAATCACTGTATAGCATCCCCTTCAAGATGTATAGCTGTAATTTTCACCATAGATGCATCCGCAGTTTTATGGTACCGAAAATATCGCTCCGCGCGTGAGATCCAACCAATTGGGTCTCTTTCTTCCTATCTAGGGAAGTCCACTCTCATGCATGGATAGTTGGGGTTGGTCATAGAGCTTCCCCTCTCTTGGAAGTCATATATTTGGGCTTGGTGCGATTGGGCAAAGCTCTCTCCTTGATGTGATTTCTTCGGGCTTAGTGGTCGGCCCAATCTGAGTTCGGTAAAGAGCGTCCGAATCTTATCCTCCATTCGCACCTCGAAGGCTTTGAATTTAGCATTGATTATCTCCTCAGATGCCATAGTATATGCTGCCAAATCTTTGATGTTAAGATCTCTCTTTTGTTGTCGAGTTAAAGGCATGTATTGGTTGAGAGAGGTGATGGTCGAAAGGGTTGGTAGATTGGTGGATGTAGGCTACGGTTTAGGCTTGTTTTGTGGCTATTTTGGGTGCAGTTTGAGAGTGTGGTTTGGTGAAGTTTTAGGGCTGTAGATGAAAGTTTTGGATCTATGGTAGATGGTAGCAAAGGTTTGATAGAAATAAGTGGAAGTTGCAGCAAGTATGTGCTGTCTTGTACGGGTAGAATTGTCATCGAAGAAACAATGGTTTCTCAACGTAATTTCCACCAAAAACTTAAGAGAATTGTGGAGGGAATTGATAGCAAAATCACAGTTTATATGACAGCAAGAATATCTAATTTAATCAAGAAAATTTCAGCAGTATAACAGCAAGGAAATTGTTGCAATTTGCGATTGCAGAATTCTCGTCCAGAAATTTCAGCGGGTTACGATGAAAATTTGCAGCAACACAAAATCATTTTTAGAGATGAATTTCTTGATAGATCAATCTTAGATGGAAGCCAAGATGATCTATGAAGTGTATAAGAAATTTCATTCAAAAAATATAGCAAATAGATGGGTTAAGGTAATAATATGCGGCTGAAATTTTCTGTAGCACAGATTTTTAAGTATAGCAGATTGGACGTAAAAGATCAGTGGTTTATATTGAGAATTTTTTGATGAAACTAAAGGGAATTACACTGTTAGGAAGTATCAAAGTTATCATAAAAATTTTGTAGAGATTTGGATAGAAACAACATAGTATCAAGATCAAACAAACAGTGCTATGCGGCTGAAATTTTTACAGTGCAGATTTTCAAGTATAGCAGATTAGACGTAAAATATCAATGGTTTATATTGAGAAATTTTTGACAAAACCAAAGAAAATCTGCTGTTAGGAAATGTCAAAGATGTCATAAAAATTTCGTAGAGATTTGGATAGAAAAAACACAGTAGCAAGATCAAACAAACGGTGCTATACGGTTGGAATTCTGTAATGTATCTTTCGTCGTAGAGATGAAAACTTTATGACGAAAAGTTTATGCAGCAATATAGGAATAATTTTTTTGAGATTTTCAAATAAGTATAACTAAATTGTAGCAGCAGTAAGGTAGAAAACCAGAACCTGTTACAATTCACGGGGAGATCAAAGGATGATCCGTGGTGGTGGAGATGACGACGGAATTTGGCAACGATCTCTTAAGCAATTGTGGGAATTGCTTTGGACGGTTGTGGATGGTTGATGGATGGCTGTGGAAGGGCAGTGAGACGCCAAGAACGCTGCTCTGATACCATGTGTTAGAACCCTTGCAGATTCTAAACTTGGGGCTGATCTCTTTAGGGGATCAGCCTCCTTGGAACTCTATAGGGGTTCCTCCCTCCAAGTTGCTGCACAAAGGCTACAGAAAAGATTCATCTATTGCTTATCAAAAGAGGAGGAATACATGGCTATTTATAGGGTTTCTAAACCCTAACTCCTAATAGGACTCCTACTTAAGACTCGTACTTCTAACCAACTCCTAATAGGACTTCTACTCAAGACTCTTGTTCCTTTACAACTCCTAATTCATCTCTAAGAAATAACCTCCTAACCCTAGCCAGCCTCTTCACCTCTTTAATAGGGGTCGGCTTAGGTAGGTTTTACATGAATGTCCCTCTCAATTAGGACTCTCCTAGCTAGAGTCCTAACACTGTACCACCGCCTGACCTGGGCGGTTGCACCGCCCAGCTTTCCTGAGCTCCTAGGCGGTGCCACTATCGACCAGAAAATCTGGGTCCGAATAGGCTGATCCATTCGGCCCAATTTGGGTATATCAAGGGTCCAATTGCCCCCAGATTAAGTTAATGGGATCACCTCCCATTCCTAACTTAATCTAAATGCTAACTACGATATTTCTTAAGACATTTACTACAACTTGCTCCGGTGCATCAATCACTTCTTCCGACGAGCTTCCAACGAACTTCCAGTGAACATCCGACGAACCCTCGGCGATGCTCTAAAGGACTTCCGGCAAACTCCTGGACTTGCGACGATCCACTTGGCGAGTTCCGATGAGCTTCTTTAGCAAACTCCTGGACTTCTCAGATTTGTTCCCGCAGAACCTCCGACGGCCGTCTGGACTTCCGTCGAACTCTCGAACCCCCAACGTGATCATGGTCTTGATTCCGACGTAACTCCTACTACATGTCTTACTTCCATCGTAGTTAATCCTGCACACTTATCTCAACATATTGATTAGATAACAAATGACAATTGACTTTATCATCAAAATCCGAGATTCAACAAATTGTATTATGAAAATAGAAGCTGATTTCATGATTTAAGACCATTAATCAAGCTTTATAATTGTGAAATTTTATCTCTGACTTGATATAGTCAAACTCAAATGCTAAGTCACTAAGGATACTTTCTGATATATTATAATATTTTTTCTTTAAAAATGGTAAGTACTCTAGTAATTTTATGTATTAAGTCATAAAATACTTGATAGTTAGATAGAGAGCCCAGAAATAACTAATATCAATTGAGAATCAGAGTTTCATCATATTGATTGTTGATCCATTTAGTAAAGCCTTACAGCCTAATATATATATATATATATATATATATATTTGTATATATATATATATATATATTTGTATATATATATATATATATTTGTATATATATATATATTTGTATATATATATATATATATATTTGTATATATATATATGTATATTTGTATATATATATATGTATATATGTATATATATATATGTATATATGTATGTATATATATATGTATATATATGTATGTATATATATATGTATATATATGTATGTATATATATATGTATATATATGTATGTATATATATATATATATATATACATGTATATATATGTATATATATACATGTATATATTAGTATATATATACATGTATATACATGTATATATTAGTATATATATACATGTATATACATGTATATATATACCTATATATATATATATATGTATATATATATAGAAAACTAGTAACATATGTCTATTTAGATCCAATTTAAGTTTTCCTAAAATATTTATGTCTATTGTGTTAGGATCAAGAATGACACTAAGAGGGGAAGGGTTGGGTGGGGTGAATTAGTGCAGTGATAAAAATCATGTCGAGTCAGAAATCTCGTTCGAGAAAAACATTTCGACAAAGCTCGTATAGGAAATATGCTTAACTTGAGAGCATACAGAAGCATAGTGAAAGTAAAGCAGTTTACAATGAAAGTAAAGAGCAAAATAGAAATACAAACCAGATTTTTATAATGGTTTGGTCGTTGTGACCTACATCTACTCTTGATTCCTCTTTACTCGAAGCCTCCGGCTTCCACTATACAATATTCTTTCAATGGGTGAAGATCAACTATCCTTTTACACTTTCTCTTTTTCACAGGTTTATGAGACAATCTTTACACCCCTTTTTTATAAGGTATCCCTCACACACCTCCCAAAGAATTCTCTCTAAGCTTTAGGAGGAGGGAACTTAACTTTTTGATAAGGATTACAACTTTAGAATCATAGAGTTTTCCTCAACTTTCTTGCTATTTCATGCAGGAATAGCTGGGGTATTTATAAACCCTAATCGACTTAAAAAATAGAGCCAAAAAAGGTCTCATCCTAGGTTTTTCGGGTACTAGTGGTACCACTGCCTATGCTGGGCGGTACCACCATATGCAACATTGACATTGGGTGGTACCACCGCCCAATCTGACGATACCATCACCTAACACTAGGAGGTACCATCGCCCAGTTTGACAATTGTTAGGATCGGAGCGGCACTAAGAGGGGGGGGGGGGTGAATTAGTGTAGCGGATTAAAATGTTGGTTTCGACAAATCTTTCGTACGATAAGAACGGAACTTGAAAAGCTTAACTTGAAAGCATATTCTTAAAGTTACGAAGCAAAGGTAATAAGGAACTAAAGCATGTAAGAAGGTTTGCAGTAATGTAAATAGCAATAATGAAATGCAAACCAGAGATCACGTCGATTTTAGAGTGGTTCGGTCAAATGACCTACATCCACTTGCGAGGCCCCTCTTCGATGAGGCTCCCACCTTCCACTAGCAAATCTCTTGAAATGGAAGGGCAAATACCCCTCTTACAACCTTTTACAAGCAGTTCAACCTCTTACAAATTTTTAGCAAGAAAGAAGGAGGAGAACTCTCTAGCAAATTGAAAACAAGACTTGCTAAGACTTTCTAAGACTTTCTCTCAATCAATTGCTTCTCAAAAGTTGTTTTCTCAATTGAGACTTGAGGGGTATTTATAGGCCTCAAGAGGATTCAAATTTGGGCTCCAAAAAATTTGAATTCTCTTATGTTCCCGATGCTGGTGGTGCCACCACCCAGCCAAGCGGTGCCACCGCCTAGCTCTCCGATTCACTGGTTTGGCTTAATTTTAGCCCAAACCAAATCTGACTTTGGGCCCAATTGGCCCCTAACCAGGATATAGGATTATCTCTTAATCCTAATCCTAATTACAAGTGAACTACATAACAAAAAAACCATCCTAAGCAAGTTTTCAACCGCGAACGTCGAGTCTTGTTCCGGCGAGCTTTCCGACGAACTTCTTCCGACGGACTCCCTGCAAGCTCCCGATCTTGTGATGACTTTAACGAGTAGCCGAGCCTTCTCGGTGATCTCCGTGAACCTCCGACGATCTCTTCGACGAACTTCCAAAAATTCCGATAGGTTCCGATTTCTTCTCGGTTGGTTTCGGCAGCATCTCCGACGATTCTTCGGACTCTTAAACGTCCATCGATCTTGACTCTGGTATTCTTGCTTTGTATTTTCTGGTTATCGTAGTTAATCTTGCACACTTAACTCAATAATATGGATTAGATCAATTAACCCATCAATTGATTTTATCATCAAAATCCGAGATTCACCAATCTCCCCCTTTTTGATGATGACAATCAATTGATGACGGAGTTAAACATAACTCCCCCTATCTATATGTCATATTATGAGAAGATGGAAACACTTGAATTCCATCCATAGAATTCAAGCATAAACCGATAAGTTCTAACCGTAGAACTTATCGTTATTCTCATTAAACAATAGTAAATACAAAACTTCGATGAAAATCATTTTCAAGTAGAATGATAAGAGACAATTTTTACTACGATAGGAGATAAAGATTTTCAACATGAATTTCTTGATATAAATGTAAGGCATGCTTTCAATATGATCAATCAATCTTGCGATATTCTCAAGGATTTTGCAAGACATTTTGCAAGGCATATAAGACATTCATATCACACATGCTTTTGAAATTCATATAAGTCATGCTATCAAAATGGTACAAGTCATCACTTTTCTCCCCCTTTGTCATCAACAAAAAGGGAATGAGACTTGAAGAATAAAACTTGTTATTATAATATCAGGAATTCAGCATTGATCATATGAAAATCCATCATCCAAAATTAAGTATGCTAAAATATTTACGAAGAGTTCACCTAAAGGAAAATTCAGCATTCATCCATTTTATCAAATCTCTTCTTTCTATAAATAACACAAATTGTAGGTGTGCAAGGAAGAGATTGTGATTAAAAAATATCAAGTAGTAACTCCAATAAGTCAAGATCATAATTCGAATATAAACTCATTTAAATTTACATCGTCAACTTGAAACTCATAATCAAGCCATCAAAATCAATTTCGAGATTCATAAAATATCATAAAATCATTAATCTTGATCAGATGGGAGCGGTGTTTGACTCAAGATAGGATAAGATAATTTAACATGTCGTTTAGAATCGAAAGAGAAGGATCAGATTCATCGAGGAACAGAGAGAGGATGAAAAACTTTACGGAAAATCCATTCAAACAAGTTTATTTTTAGGGACAATTTAACATACCTAATTCCCTTCTAATGAATTCCATAGTCTTCTAATGTATTTTTCATCCAAATAACTTGTGCACAACATGCACTTGCAGCAATGTATTCGGCTTCCGCCGTAGATAGTGCAACTGAATTTTATTTCTTGGAAGTCCAAGAAACAAGTGCATGTCCTAAAAATTGGCATGTTTCGGATGTACTTTTTCTATCTATCCTGCATCCGCCAAAATCGGCATCTGCATAAGCTATTAGATCGAATTTTTCAGATTTTGGATACAACAATCCTAAATTTGGAGTTCCTTTAAAAAACCTAAATATTCTTTTAACACTCTTAAGATGAGATAATTTAGGATTAGATTGAAACCTAGCGCAAAGTCCTACACTAAACATAATATCTGGTCTAGTCACGGTGAGGTAGAGTAGACTACCTATCATTCCCCTATATGTTTTTTGATCGAAATTTTCACTATTTTCATCCATATCTAACTTAGTCGCAATACTCATAGGGGTGTTTATTGCTTTTGAATTATCCATGTTAAATCGTTTTAACAATTCTATTGTATATTTGGATTGGTTAAGAAATATACCATCACTAAGTTGTTTGATTTATAATCCTAAAAAGAAAGTTAATTCACCCATTAAACTCATTTCAAATTCATGACTCGTACATTTGGCAAATGATTCACATAGTGATTCATCCGAAGAGACAAAAATAATATCGTCAACATAAATTTGCACAATAAGAAAATTATTTTTAAAATGTTTAATAAACAATGTAGTATCAATCTTGACTTTGGTAAAATTATTTAAAATAAGAAATGAACTAAGCCTTTCATACCAAGCTCTTGGAGCTTGTTTCAAGCCATAGAGAGCTTTAGTCAATTTGAATACATGGTTAGGAAGAAGAGAATTTTCAAATCCGGGAGGTTATTCGACATATACTTCTTCGGAAATAAAACCATTCAAGAAAGCACTTTTGACATCCATTTGAAATAGTTTAAAATTATTACTACTAGTATAGGCAAGGAGCATCCTTATGGCTTCTAATCGAGCCACGGGAGCGAAGGTTTCTTCGTAATCGATACCTTCTTCTTGGTTGAAACCTTTCGCCACTAATCTAGCCTTGTTTCTAACCATGATACCATTTTCGTCTTGCTTGTTTCTAAAGACCCACTTAGTACTTATGACTAAGTGGTCACTTGGTCTAGGAACAAGCTTCCATACCTCATTCCTCTCAAATTGGTTCAATTCTTCTTGCATTGCAATGACCCAAAAATCATCTTTTAAGGCTTTGTCAATGCATTTAGGTTCAATTTGAGAAAGGAAAGCGGCATTAGCACAAAAATTCTTGAAAGAAGAATGAGTTTGAACCCCTTTTGTTGTATCTCCTATAATTAGCTCCTTTGGATGAGCATCTACATACTTCCATTCTTTGGGTAAAGAAATTTTGGAAGAAGATGCATTCAAATGGCTTTTTCGAGGAGGGGGTTCATTTAAATTTAAATTATCAAAAACAAGATCATCATCGAAATCATTTTTCTTTAAATCAAAAATTTCATTAAAAACTATATGAATAGACTCTTCTATTACTAAGGTCCTTTTGTTAAAGACACGAAAGGCTTTAGAAACGGAGGAGTAACCAAGAAAAATGCCTTCATCGGATTTAGCATCAAATTTACCTAGGGCATCCTTTTCATTTAAAATGAAGCATTTACAACCAAAAACTTTAAAATAAGAAATATTTGGTTTTTTGTTATTCCATAATTCATAGAGAGTTTTTGATAGAGATGGTCTTCTTAGGACCCTATTCATGATGTAACAAGCCGTATTTATGGCTTCGGCCCAAAAATATTTGGGTAAACTATGTTCATTTAACATAGTTCTTGTCATTTCTTGTAGGTTTCTATTTTTCCTTTCAACTACTCCATTTTGTTGAGGATTTCTTGGAGTTGAGAAGTTGTGATTGTACCCATTAACTTCGTAAAAATTTTGAAAGTCACGGTTTTAAAATTCACCACCGTGATCACTCCGAATTGATGAAATCATAAAGCCTTTTTCGTTTTGAGTGAGTTTACAAAATTTAGAGAAACACTTGAAGCAATCACTTTTGTGAGCTAAGAAATAGGTCCAAGTGTATCTAGAGTAGTCATCCACAATCACAAAAGCATATTTGCTTCCACCTAGACTTGTTGTATCAATTGGTCCAAATAAGTCCAAATGGATCAATTGTAACGGTCTAGTGGTGCTAATTTGATTTTTTGGTTTGAAGCTTGTTTTTATTTGTTTGCCTAGTTTACATGCATCGCATACCTTATCCTTAATAAACTTCATATTCGGAATCCCTTGTACTAATTCTTGAGATGAGATTTTAGATATTGTTTTCATGCTTGCATGGCCTAATCTCCTTTGCCAAAGCCAAGCATCATCATTTACGGCGGAGAAACATATTTCATTACTTGGTTCATCAAGATTGATGGTATAGACATTATTTTGTTTTAAAGCAATCATAGTCATGTTATGATTTGGTTTTTCAATAATGCACATATTTGATTCAAATCTAACGATATAACCTTTATCGCATAATTGACTAATGCTCAACAGATTATGTTTCAATCCATCAACCAGTAACACATCATCAATAGAAAATCTTGATTTGTTACCTATGGTTCCCTTGCCAATGATTTTGCCTTTGTTGTTGTCTCCGAAGGTGACATAGCCTTCGTCCATGCTAGTGAGCTTGGAGAATTGGGATGGATATCCGGTCATATGCCTTGAGCATCCACTATCAAGATACCATCCCTTGCTCCTAGCATGTGATGGTGTATGTTTCTACAAGAAGGAATTATTTTTAGGTACCCATTTACTTTTGGGTGCCCTCAAAAACTAATCTAACTTGTTTATCATGTTGCATAGACTTGATCATGGTTCCTTCAGGAACCCAAATCAATTTGTTCGAACTAATTTTCTTGAATGGACATTGGTAAGTTATATGTCCATATTTGCAACAAAAGTTGCAATTGCTTTGGTGTTGAAAATGTAAGATAGGACCTTTAATGAAGGTGGTTGGATTTTGGTGAATACTTCTCACAAATCCGATTCCACTCCTTTTAGGAACATGACCTTTATTTGTAAGGATCATGTTTAAGGACTTGCTACCAACCTCGAATTTCTTCAAGGTGTCCTTAAGTACTAAGTTCTCATTTTGGATAGTTTCTAGATCATGGCATTTAGCACATAGAGCTAGACTATCATGATATTCAGTTTTTAATTTATCAAAATCACAAGTAAGACTATCATGCTCCTTTTTTAGCAATTTGTATTTTCTACTAATTGTCTTACATTCATCAAATAACTCATGGAAGGTATTTAATAATTCATGATAAGGTAAATCTGCATTTATTAAATCCGTTACCTCTTTTTCGAAGGCCATTAGGGCGTAATGAGCAACTTGCTCGGTGTTGGACGCCTCTTCTTCGGACGTGCTTGAATCATCCCATGTTGCCTTGAGCGCCTTTTTCTTTAATGCTTTCTTTTTGGCTTATGGACAATCGTTCTTGTAGTGTCCTAGTTTCTTGCACTCATAGCAAATTACTTGGTCCTTCTTGTGTTCGAATTTATTATTTGTATTATTTTTAAATTTATTCTTTCTTAAATATTTTTTAAATTTTTGAGTCAAAAGTGCAATGTTATTGTCACTGTCCTCATCACTTGATGTTCCTTTCAAGTGGTCTTCTTGTGATGTGAGTGCCATATCCTTCCTGTTTTTTGGAAGGGGGTTCTCGAGCTCGTCATGAGCTTGACATGTCATTTCGTAGGTCATTAAAGACCCAATGAGTTCTTCAAGAGGGAATATTTTAAGGTCTTTGGCCTCTTGAATGGCCGTAACTTTTAGATCCCAACTTTTAGGGAGGGATCTTAAGATTTTAGTTACTAGTTCAAAGTTAGTAAAACCTTTACCAAGAGCTTTGAGTCCATTGATGACATCCGTGAACCGGGTGTACATGTCTCCGATGGGCTCACTTGGTTTCATTCGAAAAAGTTTGTAAGAGTGCACAAGGATGTTGATTTTAGACTCTTTCACTCGGCTAGTACCTTCATGAGTGACTTCAAGAGTTCTCCAAATATCAAAAGCCGAATCACAAATTGAAACGTGATTAAATTCATTTTTATCTAGTGCACAAAACAAGGCATTCATAGCCTTTGCATTTAAAGTAAAAACCTTTTTTTCCAATTCATTCCATTCGCTCATCGGAAGAGAAGATTTTTGAAATCAATTCTCGACAATAGACCAAAGCTCAAAGTCCATAGAAATGAGGAAGATCCTCATGCGAGTCTTCCAATATGTGTAATCCGACCCATTAAACAAAGGTGGTCGTGCAATAGAATGGCCCTCTTGCATGCCGGAGTAAGCCATCTCTCTTGGGTATTAAACCAAATATGAGAGATAACCTGGCTCTGATACCACTTGTTAGGATCGGAGCAGCACTAAGAGGGGGGGGTGAATTAGTGCAGCGGATTAAAACTTCGGTTTTAGAAAAATCTTTCGTACGATAAGAACGGAACTTGAAAAGCTTAACTTGAAAACGTATTCTTAGAGTTGCGCAGCAAAGGTAATAAGGAACTAATTCATGTAAGAAGGTTTGCAGTAATGTAAATAGCGATAATGAAATGCAAACCAGAGATTACGCCTGATTTTAGAGTGGTTCGGTCAAATGATCTACATCCACTTGTGAGGTCCCTCTTCGATGAGGCTCCCACCTTCCACTAGCAAATCTCTTGAAATGGAAGGGTAAGTACCCCTCTTACAACCTTTTACAAGCAGTTCAACCTCTTACAAGTTTTCAATAAGAAAGAAGGAGGAGAACTCTCTAGCAAATTGAAAACAAGACTTGCTAAGACTTTCTAAGACTTTTCTCTCAATTAATTGCTTATCAAAAGTTGTTTTCTCAGCTGAGACTTGAGGGGTATTTATAGGCCTCAAGAGGATTCAAATTTGGGCTCCAAAAAATTTGAATTCTCTTATGTTCCCGATGCTGGCGGTGCCACCGCCCAGCACTCGGGTGCTGGGCGGTGCCACCGCCTGGCTCTCCGATTCATTGGTTTGGCTTAATTTTAGCCCAAAACAAATCTGACTTTGGGCCCAGTTGGCCCCTAACCAGGATATAGGATTATCTCTTAATCCTAATCCTAATTACAAGTGAACTACATATAAAAAAAAAACATCCTAAGCAAGTTTTCAACCGCGAACGTCGAGTCTTGTTCCGGCGAGCTTTCCGACGAACTTCTTCCGACGGACTCCCTGCAAGCTCCCGATCTTGTGATGACTTTAACGAGTAGCCGAGCCTTCTTGGTGATCTCCGTGAACCTCCGACGATCTCTTCGGCGAACTTCCAAAAATTCTGATAGGTTCCCAATTTCTTCTCGGTTGGTTCCGGCAGCATCTCCGACGATTCTTCGGACTCTTAAACGTCCATCGATCTTGACTCCGGTATTCTTGCTTTGTGTTTTCTGGTTATCGTAGTTAATCCTGCACACTTAACTCCATAATATGGATTAGATCAATTAACCCATCAATTGATTTTATCATCAAAATCCGAGATTCAACAACAATACCACCGCCTGACACAGTCTCGGAGATTGTGCCACCGATTATTCCACTTGTTGGGTCACTGTTTGGGTCATTTACTTGGCCTAACATAGTCCAAACTTGGGCCCAATTGGCCCCTAATTAAATTGATTAAATTCCAACTCAATTACACCTAAAACCTACTTCGATCTAGATAATTATTACAAAGCTAAATCAAATGTTGTCTAACATGTCATTGGTTTATCGGCGCCGCGTCCGATTCTTCGGCGCATCGTCCTCTCATACGACCTATTACTCAATCGGCCAGTTGACCTCCGCAACTCTAATTTCCTTGGCACAATTTCTGCTCTTCTTGGCCCGATGCCTAAACCTATGGCCCGAAGCCTTTTGTCGATACGTCGACTAATCCTCCGGCTCAACATCCAATCTACTAATATGTTCCACTTCGGCCCAACATGATTCTTCTTGCTTTAATTGTCTCTCTCATATCGAAGCTTCCTGTATCACTCAAAATGCAGATCAAATCATAAACACTATCAATTGGCTTCATCATCAAAATCTGAGATTCAACAATCTCCCCTTTTTTGATGATGACAATCAATTAATGACGGAGTTAAGCTTAACTCCCCCTATCAATATGTCATATTGATAGAACTCCTGAATTCAAAAATCCAAGCAATATATCATCATAAAATCATGTATAAAATTTTAATATCATCATCATACTTTGGTATCAGAGCTCTGATACCAATTGTTAGGATCGAGTCAGCAGTAGGGGGTGGGTGGGTGGGGTGAATTAGTGCAGCGGATAAAAATGATCAATTTAAGTGATTTTGAAAACTTTATATGATGAAAAAACCTTAGTTTTGTTAGGATCGGAGCAGCACTAAGAGGGGGGGGGTGAATTAGTACAACGGATTAAAACTCGTAAGTTTGAAATCAATTTCGTAAATATGTAGAGATTTCGATTCAATGAAGGATGACTTAGCTAAAATAGCTCAAGTAAAGGTAGTCAGTCAAGAGTAGGGAGATGAAAACTGAACAATTTGCAGCTAAGTAGAGAAATGGTTCAGAAAATTAAATACTCACACATTCAAGGAACACCACGATGTATAGTGGTTCGGTCAAATGACCTACATCCTCTTTCGAAGCCTTCTTCGATGAGGCTCCCAACTTCCACTAGCAAATCACTATGAAGGGGAAGGACCAAATACCCCTCTTACAACCTTCTTATAAGTGGTTCACACTCTTACATATTTTTCCAAAGAGAAAGAGGGAGGTAAACACTTAAGCTATTGAAAATAAGACTTTGCTAGAACTTTTTCTTACTTTCTAACTTCTCAAAAAGGTGTAATCTCTATTGAGAATTGAGGGGTATTTATAGGCCCTAAGAGGATTCAAATTTAGGCTCCAAATTTGAATTACTTTTGGGTTTCCCGGTGCTGGTGGTGCCACCGCCTGTTAGTGTCTGACACTGATAGTGTACTGGCGATGCCACCACTAGACCTCTCGGGTTCTGGACGGTGCCACCGCCTAGACTATTCCAGCTTACTAGTTGGGCTCCAAACTGTTGAATCTCATATTTTGATGATGAAACCACTTGATATGTGTTTATAATTTAAACTACATTTTGAGTGATGCAGGTCTACTCGATCAGGATTAGACAGTTAACGCAGGAGGAATTGACGTTGCGCCGGAAGAGATCACGTCAGGATATTGGATGGCTGAACGCTTCGGACGTCGGGCATCGGGCCAAGGAGAGCGGAATTACGCCAAGGATATCGGGGTTGCGGAGGTTAACCGCCGATTGGGCAACAAGCCGCAAGAGAGGACGATGCGCTGAAGAATCGGATGAAGCGCCAACCAATGACGTGCCGGGCAACAGAATGTCAATTCGCGTTGTAATAATTGTCTAGATCAGAGTAGAGTTTTTGCTTGTGTGTGCAGGATTAACTATGATAACAACGAAGACATAAAGCAAAATAAAGTGTCGGAGTCAAGCACGAAGGATTCGTTGCGAGTTCGAGAGTTCGACGGAAGTCCGAAGGTTCGTCGGGAATGCTGCCGGAACTAGCCAAGAATAAGTAGGGAGCTTGCCGAAGGGTTTTTCGGAAGCTCACCGGAAGGTTCGTTGGAAGTTCACGGAGCTCGCCGAGAAAGATCGGAGCTGGCCGAAGAAGCTCGTTGGACCTCGCCAAGATCAAATCGTGAAGTCTAGGAGCTTGCTGGGAGTCCGCAGAATGGTTTCCGAGAGTTTATCGGAAGACCATCGGAAGTTCGTTGGAAGCTCGCCGGAAGAAGTCTTGACTTACGAACTTTGTAATAGCTTAGAAGATGTCTTTAAATTTATAGTTAGCATTTTAATTAGGGTTAGGATTAGGTGTTAATCCTATAACCCAAGTAGGGGCCAATTGGGCCCGAGTTCGGACTGGTTTGGGCCAAGTTTGGAGCCCAACCAGTGAGCTGAATTGGCCTAGGCGGTGGCACCGCCTAGATTGGGCGGTGATATCGCCTAGCACCCGAGAGCTGGGCGGTGGCACCGCCAGTCCACTGTTAGTGTCAGACACTGACAGGCGGTGGCACCGCCACTGACAGGCGGTGGCACCGCTGGCCTCGGAAACCAAAGAGAATTCAAATTTTGGAGCCCAAATTCGAATCCACTTGGGGCCTATAAATACCCCTCATTTCTCAGTAGAGAACACAACCTTTTGAGAAGCTAGAAGTTGAGAAAAGCTTTAGGAAAAGTCTTGTTTTCAATAGCTTGAGTGTTCACCTCCTTTCTTTTTATTGAAATCTTTGTAAAAGGGTGAACCACTTGTAAGAGGTTGTAAGAGGGGTGTAAGAAGGAGGTTGATCTTCGCCTAGTAAAGGAAGATCATTAGTGGATGCCGGTGGCCTCGACGGAAGAGGAATCGGAGGAGTGGATGTAGGTCACGATTGACCGAACCACTATAAACTACCGTCTTCTCTAGTTTGCATTTATCTTATTGTCATTTATATTACTACAAACCATCATCATTTTGATGCTCTACTTCTTTGTCTCCTTCTTACATATGCCTTCAAGTTAAAACGCAATCGAAACGGTTTCAAACAAAATGTTGCTTTTATCGTACGAAGTTTCCGTAATTGTTTAAATCGTCGAAAGTTTATCATACTTTACCGTTGCACTAATTCACCCCCCCCTCTTAGTGCCGCTCCGGTCCTAACAATTGGTATCAGAGCCCGGTATTTCTCATTTCGGATTTGCACCCGAGAGAAATGGCTCTTCATGGCTTTCAAGAGGGCTTTTCGGTTGTTCGTCCACCGTTGTTTAACGGATTGGACTACTCTTATTGGAAAACTCGAATGAGAGTTTTCTTGATTTCTATGAATTTAGATTTACGGAATATCGTTGAAAATGGTTTTCAACTTCCCTGTAAACCGATGAACGAATGGTCGGATTTGGAGAAGATGTATTTTTCTTTAAACGCAAAGGCTATGAATGCCTTATTTTGCGCTTTGGACAAAAATGAGTTCAATCGGATTTCTATATGCGAAACGGCTTTTGATATTTGGTGAACACTTGAAATCATGCACGAGGGAACTAGTAGAGTCAAAGACTCGAAAGTTAACATTTTAATACATGATTTCGAGCTTTTTCAAATGAAGCCGAGCAAAACCATTGTTGACATGTACACCCGTTTTACAGATGTCATCAATGGTTTACAAGCTCTTGGCAAATGTTTCTCGAATTTTGAACTTGTTAGTAAAGTTTTACGATCACTTTCTAAAACTTGGGAATTAAAAGTAACGGCAATACAAGAAACAAAAGATTTAAATATTTTTCCACTTGAAGAACTTATCGGCTCATTGATGACATATGAAATGGTGCACAATGCACATGATGAACACAATGAACACTTGAACCACCTTCCAAAGAATAGGAAGGATTTGGAACTCCGGACAAATGAATACCACTTGAGCGATGACTCAAGTGATGAGGACAATGATGAACTTGAACTTCGAACACTAACTCTTAATAAGTTCATTAAACAAAAATCTAAAATAAACAATGAACTTGAACGGAGGAAGAGGCTAAAGAAAAGGAAGGCACCCAAGGATGAATCTGTTAGGATCGGAGTGGCACTAAGAGGGGGGGGTGAATTAGTGCAGCGGATTAAAACTTCGGTTTTAGAAAAATCTTTTGTACGATAAGAACGGAACTTGAAAAGCTTAACTTGAAAACGTATTCTAAGAGTTGCGCAGCAAAGGTAATAAGGAACTAATGCATGTAAGAAGGTTTGCAGTAATGTAAATAGCGATAATGAAATGCAAACAAGAGATTACGCCTGATTTTAGAGTGGTTCGGTCAAATGACCTACATCCACTTGCGAGGCCCCTCTTCGATGAGGCTCCCACCTTCCACTAGCAAATCTCTTGAAATGGAAGGGTAAGTACCCCTCTTACAACCTTTTACAAGCAGTTCAACCTCTTAGAAGTTTTCAATAAGAAAGAAGGAGGAGAACTCTCTAGCAAATTGAAAACAAGACTTGCTAAGACTTTCTAAGACTTTTCTCTCAATCAAATGCTTCTCAAAAGTTGTAATCTCAGCTGAGATTTGAGGGGTATTTATAGGCCTCAAGAGGATTCAAATTTTGGGCTCCAAAATTTGAATTCTCTTTGGGTTCCCGATGCTGGCGGTGCCACCGCCCAGCGTTCGGGTGCTGGGAGGTGCAACCGCCCAGCCCAGGAGGTGTCACCGCCCAGCTCTCGGGTGCTGGGCGGTGCTACCACCCAGCCAGGCGGTGCCACTGCCTGGCTCTCCGATTTCACTGATTTAGCTTAATTTTAGCCCAAACCATATCTGACTTTGGGCCTAGTTGGCCCCTAACCAGGATATAGGATTATCTCTTAATCCTAATCCTAATTACAAGTGAACTACATAACAAAAACACATCCTAAGCAAGCTTTCAACCGCGAACGTCGAGTCTTGTTTCGGCGAGCTTTCCGACGAACTTCTTCCGACGGACTCCCATCAAGCTCCCGATCTTGTGATGACTTTAACGAGTAGCCGAGCCTTCTCGGTGATCTCCGTGAACCTCCGACGATCTCTTCGACGAACTTCCAAAAATTTCGATAGGTTCCCGATTTCTTCTCGGTTGGTTTCGGCAGCATCTCCGACGATTCTTCGGACTCTTAAACGTCCATCGATCTTGACTCTGGTATTCTTGCTTTGTATTTTCTGGTTATCGTAGTTAATCCTGCACACTTAACTCAATAATATGGATTAGATCAATTAACCTATCAATTGATTTTATTATCAAAATCCGAGATTCACCAATCTCCCCCTTTTTGATGATGACAATCAATTGATGACGGAGTTAAACATAACTCCCCCTATCTATATGTCATATTATGAGAAGATGGAAACACTTGAATTCCATCCATAGAATTCAAGCATAAACCGATAAGTTCTAACCGTAGAACTTATCGTTATTCTCATTAAACAATAGTAAATACAAAACTTCGATGAAAATCATTTTCAAGTAGAATGATAAGAGACAATTTTTACTACGATAGGAGATAAAGATTTTCAACATGAATTTCTTGATATAAATGTAAGGCATGCTTTCAATATGATCAATCAATCTTGCGATATTCTCAAGGATTTTGCAAGACATTTTGCAAGGCATATAAGACATTCATATCACACATGCTTTTGAAATTCATATAAGTCATGCTATCAAAATGGTACAAGTTATCACTTTTCTCCCCCTTTGTCATCAACAAAAAGGGAATGAGACTTGAAGAATAAAACTTGTGATTATAATATCAGGAATTCAGCATTGATCATATGAAAATCCATCATCCAAAATTAAGTATGCTAAAATATTTACGTAGAGTTCACCTAAAGGAAAATTCAGCATTCATCCATTTTATCAAATCTCTTCTTTCTATAAATAACACAAATTGTAGGTGTGCAAGGAAGAGATTGTGATTAAAAAATATCAAGTAGTAACTCCAATAAGTCAAGATCATAATTCAAATACAAACTCATTTAAATTTACATCGTCAACTTGAAACTCATAATCAAGCCATCAAAATCAATTTCGAGATTCATAAAATATCATAAAATCATTAATCTTGATCAGATGGGAGCGGTGTTTGACTCAAGATAGGATAAGATAATTTAACATGTCATTTAGAATCGAAAGAGAAGGATCAGATTCATCGAGGAACAGATAGAGGATGAAAAACTTTACGGAAAATCCATTCAAACAAGTTTATTTTTAGGGACAATTTAACATACCTAATTCCCTTCTAATGAATTCCATAGTCTTCTAATGTATTTTTCATCCAAATAACTTGTGCACAACATGCACTTGCAGCAATGTATTCGGCTTCCGCCGTAGATAGTGCAACTGAATTTTGTTTCTTGGAAGTCCAAGAAACAAGTGCATGTCCTAAAAATTGGCATGTTTCGGATGTACTTTTTCTATCTATCCTGCATCCGCCAAAATCGGCATCTGCATAAGCTATTAGATCGAATTTTTCAGATTTTGGATACAACAATCCTAAATTTGGAGTTCCTTTAAGAAACCTAAATATTCTTTTAACACTCTTAAGATGAGATAATTTAGGATTAGATTGAAACCTAGCGCAAAGTCCTACACTAAACATAATATCTGGTCTAGTCACGGTGAGGTAGAGTAGACTACCTATCATTCCCCTATATGTTTTTTGATCGAAATTTTCACTATTTTCATCCATATCTAACTTAGTCGCAATACTCATAGGGGTGTTTATTGCTTTTGAATTATCCATGTTAAATCGTTTTAACAATTCTATTGTATATTTGGATTGGTTAAGAAATATACCATCACTAAGTTGTTTGATTTATAATCCTAAAAAGAAAGTTAATTCACCCATTAAACTCATTTCAAATTCATGACTCATACATTTGGCAAATGATTCACATAGTGATTCATCCGAAGAGACAAAAATAATATCGTCAACATAAATTTGCACAATAAGAAAATTATTTTTAAAATGTTTAATAAACAATGTAGTATCAACCTTGACTTTGGTAAAATTATTTAAAATAAGAAATGAACTAAGCCTTTCATACCAAGCTCTAGGAGCTTGTTTCAAGCCATAGAGAGCTTTAGTCAATTTGAATACATGGTTAGGAAGAAGAGAATTTTCAAATCCGGAAGGTTATTCGACATATACTTCTTCGAAAATAAAACCATTCAAGAAAGCACTTTTGACATCCATTTGAAATAGTTTAAAATTATTACTACTAGTATAGGCAAGGAGCATCCTTATGGCTTCTAATCGAGCCATGGGAGCGAAGGTTTCTTCGTAATCGATACCTTCTTCTTGGTTGAAACATTTCGCCACTAATCTAGCCTTGTTTCTAACCACGATACCATTTTCGTCTTGCTTGTTTCTAAAGACCCACTTAGTACCTATGACTAAGTGGTCACTTGGTCTAGAAACAAGCTTCCATACCTCATTCCTCTCAAATTGGTTCAATTCTTCTTGCATTGCAATGACCCAAAAATCATCTTTTAAGGCTTCGTCAATGCATTTAGGTTCAATTTGAGAAAGGAAAGCGGCATTAGCACAAAAATTCTTGAAAGAAGAATGAGTTTGAACCCCTTTTGTTGTATCTCCTATAATTAGCTCCTTTGGATGAGCATCTACATACTTCCATTCTTTGGGTAAAGAAATTTCGGAAGAAGATGCATTCAAATGGCTATTTTGAGGAGGGGGTTCATTTAAATTTAAATTATCAAAAACAAGATCATCATCGAAATCATTTTTCTTTAAATCAAAAATTTTATTAAAAACTATATGAATAGACTCTTCTATTACTAAGGTCCTTTTGTTAAAGACACGAAAGGCTTTAGAAACGGAGGAGTAACCAAGAAAAATGCCTTCATCGGATTTAGCATCAAATTTACCTAGGGCATCCTTTTCATTTAAAATGAAGCATTTACAACCAAAAACTTTAAAATAAGAAATATTTGGTTTTTTGTTATTCCATAATTCATAGAGAGTTTTTGATAGAGATGGTCTTCTTAGGACCCTATTCATGATGTAACAAGCCGTATTTATGGCTTCGGCCCAAAAATATTTGGGTAAACTATGTTCATTTAACATAGTTCTTGTCATTTCTTGTAGGTTTCTATTTTTCCTTTCAACTACTCCATTTTGTTGAGGATTTCTTGGAGTTGAGAAGTTGTGATTGTACCCATTAACTTCGTAAAAATTTTGAAAGTCACGGTTTTAAAATTCACTATCGTGATCACTCCGAATTGATGAAATCATAAAGCCTTTTTCGTTTTGAGTGAGTTTACAAAATTTAGAGAAACACTTGAAGCAATCACTTTTGTGAGCTAAGAAATAGGTCCAAGTATATCTAGAGTAGTCATCCACAATCACAAAAGCATATTTGCTTCCACCTAGACTTGTTGTATCAATTGGTCCAAATAAGTCCAAATGGATCAATTGTAACGGTCTAGTGGTGCTAATTTGATTTTTTGGTTTGAAGCTTGTTTTTATTTGTTTGCCTAGTTTACATGCATCGCATACCTTATCCTTAATAAACTTCATATTCGGAATCCCTTGTACTAATTCTTGAGATGAGATTTTAGATATTGTTTTCATGCTTGCATGGCCTAATCTCCTTTGCCAAAGCCAAGCATCATCATTTATGGCGGAGAAACATATTTCATTACTTGGTTCATCAAGATTGATGGTATAGACATTATTTTGTTTTAAAGCAATCATAGTCATGTTATGATTTGGTTTTTCAATAATGCACATATTTGATTCAAATCTAACGATATAACCTTTATCGCATAATTGACTAATGCTCAACAGATTATGTTTCAATCCATCAACCAGTAACACATCATCAATAGAAAATCTTGATTTGTTACCTATGGTTCCCTTGCCAATGATTTTGCCTTTGTTGTTGTCTCCGAAGGTGACATAGCCTTCGTCCATGCTAGTGAGCTTGGAGAATTGGGATGGATATCCGGTCATATGCCTTAAGCATCCACTATCAAGATACCATCCCTTGCTCCTAGCATGTGATGGTGTATGTTTCTACAAGAAGGAATTATTTTTAGGTACCCATTTACTTTTGGGTGCCCTCAAAAACTAATCTAACTTGTTTATCATGTTGCATAGACTTGATCATGGTTCCTTCAGGAACCCAAATCAATTTGTTCGAACTAATTTTCTTGAATGGACATTGGTAAGTTATATGTCCATATTTGCAACAAAAGTTGCAATTGCTTTGGTGTTGAAAATATAAGATAGGACCTTTAATGAAGGTGGTTGGATTTTGGTGAGTACTTCTCACAAATCCGATTCCACTCCTTTTAGGAACGTGACCTTTATTTGTAAGGATCATGTTTAAGGACTTGCTACCAACCTTGAATTTCTTCAAGGTGTCCTTAAGTTCCAAGTTCTCATTTTGGAGAGTTTCTAGATCATGGCATTTAGCACATAGAGCTAGACTATCATGATATTCAGTTTTTAATTTATCAAAATCACAAGTAAGACTATCATGCTCCTTTTTTAGCAATTTGTATTTTCTACTAATTGTCTTACATTCATCAAATAACTCATGGAAGGTATTTAATAATTCATGATAAGGTAAATCTGCATTAATTAAATCCGTTACCTCTTTTTCGAAGGCCATTAGGGCGTAATGAGCAACTAGCTCGGTGTTGGACTCCTCTTCTTCGGACGTGCTTGAATAATCCCATGTTGCCTTGAGCGCCTTTTTCTTTGATGCTTTCTTTTTGGCTTATGGACAATCGTTCTTGTAGTGTCCTGGTTTCTTGCACTCATAGCAAATTACTTGGTCCTTCTTGTGTTCGAATTTATTATTTGTATTATTTTTAAATATATTCTTTCTTAAATATTTTTTAAATTTTTGAGTCAAAAGTGCAATGTTATTGTCACTGTCCTCATCACTTGATGTTTCTTTCAAGTGGTCTTCTTGTGATGTGAGTGCCATATCCTTCCTGTTTTTTGGAAGGGGGTTCTCGAGCTCGTCATGAGCTTGACATGTCATTTCGTAGGTCATTAAAGACCCAATGAGTTCTTCAAGAGGGAATATTTTAAGGTCTTTGGCCTCTTGAATGGCCGTAACTTTTAGATCCCAACTTTTAGGGAGGGATCTTAAGATTTTAGTTACTAGTTCAAAGTTAGTAAAACCTTTACCAAGAGCTTTGAGTCCATTGATGACATCCGTGAACCGGGTGTACATGTCTCCGATGGACTCACTTGGTTTCATTCGAAAAAGTTCGTAAGAGTGCACAAGGATGTTGATTTTAGACTCTTTCACTCGGCTAGTGCCTTCATGAGTGACTTCAAGAGTTCTCCAAATATCAAAAGCCGAATCACAAATTGAAACGCGATTAAATTCATTTTTATCTAGTGCACAAAACAAGGCATTCATAGCCTTTGCATTTAAAGTAAAAACCTTTTTTTCCAATTCATTCCATTCGCTCATCGGAAGAGAAGATTTTTGAAATCCATTCTCGACAATAGACCAAAGCTCAAAGTCCATAGAAATGAGGAAGATCCTCATGCGAGTCTTCCAATATGTGTAATCCGACCCATTAAACAAAGGTGGTCGTGCAATAGAATGGCCCTCTTGCATGCCGGAGTAAGCCATCTCTCTTGGGTATTAAACCAAATATGAGAGATAACCTTGCTCTGATACCAATTGTTAGGATTGGAGCGGCACTAAGAGGGGGGGGGGGGGTGAATTAGTGCAGCGGATTAAAATGTTGGTTTCGACAAATCTTTCGTACGATAAGAACGAAACTTGAAAAGCTTAACTTGAAAGCGTATTCTTAAAGTTGCGCAGCAAAGGTAATAAGGAACTACAGCATATAAGAAGGTTTGCAGTAATGTAAATAGCAATAATGAAATGCAAACCAGAGATCACGCCGATTTTCGAGTGGTTCGATCAAATGACCTACATCCACTTGCGAGGCCCCTCTTCGATGAGGCTCCCACCTTCCACTAGCAAATCTCTTGAAATGGAAGGGCAAATACCCCTCTTACAACCTTTTACAAGCAATTCAACCTCTTACAAATTTTCAGCAAGAAAGAAGGAGGAGAACTCTCTAGCAAATTGAAAACAAGACTTGCTAAGACTTTCTAAGACTTTTCTCTCAATCAATTGCTTATCAAAAGTTGTTTTCTCAGCTGAGACTTGAGGGGTATTTATAGGCCTCAAGAGGATTCAAATTTGGGCTCCAAAAAATTTGAATTCTCTTATGTTCCCGATGCTGGCGGTGCCACCGCCCAGCGCTCGGGTGCTGGGCGGTGCCACCGCTTGGCTCTCCGATTCACTGGTTTGGCTTAATTTTAGCCCAAAACAAATCTGACTTTGGGCCCAGTTGGCCCCTAACCAGGATGTAGGATTATCTCTTAATCCTAATCCTAATTACAAGTGAACTACATAACAAAAAAAAACATCCTAAGCAAGTTTTCAACCGCGAACGTCGAGTCTTGTTCCGGCGAGCTTTCCGACGAACTTCTTCCGACGGACTCCCTGCAAGCTCCCGATCTTGTGATGACTTTAACGAGTAGCCGAGCCTTCTTGGTGATCTCCGTGAACCTCCGACGATCTCTTCGGCGAACTTCCAAAAATTCTGATAGGTTCCCAATTTCTTCTCAGTTGGTTCCGGCAGCATCTCTGACGATTCTTCGGACTCTTAAACGTCTATCGATCTTGACTCCGGTATTCTTGCTTTGTGTTTTCTGGTTATCGTAGTTAATCCTGCACACTTAACTCAATAATATGGATTAGATCAATTAACCCATCAATGGATTTTATCATCAAAATCCGAGATTCAACAACAATACCACCGCCTGACACAGTCTCGGAGATTGTGCCACCGATTGTTCCACTTGTTGGGTCACTGTTTGGGTCATTTACTTGGCCTAACATAGTCCAAACTTGGGCCCAATTGGCCCCTAATTAAATTGATTAAATTCCAACTCAATTACACCTAAAACCTACTTCGATCTAGATAATTATTACAAAGCTAAATCAAATGTTGTCTAACATGTCATTGGTTTATCGGCGCCGCGTCCGATTCTTCGGCGCATCGTCCTCTCATACGGCCTATTACTCAATCGGCCAGTTGACCTCCGCAACTCTAATTTCCTTGGCACAATTTCTGCTCTTCTTGGCCCGATGCCTAAACCTATGGCCCGAAGCCTTTTGTCGATACGTCGACTAATCCTCCGGCTCAACGTCCAATCTACTAATATGTTCCACTTCGGCCCAACATGATTCTTCTTGCTTTAATTGTCTCTCTCATATCGAAGCTTCCTGTATCACTCAAAATGCAGATCAAATCATAAACACTATCAATTGGCTTCATCATCAAAATCTGAGATTCAACAATCTCCCCTTTTTTGATGATGACAATCAATTAATGACGGAGTTAAGCTTAACTCCCCCTATCAATATGTCATATTGATAGAACTCCTGAATTCAAAAATCTAAGCAATATATCATCATAAAATCATGTATAAAATTTTAATATCATCATCATACTTTGGTATCAGAGCTCTGATACCAATTGTTAGGATCGAGTCAGCAATAGGGGGTGGGTGGGTGGGGTGAATTAGTGCAGCGGATAAAAATGATCAATTTAAGTGATTTTGAAAACTTTATACGATGAAAAAACCTTAGTTTTGTTAGGATCGGAGCAGCACTAAGAGGGGGGGGGTGAATTAGTACAACGGATTAAAACTCGTAAGTTTGAAATCAATTTCGTAAATATGTAGAGATTTCGATTCAATGAAGGATGACTTAGCTAAAATAGCTCAAGTAAAGGTAGTCAAGAGTAGGGAGATGAAAACTGAACAATTTGCAGCTAAGTAGAGAAATGGTTCAGAAAATTAAATACTCACACATTCAAGGAACACCACGATGTATAGTGGTTCGGTCAAATGACCTACATCCTCTTTCGAAGCCTTCTTCGATGAGGCTCCCAACTTCCACTAGCAAATCACTGTGAAGGGGAAGGACCAAATACCCCTCTTACAACCTTCTTATAAGTGGTTCACACTCTTACATATTTTTCCAAAGAGAAAGAGGGAGGTAAACACTTAAGCTATTGAAAATAAGACTTTGCTAGAACTTTTTCTTACTTTCTAACTTCTCAAAAAGGTGTAATCTCTATTGAGAATTGAGGGGTATTTATAGGCCCTAAGAGGATTCAAATTTAGGCTCCAAATTTGAATTACTTTTGGGTTTCCCGGTGCTGGTGGTGCCACCGCCTGTTAGTGTCTGACACTGATAGTGTACTGGCGATGCCACCACTAGACCTCTCGGGTTCTGGACGGTGCCACCGCCTAGACTATTCCAGCTTACTAGTTGGGCTCCAAACTGTTGAATCTCATATTTTGATGATGAAACCACTTGATATGTATTTATAATTTAAACTACATTTTGAGTGATGCAGGTCTACTCGATCAGGATTAGACAGTTAACGCAGGAGGAATTGACGTTGCGCCGGAAGAGATCACGTCAGGATATTGGATGGCTGAACGCTTCGGACGTCGGGCATCGGGCCAAGGAGAGCGGAATTGCGCCAAGGATATCGGGGTTGCGGAGGTCAACCGCCGATTGGGCAACAAGCCGCAAGAGAGGACGATGCGCTGAAGAATCGGACGAAGCGCCAACCAATGACGTGCCGGGCAACAGAATGTCAATTCGCGTTGTAATAATTGTCTAGATCGGAGTAGAGTTTTTGCTTGTGTGTGCATGATTAACTATGATAACGACGAAGACATAAAGCAAAATAAAGTGTCGGAGTCAAGCACGAAGGATTCGTTGCGAGTTCGAGAGTTCGACGGAAGTCCGAAGGTTCGTCGGGAATGCTGCCGGAACTAGCCAAGAATAAGTAGGGAGCTTGCCGAAGGGTTTTTCGGAAGCTCACCGGAAGGTTCGTTGGAAGTTCACGGAGCTCGCCGAGAAAGATTGGAGCTGGCCGAAGAAGCTCGTTGGACCTCGCCAAGATCAAATCGTGAAGTCTAGGAGCTTGCTGGGAGTCCGCAGAATGGTTTCCGAGAGTTTATCGGAAGACCATCGGAAGTTCGTTGGAAGCTCGCCGGAAGAAGTCTTGACTTACGGACTTTGTAATAGCTTAGAAAATGTCTTTAAATTTATAGTTAGCATTTTAATTAGGGTTAGGATTAGGTGTTAATCCTATAACCCAAGTAGGGGCCAATTGGGCCCGAGTTCGGACTGGTTTGGGCCAAGTTTGGAGCCCAACCAGTGAGCTGAATTGGCCTAGGCGGTGGCACCGCCTAGATTGGGCGGTGATATCGCCTAGCACCCGAGAGCTGGGCGGTGGCACCGCCAGTCCACTGTTAGTGTCAGACACTGACAGGCGGTGGCACCGCTGGCCTCGGAAACCAAAGAGAATTCAAATTTTGGAGCCCAAATTCGAATCCACTTGGGGCCTATAAATACCCCTCATTTCTCAGTAGAGAACACAACCTTTTGAGAAGCTAGAAGTTGAGAAAAGCTTTAGGAAAAGTCTTGTTTTCAATAGCTTGAGTGTTCACCTCCTTTCTTTTTATTGAAATCTTTGTAAAAGGGTGAACCACTTGTAAGAGGTTGTAAGAGGGGTGTAAGAAGGAGGTTGATCTTCGCCTAGTAAAGGAAGATCATTAGTGGATGCCGGTGGCCTCGACGGAAGAGGAATCGGAGGAGTGGATGTAGGTCACGATTGACCGAACCACTATAAACTACCGTCTTCTCTAGTTTGCATTTATCTTATTGTCATTTATATTACTACAAACCATCATCATTTTGATGCTCTACTTCTTTGTCTCCTTCTTACATATGCCTTCAAGTTAAAACGCAATCGAAACGGTTTCAAACAAAATGTTGCTTTTATCGTACGAAGTTTCCGTAATTGTTTAAATCGTCGAAAGTTTATCATACTTTACCGTTGCACTAATTCACCCCCCCCTCTTAGTGCCGCTCCGGTCCTAACAATTGGTATCAGAGCCCGGTATTTCTCATTTCGGATTTGCACCCGAGAGAAATGGCTCTTCATGGCTTTCAAGAGGGCTTTTCGGTTGTTCGTCCACCGTTGTTTAACGGATTGGACTACACTTATTGGAAAACTCGAATGAGAGTTTTCTTGATTTCTATGAATTTAGATTTACGGAATATCATTGAAAACGGTTTTCAACTTCCCTGTAAACCGATGAACGAATGGTCGGATTTGGAGAAGATGTATTTTTCTTTAAACGCAAAGGCTATGAATGCCTTATTTTGTGCTTTGGACAAAAATGAGTTCAATCAGATTTCTATATGCGAAACGGCTTTTGATATTTGGCGAACACTTGAAATCACGCACGAGGGAACTAGTAGAGTCAAAGACTCGAAAGTTAACATTTTAATGCATGATTTCGAGCTTTTTCAAATGAAGCCGAGCGAAACCATTGTTGACATGTACACTCGTTTTACAGATGTCATCAATGGTTTACAAGCTCTAGGCAAATGTTTCTCGAATTTTGAACTTGTTAGTAAAGTTTTACGATCACTTTCTAAAACTTGGGAATTAAAAGTAACGGCAATACAAGAAACAAAAGATTTAAATATTTTTCCACTTGAAGAACTTATCGGCTCATTGATGACATATGTAATGGTGCACAATGCACATGATGAACACAATGAACACTTGAACCACCTTCCAAAGAATAGGAAGGATTTGGAACTCCGGACAAATGAATACCACTTGAGCGATGACTCAAGTGATGAGGACAATAATGAACTTGAACTTCGAACACTAACTCTTAATAAGTTCATTAAACAAAAATCTAAAATAAACAATGAACTTGAACGGAGGAAGAGGCTAAAGAAAAGGAAGGCACCCAAGGATGAATCTGTTAGGATCGGAGCGGCACTAAGAGGGGGGGGTGAATTAGTGCAGCGGATTAAAACTTCAGTTTTAGAAAAATCTTTCGTACGATAAGAACGGAACTTGAAAAGCTTAACTTGAAAACGTATTCTTAGTGTTGCGCAGCAAAGGTAATAAGGAACTAATGCATGTAAGAAGGTTTGCAGTAATGTAAATAGCGATAATGAAATGCAAACAAGAGATTACGCCTGATTTTAGAGTGGTTCGGTCAAATGACCTACATCCACTTGCGAGGCCCCTCTTCGATGAGGCTCCCACCTTCCACTAGCAAATCTCTTGAAATGGAAGGGTAAGTACCCCTCTTACAACCTTTTACAAGCAGTTCAACCTCTTACAAGTTTTCAATAAGAAAGAAGGAGGAGAACTCTCTAGCAAATTGAAAACAAGACTTGCTAAGACTTTCTAAGACTTTTCTCTCAATCAAATGCTTCTCAAAAGTTGTAATCTCAGCTGAGATTTGAGGGGTATTTATAGGCCTCAAGAGGATTCAAATTTTGGGCTCCAAAATTTGAATTCTCTTTGGGTTCCCGATGCTGGCGGTGCCACCGCCCAGCGTTCGGGTGCTAGGAGGTGCAACCGCCCAGCCCAGGAGGTGTCACCGCCCAGCTCTCGGGTGCTGGGCGGTGCTACCGCCCAGCCAGGCGGTGCCACTGCCTGGCTCTCTGATTTCACTGGTTTAGCTTAATTTTAGCCCAAACCATATCTGACTTTGGGCCCAGTTGGCCCCTAACCAGGATATAAGATTATCTCTTAATCCTAATCCTAATTACAAGTGAACTACATAACAAAAACACATCCTAAGCAAGCTTTCAACCGCGAACGTCGAGTCTTGTTTCGGCGAGCTTTCCGACGAACTTCTTCCGACGGACTCCCATCAAGCTCTCGATCTTGTGATGACTTTAACGAGTAGCTGAGCCTTCTCGGTGATCTCTGTGAACCTCCGACGATCTCTTCGGCAAACTTCCGAAAATTCCGATAGGTTCTTGATTTCTTCTCGGTTGGTTCCGGCAGCATCTCCGACGATTCTTCGGACTCTTAAACATCCATCGATCTTGACTCCGGTATTCTTGCTTTATATTTTTTGGTTATCGTAGTTCATCCTGCACACTTAACTCAATAATATGGATTAGATCAATTAACCCATCAATTGATTTCATCATCAAAATCCGAGATTCAACAATCTCCCCCTTTTTGATGATGACAATCAATTGATGACGGAGTTAAACATAACTCCCCCTATCTATATGCCATATTATGAGAAGATGAAAACACTTGAATTCCATCCATAGAATTCAAGCATAAACCGATAAGTTCTAACCGTAGAACTTATCGTCATTCTCATTAAGCAATAGTAAATACAAAACTTCGATGAAAATCATGATAAGAGACAATTTTTACTACGATAGAAGATAAAGATTTTCAACATGAATTTCATGATGTAATGTAAGGCATGCCTGCAATATGATCAATCAATCTTGCGATATTTTCAAGGATTTTGCAAGGCATATAAGACATTCATATCACACAAGTTTTTGTAATTCATATAAGTCATGCTATTGTTATGGTGTAAGTCATCACTTAGTCATCACTTCTCCCCCTTTGTCATCAACAAAAAGAGACAAGCCAACTAATTGATGATCATAGAAAAAAGGTTTAGTATTTAATAGGAACCAAAGTTCATCATTCAAATTTGCCAAAAATAGTTTATCCAAAAGACATCATCATTTATGCAGATCAAAACAGTAGTTATCTAAAAGGAAGGATCAGTTATCGTTCAATCGATGACAAACTTTGAACTTGTTGTTAAAAGCAAACAGAACAGAATAAAAAGATACATCAATTTAATCCTTAGGAGGTAATCCACAGTGCTGATACAGGATATCTATTTTTTCATTCATTTGTCGTAGTGTCTTCAAAATTTCAACTTGTTGATTATGAATTTGTACTTGCTGAGATTTGATATGAGATAGTTCCGCCATAATGAGATCTTCAGAGGAGGAAACAGGAGCTGAAGGTGCTATGCCAAAGGGACTAGGAGGAGGAGATTCATTTCCTATAAGAATTGGTGTTTGGGGGTGTTCTATTGGTTGAGGAATTGGATCCGTCCTTCTAGGCTGCCTAACCCATATGCCATTGCTAAAAGTGCACCTAAGTCTTTTCAGTAGGTTTTTATTTATTATGTTATATCGATCATTTTGAATAGATTCTTCATCGGGTGGAATGCAAATGTTATAGGCATGAAGAAATCTAGTGATTAACCTCCCATATGGCATTATAGTATCTTTAGCCATAATATCCTACATGTGTTGGCGAATTAAGTACCCAAAACAATTATGCTGATCGGTCATAATCCAATACATGGTTCCTATCTCTATTTGACTTATTTCGTCAAGATGAAATTGTTTGGGGAATATGATGCTTGTGATAATGTGATAAAGAATTTTAGAGTTGAAAGGCAGTAAGTGTTCACAGCTCTTGGGTAGGAAGTCAAGGTTTGGATTTGCAAAAATTGTTTCTACGGCTTCGGTATAGGTTGCTCCTATTGTGTTGACGTCCCATTTACCTTTAAAATAGCATCCCCTATCTTTTTCAGTTATGCCAATTAGCTCACAAATAGTGCTGTCAAATATTCTAATAGGTGTTCCTAGAAGGTAAGTGCTTAGGCTATCGTTGTCCTCATATAGGTTGGCATAGAACAATCTAACTAATCGCGGATAGATTGGTTCATCTATTTGTAGTAGAGGTAGAGCTTATAGGTGTGCAAACCACCTTATGGGTTCTAAGTCCTCTAGTTCATCCAGATCAACATATTTTCCCTTATGGATACATCGTGTTTCAAATTTTGGAAAGCTAAGGGCTACCTCTTTTGATCTAAAAAGATCATGGTCAAATGAATCTCCTTCAATCCTCTTTCCTTTTGATCTCTTAGGAGCCATTATCTAGACAAGATGATGATGAAATTGTGAAAAATAAGCAAGGGGAAGAGGAGAGAAAAGAGGGAATGAGATACCAAAAAGAAGGATTTCAAGTGTTACCTTATGGAGATTATGTTGAGAGATGGAAAGCTTGGACCACCAAGAATCCTTCTCCAATGCTTCTAAGAGTTAGAATGAGGGTTAGAGGGAATGGGAGAGGGTTTTGAGAGCCTTTTTTTCGGGTTGGGGGTGGTGTCACCGCCGGCCCTAACCCCTCGGGTTAATAAGGGTCGCTCGGTCGGTGCCACCGCTGGCATCCCGCGGAGGAAAGAAAAAAAAAATTTTCTTCCTCCCTTTTGTTTAGCTTCTTCCCTCAAGATCATAAGTTATACTTTAATGGATCATTTTGAATTGAAGAAGAAGGAAGAAATCAAATCCACAAAAGAAAGGAAAAGGACGAGTCATTTTTCGTGAAGCTCATTTTAGGGACAATTTAACATGCCTAATTCCCTTCTAATGAATTCAAATTGATCTTCGTTCAAAGCTTTTGTAAATATATCTACTAATTGATGCTTTGTGTCAATGAATTCTAGAACAACATCATTGTTAAGGACATGATTGCGTATGAAATGATGCCTAACGTCGATGTGCTTAGTTCTAGAGTGCAGAATTAGATTTTTAGTAAGACATATGACACTAGTATTATCACATTTTATGGGAATGTTTTTAAAGTGAATTCCATAGTCTTCTAATGTATTTTTCATTCAAATGACTTGTGCACAACATGCACTTGCAACAATGTATTCGGCTTCCGCCGTAGATAGTGCAACTGAATTTTGTTTCTTGGAAGTCCAAGAAACAAGTGCATGTCCTAAAAATTGGTATGTTCCGGATGTACTTTTTCTATCTATCCTGCATCCGCCAAAATCGGCATCTGCATAAGCTATTAGATCGAATTTTTCAGATTTTGGATACCACAATCCTAAATTTGGAGTTCTTTTAAGATACCTAAATATTCTTTTAACACTCTTCAGATGAGATAATTTAGGATTAGATTGAAACCTAGCGCAAAGTCCTACACTAAACATAATATCTGGTCTAGTCGCGGTGAGGTAGAGTAGACTACCTATCATTCCCCTATATGTTTTTTGATCGAAATTTTCACTATTTTCATCCATATCTAACTTAGTTGCAGTACTCATAGGGGTGTTTATTGCTTTTGAATTATCCATGTTAAATCGTTTTAACAATTCTAATGTATATTTGGATTGGTTAAGAAATATACCATCACTAAGTTGTTTGATTTGTAATCCTAAAAAGAAAGTTAATTCACCCATTAAACTCATTTCAAATTCATGACTCATACATTTAGCAAATGATTTACACAATGATTCATCCGAAGAGCCAAAAATATTATCGTCAACATAAATTTGCACAATAAGAAAATTATTTTTAAAATGTTTGATAAACAATGTAGTCTCAACCTTGCCTTTGGTAAAATTATTTAAAATAAAAAAGGAACTAAGCCTTTCATACCAAGCTCTAGGAGCTTATTTCAAGCCATAGAGAGCTTTAGTCAATTTGAATACATGATTAGGAAGAAGAGAATTTTCAAATCCGGGAGGTTGTTCGACATATACTTCTTCGGAAATAAAACCATTCAAGAAAGCACTTTTGACATCCATTTGAAATAGTTTAAAATTATTACTACTAGCATAGGCAAGGAGCATCCTTATGGCTTCTAATCGAGCCACGGGAGTGATAGTTTCTTCGTAATCGATACCTTCTTCTTGGTTAAAACCTTTGGCCACTAATCTAGCCTTGTTTCTAACCACGATACCATTTTCGTCTTGCTTGTTTCTAAAGACCCACTTAGTACCTATGACTAAGTGGTCACTTGGTCTAGGAACAAGCTTCCATACCTCATTCCTCTCAAATAGGTTCAATTCTTCTTGCATTGCAATGACCCAAAAATCATCTTTTAAGGCTTCGTCAATGCATTTAGGTTCAATTTGAGAAAGGAAAGCGGCGTTAGCACAAAAATTCTTGAAAGAAGAACGAGTTTGAACCCCTTTTGTTGTATCTCCTATAATTAGCTCCTTTGGATGAGCATCTACATACTTCCATTCTTTGGGTAAAGAAATTTCGGAAGAAGATGCATTTAAATGGCTATTTTGAGGAGGGTTTTCGTTTAAATTCAAATTATCAAAACTAAGATCATCATCAAAATCATTTTTCTTTAAATCAGAAATTTCATTAAAAACTACATGAATAGACTCTTCTATTACTAAGGTCCTTTTGTTAAAGACATGAAAGGCCTTAGAAACGGAGGAGTAACCAAGAAAAATGCCTTCATCGGATTTATCATCAAATTTACCTAGGGCATCCTTTTCATTTAAAATGAAGCATTTACAACCAAAAACTTTAAAATAAGAAATATTTGGTTTTTTATTATTCCATAATTCATAGGGAGTTTTTGATAGAGATGGTCTTATTAGGACCCTATTTATGATGTAACAAGCCGTATTTACGGCTTCGGCTCAAAAATATTTGGGTAAACTATGTTCATTTAACATAGTTCTTGCCATTTCTTGTAGGTTTCTATTTTTCCTTTCAACTACTCCATTTTGTTGAGGATTTCTTGGAGTTGAGAAGTTATGATTGTACCCATTAACTTCGCAAAAATTTTGAAAGTCACAGTTTTGGAATTCACCACCGTGATCACTACGAATTGATGAAATCATGAAGCCTTTTTTGTTTTGAGTGAGTTTACAAAATTTAGAGAAACACTTGAAGCAATCACTTTTGTGAGCTAAGAAATAGGTCCAAGTATATCTAGAGTAGTCATCCACAATCACAAAAGCATATTTGCTTCCACCTAGACTTGTTGTATCAATTGGTTCAAATAAGTCCAAATGGATCAATTGTAATGGTCTAGTGGTGCTAATTTGATTTTTTGGTTTGAAGCTTGTTTTTATTTTTTTACCTAGTTGACATGCATCACATACCTTATCCTTAATAAACTTCATATTTGGAATCCCTCGTACTAATTCTTGAGATGAGATTTTAGATATTGTTTTCATGCTTGCATGACCGAATCTCCTATGCCAAAGCCAAGCATCATCATTTACGGCGGAGAAACATATTTCATTACTTAGTTCATCAAGATTGATGGTATAGACATTATTTTGTTTTAACGCAATCATTGTCATGTTATGATTTGGTTTTTCAATAATGCACATATTTGATTCAAATCTAACGATATAACCTTTATCGCATAGTTGACTAATACTTAAGAGATTGTGTTTCAATCCATCAACTAGTAAAACATCATCATAGGAAAAACTAAATTTGTTACCAATAATTCCCTTGCCAATGATTTTGCCTTTGTTATTGTCTCCGAAGGTGACGTACCCTTCTTCTTTGCTAGTGAGCATAGAGAAATGAGATGGATCTCCAGTCATATGTCTTGAGCATCCACTATCGAGATACCATCTCTTGCTCCTAGCTTGTGGGTTTGTCTACAAAAGAGGATGATTTTTAGGTACCCATTTGATTTTGGGTGCCTCAAAAATTGACCCACTAACTTTGTTATTTATTATTGAATCCTTTATAGTTCCTTTAGGAACCCATATTAATTTTTGTGAGCTCATTTTCCTAAATGGACATTTGTAGGCAATATGTCCGGATTTGCAACAGAAGTTGCATTTCATATAAGAGGAAACATGTAATGTAGGTCCTTTTATGAAAGTGGTAGGATTTTGATGTAATCCTTTTACAAATCCAATTCCATTTCTATTTGCGATGTGACCCTTGTGTGCAAGGATCATATCTAATCCTTTGCTACCAACCTTAAACTTGTTTAAGGTTTCTTTAAGAAGCAAATTTTCATTTTTTATTGCTTCTAAATGCTCACACTTAGAGCATGGAGGAGTTTGAAGATTATCAAACTTTTCTTGTAGCAAAGCATGCTCTTTCTTTAAGATACTTAACATCTTGCTAACAGTTCTACATTCATCAAATAATTCATGAAAAGCGATAGAGAGTTCTTCAAAAGATAAATCTTCATTAAATAAATCATATACCTCTTCTCCTAAAGCCATTAGCGCGTAATGAGCAACTTGCTCGGTGTTGGACTCCTCTTCTTCGGATGCGCTTGAATCATCCCACGTTGCCTTGAGCGCCTTCTTCTTTGATGTCCTCTTTTTGGCTTGAGGACAATCGTTCTTGTAGTATCCTGGTTTTTTGCATTCATAGCAAATCACTTGGTCCTTCTTTTGTTCAAATTTATTTTTTATATTATTTTTAAATTTGTTCTTTCTTAAATATTTTTTAAATTTTTGAGTCAAAAGTGCAATGTCATTGTCACTGTTCTCATCACTTGATGTTCCTTTCAAGTGGTCTTCTTGTGATTTGAGTGCCATATCCTTCCTGTTCTTTGGAAGGGGGTTCTCGAGCTCGTCATGAGCTTGACATGTCATTTCGTAGGTCATTAAAGACCCAATGAGTTCTTCAAGAGGGAATGCTTTAAGGTCTTTGGCCTCTTGAATGGCCGTAACTTTTGGATCCCAACTTTTAGGGAGAGATCTTAAGATTTTAGTTACTAGTTCAAAGTTAGTAAAATCTTTACCAAGAGCTTTGAGTCCATTGATGACATCCGTAAACCGGGTGTACATGTCTCCGATAGACTCACTTGGTTTCATTCGGAAAAGTTCATAAGAGTGCACAAGGATGTTGATTTTGGACTCTTTCACTTGGCTAGTGCCTTCATTAGTGACCTCAAGAGTTCTCCAAATATCAAAAGCCGAATCACAAATTGAAACACGATTAAATTCGTTTTTGTCTAGTGCACAAAACAAGGCATTCATAGCCTTTGCATTTAAAGCAAAAACATTCTTCTCCAATTCATTCCATTCGCTCATCGGAAGAGAAGATTTTTGAAATCCATTCTCGACAATAGACCAAAGCTCAAAGTCCATAGAAATGAGGAAGATCCTCATGCGAGTCTTCCAATATGTGTAATCCGACCCATTAAACAAAGGTGGTCGTGCAATAGAATGGCCCTCTTGCATGCCGGAGTAAGCCATCTCTCTTGGGTATTAAACCAAATATGAGAGATAACCTGGCTCTGATACCACTTGTTAGGATCGGAGCAGCACTAAGAGGGGGGGGTGAATTAGTGCAGCGGATTAAAACTTCGGTTTTAGAAAAATCTTTCGTACGATAAGAACGGAACTTGAAAAGCTTAACTTGAAAACGTATTCTTAGAATTGCGCAGCAAAGGTAATAAGGAACTAATGCATGTAAGAAGGTTTGCAGTAATGTAAATAGCGATAATGAAATGCAAACCAGAGATTACGCCTGATTTTAGAGTGGTTCGGTCAAATGATCTACATCCACTTGTGAGGCCCCTCTTCGATGAGGCTCCCACCTTCCACTAGCAAATCTCTTGAAATGGAAGGGTAAGTACCCCTCTTACAACCTTTTACAAGCAGTTCAACCTCTTACAAGTTTTCAATAAGAAAGAAGGAGGAGAACTCTCTAGCAAATTGAAAACAAGACTTGCTAAGACTTTCTAAGACTTTTCTCTCAATCAAATGCTTCTCAAAAGTTATAATCTTAGCTGAGATTTGAGGAGTATTTATAGGCCTCAAGAGGATTCAAATTTTGGGCTCCAAAATTTGAATTCTCTTTGGGTTCCCGATGTTGGCGGTGCCACCGCCCAGCGTTCGGGTGCTGGGAGGTGCAACCGCCCAACCCAGGAGGTGTCACCGCCCAGCTCTCGGGTGCTGGGCGGTGCTACCACCCAGCCAGGCGGTGCCACCGCCTGGCTCTCCGATTTCACTGGTTTGGCTTAATTTTAGCCCAAACCATATATGACTTTGGGCCTAGTTGGCCCCTAACCAGGATATAGGATTATCTCTTAATCCTAATCCTAATTACAAGTGAACTACATAACAAAAACACATCCTAAGTAAGCTTTCAACCACGAACGTCGAGTCTTGTTTCGGCGAGCTTTCCGACGAACTTCTTCCGACGGACTCCCATCAAGCTCCCGATCTTGTGATGACTTTAACGAGTAGCCGAGCCTTCTCGGTGATCTCCGTGAACCTCCGACGATCTCTTCGGCGAACTTCCGAAAATTTCGATAGGTTCCCGATTTCTTCTCGGTTGGTTCTGGCAGCATCTCCGACGATTCTTCGGACTCTTAAACGTCCATCGATCTTGACTCTGGTATTCTTGCTTTGTGTTTTCTGGTTATCGTAGTTAATCCTGCACACTTAACTCAATAATATGGATTAGATCAATTAACCCATCAATTGATTTCATCATCAAAATCCGAGATTCAACAGAATCAAGAACTTCCAAAGGTGAAACGGCGAATTGGGCTTTGACGAGCTTCGACTATAAGGTAAGTAACTCAACTCTCTTGAATTATTTTGAAATTACTTGAAGTTTCTCATGAGTGCTTAATTTAGATAGTAGGAATAGGAAATAAAAAATTATTTTTCAAAAATTATATCATGTTTTTTCTTTTTAGCATCTTTGAAAATTTAAAAAATTTAAGCATGAAAAGATAGATTCACCTAAAAAGAAAAATATATGACTACAACAAATAACAAAATGATTTTGTTTGAAAATGCTTTATGCCCAATGAAACCATCATTGATGAATATGCTTTATATTTAATAGTTTATTTGGCTTATATGCCTTATCATGATAAACGTTTTGAAAAGTTTGTATCATACTTGATGATTGTTAAACATGATGATTTATTGGTCTTGAAGTTATTCAATTTTGATTAAATGAAATCATGTTTGACTTGAAGTAATGAGTTGAAATAATTTTTTTTGAATTATGTGTTGCACTTTTTTTTATCTTGATGATTTTTTTTATCTTTCTGTTTTAAACGATGATGCATGGATTTGAAAAAAAAAAGGGGACATGCATGTATGAAATCAATCAATAAGTTGAAACAAAAGGAAGAAAAATTTTTTATTAAAAATTTTCTTTTTCTCTATCTTATTGATTTCTACCTAAGAGACCAATAAACTTATTTATGCCATTTTGAATCTCTTGATAGAAATGTTGAGATATTGATGATTTGGACGATTTGAATTTAAATGTTTTTTATCCAAATTCATGATCTTGATTCCGTGATATTTACAAATTAAGATTTATTATGAATCAAGATTTTTTTATTAATTGATCTCTTAATATTTTCTTTTGATTATTTATTAGTAGATTTTTCAAAAAGAAATCATGTCTTTTGGTATTCACATGTTCTAATATTTCATGATATGATTTTTATGTAATTCCTTGTATTCATGAAATATTTATCTCATCACCCAATAACTCTTCTTGATATTCCTTATGAGATGAAATGAAATAATGCATAAAATACAAATGAGAAGTCAATGATCATGCATGATAGGATGTAATGAATTTTGACATTTAGATACCATCATTTGAATAGCTATGATCATGTTGCCAAAATGATATATCATGAATGCTTGAATATCATGTTTAATATGCTCATAATGATGATTTGGTATCGTGCATAAAAATAAAAAAAAATGAAATGTAATGTTAATGAATTTATGCATTGAAACTATAATGATGCACAAAGAAAAATGATTACTTACCTTTGTCATGATTTAAAAATTGATGTAAAGGGTTTTTCCCTTCTTTTTGACAATGACAAAGGGGGAGATAGATTGCTAGCACAATTCAAGAAAAAAAACAAAAATTGTACTTCTCAAAAGAGAAGAAATTGCTATCTTGAACATCACCGAGAATTGCTAGCTTGAAACATCAAGAAAATGCAAAAATGTGCTATCGTGCCTATCTCAAAAAAAGCAAATATACCAACTTGCATATATTTGAATTTACTAGCTTATAAAACTTGCATATTTCAAGAAGCGAGAGTTGCTTTCTTAAACATTTCTAAATTGCTAGCTTGCAAGTTCTAAAACATTGAAAAATTGCTAGATTGCATGATAATAAAAATTTAATATTATGTTTTTCATGCAATGAGTTGAACCCATATAACAAACACTTGATTGTGGTACTTCTCCTTTTTGTTGATGATAAAGGGGGGAGAAGTATGTTGATGACATGACATGTGATACATAAGTTTATGCATATGTTCATGATGATGTGTTGCAAGTATTCATGATGAATATTGCAATGACTTGAATTCTGTTTGAATTCAAGGTTCTATCGATATGGCATATTGATAGGGGGAGTTTGTTTAAACTCCGGGAGTTAAGGTTAACTCCGTCATCAAGTGGTTGTCATCATAAAAAAGGGGGAGATTGTTGAATCTCGTATTTTGATGATGAAACCACTTGATATGTGTTTATAATTTAAACTGCATTTTGAGTGATGCAGGTCTATTCGATCAGGATTAGACAGTTAACGCAGGAGGAATTGACGTTGCGTCGGAAGAGATCACGTCAGGATATTGGATGGTTGAACGCTTCGGACGTCAGGCATCGGGCCAAGGAGAGCGGAATTGCGCCAAGGATATCGGGGTTGCGGAGGTCAACTGTCGATTGGGTAACAAGCTGCAAGAGAGGACGATGCGCTGAAGAATCGGACGAAGCGCCAACCAATGACGTGCCGGGCAACAAAATGTCAATTCGCATTGTAATAATTGTCTAGATCGGAGTAGAGTTTTTGCTTGTGTGTGCAGGATTAACTATGATAACGACGAAGACATAAAGCAAAACAAAGTGTCGGAGTCAAGCACGAAGGATTCGTTGCGAGTTCGAGAGTTCGACGGAAGTCCAAAGGTTCATCGGGAATGCTGCCGGAACTAGCCAAGAATAAGTAGGGAGCTTGCCGAAGGGTTTTTCGGAAGCTCACTAGAAGGTTCGTTGGAAGTTCGCGGAGCTCGCTGAGAAAGATCGGAGCTGGCCGAAGAAGCTCGTTGGAACTTGCCAAGATCAAATCGTGAAGTCTAGGAGCTTGCTAGGAGTCCGTAGAATGGTTTCCGAGAGTTTATCGGAAGACCGTCGGAAGTTCGCCGGAAGCTCGTCGGAAGAAGTCTTGACTTACGGACTTTGTAATAGCTTAGAAAATGTCTTTAAATTCATAGTTAGCACGTTAATTAGGGTTAGGATTAGGTGTTAATCTTATAACCCAAGTAGGGGCCAATTGGGCCCGAGTTCAGACTGGTTTGGGCCAAGTTTGGAGCCCAAGCAGTGACCTGAATTGGCTTAGGCGGTGGCACCGCCTAGACTGGGCGGTGGCACCGCATGACTGGGCGGTGGCACCGCTAGTCCACTGTCAGTGTCGGACACTAACAAGCGGTGGCCTAGTAAAAGGGTGAACCACTTATTAGAGGTTGTAAGAGGGGTGTAAGAAGGAGGTTGATCTTCGCCTAATAAAGGAAGATCATTAGTAGATGCCGGTGGCCTCGACGGAAGAGGAATCAGAGGAGTGGATGTAGGTCATGATTGACCGTCTTCTCTGGTTTGCATTTATCTTATTGTCATTTATATAACTGCAAACCATCTTCATTTTGATGCTCTACTTCTTTGTCTCATTCTTACATATGCCTTCAAGTTAAAACGCAATCGAAACGGTTTCAAACAAAACGTTGCTTTTATCGTACGAAGTTTCCGTAATTGTTTAAATCGTCGAAAGTTTATCATACTTTACTGTTGCACTAATTCACCCCCCCCCCCCCTCTTAGTGTCGCTCCAGTCCTAACACAATCTTGGCCCAAACCAGTCCAAACTCGAGCCCAATTGGCCCCTAACCGGGTTATAGGATTAACCCTTAATCCTAACCCAAATTATATGCAAACTATGAAATTAAGACATAGCCCTAAACATATTTTTAACTGGCAACATCAATTTTCCTTCCTACGAGCTTTCCGATGAACTTCCGGTGGATTTTGATACACCCTCGGATTTCTTCTAACAAACTCCCAGTAGGCTCCCGATCTTATAGCGAATTTAACGAGTCTTTGGCAAGTATCCGAACCTTCTCGGTGATCTCTACGAACCTCCGACGATCTTTTCGACGGACTTTCGAAAACTTTGGCAAGTCCTTGATTCTTTCTTGGTTGGTTCCGGTAGTACTTCTAATGATTCTTCGAACTTTCGGCGGACTCTCGAACACCCATCGAACTTGACTCCGGTAAACTTGCTTTATATCTTCTAGCTATCATAGTTAATCCTGCATACTTAACTCAATAATATGGATTAGATCAATTAACCCATCAATTGACTTCATCATCAAAATTCGAGATTCAACGATCTCCCCCTTTTTTATAATGGCAATCAATTGATGATGGAGTTAATCATAACTCCTCCTATCTATATGACATATTATAACAAGATAAAAATGTTAGGATCGAGAGCACTAAGAGGGGGGGGTGAATTAGTGCAGCGGAAATCTTTCAGCGATTAAAAACGAAAGCTGCGTTTGTTTGATAGAAACTATTTTGATGCAAAAGCCGATTCTAAGATTACTTATGATTGAGTACAGTTTACGTCTAAACACAGTTTGCGTCTAAGCGCAGTTTACGCAGTTTGCGTCTAAATGCAGTTTGTGTCTAAATGCAGTTTGTGTCTAAATGCAGATTGCGTCTAAGCGTAGTTTGCATCTAAGTGCAGTTTGTGTCTTAGGCTCAGATTGCGTCTAAGCGCAGTTTGTGCAGTTTGCGTCTAAGCGCAGATTGTGTCGAAGCTCAGATTGCGTCTAAGCGCAGTTTGCGTTTAAGCGCAGTTTGCGTCTTAAGCGCAGATTGCGTCTAAGCGCAGTTTGCGTCTAAACACAGTTTTACGTCAAAACGTAGATTCGGAAAGATTTGAACATAGACACTCGTTCGTAAAAGCGTAGAAGTCAGTTTGTAGTTATAAATGGAATGTAAACGTAAACTGCAGAGAAACTCGTTCGTAAAAGCGTAGAAATCAGTTTGCAGTTATAAACACAATCAAGACGTAAACATAAACTATAAAGAAACTCGTTCGTAAAAGCGTAGAAGACAGTTTGCAGTTATAAATAGAATCAAAACGTAAGTGTAAACCGTAATGTAGAGATCGTACGAAAACATCGATTTACGTCTGAATGCAGATTCGGAAAGAACAGAACTTAGAAACTTGTTTGTAAAAGCGCAGAGAGAATTAGCTATGTAGGAGGTTTGCAGTAATGATAAAGTGCTCAAAATGAAAGCAAACCAGAGATTTAGAGTGGTTCGGTCAGTCTTGACCTACTCCACTTTTGGCTTCCTCCACCGACGAGGTCACCGACGTCAACTAGAGGCCTTCCTTCAATAGGCGAAGGCCAACTGTCCTTTTACAGTTTCACTCATTTTGACGGGCTCAGGAGACAACCCTTACAGAACCTTTCTCTCCTCTCTTTACAACTCAAGACTTGAAGAACAGAAAGAGGAGAACTTTTGGACTTAACACAAATTTGAGCTCTTAGAATCACAAAAAAGTTCAAATTTGGAGCTCAAAACGATCAAATCCCGGAATTCTAGGATCAGGCGGTTGCACCTCCTGATTGGAGAGGTTGCACCGCTTGGCATAGCTCGAAGACTGAGCCTCTGGGCGGTGCCACCTCTGTCAGGGGCGGTTGCACCTCTCTGCCAGAGCTCGAAGACCGAGCTCAGGCGGTTGCACCGCCTGACTAGGGAGGTTGCACCGCCTGGCAGAGCTCGAAACTTGAGCTCTGGCGGTGCTACCTCCTGACAGAGGAGGTTGCACCGCCCAGTCTCGCTCGGGGACTGAGCCCTGGGCGTGGCACCTCTTGGCTGGGGCGGTTGCACCGCCCAGTCTCGCTGGGAGACATAGCCTGGGCGATGCTACCTCCCTGCCTGGGCGATTGCACCTCCCATAGGAACCTGGGTCCGAATGGGTTGAACCATTCGACCCAATTTGAGTTCTTCAGGGGCCCAATTGCCCCAAGATTAAGCTAATGGGATCACCTCCCATTTCTAACTTAATCAAAGTGCTAACTACGATTATTTCCTAAGACATATTCTGCAGCTTGCTTCGTTGCGTCACTCGCTTCTTCCGGCGAGTTTCCGGCGAACTTCCGTCGATCATCCGATGAACCCTCGGTGATGCTCCTGCGGACTTCCGGCAAACTCGTGGACTGCGATGATCCACTTGGCAAATTCCGACGAGCTCCTTTGGTAAGCTTTTGGACTTCTCGGTTTTGTTCCCGCAGAACCTCCGACGACTATCCGAACTTCCGTCGAGCTCTCGAACTCCCAACGTGATCATTGTCATGACTCCCGCGCAACTCCTGCTGCATGTCTTACTTTCATCGTAGTTAATCCTACACACTTATCTCAACACACTGATTAGTCAAACAATTGTCAATTGACTTCATCATCAAAATCCGAGATTCAACAATCTCCCCCTTTTTGATGATGACAATCAATTGATAATGGAGTTAACCTTAACTCCCCCTATCAATATGCCATACTTCTTGAATTTAAAAAACTTAATAAATTCAAGAGACATATTCCCATTATGATTCCTATCATAATGTATCTCTTTGAAGATGATGTCAAGGCTTGACATACATTTTCAAATTTAACAAGTTTGAATGATTGTAATTGTAGCAATTCATCATATTGTAAGATATCGACATGTAAAGCTGTGAAACAAGATTTTGATATCATTACATGATGTACACATTTCGAATATTTTAGCAAGTGTAGCATTGCATCACATGGTAAGATATCAGTTCGTACGATGCAAATTTTTGTTTGATATCTTGATACAAGGCATATGGCAATCATAGCATCAGTGATAGCAACCATATCATCAAACATATCAGCATCAGTGATCATATCATCATTAGTGATAGCAAACATATCAATTTTGTTTGATATCTTGTTACAAGGCATATGGCAATCATATATTTCTTGGTGATGCAAGTATGGCCTAATCATAGCATCAGTGATAGCAACCATATCATCAAACATATCAGCATCAGTGATCATATCATCATTAGTGATAGCAAACATATCAATTCATATATTAGCAAACATATCAATTCATATATTTCTCCCCCTTTGTCATCAACAAAAAGCTTGGTAGCATTCTCAAAAAGCATGGTAGATGTGATTCCAGCAGGTTATCAAGCACATAAAGGAAGGCTTTACATGCATTGTATATTTCTTCTCCTTGTTATGTTATAGTTCGTTGCTTGAAGGAGGAAACTCATTTTTCAAAGGTTTTCATAAGAGTGTACAGGAAAATCCTATTTTTAGCATTCAAACCGAAAATAAGATGAACTTTTCCATGTATTCGGATATGAGTAAGCTACTAATTTCCAAAAACATTTGTCACATAATTTTCAACATGTTATTTGATCAAGTGATACCAAGGCATGTAATAGTAATCAATAACGTCTGAAAAATAATTTTAACTAGTATTCGGACACATCAACATTCCTAATCCTCTTCTTATGAAATCAAATTGTTCTTCACTTAGAGGTTTTGTAAAGATATCAGCTAGTTGATGTTTCGTATCAATGAATTCTATGATTACATCATGATTCGTAACATGATCTCGTATAAAGTGATGTCTGATGTCAATATGTTTTGTTCTTGAGTGTTGTATAGGGTTTTTTGTTAGGCATATTGCACTTGTGTTATCACATTTAATGGGAATATTTTGAAGATGAACTTTATAATCTTCTAAGGTATTTTTCATCCAAACAACTTGTACACAGCATGCACTTGCTGCAATATATTCAGCTTCGGTTGTTGATAGTGCAACCGAGTTTTGTTTCTTAGATGACTAGGAAACAAGGGCATGTCCTAAGAATTGACATGTACCTGATGTGCTTTTTCTATCTAATCTACAGCCAGCGAAGTCCGCATCAGCATAAGCAATTAACTCAAGCTTCTCTGATTTTGGATACCATAATCCTAGATTTGTGGTACCATTAAGATATCTGAGTATTCTTTTAACTACTTTGAGAAGAGATATCTTAGGGTTTGATTGAAATCTAGCACAAAGTCCTACACTGAATATTATGTCTGGTCTAGTTGTAGTGAGGTAAAGTAAACTTCCTATCATACCCCTGTAGGTTTTTTGATCGAAGCTTTCTCCACTTTCATCAATTTCTAACTTAGTGGAAGTGCTCATAGGAGTGTTAATAGCTTTTGAGTTATTCATATTAAACTTCTTTAGTAAACTCATAACATATTTAGTTTGACTAATAAAGATGCCATTGCTTAGTTGTTTGATTTGTAGACCTAAGAAGAATGTTAACTCTCCCATTAGACTCATTTCGAATTCAAGACTCATAGTTTTGGCAAAGGATTCACAAAGAGATTCATTCGTAGAGCCAAAGATAATATCATCAACATAAATTTGAACAATGAGAAAATTATTTTCAAAGTTCTTGATAAATAATGTAGTATCAACCTTGCCTTTTATGAAATTATTTTCAATAAGAAAAGAACTAAGTCTCTCATACCAAGCCCTTGGAGCTTGTTTTAAACCATAGAGAGCTTTAGTTAATCTAAACACATGATTAGGGAGACTATTATTTTCAAATCCAGGAGGTTGTTCAACATAGACTTCTTCGGAAATAAATCCATTAAGAAAAGCGCTTTTAACATCCATTTGAAATAATTTAAAATCATTACTACTAGCATAGGCAAGGAGCATTCTTATGGCTTCCAATCGAGCCACAGGAGCGAAGGTTTCTTCATAATCGATACCTTCTTCTTGGTTGAAACCTTTGGCCACTAATCTAGCCTTGTTTCTAACCACGATACCATTTTCATCTTGCTTGTTTCTAAAGACCCATTTAGTACCAATTACTAAATGGTCATTTGGCTTAGGAACAAGCGTCCACACCTCATTTCTCTCTTTACAACTCAAAACTTTGAAGAACAGAGGGAGGAGAACTTTTGGCCTTTACAACAATTTTGAGCTCTAAGAATCACAGAAAGAGATCAAGATTTCGAGTGTGAGTTGCTACCTTTCAGTGCTGAATGGGTGGGGTATTTATAGGCCCTAACTCAGTTCAAATTTGGAGCTCAAAACTGTCAATACCCGGAATTCCGGGATCAGGCGGTTGCACCTCCTGACTGGGGCGGTTGCACCGCCTGGTAGAGCTCGAAGACTGAGCCTCTAGGCGGTGCCACCTCTGTCAGGGGCGGTTGCACCTCTCTACCAGAGCTCGAAGACCGAGCTCAGGCGGTTGCACCTCCTGACTGGGGCGGTTGCACCCCCTGCCAGAGCTCGAAGACCGAGCTCAAGCGGTGCTACCTCCTGTCAAGGGAGGTTGCACCGCCCAGTCTCGCTCGGAGACTGAGCCCAGGCGGTGCTACCTCCTGGCTGGGGCGGTTGCACCGCACAGTCTCCCTGGGAGACTTAGCCTAGGCGGTGCTACCTCCTGGCTTGGGCGGTTGCACCTCCCACAGCAATCAGGGTCCGAATGGGTAGATCCATTCGGCCCAATTTGGGTTTTTCAGGGGCCCAATTGCCCCAAGATTAAGCTAATGGGATCACCTCCCATTTCCAACTTAATCATTGTGCTAACTATGATAAATCCTAAGACAATTTCTGTAGCTTGCTCCGGTGCGTCAATTGCTTCTTCCGGCGAGTTTCTAACGAACTTCCGTCAATCATCCGATGAACCCTCGGTGATTCTCCTGCGGACTTCGGGCAAACTCCTGGACTTGCGATGATACACTTGGCGAGTTCCGACGAGCTTCTTTGGCAAGCTTATGGACTTCTCGGATTTGTTCCCGCAGAACCTCCGACGACTGTCCGAACTTCCGTCGAGCTCTCGAACTCCCAACGTGATCATTGTCATGACTCCGGCGCAACTCCTGCTGCATGTCTTACTTTCATCGTAGTTAATCCTGCACACTTATCTCAACATATAGGTTAGACAACAAATGACAATTGACTTCATCATCAAAATCCGAGATTCAACAATCTCCCCCTTTTTGATGATGACAATCAATTGATAATGGAGTTAACCTTAACTCCCCCTGTCTACATGCCATACTTGAGATAAGTCATTCTTGAATTCAAGACCTAAGAATTCAAGTGACATCTCTGAAGATGATGTCAAGGCTTGACATTCATTCTTACATAACAATTTTGAATGATGGTAATTGAAGCAATTCATCATATTGTAAGATATCAACATGTAAAGCTGTGAAGTAAGATTTTGATATCATTACATGATGTACACATTTCAAATATTTTAGCAAGTGTTGCATTTCTATATATGGCATCTGTTCATATATCTCTTGATGATGTAGGCATGGCATAATCATAGCATCAGTGTTTATAGCATCAATTCATATATTTCTCCCCCTTTGTCATCAACAAAAAGCATGGTAGATGTGATACTAGGAGAACAATATAAGCAAGTTATCAAGCATATAAAGGAAGGCATGATACGTATAATGCTTTGAATACTTCTCCTTTTTTGTTATAATCCTTTGTGCATGAAGGAGGAAAGTCATTTTATTAAATCCATTTCAAAAAAAATATTTTTCATAAGAGTGTATTTGATTTTTGTCATTCCAACAGTTAAGCGAATCCGAAAATGAGATGAATTCTTTCATGCATTCGGACAAGATTATGCTATAGTTTTTCAAAAATCAAAACATTTCAACACATGGCAATCAAGTGATTTGATCATTCAGTAATGTTCGAAAAATAATTTTGACTAATTTATCTATTCGGACACATCAACATTCCTAATTCTCTTCTTATGAAATCAAATTGTTCTTCACTTAGAGGTTTTGTAAAAATGTCAGCTAGTTGATGTTTAGTATCAATGAACTCTATGGTTACGTCATGATTAGTAACATGATCTCGTATAAAGTGATGTCTAATATCAATGTGTTTTGTTCTTGAGTGTTGTATAGGATTCTTAGTCAAGCATATTGCACTTGTGTTATCACATTTAATGGAAATATTTTTAAGATTAACTTTGTAATCTTCTAAGGTGTTTTTCATCCATACAACTTGTACATAACATGCACTTGCTGCAATATATTCAGCTTCGGTTGTTGATAATGCAACCGAGTTTTGTTTCTTAGATGACCAGGAAACAAGGGCATGTCCTAAAAATTGACATGATCCTGATGTACTTTTTCTATCTAGTTTACAGCCAGCAAAGTCCACATCGGCATAAGCAATTAACTCAAAATTCTTTGATTTTGGGTACCATAATCCTAGATTTGTGGTACCATTAAGATATCTAAGTATTCTTTTAACTACTTTGAGATGAGATATCTTAGGGTTTGATTGAAATCTAGCACAAAGTCCTACACTGAACATGATGTCTGGTCTGGTTGCAGTGAGGTAAAGTAAACTTCCTATCATACCCCTATAAGTTTTTTGATCGAAGCTTTCTCCACTTTCATCAATTTCTAACTTAGTGGAGGTGCTCATAGGAGTGTTAATAGCCTTTGAGTTGTTCATATTAAACTTTTTTGATAAATTCATAGCATATTTAGTTTGACTAATAAAGATGTCATTGCTTAGTTGTTTGATTTGCAAGCCTAAGAAGAATGTTAATTCTCCCATTAAGCTCATTTCGAATTCAAGACTCATAGTTTTAGCAAGAGATTCACAAAGAGATTCATTCGTAGAGCCAAAGATAATATCATCAACATAAATCTGAATAATGAGAAAATTATTTTCAAAATTCTTGATGAACAATGTAGTATCAACCTTGCCTTTTGTGAAATTATTTTCGATAAGAAAAGAACTAAGTCTCTCATACCAAGCCCTTGGGGCTTGTTTTAAACCATAGAGAGCTTTAGTTAATCTAAACATATGAATAGGGAGGCTATTATTTTCAAATCCAAGAGGTTGTTCAACATAAACTTCTTCGGAGATAAAACCATTTAGAAAAGCGCTTTTAACATCCATTTGAAACAGTTTAAAATTATTACTACTAGCGTAGGCAAGGAGCATCCTTATGGCTTCCAATCGAGCCATAGGAGCGAAGGTTTCTTCGTAATCGATACCTTCTTCTTGGTTGAAACCTTTGGCCACTAATCTAGCCTTATTTCTAACCACGATACCATTTTCATCTTGCTTGTTTCTGAAGACCCATTTAGTACCAATAACTAAATGGTCATTTGGCCTAGGAACAAGCTTCCACACCTCATTTCTCTCAAATTGATTCAATTCATCTTGCATTGCGATAATCCATGAATCATCTTTCATGGCTTTATCAACACATTTGGGTTCAATTTGGGAGAGAAAGGCGGCGTTCGCACAAAATTTTTTAAGAGAAGATCGTGTTTGAACCCCCTTTGACGTGTCTTCTAATATTAGCTCCTTGGGATGAGCATCTACATACTTCCAATCCTTGGGTAAGGATGTTTCGGAAGTGGATGCATCCAAGTTGCTAGTTGGAGAAGGGGTTTCATTTAAATTCAAGGAATCAAAATTAATATCATCATCAAAATCATTTTTCCTGATTTCGGAAATCTCATTGAAACCAACATGAATGGATTCTTCGATAATTAAAGTTCTTTTATTGAAGATACGAAAGGCTTTAGAAACTGAAGAATAACCAAGAACGATTCCTTCATCGGATTTAGCATCAAATTTTCCTAAGTTATCCTTTTCATTCAAGATAAAACACTTACACCCAAAGACTTTAAAATATAAAACATTGGGTTTTTTGTTGTTCCATAACTCATAGGGAGTTTTGGTTAGTAGGGGTCTTACTAGAACTCTATTCAAAATATAGCATGTAGTATTTACGGCTTCGGCCCAAAAATATTTGGATAGGTTGTGTTCATTCAACATGGTTCTTGCCATTTCTTGTAAATTTCGATTTTTTCTTTCTACTACTCCATTTTATTGAGGATTTATAGGATTAGAGAAATTATTATTGTATCCATTGAGTTCACAAAATTCCTGGAAATCATGGTTTTGAAATTCACCACCATGATCACTTCTAATTGACGAAATCATAGAACCTTTCTCATTCTGAACAAGTTTACAAAACTTGGTAAAATATCTAAGGCATTCACTTTTCTGTTTTAAGAAGTAAGTCCATGTGTATCTGCTATAGTCATCCACAATGATGAAGGCGTATTTGCTACCTCCTAGGCTTAATGTGGAGATTGGTCCGAACAAGTCCATATGGATCAATTGTAAGGGCCTAGAGGTGCTTACTTGATTCTTAGATTTGAAACTACCCTTAATTTGTTTACCTAATTGGCAAGCATCACATACATTATCTTTGATGAACTTGATATGAGGAATTCCTCTTACAAGTTCTTTAGATGATATTTGAGTGATTAGTTTCATGCTAGCATGACCTAATCTTCTATGCCATATCCAAGCATCCTCATTCAAAACAGAAAAGCACATTTCATTACACAAATCATTGATGTCAATAGTGTATACGTTATTTTGTTTCAATGCAATCATAGATATGTTTTTGTGTGATTTTTCAATGATGCAAGCATTAGATTCAAATCTAACAATATATCCTTTATCACATAATTGACTAATGCTCAAGAGGTTATGTTTTAAACCATCAACTAACAAAACATCTTCAATAAAGAAGTTAGATTTGTTACCTATGGTTCCTTTGCCAATGATTTTACCCTTGTAGTTGTCTCCGAAGGTGACATAGCCTTCGTCTATGCTAGTGAGCTTAGAGAATTGAGATGGATCTCCGGTCATATGCCTTGAGCATCCACTGTCAAGGTACCATCTCTTGCTCCTAGCTTATGATGGTTTAGTTTTCTACAAGAAAGGATGATTTTTAGGTACCCATTTGCTTTTGGGTGCCTCACAAATAGATCTACATTGTCTATCTTGTTGCATAGAATTTATCATGGTTCCTTTAGGAACCCAAATCAATTTGTTTGGACTAATTTTCTTGAATGGACAATAATGCGTCTTGTGTCCAAATTTGCAACAAAAGTTGCATTTGTTTTGGTGTCGAACATGTAGGATGGTGCCTTTTATGAAGGTGGTTGGATTTTGGTGAGAACTTCTCACAAATCTAATTCCACTTCTTTTGGGAATGTGACCCTTGTTTGCAAGGATCATGTTCAATGACTTGCTACCAACCTCGAATTTCTTCAAGGTGTCCTTAAGTAGCAAGTTTTCTTTTTGGAGAGTTTCTAGATCATGGCATTTGATGCATGAATTTAAACTATCATGATATTCAGTTTTTAACTTATCAAAATTATAAGTAAGACTATCATGCTCCTTTTTTAGCAATTTGTATTTTCTATTGATAATATTGCATTCACCAAATAAGTCATGGAAGGCATTTAATAATTCATCGAAAGATAAATCTGCATCTATTAAATTTGTTACCTCATCTCCGATGGCCATTAAGGCGTAATGAGCAACTTGCTCGGTGTTGGACTCCTCTTCTTCGGACGCGCTCGAATCATCCCATGTTGCTTTGAGTGCCTTCTTCTTTGATGTTCTCTTTTTGACTTGGGGACAATCACTCTTATAGTGTCTCGGCTTTTTGCACTCATAGCAAATAACTTGGTCCTTCTTGGGTTCAAGTTTGTTTTCTGTGTCATTCTTAAACTTGTTTCTTTTAATGAACTTTTTAAATTTTCTTGTTAGAAGTGCCAAGTCATCATCACAGTCCTTATCACTTGAGTTTTCTCTCAAGTGGTCTTCTGAAGTTTTAAGTGCTATATCCTTCCTGTTCTTTGGAAGGATGTCTTCTTGCTCTTCATGAGCTTTGCAAGTCATCTCGTAGGTCATTAATGACCCAATTAGTTCTTCAAGAGGGAAGTTGTTTAGATCTTTTGCCTCTTGAATAGCAGTGACTTTAGGATCCCAACTTTTAGGAAGGGATCTTAGAATCTTATTTACGAGCTCAAAATCCGAAAAACTTTTTCCTAGTCCTTTTAGACCGTTGACGACATCCGTGAAACGGGTAAACATGTCGCCGTTAGTCTCACTCGGTTTCATCCGGAAAAGTTCAAAAGAGTGTAACAAAAGATTGATTTTTGACTCTTTCACTCTACTTATGCCTTCATGAGTCACTTCGAGTGTGTGCCAAATATCAAATACGGTTTCACAAATCGAAACACGATTAAACTCGTTTTTATCAAGTGCACAAAATAAGGCATTCATAGCCTTTGCATTCAGAGCGAAAGCCTTCTTCTCCAAATCATTCCAATCGATCATTGGAAGAGAAGACTTCGAAAAACCGTTTTCGACAAGATTCCAAAGTTCAAAATCCATAGAAATAAGAAAGATCCTTATTCGGGTCTTCCAATAGGTGTAGTCCGTCCCATTGAACATGGGTGGACGTGTAATAGAATGGCCCTCTTGGTTTCCGGCGTAAGCCATCTCTCTTGGGTTTTAATCCGTTTGAGAGTTAACCCCGCTTTGATACCAATTGTTAGGATCAAGAGCACTAAGAGGGGGGGTGTGAATTAGTGCAGCGGAAATATTTCAGTGATTAAAACCGAAAGCTGCGTTCGTTTGATAAAAATGATTTCGATGTAAAAGCCGATTCTAAGATTACTTTAACTTAAGATTAAGTGAGATGACGTTAAAGTAAATCTACAAAGGCAGTTTGCAGTTTATGATGAAAATCAGAATGCAAGCGCTAACTGAAATGCGACGTTCGTACGATAAAACCGGTTTACATCTAAATGTCAATTTTGAAGATACTGAACTTTGAGATATGTTTTATAAATGCGCAGAAGGCAGTTTGCAGTTATGATCGAAATCAAAATGTAAACTTAAACTGAAATGTAATGATCGTACAAAAAAGTCGATTTACGTCTAAACGCAGATTCGGAAAGCTCTGAACTTAGAAACACGTTCGTAAAAGCTCAGAAGGCAGTAGCTATTTAGGAGGTTTGCAGTAAAGATAAAATGCTCAAAGTAAATGCAAACCGAGATTTAGAGTGGTTCGGTCAATCTTGACCTACTCCACTTTTGGCTTCCTCCACCGTCGAGGTCACTGACGTCAACTAGAGGCCTTCCTTCAATAGGCGAAGGCCAACCACCCTTTTACAGTTTCACTCATTTTGACGGGCTTAGAAGACAACCCTTACAGAAATTTTCTCTCCTCTCTTTATAACTCAAAACTTTGAAGAACAAAGGGAGGAGAACTTTTGGCCTTTACAATAATTTTGAGCTCTAAGAATCACAGAAAGAGATCAAGATTTCGAGTGTGAGTTGCTACCTTTCAGTGCTGAATGGGTGGGGTATTTATAGGCCCCAACCCAGTTCAAATTTGGAGCCCAAAACTGTCAATTCTCGGAATTCCGGGATCAGGCGGTTGCACCTCCTGACTGGGGCGGTTGCACCGCCTGGCAGAGCTCGAAGACTGAGCCTCTGGGCGGTGCCACCTCTATCAGGGGCGGTTGCACCTCTCTGCCAGAGCTTGAAGACCGAGCTCAGGCGGTTGCACTTCCTGACTGGGGCGGTTGCACCGCTTGCCAGAGCTCGAAGACCGAGCTCAAGCGGTGCTACCTCCTGTCAAGGGAGGTTGCACTGCCTAGTCTCGCTCGGAGACTGAGCCCAGGCGGTGCTACCTCCTGGCTGGGGCGGTTGCATCGCCTAGTCTCCCTGGGAGACTTAGCCCAGGCGGTGCTACCTCCTGGCTTGGGCGGTTGCACCTCCCACAACAATCAGGTTCCGAATGGGTAGATCCATTCGGCCTAATTTGGGTTTTTCAGGGGCCCAATTGCCCCAAGATTAAGCTAATGGGATCAACTCCCATTTCCAACTTAATCATTGTGCTAACTATGATAAATCCTAAGACAATTTCTGCAGCTTGCTCCGGTGCGTCAATCGCTTCTTCCGACGAGTTTCCAACGAACTTTTGTCGATCATCCGATGAACCCTCAGTGATTTTCTTGCGGACTTCCAGCAAACTCCTGGACTTGCGACGATACACTTGGCGAGTTCCGACGAGCTTCTTTGGCAAGCTTATGGACTTCTCGGATTTGTTCCCGCAGAACCTCCGACGACTGTCCGAACTTCCGTCGAGCTCTCGAACTCCCAACGTGATCATTGTCATGACTCCGGCGCAACTCCTACTGCATGTCTTACTTTCATCATATTTAATCCTGCACACTTATCTCAACATATAGGTTAGACAACAAATGACAATTGACTTCATCATCAAAATCCGAGATTCAACAAACCTTACCTTTTGTGAAATTATTTTCAATAAGAAAAGAACTAAGTCTCTCATACCAAGCCCTAGGGGCTTGTTTTAAACCATAGAGAGCTTTAGTTAATTTAAACATATGATTAGGGAGGCTATTATTTTTAAATCCAGGAGGTTGTTCAACATAAACTTCTTCGAAAATAAAGCTGTTAAGAAAAGCGCTTTTAACATCCATTTGAAACAACTTAAAATTATTACTACTAGCATAGGCAAGGAGCATCCTTATGGCTTCTAATCGAGTCACAGGAGCGAAGGTTTATTCGTAATCGATACCTTCTTCTTAGTTGAAATCTTTGGCCACTAATCTAGCCTTGTTTCTAACCACGATACTATATTCATCTTGCTTGTTTCTAAAGACCCATTTAGTACCAGTAACTAAATGGTCATTTGACATAGGAACAAGCTTCCTTACCTCATTTCTCTCAAATTGATTTAATTCATCTTGCATTGTGATAATCTATGAATCATCTTTCATGGCTTCGTCAGTACATTTAGGTTCAATTTGGGAGAGAAAAACGGCATTGGCACAAAAATTTTTAAAAGAAGAACGTGTCTGAACCCCCTTTGATGTGTCTCCTAAGAATAGCTCCTTAGGATGAGCATCTTCATATTTCCAATCATTGGGTAAGGATGTTTCAGAAGTGGATGCATCCAAGTTGCTAGTTGGAGAAGGGTTTCATTTAAAATTAAAGAATCAAAGTTAACATCATCATCAAAATTATTTTTCTTGATTTCGAAAATCTCATTGAAAACAACATGAATGGATTCTTCAATAATTAAAGTTCTTTTATTGAAGATACGAAAAACTTTAGAAACTGAAGAATAACCAAGAAAAATTCCTTCATCGGATTTAGCATCAAATTTTCCTAAGGCATCTTTTGCATTCAAGATGAAACACTTACACCCAAAAACTTTAAAATATGAAACATTGGGCTTTTTATTGTTCCACAACTCATAGGGAGTTTTGGTGAGTAGGGGTCTTACTAGAACTCTATTCAAAATATAACATGCAGTGTTTACGGCTTTGGCCCAAAACTATTTGGGTAGGCTATGTTCATTCAACATGGTTCTTGCCATTTCTTGTAAGTTTCTATTTTTTCTTTCTACTACTCCATTTTGTTGAGGATTTCTTGGAGTAGAGAAGTTGTGGTTGTATCCATTAAGTTCACAAAATTCTTGGAAATCATGATTTTGAAATTCACCACCATGATCACTTCTAATTGATGAAATCATAGAACCATTTTCATTTTGAACAAGTTTACAAAACTTGTTAAAATATCTAAAGCATTCATTTTTTTGTTTTAAGAAGTAAGTCCATGTGTATCTGCTATAGTCATCTACAATGACGAAGATGTATTTGCTACCTCCTAGGCTTGATGTAGAGATTGGTCCGAACAAGTCCATATGGATCAATTGCAAGGGTCTAGAGGTGCTTATTTGATTCTTAGATTTGAAACTACCCTTAATTTGTTTACCTAATTGACAAGCATCACATATATTATCTTTAATGAACTTTATATGAGGAATTCGTCTTACAAGTTCTTTGAATAATATTTGAGTGATTAGTTTCATACTTGCGTGACCTAATCTTCTATGCCATAGCCAAGCATCCTCATTTAAAACCGAGAAACACATTTCATTACATAGATCATTGACGTCAATGGTATATACATTATTTTGTTTTAATGTAATCATAGATATGTTGTTGTGTGGTTTTTCAATGATGCAAGCATTAGATTCGAATTTGACAATATATCCTTTATCACATAATTGACTAATGCTCAAGAGGTTATGTTTTAAACCATCAACTAACAAAACATCTTCAATAAAGAAGTTGGATTTGTTACCTATGATTCCTTTGCCAATGATTTTACCATTGTTGTTGTCTCCGAAGATGACATAGCCTTCGTCTATGCTAGTGAGCTTAGAGAATTGAGATGGATCTCCGGTCATATGCCTTGAGCATCCACTATCAAGGAGCCATCTCTTGCTCCTAGCTCTGATACCATGATAAAAATTAAACGAAGAATATAGAAAGATAGAAGTTGTAGAAGAAACTATGAAATGTATAAGATGTAATTGTCTAGTTCATTTTGATAGTGAGCTCTTGATAGCTATTTATACACACTCAGTAGGGAGGTTATACACATTCAGCATGGAGGATTTTTCTCAACTGCTTAGAGATTTCCTCAACGGCCTTGAGGAAATCTTATCTACTTATCATGCCCCCGCAAGATTGAGCTTCCATCAAGGATGCCGATCTTGGACCAATGAGATAAAAAAAGTTTACAAGTGAGAGGCTTCATGAGTAGGACAAGAGCATATTGCTGCTGCTATTGTTGTTGCTATAGTTTTGACGATGATGGTTGCGGCTGCGATGGCAGCGGCTACGATTGTGACAGCAACGGTTGCGATTACGACGGCGGCGGTTGCGATTGCGATGGCGGTGGTTGCGGCTGCGACGGCGGCGGTTGCGGCTGCGACGGCGGCGGTGGTTGCGGCTGCGACGGTGGCGGTTGCGGCTGCGACGACGACAATTGTGGCTGCGATGGCGACGGTTGTGGCTGCGACGACTGCAATGATGGCAGAGGAGAAATCTACAGTAATGTTGCAGTGATGCTACTACAACAAAGGAGGAAGCTGCTGTTGAATCTCGTATTTTGATGATGAAACTACTTGATATATGTTTATGATTTAATCTGCGTTTTGAGTGATGCAGGATGCTTTGATCAGGTTGAGACAATTAAAACAGGAACATCATGTTGTGCCGGAGGAACATGTCAGAAGATTGGACGTCGGGCCGGTGGATCAGTCGACGTATCGACAGAAGGCTTCGGGCCGTGGACTCGGGCATCGGGCCAAGAAGAGCGGGTATTGTGCCAAGGATATCGGAGTTGCGGAGTCAATAGGCCGATTGGGCAATAGGCTGCAGGAAAGGACGATGCGCCGAAGAATCGGACGAAGCGTCGAGGGACCAATGACATGCCGGACAACTTGGTTAATTGCTTAGGATTAATTGTCTCGATCGAAGTTTTGCTTTAATTGTGCAGGATTAACTATGATAACAATGAAGACATAAAGTGAAACAAAGTGTCGGAGTCAAGCGCGAAGGATTTGTTGCAAGTTCGAGAGTTCGACGGAAGTCCGAAGGTTCATCGGGAATGCTACCGGAACTAGCCGAGAATGAGTTGGGAGCTTGCCGAAGGATTTTCGGAAGCTCGCCGGAAGGTTTGTTGGAAGTTCGCGGAGCTCGCCGAGAAAGATCGGAGCTTGCCGAAGAAGCTCGTTGGAACTCGCTAAGATCAAATCGTGAAGTCTAGGAGCTTGCCGGGAGTCCGCAGAATGGTTTCCGAGAGTTCATCGGAAGACCGCCGGAAGTTTGCCGGAAGCTCGCCAGAAGAAGTCTTGACTTGCGGACTTTGTAATAGCTTAGAAAATGTCTTTAAAATCATAGTTAGCATGTTAATTAGGGTTAGGATTACGTGTTAATCCTATAACCCAAGCAGGGGCCAATTAGGCCCAAGTTCGGACTGGTTTGGGCCAAGTTTGGAGCCAAACCAAGTGAGCTGAAATAGTGAAAGAGGTGGCACCGCCAGGGTTGGAGGTGGCACCGCCCAGGATAGGATCTCCCAGCGAAGCTGGGCGGTGCAACCGCCCCAGGCAAGAGGTGGCACCGCCTGAGCTCAGTCTTCGAGCAAGACTGGGTGGTGCAACCTCCTTGCCAGAGAGGTGGCACCGCCTGAGCTCGGTCTTCGAGCTCTGGCAGAGAGGTGCAACCGCCTCAGTCAAGAGGTGGCACTGCCTGGGGCTCAGGAGGTGCAACCGCCCCTGACAGAGAGGTGCAACCGCCTGGGCTCAGTCCTCGAGCTCTGCCAGGCGGTGCAACCTCTCAAGTTAGGAGGTGCAACCGCCTGATCCTGGAATTCCGGGATTTGATCGTTTTGAGCTCCAAATTTGAATTGGGTTGGGGCCTATAAATACCCCACCCATTCAGCACTGAAAGCATAGAACACACACTCGAAATCTTGCTATCTTTCTGTGTTTCTTAGAGCTCAAAACTGCTAGTTCTCCTCTTTCTATTCTTCAAGTTTGAGTTGTAAAGAGAGGAGAGAAAACTTCTGTAAGGGTTGTCTCCTAAGCCCGTCAAAAGGAGTGAATCTGTAAGAGGGTAGTTGGCCTTCGCCTATTGAAGGAAGGCTTCTAGTTGACGTCGGTGACCTCGTCGGTGGAGGAAGCCAAAAGTGGAGTAGGTCAAGACTGACCGAACCACTCTAAATCTCTGGTTTGCTTTTATTTTGAGCACTTTATCATTACTGCAAACCTCCTACATAGCTACTGCTCTCTGCGCCTTTACGAACAAGTTTCTAAGTGCTGATCTTTCCGAATCTGCATTCAGACGTAAATCGGTGTTTTCATACATTACAGTTTACGTTTACGTTTTGATTCTGCAAAACTGTCTTCTGCACTTTTACGAACGAAGTTTCTAAGTTCAGATCCCTTTAAAACTACGTTTAGACGTAAAACTACGTTTAGACGTAAAACTGCGTTTAGACGTAAAACTGCGTTTAGACGCAAACTGCGTTTAGACGTAAAACTACGTTTAGACGTAAAACTGTGTTTAGACGTAAAACTGCGTTTAGATGCAAACTGCACTGCGCTCAAACGCAATCTGATTTTAGACGTAAACTGCGCTTAGATGCAAACTGCGCTTAAACACAATCTGCGCTTAGACGCAAACTGCGCTTAGACGCAATCTGAGTTTAGACGTAAACTGCGCTTAGATGCAAACTGCGCTTAAACGCAATATGAGCTTAGACGCAAACTGCGCTTAGATGCAAACTGCGCTTAAATGCAATCTGCATTTAGACGCAAACTGCAAACTGCATAAATTGCGCTTAGACGCAAACTGTGTTTAGACATAAACTGCACTTAATCATAAGTAATCTTAGAATTGGCTTTTGCATCAAAATAGTTTTTATCGAACGAACGCAGCTTTCGTTTTTAATCGCTGAAAGATTTCCACTGCACTAATTCACCCCCCCCCTCTTAGTGCTCAATCCTAACAATTGGTATCAGAGCGGGGTATTTCTCATTTCGGATTTACACCCGAGAGAAATGGCTCTTCAAGAGGGCTTTTCGGTCTTTCGTCCACCGTTCTTTAACGGATTGGACTACACTTATTGGAAAACTCGAATGAGAGTTTTCTTGATTTCTCTAAATCTGGATTTATGGAATATCGTTGAAAACGGTTTTCAACTTCCCTCTAAACCGATGAACGAATGGTCGGATTTAGAGAAGAAGTATTTTTCGTTAAACGCAAAGGCTATGAATGCCTTATTTTGCGCTTTGGACAAAAATGAGTTCAATCGGGTTTCTTTGTGCGAAACGGCTTTCGATATTTGGCGCACTCTTGAAATCACGCACGAGGGAACTAGTAGAGTCAAAGACTCGAAAGTTAATATTTTACTGCATGATTTCGAGCTTTTTCATATAAAACCAAGCGAAATCGTTATTGACATGTACACCCGTTTTACGGATGTCGTCAATGGTTTAAAATCACTTGGTAAAAGCTTTTCGGATTTTGAACTCGTTAACAATGTTTTGCGCTCACTTTCTAAAACTTGGGATTCAAAAGTAACTGCTATTCAAGAATCAAAAAACTTGAACCAATTTCCACTTGAAGAACTAATTGGTTCATTGATCACATATGAAATGACGTGCAATGCACGTGAAGAACTTGAGAACCACCTTCCAAAGAACAGGAAGGATTTGGGACATAGAACATTTGAAGACCACTCGAGCTTAAGCTCAAGTGATGGTGAACTTAAACTACAAATGAAACAAAAATTAAAAAGTAAAAAGAACGGAACTACTTGCTTTGAACGCAAGAAGAAGAACAAAAACTGGGATGAATCGAGCTCCTCCGAAAACGAGGAGAAAATCAAAGGCGAGGTGGCAAACTACGCCTTTACGCCTTTCGACGCTAAGGTAATCAAAATGCCTTTAATTTACTTCGAAATTACATGATGTTCTTCATGATGCATTTTTCTTTTTCTTTAAATTTTCTTGAAAATTACATTTTCAATAATTTAATAATGTAAATGCAAAAATATGAATTGATATGTTTGCTATCACTAATGGTTGCTATCACTGATGCTGATATGTTTGCTATCACTAATGATGATATGGTTGCTATTACTGATGTTGATATGTTTGCTATCACTGATGTTGATATGGTTGCTATCACTGATGCTGATATGTTTGCTATCACTAATGATGATATGGTTGCTATCACTGATGCTATGATTAGGTCATACTTGCATCACTAAGAAATATATGATTGCTATCATTGCTATGATTAGGCCATACTTGCATCACCATGTAATACATGATTGCTATCATTGCTATATGCCCTGTATCAAGATATCAAACAAAAAATTACATCGTACGAGCTGATATCTTACCATGTGATGCAATGCTACACTTAAATATTCGAAATGTGTACATCATGAAATGATATCAAAATCTTGCTTCACAGTTTTACATGTCGATATCATGCCATATGATGAAATACAAGTGATAAATTCATTTATGATATCTTGTAAATCACTTGAATTATGAATGAGTTTTTTTTTATGTGTTAAAAGAATCACTTAAAAAGAAAATGCTTTTCCCATCTTATTGAGATTAATGATTTCATGATATTGTGTGAATCTCGAAATTGATTTTGATGAAATAATAATAACGTTATTCATGTTATGAATCTTAAAAAAGATAATATGCTTCATGTAATAATATGAATACATGAAACACTTATGATATTCCGTGTATTCATAAAATATTTATCTCATCACCCAATTATTTCTTTTCAATATTCCTCAAGTGATGATATGAATGCATGAGATATTCATGAATTTATTTTGATGTATGCAAATGAGAAGTTTCGATCATGCATGGTAGGATGCAATGTGACAAATTAAGAGCACTAAGAGGGGGGGTGAATTAGTGTAGTGGAAAACTTTCGACGATGAAAACTACGTTCGTACGATAAGAGCAATTTCGGTAGAAAAGTCGATTCGTAAATCACTTTAACTTGTGATCAAGCAAGATGCAGTTAAAGCAAGTCTATGAAGGCAGTTTGCAGTTATGATGGAAATTAGAATGTAAGCGTAAACTGAAATATGATGTTCGTACAATAAAACTGATTTACGTCTAAACGCCGATTCGAAAAATACTGAACTTTGAAACACAATTGTAAATGCGCAGAAGGCAATAATCTATTGAGGAGGTTTGCAGTAAAGATAATATGCTCAAAGTAAATGCAAACCGAGATTTAGAGTGGTTTGGTCAATCTTGACCTACATCCACTTTTGGCTTCCTCCATCGACGAGGTCACCGACGTCCACTAGAGGCCTTCCTTCAATAGGCGAAGGTCAACCACCTTTTTACAGTTTCACTGCTTTTGACAGGCTTAGGAGACAACCATTACAGAATTTTCTTTCCTCTCTTGATAGAACAAAACTTGGAAGAAAAGAGGAAGGAGAATTTTTAACTCATACAACACTTTCGAGCTCTAAAAATCACAGAGTAAGATCAAGATTTCGGTGGTTTTTGGTTGCTCTTTCATTGCTGAAAGGGTGGGATATTTATAGGCCCCAACCCAGTTTAAATTCTGAGCTCAAAATTATCAATTCTCGAAATTTCGGGGTCTGGCGGTTGCACCACCGCCTGACTGGGGTAGTTGCACCGCCTGGCCGAGCTCGAAGATTGAGCCTCTAGGCGATGCCACTACTTATCAAGGGCGGTTGCACCTCTTGCCAGAGCTCGGAGACTGAGCTCAAGCGGTGCCACCGCCTGACTGGGACGGTTGCACCGCCCAGCCAGAGCTCGGAGACTGAGCCCTGGGCGGTGCCACCGCCGACCCAAGCGGTGCCACCTCTGGCCACGTAATCTGGGTCCGAATGGGCTGATCCATTCGACCCAATTTGGGTCTATCAAGGGCCCAATTGCCCCAAGATTAAGTTAATGGGATCACCTCCCAATTGCCATCGTGCTAACTACGAATTTCTTAAGACATTTACTGCAACTTGCTCCGGTGCGTCAATCGCTTCTTTCGGCGAGCTTCCGGTGAGCTTCCGTTGATCATCTGATGAACCCTCAGTGATGCTCCTACGGACTTTCGGCAAACTCCTGGACTTGCGATGATCTACTTGGCAAGTTCCAGCGAGCTTCTTTGGCAAGCTCCTGGACTTCTCGGATTTGTTCCCGCAGAACTTCCGACGACCGTTCGAACTTCCGTCGAATTCTCGAACCCCCAACGTGATCATAGTCTTGACTCCGGCGCAACTCTTGCTGCATGTCTTACTTTCATCGTAGTTAATCCTGCACACTTATCTCAACATATGGATTAGATAACAAATGACAATTGACGTCATCATCAAAATCAGAGATTCAACATTAATGAAGTAAAATTGAATGCAGCACAAGTAAAGAATATAAGCAGTAAAGAAAGAACACATCGGAATTTATAATGGTTCGACCTACATCCACTCCCGATTCCTCTTAACTCGAGGCCACCGGCTTCCACTACCTGATCTTCTTTCCATGGGTGAAGATTAACTATCCGTTTACACTTTCTCCTTTTCACAGGTTTAGGAGACAACCTTTACACCCCTCTTTTATAAGGTATCCCTCACACACCGCCCTTAGAACTCTCTCTAAGCTTTAGGAGAAGGGAACTCAACTTTCTAATAGGGTTTACAACTTTAGAATCATAGAGTTTTGCTCAACTTTCTTATTATTCCATGCAGGAATAGTTGGGGTATTTATAGACCCTAATTGGCTTTCAAAATGGAGCTAAAAAAGTGTTAGGATCAAGAGCAGCACTAAAAGAAGTTATGAATTAGTGCAGTGGAAAACTTTCCCATTTCAAAGATCTTTGTTTTGATTAAACCTGATTCCGATGAAATTCATTTCGTAAAGATTTTAACTCAAAAGCGTATGGGAGCATAGAAAAAGCAGTAAGAAGGTAAAGTAGCTTGCAAGAAAGGTAAATTGCTCAAGATGAAATGTAAACCAGAATTTAGAGTGGTTCGGTCATTGTGACCTACATCCACTTTCGAATTCCTCCTCCATCGAGGTCACCGGCATCCACTAATAGCCTCCCTTTAATAGGCGAAGACCAACCACCTTTTATAGCACTTTCTCCTTTTCACGAGCTTAGAAGATAATCCTTACAAGTCTCACACCTCTCTTGAATAATCTCAACACTTAGAAAGGGAGGAGGAGGACTCTAGCACTTTTTACAACTCTTTAACACTTCAAAGATTCAAAATTATACCAATACTTTCATGCTCTTTCATGCAAAAAAGGTTGGGGTATATATAGGCTCCAATGGCTTCTGAATTGGAGCCAAAAAGTGTCACTTCCTTGGATTTCAGGGTATTGGCGGTACCACCGTCATTATTGGGCGGTACCACCGCCCAGTCTAGGCGATACTACCGCTTGACAGAGCTCAGAGATCGAGCTATAGCGGTACCATTACTTGACAGGGGTGGTACCACCACTAGCAGCATTAACTGTTAGCGGTAACACCACTGGTAGCATTAATTGCTGGCAATACCACGGCCTAGTCTGCGTGGTACCATTGCCCATACCACCTGGGAGACTGGATCACCAAGCGGTGCCACCGCCAGCCATGGTTTCAGGTGCTGAATGGGTTGTCCAATCCAGCCCAATTCAGCCCTGTTAAGGGCTCAGTTGACCCCTAATTGAGTTAGTGGGATCACTAACTACGATAATTAAGATACTTAATAAAGAATTCTAGTTTTGGTATGTCAATTGTTCTTTCGACGAGCTTCCGACGAGCTTCCGACGATATTTCGGTGAACTTCGAACGATCTCTAGGCAATGTTCCGACAGACTTCCAGCAAGCTCCTAGACTTCACGATGATCTTCTTGGCGAGTTCCGACGAGCTTCTTTGGCAAGCTCCTGGACTTCTTGGCTGGTTCCGTCAGAACTTCCGACGAATGTCCAGACTTCCGAAGAACTCTTGAACTCCCACTGAAATCTCGATCTTGACTCCAGCACAACACCTACTCTATGTCTTACTGCTATCGTAGTTAATCCTATACACTTTTCTCAACATATAGATTAGATCTAACAATTTATCAATTAATTTCATAATCAAAATCTGAGATTTTATAATCTCCCCCTTTTTGATGATGACAATCAATTGATGATGGAGTCAATCTTAATTCTCCCTATCTATATGTCATACTTGAGAAAATACATTCTTTAATTCAAGGCCTTTGAATTCAAGCATCAAACCGAAAAGTTAAGTTTATTTAAACTTATCAACATGCATATCATGATACTTATCATGATTGACCAATTCAAAATACATTGTTTCGTATTTGTCAAAATGATATCAAATCATGACATCTATTTTCAAGTCCAATGATAATCAATCATCATTTATGAATTTCAAATATGAAATTTAGCAAGATGATAATTCTTAATAAAAGATAACAATTCATTATTCCATGACAAGATATCAATTGTAAATAGCAAGTTAAGCTTGTGATACGTTATCATAATGAAAGACTTTTAACAAAATGATACTAATTCAAGCATGATACTGGGAATAAAATATTTACAATTTATCAAGCCACACTTTGATACATTTCAAGCAAACATTTTGATATTTTTTAAGTATTTATTTGATGATACCAATCATATTAATCATTTATCTAAGACATACCAATTTGTCATCAATTTACCACATTTCTCCCCTTTCGTCATCAATAAAAAGGAGAATAATTCAACAATGCAAGTGTGGTAAAAATACATATATGTATCCAAGCTATAAATAAAGGTAAGCAAAACTTTGCATGATAATTTTTCTTTAAATAATCCAACATTTTTAGTCAAGGGTTTTTTTGGTTCTTCTTTAGTTATCAAATTCATAAAAGGATTTGAACCAAGTCAAATTCAAAACAATAAATGAGTTTCATTAAATCATGCTTCAACTTTAACAAAGAGAAAGATTTATAGAAAGGATCAAGATATTCATGTAAAATAAAATCCTCATTCTTGTAAGTGATCATCATATACTAAAAAGTCATAAAACTTCTTCTTTCATGAGAAGAGTAAGGAAAAGTTCATTTGAAATAACTTAAAATTATTACTACTAGCATAGGTAAGGAGCATCCTTATGGCTTCTAATCGTGTCATAGGAGCAAAGGTTTCTTCGTAATTGATACCTTCTTCTTGGTTCAAACCCTTGGCCACTTCTAGCCTTGTTTCTAATCACAATACCAAATTAATCTTGCTTGATTCTAAAGACCCATTTAGTACCAATAACTAAATGGTCATTTGGCATCGGAACAAGCTTCCATACCTCATTTCTCTCAAATTGGTTCAACTCTTCTTGCATTGCGATAACCCATGAATCATCTTTCAAGGCCTCATTAATACATTTAGGTTCAATTTAAGAGACAAAAGTGGCATTGGTACAAAAATTCTTAAGAGAAGAACGAGTTTGAACCCCTTTTGTTGTGTCTCCTATGATTAGCTCCTTAGGATAAGCTCTATATACTTCCATTCCTTGGGTAAGGATGTTTCAGAAGAAGATGTATCCAAGTTGCTAGATGGAGAATAGGTTTCATTTAAATTCAAAGCATCAAAATTAATATCATCATGAAAATTATTTTTCTTAACATTGGAAACTTCATTAAACACAATATGAATAGACTCTTCTATAACCAAAGTTCTTTTGTTAAAAATACGGAAGGCCTTAGAAATTGAAGAATAGCCAAGAAAAATCCCTTCATCGGATTTTGCATCAAATTTTCCTAAGGCATCTTTTTCATTCAAGATAAAACATTTACAACTAAAAACTAAAAACTTTACTAGAACCCTATTCATGACATAGCATGTCATATTAACGGCTTTGGCCCAAAAATATTTGGGTATGCTATGTTCGTTCAACATGGTTCTTGTCATTTCTTGTAAGTTTCTATTTTTTCTTTCTACTACTCCATTTTGTTGAGGATTTCCTAGAGTAGAGAAATTGTGGTTGTATCCATTGGATTCACAAAAATCTTGGAAATCATGGTTTTGAAATTCACCACCGTGATCACTTCGAATTGATGAAATCATAAAACCCTTTTCATTTTGAATAAGTTTACAAAACTTAGAAAAATACCTAAAACAATCACTTTTGTGTACCAAGATGTAAGTCCAAGTGTATCTACTATAATCATCTACGATGATAAAGCATATTTGCTACCTCCTAGGGTTGATGTAGCAATTGGTCCTAACAAGTCCATATGGATTAATTGCAATGGTCTAGAGGTACTTATTTGATTCTTTGGTTTAAAACTACCTTTTATTTGTTTTCCTAGTTGACATACATCATACACATTGTCTTTAATGAACTTAATGTGAGGAATTCCTCTTACAAGTTCTTTAGATGAGATTTGAGAGATTAGTTTCATACTAGCATGACCTAATCTCCTATGCCAAAGCCAAACATCATCATTCAAAATCGAAAAACACATTTCATTACAAAGATCATCAATACCAATAGTATATACATTATTTTGTTTTAGGGCAATCATAGATATGTTTTTGTGTGGTTTTTTAATGATGCAAGCATTGGATTTAAATCTAATGATGTATCCTTTATCACACAATTGACTAATGCTCAATTTTTAGTCTATCATAATTACTAATAAGAGAAGCATGCTCCTTTTTTAACAATTTATATTTTTTACTAACTAATTTATATTTATTGAATAAATCATGAAAAGCACTTAGTAATTCATCAAGAGATAATTTTGCATCTAATGAACTGCTTACCTAATCTCCAATGGTCATTAGTGCATAGTGAGCAACTTGTTCGTTGTTGATTTGCTCCTCTTCTTCAGATGCACTTGAGCCGTCTCACATTGCTTTAAGAGCCTTCTTCTTCTTTGGTTATTTCTTCTTTGCTTGGGGACATTTGCTTTTGAAATGTCCCAGCTTCTTGCATTTGTAGCATATGACTTGTTTTTTCTTGGGTTCAAATTTATTTTTAGTGTCATTTCTAAATTTATTCATTTTTATAAATTTTTTAAACTTTCTTGTCAAGAGTGCCAAGTCATCATCATAGTCCTCATCACTTGAATTTTTTTCAAGTGGTCTTCTTGAGTTCTTAGTGCTATATCCTATCCTTCCTATTCTTTAGAAGGTTATTCTCAAGCTCTTCATGAGCATTGCAAGTTATCTCATAGGTTATTAATGACCCGATTAGTTCTTTGAGAGGAAAATTATTTAAATCCTTGGCCTCTTGAATGATCGTTACTTTAGGATCCCAACTCTTTGGAAGGAATCTTAAGATTTTATTAACAAGTTTAAAATCTGAAAAATTTTGACCAAGTCCTTTTAGACCATTGACGACATCCGTAAATCGGGTGTACATGTCTCCAATGGTCTCACTCGATTTCATTCGAAACAACTCATAAGTATGAACTCAAAGATTAATTTTTGACTCCTTTACTCTACTAGTGCCTTCATGAGTCACTTCGAGTGTGTGTCATATATCAAAAGTCATTTCACAAATAGACACTCGATTGAATTATTTTTATCTAAATCATAAAACAAGGCATTCTTAGCCTTGGCGTTTAAAGTGAAAGTCTTCTTCTCCAACTCATTCCAATCGTTCATTGGAAGAAAAGACTTTTGAAAACCATTTTCAACAATGTTCCATAGCTCAAAATCCATTAAAATCAAAAAAATCCTCATTCTAATCTTCCAATATGTATAATCCGTTCCAATGAACATGGGCGGACATGTAATTGAGTGACCCTCTTGGTTCTCGGCAAATGCCATCTCTCTTGGGTTTCAAACTAAATGAGAGTAAACCTTGCTTTGATACCAATTCTTAGGATCAAGAGCGGCACTAAGAGGGGGGGTGAATTAGTGTAGTGGAAAACTTTTCCGTTTCAAAGGTCTTCGTTTCGATTAAACCCGATTCCAATGAAAATCATTTCATAAAGATTTGAATTTAAAAGCATATAGGAGCATACAGAAAGCAGTAAAAAGGTAAAGTAGCTTATAAAAAAGGTAAATTGCACAAGACGAAATGCAAACCAGAATTTAGAGTAGTTCGGTCATTGTGACCTACATCCACTTTCAGATTCCTCCTCCGTCGAGATCACGAGTGTCCACTAATGGCCTTCCTTTAATAGGTAAAGACCAACCACCTTTTATAGTGCCTTCTCCTTTTCACGGGCTTAGGAGATAACCCTTACAAGTCTCACACCTCTCTTAAATGATCGCAACACTTAGAAAGGGAGGAGGAGGACTCTAGCACTTTTTACACCTCTTTAACACTTCAAAGATTTAAGATTATACCAGTACTTTCATGTCCTTTCATGCAGGAAAGGGTGGGTTATTTATAAGCCCCAATGGCTTCTAAATTGAAGCCAAAAAGTATCACTTCCCTAGATTTCGGGGTACTAGCGGTACCATCGCCATTATTGGGCGGTACCACCGCTTGACACTTGACACTAGGCGGTATCACCGCCTAGTTTGGGCAATACCACCGCCTGACAAAGCTCGGAGATTGAGCTCTAGTGGTACCACCGCTTGATAGGGGTGGTACCACCGCTGGCAGCATTAACTACCGGCGATACCACCACCTAGACCACTTGGGAGTCTAGGTCACCAGGCGGTGCCACTACTGGTCGTGGTTTCAAGTGCTGAATGGGCTATCCAATCCGGCCCAATTCAACCCTGTTAAGGGTCCAGTTGGCCCTTAACTGAGTTAATGGGATCACCTCCCAAACCTAACTCAATCTATTGTCTAACTACGATAATTAAGGCACTTAATAAAGCATTCTAGTTCCGGTACGTCAATTGTTCTTCCAACGAGCTTCCGACGATCTTTTAGCAAACTTCCGACGATCTCTCAGCAATATTCCGATGGACTTTTGGTACGCTCCTAGATTTCATGATAATCTTCTTGACGAGTTCCAATGAGCTTCTTTGGTAAGCTTATGGACTTCTTGGTTGGTTTCGGTAGAACTTCCGACGAACTCTTGAACTCCCATTGAAATCTCGATCTTGACTCCAGCACAACACCTGCTTTATGTCTTACTGCAATCGTAGTAAATCCTGCACACTTTTCTCAATACCTAGATTAGATCAAACAATTTATCAATTGATTTCATTATCAAAATCCGAGATCTAACAAAAAGGTCTCATCCCGGGTTTCTCAGGTACTGACGGTACCACTGCCTATAGCACTAAACAGTGTCACGGACAAACTTCTAAACAGGATGTTTGATATAATGCTTATGTATGTCCGTGTCTTTTGGTATGTTCATGCTTTGTACAGCATGTAAGGGACGGCCGAAGGCTTAATAGTCCCATTTTAGTTAGGTTGGTGGCTACTTTAGGCTTGTAAATAAGGTTGTGTCATGTGGATACGTGTGAGAGATTTTTGATCTGTAATGGACCATTTTGACCCTTTGTTGTGCAACTGTTTAGAGCTTATAAAGTATGTTGGTAATTTGCATTGTCTATGAAGTGTTTCCTGGAATGCTTGCTTGTGGATCCTGAATGAGGCGTTTTCTCTAACTCGTTCTCTCTTTTGTGGGTCCTAAGGGACCGTGGGAGGCTTCGGGGAGGCTGACCTTTGCAGACGAACACGCAAGGGTGCTGCACAACTTAGGCAAAACTAGCTAAGTCTGTGACAGTTGGTATCAGAGCAGGACAAGCACTCATAGAAACACTTAACATGCAAACGTGGGGGACCTAGCGGGGCTGCGTTGAGGGCAGTCAGCACACGCGCGACCGTTTGGGGGAAAACGGGCATGGAGATGTAGGGAAAATGAGTCGCTCGGAGGAGCGGACATCTAATATTGGCATTCAGAGGAATGGCCAACCCTTCACGCAAGAGGCACCACGAGAACAGGCAAGCTTGGAAGAATGCAGAGCGCACAAAGGTTGGGATGGCTGAGTTTGAGCTATAGCTCAACATTGACAACTATACTTGATGATTCTCAAGGCAAGCGAGGCGCTTGGTAAAGGATGAGACCATGCAAGGTGGAATGAGTTCCTCAACGACCAAAAGAGTTATGCAAAGCTCACAGAGGTGAGGGGAATTGCTAGCTCAAAGAATTTGGTACTTATATATGGGCTTGTATGCGGACAATGGAATGTTCGTGGCCATCCCAAGGCGACCGAAACTCGGCACCATGGAGCATTGAAACTTTCTCTTCGGCATGTGAAGGATACGTCCGTAGGAGGCTGAAGTGTGCAACGAGTTCAGCATATTGCTAGGCCTTGAGTGGTGCAGCGGGGGCTGTATTGATATGGAGTCACAATCTAGCAAGTGCGTTTGCAGGGGGCAGAACAATGCATAGTTTATTCAACAAATCAGAGTAGTCCAAGGGGATAGTGTTCTCCGAAACGAAGAGAGATATTGCTCCAATGGGACAGTTATCCAGGAGGGATAAGTCCCGGCTCTTCAGAGGAAGAATCATGTGGGATGGACCTCACATGTTGAGGAGTACCTCAACAAACAATAACTCCACGAAGCTCAATGGACTGAGCAAGCAGCGAGGAGTCATCGCATGATCTCGCTCGAGAGAATGCATTGGTGGATGCATTACGAGATCAAGTAGGGGAGCGACCCAAAGCAACACAAATGAAGACACACTTAGAGTCAATATGGAGATCGGACTTAAGGGAGGGCTGACCCGTGGAATGGTGGGCGCGAGCGCCACCATTAACTCAATACAAAAACAAGGAGCAGAGCAACTTGGGTGTGACTTGGCGAAGTACCCAAGCCGCATAAAAGGGAGCCAGCATAGAAGTTGGAACATGGAGCGGAGGCACAGTTCTTTCCTTGGACAGAGGTCAAGGACATGAACTCTTACAGAGGTAAGAGCAGGATCATGTTGTTCTATGGGTCCTTCATTCTGACGGAGCGGACCATCTTGCATGGTGCCAAAGATGAAGGGAGCTTCTGGGCACATGCACCTTATCTCGGAAAAGCATTTGATGGAGGAACTAAGACGACTCAATTTGTGGAGGCGAAGTTAGGTTTAGAAGGCCTTAGCATGGGGCAAAAGGACGGGAGGCGGGTACTCTTGAAGAATATGCCATAGTGTTGCTATTCAAGTTGCCAGGCAGAAAGCGGTGCATAGTAGAGATTGTGCTGGTAGGGGCAGAGGCCTAGGATCCAAACAATGGTGCACTAATTGCAGCGAAGTCAAGGGACTTTGGGAGCTACTAGGCGACGGACTATCCTAGAGTGGTGCTTCATCTAGGTGTGACCCAAGAGTGGGTGGATGAAGGTCGATTGCCAAAGGAGCGAACAAAATCGAAGGTGGAAGAGACCCTGCGATGTATTGGCAGAGGCCACACATGAAGGGTTCATAATTCGAGTTCATCCCACAAGGATCATAATGCAATAGAGATGTCACCAGGAGACGACATGGTGCAGCGGATCATGGTGGAATAGTTCATGGTAATGCGATACACACGACACAGTCCCGTGAGGGACTAGATCATACGGAGGTATGATCGAGAGCTACTGGAAGCTCCACTTCGGTGAACAATATGACGGTAAGAAGGGCTATGGATTCAAGGAGTGAAGGCCATGGTACCGTAGAGGCGGGTCTTTCGTGCGTGCATCGAATTTTGCATCGGATGAAAACCTTGGTCATCAGGATATGGGGGCTGGGTTCCACCAAGGGAAAAGTTCGAATGCAAGTACCAGTGAGTCCTCTGGGAGGGACTTGATCATGTAGAGGTATGATCGAAGTAGCTGGAGAGTTGGATTGCTCTATAGCCCATATTCGCTTAAGGGAGCTCGACAAGTTAGAGGATAAGGTCGAGTAAGCAAACGTTGCTACCAAGGAAGCTAAGGAGAACAGAATCGGTGCAAACCCTACAATGTGATGGCAAAGGCCATGTATGGGAGTTGCAGTCTATCTTTCCATGGACCAAAGGGATCTGCTTGGAGAACACCGAGGTGTTGAAGCAACGACGAGTCCAGAGGGACTTAGCTACCGAAAATCAAGCATTAGTTAGAATGGAGGTGGACTCTGAGGAGTGCCACAGAGGCATATCTACTGATTGTGAAGAAAAGGGATGCAGATGCGAGGCAACGGATAGTAGTGCCATGGGCATGGCAGCACCATAGTACCGCAGAGGTAGGACTTCCGTGAAAATCATTGATCCCTTGCTCTCATAGAGGGAGAGCGCTTGGTCATGAAAGGGGCCGAGGAGGTGGAACATGTAGAGGCAAACTCCAAGTACCATGACAAGGCTGAAGGGCAGAGGCCAAGGAACTTCGTAATACCGGTGTCAACGAGTTTCTCATCAAGATAGCCGAAAGTGAAGGACTTTGGGTCATGCAAGAGTGCACGACCAAGGAACGAAGCAAGTAGTATGCGGTGTTGTACCTTTGCTACTCAGGGGAGTAGGCGGCAGGGTTGATGGAGAAGACGGTACAATCCCAGAGGCGACTAAATCTATTATAGAATTACTCCAAGTTGGGGTGAAAACTTCTTGCATTCCAGAAGTTCGATGGCATTGAGAAGGTGAATCACAGTAACTAACTCAACATAAGGAGTGCAAACACTTCAAGTGCTTCAGAAGTGTGAGCAAAGAGCAGGCGAAGGCCAGTAACCAGCTCGATGCCTAGAGTACAACCTCGAGGAGGCGGGCAAAGTCAAGTAACCTTTGCCTTCTCAACTCTTAAGAGAATGGGTGAAACCGAATGCCCTAATTCTCTTATCTATCTAGTAGAGGAGCTTTGCATATATTTAAAGACCCTTTAAAGATAATGGAAGACAATAGTTGTCAAATCCTCACCAACGGTGGTCAGTACTACTAAGAGTAGATTGTCCGCTTTATTTCCCAACGAACTGCCAATCGAAAGCGGAAGTGATGCAAACCTACTTGGAAGTGCCAACTAAGTGAAAGAAGAGTCAATGGACAAATTTTGTGGAGGAAGGACCCAAAACTTCAAAAGTTTGTGAGACGATGCTTGTTAAAGCTTCAACAAGCATCCACCCAGTTCAAGCAGCATGAAGCACTTGATAGACTAGCGCAGTAAGGATGGTCTTTTCCTTCATCTAGAGGATCTGCAAGAACCAACAAGGATCAACACAACTCAGCCAACCCCATACTAGAGTTAGAGTCATTGGCAAGTTGAAGCAGCATGGCGGATTAAAGGTTCGACTACTCAAAAATAGTAGCGGAAAGTAGCTGGGAACCAGGAGGCGCATTGTAGCTGGAGTAGAAGATTGAAGACTCAGCAAAGGCAAGGAGTTGCAGTGTGGGCAAAGGCTTCGACGAGAACGTCGAAGGAAAAAGTGGGGGAGAATGTCACGGACAAACTTCTAAATAGGATGTTTGATGTAATGCTTATGTATGTCCGTGTCTTTTGGTATGTTCATGCTTTGTATAGCATGTAGAGGGACGATCGAAGGCTTAATAGTCTTATTTTAGTTAGGTTGGTGGCCGCTTTAGGCTTGTAAATAAATGTTGTATCATGTGGACATGTGTGAGAGATTTTTGATCTGTAATGAACCATTTTGACCCTATGTTATGCAACTGTTCAGAGCTTGTAGAGTCTATTGGTAATTTGCATTGTCTATGAAGTGTTTCCTGGAATGTTTGCTTGTGGATCCCGAATGAGGCGTTTTCTCTAACCCGTTCTCTCTTTTGTGGGTCTTAAGGGACCGTGGGAGGCTTCGGGGAGGCTGACCTTTGTGGACGGATACGCAAGGGTGCCGCACGACTTAGGCAAAACTGGCTAAGTCCGTGACAGATACGGTACCACTGTTGGGAAATCATGGGGGGCGACATCATATGCGCAGCGGAAGAACAAGAAAACAAAAATCCCCGATTCCCAAAAAGATGTTCGTCGTCGTGCGAAGATTGGTGCGCAAAATCCGCAAAACACAAAACTGCGTATAGAGATTGTGTTACCTAGGGAGATCGTATATCCCTGTTTCCTTGCAGATCCTCAGGAGAGGGTGAAGGAGGTCAAGCGTCCTCCTCTCTAGCGGTGATCCACACAGCAGGGTTGCGACGACGCTCCTCAAAACTCCAGGCCTACTCTGAGGTGGAGAGGGAGAGGAGAATAGGAAGGGCAAGCAAAGACTCTAGCCTATGAGGCTGTGAATCCCTCCTATTTATAGAGATCCCGTGTCAAAACCCTAATGGGTCCTTTCCCTAGTGGGTATTGGATCTGCATCCAATAAGACAAGGGCTCCGTCAGATATCTCATATCCGAACCTCTACTCATCGCAATGCCTACCATATGTGTGTGACCCTCTAGGCCCAATATCGAGCTGGCCGTGAGTCATACCTGTCAGAACTCCTTCTAACTAAGTGAATTATTATCTCTGTAATAATTCACTCGACTCATCGACTACGGAAGTACTAGGCCACTACGCCGTAGTCCCCAAACGATACAGGGGAATCCAATCCATTGGACCTGTCTGTCCTCAGTTACCATGTACCTATAGTCCCTCATCCATCTAATATCCCAGAGACCGTATATCGAGCATGGTGCTGTCAGACCCATACGGTTTCTACTTGAGTCTCGCTCTAATCGGATTCTCCCGGAGAACTCTTTCTCTCTCAACCCGAATGACCCTGGCCAGGGATTTGTCTGAGCAAGAACACATGGGATATTCCTCTCATGATACCGAGAGTGGATGATCCTCTATCGACACTCAATAGCCCTCGTAAGGTCGACTACCACTCCCAATGACCAGCTGTACTAGATCTGGGAACAGCCAAACCTATAAGTCTGGTATCAAAGAGTGGAGCACTCATACAGGACATCCTTGGTGTCTCAAGTCTAAGAACCAGATACACCACTAGGACTACGGAATCGTTGTCTGACAATAAGGCATCATCAACCATCCAGCATTCCGTAAGCGGATCAATTAGTGAACTCATTCTCCAATGAGCACCTGTACTGTATCCCTAGTGTCCCTACACGAGCAGCTATGAGACCAGCTGCATCCATCATATGGACGGGTATACAGCACACCAGTCTATCCGGTTATCACGATGTCCCTCTCGAGTAACCTATGACCGGGATTATTTAGGATATGTGTTTAAAGGTGAATCGATCTCATTATCGTGATCTCATCACGATCCGATTCCCATTGCACAAATCCAAGGACATCACAATACATATGCATTTATGCAATAGTTATAAAGTGATATACGCCAAAAATATAATAAGCAAAAAGATTCTGTATCAAGTCACACGTGCCATCACTCACGTGATTGGCTTGCTGGGCACTTATGACTAGCAATCTCCCACTTGACCTAAAGCCAATCACCTATGTGTCTGATCCCCATCAGACCCCTGTGACGCTCAAAGACAATCTGAGACAATGGCTTTGTTAGTGGATCTGCAATGTTATCTTCGGATGGAACTCTTTCCACTGCTACATCTCCTCGGGTCACGATCTCTCTGATAAGGTGGAACCTCCTCAGAACATGCTTAGATTTCTGATGAGATCTAGGTTCCTTCGCTTGAGCAATTGCCCCGTTGTTGTCGCAATATAGGGAAATCGGCTCCTCACTATCCGGCACGACTCCCAAATCTGTGATGAACTTCTTCAACCAGACTCCCTCCTTTGCTGCATCTGATGCAGCAATGTACTCCGCCTCTGTGGTCGAGTCAGCAGTGGTATCTTGCTTGGAACTCTTCCAGCACACTGCTCCTCCATTCAAGGTGTACACATACCCTGAATTCGACTTGCTATCATCGACATCAGACTGAAAACTTGAGTCAGTGTAGCCTTCAACCTTAAGGCTATTACCTCGATATACTAGTAAAAGATCCTTAGTCCTTCTCAAGTACTTAAGGATACACTTTACTGCTTTCCAGTGCTCCAAGCCTGGATCCGCCTGATACCTGCTCGTGACACTCAGAGCATGCGCTATATCAGGCCTAGTACATAGCATGGCATACATGATAGACCCTATTGCTGAGGCATAAGGTATCATATCCATGTTCGCCCTTTCTTCTGGAGTCTTCGGGGAGATACTCGTAGAAAGCGATATCCCATGTCTCATCGGTATGAGACCTCTTTTGGAATTTTCCATGCCAAACCTTTTGACAATAGTTTCTATGTACCTGGACTGGGACAAGCCAAGCATCCTTTTGGATCTATCTCTATAGATTCTAATCCCTAAGATATAAGATGCTTCTCCTAAGTCCTTCATGGAGAAGTGTCTAGATAACCAAGCCTTTATTGTGGATAGCATTCCTATGTCATTCCCAATGATGAGGATGTCATCCACATATAACACCAAAAAGCTAATAGCGCTCCCACTTACCTTTCTGTATACACAAGGCTCATCTTCGTTCTTAACGAAGTCATAAGATCTAATTGCCTCATCAAATCTTATGTTCCAACTTCGGGAAGCTTGCTTTAGTCCATAAATGGATCTAAGCAACCTACACACCTTATCTGGGCAGTTCTTGGACACGAATCCCTCAGGTTGCATCATATACACCTCCTCCTCCAGGTTCCCGTTGAGGAATGCGGTTTTCACATCCATCTGCCAGATCTCATAATCATAGTGTGCTGCAATAGCCAATAGAATTCTGATGGATTTTAGCATTGCTACGGGTGAGAAAGTTTCGTCGTAGTCAACACCTTGCCTTTGACGATACCCCTTAGCCACTAGCCTTGCTTTATAGGTCTCTACCTTTCCATCTACTCCGATCTTTTTCTTAAAGATCCACTTGCAACCAACGGGTACAATACCTTTGGGCGCATCAACTAGGTTCCAAACCTTATTGGAGTACATAGAATCCATCTCAGAATTCATGGCTTCTTTCCACTTCCCGGAGTCTATACTCATAATAGCCTCCTCGTAGGTCTGAGGATCAATATCCTCTACATCCTCTGCTCTAATATGTCCCACATATCTCTCAGGAGGATGGGATACTCTATCAGACCTGCGTAAAGTTGAAACTTGTGTATTAGATACCTGAACAGACTCGGGCTGTAGAGTGGTGCTTGAGCTTGGTTCTCCAACCTCGCTCAATTCTATCATTCTCCCACTGTCTCCGTCAAGAATGTGTTCCTTCTCAAGGAACACTGCTCTCTTAGCTACAAAGACCTTTTGGTCCTCGAGATGATAGAAGTAATACCCACAAGTTTCCTTGGGGTATCCCACAAATTTACATCGCCCTGTCCTTGATTCTAACTTATCGGGGTTGTGTCTTTTAACATGGGCAGAGCAGCCCCAAATCTTAACTACTTTAAGATCAGGCTTCTTCCCTTTCCATATCTCATATGGTGTAGACACCACCGACTTAGTTGGAACTCTGTTCAGAAGGTAAGCTGCGGTTTCTAGGGCATATCCCCAGAATGAGATGGGTAGGTCAGCGAAACTCATCATGGACCGTACCATATCTAATAATGTACGATTTCTCCTTTCAGAGACACCATTGAGCTGAGGTGTATAAGGAGGTGTCCATTGGGATAATATCCCATGGTCCTTGAGGAAGTGAGTAAACTCTGTACTTAAGTACTCACCTCCTCGATCTGATCGAAGAGTTTTGATACTCTTTCCAGTCTGGTTTTCCACCTCATTCTTATACTCTCTGAATTTCTCAAAGGCCTCGGACTTGTACTTCATTAAGTACACATATCCATACCTTGAGAAATCATCAGTAAATGTAATGAAGTAGGAGTAACCTCCAATGGCATGAGTTGACATGGGTCCACATACATCACTATGTATGAGTTCCAACAACTCAGTGGCTCTCTCTCCAGTTCCACTAAATGGAGAGTTGGTCAGTTTTCCACGAATGCAAGGCTCACAAGTTGCATATGACACATAGTCGAATGGATCTAGATATCCATCATTTAGCAACTTTTGAATCCTTCTTTCATGGATGTGACCTAGCCTACAATGCCACAGGTATGCACTGTTCAACTCATCTCATTTCCTTTTGGACATATTTATATTCATGATATGTGGAGTGGTGTCTAACATAAATAAACCATTATGCAATGTTCCTTTCGTGATGATCTTATCATCTAATAATATCGAACAACCATTGTTCTCAAAAACAAATTTATATCCACTAACTGTTAAACATGAAATGGAGATAATGTTTTTGATAATAGAAGGAACAAAATAACATGCATCTAATGCAATAAAAGCTCCACTAGGCAGATGTAGGGCGACCTCGCCAACAGCTAATACAGCAACTTTTGCTCCATTACCCATCTTGAGGTCCATCTCGCCTCTCTCTAGTCTCCTAGGCCTTGCCAGAACCTGCAACGAATTACATATATGATAAGCACTACCGGTATCTAATACCCATGTGTTATCATAAGAGTCTGACAAATGGAGACCGATCATGAATGTACCTGAAGCTTCATCAAGCTTTTGTTTCGCCCTTTCTGCAAGGTACTCTTTGCAGTTTCTCTTCCAGTGCCCATCTTTACCACAGTGGAAGCACTGGCCTTTGTCCTTTGTTGGGTCTTTCTTAGCAACCTTTGCTTTACCTTGTTTGCCCTTGCCCTTTCCCTTCTTAAGGGACCTTTCTGCTTTCCTTTTCTTTCTGGTCTCACCAGTGTAGAGAACTGGCTTCTCTTTCTTAATAGTACTCTCTGCCTCCCTCAACATATTGAGGAGCTCTGGGAGAGTCACCTCAAGCTTGTTCATATTAAAGTTCATTATGAACTGTGAAAAGGAATCTAGTAGGGACTGAAGCACAATGTCCACACACAAGTTATCCTCTAGGACCATTCCTAGACCTGTGAGTTTCTCTATCCACTCAATCATCTTTAGGACATGGTTCTGAACCGGTGTCCCCTCAGTCATCCTAGCGCGGAAAAGGCTCTTGGATATCTCATATCGTTGAGTCCTTCCCTGTTCCTCAAACAATTTATGGACATGTAGGAGAATGGATCTGGCATCCATCTTTTCATGTTGTCTCTGTAACTCTGGAGTCATAAAGCCCAACATATAGCACTGAGCAAGAGTGGAGTCATCAATGTACTTCACGTAGCGAGCGATCTCATCCTCGCTTGCCCCTTCTTCGGGCGTAGGCATCACTGTATCAAGGACGTACACGATTTTCTCCACTGTGAGAACAATTCTCAAGTTACGGAGCCAATCCGTATAATTTGGACCAATGAGGCGGTTGACACCAAGTATGCCACGTAAGGGATTTGAAAGCGACATTTTCTGAAAATAAAGATGTAGCAAAAATGAATAACATGCAGATTTTGCAAGAAATAAACTATCAAGATATGGACTTCTATCTTAATATGCTCCCACTATTTTACTAACGAGTCACGCGACACCCTCAGCACGTGAAACGGAAGTCTTCGGCAGACTTCTAGTGGAGATCAGGATCCAATCAGCGTCTTAGTGTAACCTCGAGGGACTCGACCAATCACACTAAGCCTAAAAGGTAGACAACTCTTGCCGATCACAACTCCTTGTGATTCCCGTCCTGTTCGGCCTCCGAATCACCATGGCCTCGAGGGACTCGACCAACCATGATGCTCGGTTAAGTCAACACCTTCGTTACAAGATGAGTCTGATTTGATGATATACCCTCGAGGGACTCGACCAAGCATATCATGCCCTCAGGTCACCGGTGACATCTCTATGTCGTAAGCAAGATAGCGAATCGCGATATAGGTGAGTCTCGAGGGACTCGACCAACTCAACCTACACCGGGATTCGGTTCCTACTCATAACGATGGAAGGCCACGTGGGTCAATCTAATTGCCTCACGTTTACCGACTTAATATTATCGAGAGATGTTTCTATGATTTGGTCTCCTATTATGACATGTCACACATGTACATATTTAATATATATCTACATCGCATGCAAATATATATACATATCTAGTATGTGTATAAGCAATCACACCAGATGATCATGGACCACAACCTAATATGATTAGGCCCGAGCCAGTAGGCCTAATCACTCACATCAAGATCTATGTGTGCAACGGTGCATCTCCATGCCTTGTGATCGTCCATCTCGTCCTCGTTGGTTCCGTCGACATCTTGATGCATCTTCATGCATCACGATCGTCCGTCTCGTGGGTCCCGCTATGGCTTCCACGCTCCCGCTGCGCCTCCTCATGTGATTACAACTTAATCATAGGCACGCAGGCCCGACAATAAACGAGAAATATAATGGAGGTTCGCAGACCTCAATAATAATAATCACAAGTACACACATCACACGGTCCATGATCATCCGTCCACTCATCATACATCACATGTATAAATAATCGTCATTATGTAGGACTACTAGATAATAAAAATAATAATCAACTAAACCTTTTAATTAATTAATATTTTCTGAAATCAGGGATATATAGGGAATTTCTCAATTCCTAAGGGTATTTTCGTAATTTGGACAAAAGACAGAAACTGGAATTTCTCAAATTCCGAGGGGCAAAACTATCTTTTGCGCAGAAAACCCTAATACCCTTTCCCCTTTTCGCTGCTGCGCCGCCGCCGCCGCCACCCTGCTGGCGGCGGCCTGTGCGGCGAGGGCGAGGGCACTGCCCTCGCCTGCAGGTGGCACGCCCGCTGGGGTCGCTGTCGCTGCAGGTGGGCGCCCCCGCGGGCGCCGCCGCCTTCGCGGGCGGTTCTGCCCGCGAGTCAGCGCCCGCAGGTGGTGCTGTCTCGCTGGCGGCCGCCCCTGCGGGGTTTTTGCCCGTGGGAGCAGCGGCCACAGGCGCCGCTGCCCTGCGGTGCCTCAGCCCGCGCTGCTGCCCTGCGGCGCCTCTGCCCGCGGGCTCAGTGGCCGCAGGCGCTTCTACCGAGCGGGCTCCCAGCCCCGCCGGCCGCAAGCCTGCTGCAAACAGATCGCCGGCCGGCTACTGCAGGCACAGCGCTTGCGCATGCGCCGGCGCTGTGCTGCCTGGCTGCGGCTGCGGCTGGCTGCAGGCATGCAGATCGAGGGCAGCAACTGTTGCTGCCCTTCCTTGCTTTTGCGTCAACGATTTTGACGTCAATATTCTTCCTAAACACAACACACGCAGTTCAAAAACCAATCATTCGCACGAACAACCTGGCTCTGATACCACTGTTGGGAAATCATGGGGGGCGACATCATATGCGCAGCGGAAGAACAAGAAAACAAAAATCCCCGATTCCCAAAAAGATGTTCGTCGTCGTGCGAAGATTGGTGCGCAAAATCCGCAAAACACAAAACTGCGTATAGAGATTGTGTTACCTAGGGAGATCGTATATCCCTGTTTCCTTGCAGATCCTCAGGAGAGGGTGAAGGAGGTCAAGCGTCCTCCTCTCTAGCGGTGATCCACACAGCAGGGTTGCGACGACGCTCCTCAAAACTCCAGGCCTACTCTGAGGTGGAGAGGGAGAGGAGAATAGGAAGGGCAAGCAAAGACTCTAGCCTATGAGGCTGTGAATCCCTCCTATTTATAGAGATCCCGTGTCAAAACCCTAATGGGTCCTTTCCCTAGTGGGTATTGGATCTGCATCCAATAAGACAAGGGCTCCGTCGGATATCTCATATCCGAACCTCTACTCATCGCAATGCCTACCATATGTGTGTGACCCTCTAGGCCCAATATCGAGCTGGCCGTGAGTCATACCTGTCAGAACTCCTTCTAACTAAGTGAATTATTATCTCTGTAATAATTCACTCGACTCATCGACTACGGAAGTACTAGGCCACTACGCCGTAGTCCCCAGACGATACAGGGGAATCCAATCCATTGGACCTGTCTGTCCTCAGTTACCATGTACCTATAGTCCCTCATCCATCTAATATCCCAGAGACCGTATATCGAGCATGGTGCTGTCAGACCCATACGGTTTCTACTTGAGTCTCGCTCTAATCGGATTCTCCCGGAGAACTCTTTCTCTCTCAACCCGAATGACCCTGGCCAGGGATTTGTCTGAGCAAGAACACATGGGATATTCCTCTCATGATACCGAGAGTGGATGATCCTCTATCGACACTCAATAGCCCTCGTAAGGTCGACTACCACTCCCAATGACCAGCTGTACTAGATCTGGGAACAGCCAAACCTATAAGTCTGGTATCAAAGAGTGGAGCACTCATACAGGACATCCTTGGTGTCTCAAGTCTAAGAACCAGATACACCACTAGGACTACGGAATCGTTGTCTGACAATAAGGCATCATCAACCATCCAGCATTCCGTAAGCGGATCAATTAGTGAACTCATTCTCCAATGAGCACCTGTACTGTATCCCTAGTGTCCCTACACGAGCAGCTATGAGACCAGCTGCATCCATCATATGGACGGGTATACAGCACACCAGTCTATCCGGTTATCACGATGTCCCTCTCGAGTAACCTATGACCGGGATTATTTAGGATATGTGTTTAAAGGTGAATCGATCTCATTATCGTGATCTCATCACGATCCGATTCCCATTGCACAAATCCAAGGACATCACAATACATATGCATTTATGCAATAGTTATAAAGTGATATACGCCAAAAATATAATAAGCAAAAAGATTCTGTATCAAGTCACACGTGCCATCACTCACGTGATTGGCTTGCTGGGCACTTATGACTAGCAACCACCGCTTGACACCCTGCCACTAGGCGGTGTTGAATATCATATTTTGATGATGAAACCACTCGATATATGTTTATGATTTAATCTACATTTTGAGTGACGTAGGATGCTTCGATCAGGATGAGACAATTAAAGTAGGAAAAATCATGTTGTGCTAAAGGAACATGTCAAAATATTGGACGTCGGGCCGGTGGATCGGTCGATGTATCGATAGAAGGCTTCGGGCCGCAGACTCAGTCATCAGGTCAAGAAGAGCGGGTATTGTGCCAAGGATATCGGAGTTGCGGAGTCAACTGGCCGATTGGGTAATAGGCTGCAGGAGAGGACGATGCGCTGAAGAATTGGACTAAGCGTCGAGGGACCAATGACATGCCGGACAACTTGGTTAATTGCTTAGGATTAATTATCTCGATCGAAGTTTTGTTTTACATGTGCAGGATTAACTACGATGGAAGTAAGACATGCAACAAGAGTTACACCGGAGTCAAGACTATGATCACGTTGGGAGTTCGAGAGTTCGACAAAAGTCCGGACGGTCGTCGGAGGTTCTATGGGAATAAATCTGAGAACTCCAGGAGCTTGCCAAAAGAAGCTCATTGGAACTCGCCAAGTGAATCGTCGCAAGTCCAAGAGTTTGCTGGAAGTCCACAGGAGCATCACCAAGGGTTCATCGGATGATCGATGGAAGTTTTCCAGAAACTCGTCGGAAGAAGCGATTGACGCACCGGAGTAAGTTGCAGTAAATGTCTTAAGAAATGTCATAGTTAGCATGTAGATTAAGTTAGGAATGGGAGGTGATCCCATTAACTTAATCTGAGGGCAATTGGGCCCTTCACAGACCCAAATTGAGCCGAATGGATCAACCTATTCAGACCAGAATTCCTGCCAAGCGGTGGCACCGCTAGGGTCGGCGGTGGCACCGCCCAGGAGAAGGTCTCCCAAGAAAGCTGGGCGGTGCAATCGCCCCAGGCAAGCGGTGGCACCGCCTGGGCTCAATCTCCGAGCGAGACTAGGCAGTGCAAATGCCCATGACAAGCGGTGGAACCGCCTGAGCTCGGTCTCCGAGCTCTGCCAGGCAGTGCAACCACCCCAGTTAGGCGGTGGCACCTCCAGGGCTCAGTCTCTGAGCGAGACTAGGTGGTGCAACCGCCCTTGTCAGGCGGTGGCACCACCCAGAGGCTCAGTCTCCGAACTGCCAGGCGGTTGTACCGCCCTAGTCAGGAGGTGGTACCGTCAGGACCTCGAAAATCTGGGAGATAACATTTTTTAGCTCCAAATTCAAACCAGTTTGGAGCTTATAAATACCCCTCCCATTCCTGGGTAAAACACATAAGCATAGAGAGATTAAAAGAGAGAAAACGCTACTGCAATCTCTAGAATTTCCCTCCTCTAGTTTAAGTGTTAGAATTCTATTTAAGAGAGGAGAGTGAGTGCTTGTAAGGGTTATCTTCTAAACCCGGTAAAAGGAGAAGAGGGGTGTAAGAAGGAGTTTGATCTTCGCCTAGTAAAGGAAGATCGTTAGTGGATGCTGGTGCCCTCGACGGAAGAGGAATCAGAGTGGTTGTAGCTCATGATTGACTGAACCACTATAAACTCTCGTCTTCTCTAGTTTGCATTTATTCTTTCTGCTTACCTTACTACAAACCTCCATATGTGCTTTACTTACTCATTACTTTTGCTACACTCATTTACGAACTCGCTTTCAAGTTAAGTTTCCGAAAACGGTTTTACGTCGGAAATGATTTTATCGTATGAACGCAGTTTTAAACGTCAAAAGTTTTCCGCTGCACTAATTCACCCCCCCCCCCCCCCTCCCCTCTCTTAGTTCTCTTGATCCTAACAGGCGGTACCACCGCTTGACTTCCTACCACTGGGTGGTACCATTACCCAGTTTGGCGGTACCACCGTTTGACATAGTCTCGGAGACTATGTCTGGGTAGTACCACCACCTGACACCATGCCACTAGGTGGTACCAATGCCACTAGGCGGTACCACCGCCTGACACCCTGCCACTAGGTGGTGCCACCGCCTGACAAAGTCTTAGAGACTATATCTAGGCAATACTTGCTAGTCATAGGTGCCCAGCAAACTAATCACGTGAGTGATGGCACGTGTGACTTGACACACTTATTATATTTTGGCATTTATCATATTATATTGACTATTGCATATATGTATATATATATTGTGATGTCCTTAGATTTGTGCAATGAAAATCGAATCGTGATGAGATCATGATAATGAGACCGATTCACCTTTAAACACAGATCCTAAATAATCCCGATCATAGGTTACTTGAGTGGGACATTGAGATAACTAGATAGATAGGTGTGCTGTATACCCATCCATATGATGGATGCGGTTGGTCTCATAGCTACTCGTATGGGGACACTATAGATACGATACTGGTGATCATTGGAGAATGAGTTCACTGATTGATCCGCTTATGGAATTTAAGATGGTTGATGATGCCTTATTGTCAGACAGTGATTTCGTAGTCCCAATGATGTATCTAGTCCTTAGACTTGAGACACTAAGGATGTCCTGTATGAGTGCTCCACTCTTTGATACCGGACTTATAGGTTTGGATGTCCCAAATCTAGCACAATCGTTTATCGAGAGTGGCATTCAATCTTACAAGGGCTATTGAGTATCGATAGAGGATCATCCACTTTTGGTATCATGAGAGGAATATCTTGTTGAATCTCGGATTTTGATGATGAAATTAATTGATTGTGTTTAGATGTTTAATTGCATTTTGAGTGATGCAGGTCCACTCGATCAAGATTAGACAGTTAACGCAGGAGGAATTGACGTTGCGCCGGAGGAGATCACGTTAGGATATTGGATGGCAGAAGGCTTCGGATGTCGGGCATCAGGCCAAGAGCGGAATTGTGCCAAGGATATTGGGGTTACGGAGGTCAACTGCTGATTGGGCAACAAGCCGCAAGAGAGGACGATGCGCCGAAGAATCGGATGAAGCGCCAACCAATTACGTGTCGGGCAACAGAATGTCAATTCGCTTTGTAATAATTGTCTAGATCGGAGTAGAGTTTTGGCTTGTGTGTGTAGGATTAACTATGATAATGACAAAGACATAAAGCAAAACAAAGTGTCGGAGTCAAGCGCGAAGGATTTGTTGTGAGTTCGAGAGTTCGACGAAACTCCAAAGGTTCATCGGGAATGCTGCCGGAACTAGCCGAGAATGAGTAGGGAGCTTGCCGAAGGGTTTTTCGAAAGCTCGCCGGAAGGTTCGTTGGAAGTTCGCGGAGCTCACCGAGAAAGATCGGAGCTTGCCGAAGAAGCTCATTGGAACTCGCCAAGATCAAATCGTGAAGTCTAGGAGCTTGCCGGGAGTCCGTAGAATGGTTTCCGAGAGTTCGTCGGAAGACCGTCGGAAGTTCGCCGAAAGCTCGCCGGAAAAAGTCTTGATTTGCGGACTTTATAATAGCTTAGAAAATATCTTTAAATTCATAGTTAGCATGTTAATTAGGGTTAGGATTAGGTGTTAATCCTATAACTCAAGTAGGGGCCAATTGGGCCCGAGTTCGGACTGGTTTGGGCCAAGTTTAGAGCCCAACCAGTGAGCTGAAATAGTGTAGGCGGTGGCACCGCCTAGAAACCGAGAACCAAGCGGTGGCACCCCTTATCTGGGCGGTGGCACCGCCCAGCACCCGAGAGCCAAGAGGTGGCACCGCTTGGCTGGGCGGTGGCACCGCCAGTACACTGTCAGTGTCAGACACTGACAGGCGGTGGCACCGCTAGCATCGAAAACCAAAGAGAATTCAAATTTTGGAGCCCAAATTTGAATCCTCTTGAGGCCTATAAATACCCCTCAATTCTCAGCTGAGATTACAACTTTTTGAGAAGCAATTGATTGAGAGAAAGGTCTTAGAAAAGTCTTAGCAAGTCTTTTTTCAATTTGCTAGAGTGTTCACCTCCTTCTTTCTTGCTGAAAATTTGTAAGAGTGTGAACCGCTTGTAAAATATTGTAAGAGGGGTATTTGTCCTTCCCCTTCAAGAGATTTGCTAGTGAAAGGTGGGAGCCTCATCGAAGAGAGCCTCGCAAGTGGATGTAGGTCATTTGACTGAACCACTTTAAAATTGGCGTGATCTCTGGTTTGCATTTTCTTTTTGCTATTTACATTATTGCAAACCTTCGTACGTGCTTTATTTCCTCATTACCTTTGCTGCACACCTTTATGAACACGCATTAAAGTTAAGATTTTCAAGTTCGGTTTTTATTGTATGAAAGATTTGTCGAAACCAACATTTTAATCCGCTGCACTAATTCACCCCCCCCCCCCCTCTTAGTGCCGCTCCGATCCTAATAATTGGTATCAAAGCCTAATATTTCTCATTTTGAATTTACACCCGAGAGAAATGGCTCTTCATGGCTTTCAAGAGGGCTTATCGATTGTTCGTCCACCGTTGTTTAACGGATTGGACTACACTTATTGGAAAACTCGAATGAGAGTTTTCTTAATTTCTATGAATTTGGATTTATGGAATATCGTTGAAAACGGTTTTCAACTTCCCTCTAAACCGATGAACGAATGGTCGGATTTGGAGAAGAAATATTTTTCTTTAAACGCAAAGGCTATGAATGCCTTATTTTGCGCTTTGGACAAAAATAAGTTCAATCGGATTTCTATATGCGAAACGGCTTTTGATATTTGGCGAACACTTGAAATCACGCACGAGGGAACTTGTACAGTCAAAGACTCGAAAATTAACATTTTATTGCATGATTTTAAGTTTTTTTAAATGCAACCAAGCGAGACTACAGGCGACATGTACACCCGTTTCACGGTTGTCGTCAATAATATAAGAGTTCTTAGTAAATCTTTTTCGAATTTTGATCTCGTAAGCAAGATCTTAAGATCCCTTCCAAAAAGGTGGGATCCTAAAATAACCGCAATATAAGAAACAAAATATTTAAATATTTTTCCACTTGAAGAACTAATTGGTTCGTTGATGACATATGAAATGGTGCACAAAACACATGATGAACATGATGAACAAAATCACCTTCCAAAGAACAGGAAGGATTTGGAACTCCGGACAAATGAATATCACTTGAGCGATGACTCAAGTGATGAGGACAATGATGAACTTGAACTTCGAACGCTAAATCTTAATAAGTTTATTAAACAAAAATCTAAAATAAATAATGAACTTGAACGGAGGAAGAGGCCAAAGAAGAGGAAGGCAATCAAGGATGAATCAAAAACTTCCAAAGGTGAAACGGCGAAATTGGGCTTTGATGAGCTTCGACTACAAGGTAAGTAACTCAACTCTCTTGAATTATTTTGAAATTACATAATACTTTTCATGAGTTATTTTTAATTTAGTTTAGGATTAAATACATGAAAATAAAAAAAATTAGAAATCATGCTTATCATTCTAGTAATTTTGAAAATAATCATAAAAATTGTATGTTTATGATAAACAAAATGATTTTAATTAAAAATGCCTTATGAAATATGATATCATGCCTAATAAATTTATTTTTTGAAGCTATGCATGATGATGATGAGTTTTGGGTAATTTATAGTTTATTGATTATTGATGATTTCCACAATGATCTTTTACAATTTATGGATTATCGATTTATATCATGATGAAAGTTGCTTTCGAAAATGATCCACGGCTTTTGTATGCAAACTAAACATGAAAAGATAGATTCATCTAAAAAGAAAAATGTATGACTACAACAAATAACAAATGATTTTGGTTGAAAATACTTTATACTCAATGAAACCATCATTGATGAATATGCTTTATGTTTAATAATTTCTTTGGCTTATATGCTCTATCATGATAAATATTTTGAAAATAAATGAAATCATGTTTGATTTGAAGTAATGCATAATGATCAGATGCATTTTTTTTTATTTGACATAAAAGTGACTTTAAAAAATGATATATTTTTTGATTTGACATAAATGAAATAGGCATGCTTATATAAAATAGTAAAGTGTCATGCTTGACAATTGTATACTTAATGATGCATAAAGTTGTAATGAAAATATCAATATTTTAATACTATGATTTGATGATTTTGTGCATGACATTGTAAAGTTATATATAATGATGCATAATGATGAAATTGTGTAATAAAAATATTAAACATTTTGAAACCATGTTTTAGTGTCATGAATATTGATCATGCTTAATAAATCTCGAAATTATGCATAATGAATCTTACGATTTATGGATTATTGATTTTTACCATAATGAAAGTACCTTATTGATCTTTGTTGAAATAAAACTATTTCGGTTTTAAACATGATACATGTTTTTATTTGGCATAAATGAAACAAAATCATATGTTTTGAAACAATCGAAAAGAGGAAAACATTCTTGAAAATTATTTTGCTCAATCTTATTGATTTTGATGAATCCATTTGTATCATCTTTGTGAATCTCTTGGATTTTGATAATGATTTTGATGATTTAAATTGAATAAATTTTTATCGAAATCACGATCTTGATCTCTTGAAATTTATAACATGAAATCCTTTATGAATCAAGATTGTTTTCTATTTAAAAAGGAGATTTGTCGAAATGTTTCATAGTCTTTTAGTATTCATGATCTTGATAATTATGTTTTGAAACTTTATGTAAACCAAGAATGTTCATCATGATTCTCTCTTTGAATATTTAAAGAGGAGAACGTTCTAGATGAATCATGATTTTGATGATTGAATATTTGATGTGCATGAATTGAGATCTTGCTCTCCTACTATTCTTTTTGCTATTCACCAAAAGGAAGACTAATTCTAATAAACCTTGATATGCTATATGAATTTTATTGTATTCATGAAGTAATATCTCATCACTAATTTTTGTTTATATTCCTTCATGTGATAATATGAATGTATGAAACACTTATGATATGATTTTTTATACAATTCCATGTATTCGTGAAATATTTATCTCATCACCCAATTAATTCTTCTTGATACTCCTAATGTGATGAAGTGAAATTATGCATGAAATACAAATGGGGAGAAGTTTTGATCATGCATGATAGGATATAATTTGACAAATTGATACCATCATGATATGAAACATTTATGATTTGCAATGATTATGCTTTCTAATTATGATGTGATGTATTACATATGATGTAAATCAAGATTTAAAATACTATGAGTTGTTGCTAAATTGATGTATTATAAATATTGATTTAATGTTTTGTATCATGAATACTCTAAATGATGAATGTTTGGTATCATGATTAAAATGTTGATAAATAGTTAAAAATTTTAGTATCATGTATGATATCCTCATAATGTTGATCGATTTATTCAATATCGTGTATGAATGAATATAAGGTTTTTGAAAATGTGCATATTCTAATTTGAAAATATGATGATGCACAAATAAGATTGATACTTACCTTTATCATAATTGATGTAAAGGGTCTTCCCTTCTTTTTGACAATGACAAAGGGAGAGATAGCTAGCTTGCACAAGTCAAGAAGATGCAAAAACTTGATTGCTAGCTTGCCTATCTTAAGTAGCAAAGATTGCTAACTTGCTTATTTCAAGAAGCAAAAGTTGTCTTCTTGAACATCACTATCTTGCTTATCTCAAGAAGCAAGACTTGCAACCTGCACATTACAATAGGAAGCAAGAATCGATAGCTTACACACTTCAACAAGAAAGCTATCTTGTATTTGCTTTCGAAATTTTTGCTAGCTTGTATGTTGCAAAATTTGATCACTTTTTCAAACACTTTGCTAGCTTGCACTTTGTAAAGGAAGCGAAAATAGCACTTCTCAAAAGAGAAGAAATAACTTACTATCTTGAACATCACAAAAATTTGCTACCTTGCATGATGTAAAATTTGCTAAGATCACTATCTCAAAAGAGTTGCTATCTCAAAAAAGCAAATGTGCTATCTTGCCTATCTCAAAATATAAAACATGCTAACTTGTTACGGAAGCAAAATTGCTAGCTCAAACATTGCAAAGGAAGCAAAAATTTGCTAGCTTGAAACTTGCATATCATGAAAATTGCTAGCTTGTAGTCTAATGAGAAGCAATTAGTTGTTATCTCAAAAAAAGCAAACATGCTAAACTTACATATCTTTAATTGCTAGATTGCATGATGATAAAATTTGATACTATGTTTTTCATGCAATGTATGGAACTTTTTATCTCTAAACACATAAGAATAGGAACTTCTCCTTTTTATTGATGACATAGGGGGAGAAGTATATTGATGACTTCATGCATAGAATTAAATATTTTATATATATTTGCATGATGGTTTAAATGTTTTTCATAAAATGTGATGAATGTTACTTAGATTTGGGATAATCCAAGTGATCTATCAATGGCATATTGATAGGGGGAGTTTGGTTAAACTCTAGGAAGTTAAGGTTAACACCGTTAATCATCAATTAGTTATCATCATCCAAAAGGGGGAGATTGTTGAATCTCAGATTTTGATGATGAAATTAATTGATTGTGTTTAAATGTTTAACTGCATTTTGAGTGATGCAGGTCTACTCGATCAGGATTAGACAGTTAACGCAGGAGGAATTGACGTTACGCCGGAGGAGATCACGTTAGGATATTGGATGGCAGAAGGCTTTGGACGTCGAGCATCAGGCCAAGAGCGGAATTGCGCCAAGGATATCGGGGTTGTGGAGGTCAACCGCTGATTGGGCAACAAGCCGCAAGAGAGGATGATGCACCGAAGAATCGAACGAAGCGCCAACCAATGACGTGTCGGGTAACATAATGTCAATTCGCTTTGTAATAATTGTCTAGATCGGAGTAGAGTTTTGGCTTGTGTGTGCAGGATTAACTACGATAACGACGAAGACATAAAGTGAAACAAAGTTTCGGAGTCAAGCGCGAAGGATTTGTTGTGAGTTCGAGAGTTCGACGAAACTCCGAAGGTTCGTCAGGAATGCTGCCGGAACTAGCCGAGAATGAGTAAGGAGCTTGCCGAAGGGTTTTTCGGAAGCTCGCCGGAAGGTTCGTTGGAAGTTCGCGGAGCTCGTCGAGAAAGATCGGAGCTTGCCAAAGAAGCTCATTGGAACTCGCCAAGATCAAATCGTGAAGTCTAGGAGCTTGTCGGGAGTCCGTAGAATGGTTTCCAAGAGTTCGTCAGAAGACCGTCGGAAGTTCGCCAGAAGCTCGCCGGAAAAAGTCTTGACTTGCGGACTTTGTAATAGCTTAGAAAATATCTTTAAATTCATAGTTAGCATGTTAATTAGGGTTAGGATTAGGTGTTAATCCTATAACTCAAGTAGGGGCCAATTGGGCCCGAGTTCGGACTCGTTTGGGCCAAGTTTGGAGCCCATCCAGTGAGCTGAAATAGTATAGGCAGTGGCACCGCCAGATTAGGCGGTGGCACCACCTAGAACCCGAGAACCAAGCGGTGGCACCGCCCAGCACCTGAGAGCCAGGCGGTGGCACCGCATGGCTGGGCGGTGGCACCACTTGGCTGGGCGGTGGCACCGCCAATACACTGTCAGTGTCAGACACTGATAGGCGGTGGCACCGCCAGCATCGGGAACCAAAGAGAATTCAAATTTTGGAGCCCAAATTTGAATCCTCTTGAGGCCTATAAATACCCCTCAATTCTCAGTTGAGATTACAACTTTTTGAGAAGCAATTGATTGAGAGAAAGGTCTTAGAAAAAGTCTTAGCAAGTCTTGTTTTCAATTTGCTAGAGTGTTCACCTCCTTCTTTCTTGCTAAAAATTTATAAGAGTGTGAACCGCTTGTAAAATGTTGTAAGAGGGGTATTTGTCCTTCCCCTTCAAGAGATTTGCTAGTGGAAGTTGGGAGCCTCATCGAAGAGGGCCTCGCAAGTGGATGTAGGTCATTTGACCGAACCACTTTAAAATTGGCGTGATCTCTGGTTTGCATTTTCTTATTGCTATTTATATTACTGCAAACCTTCTTACGTGCTTGATTTCCTCATTATCTTTGCTGCACACCTTCACGAACACGCGTTCAAGTTAAGCTTTCAAGTTCAGTTTTTATTGTATGATTTGTTAAAACCAACGTTTTAATCCGTTGCACTAATTCACCCCCCCCCCCCCCCCCTCCCCTTAGTGCCGCTCCGATCCTAACATATCTTATGTGTTCTTGCTCAGACAAATCCCTAGCTAGGGTTATTTGGATTGAGAGAGAAAGAGTTCTCTGGGAGAATCCGATTAGAGCAAGACTCGAGTAGAAACCATATAGGTTTGACAGCACCATGCCCGGTATACCGTCTCCAGGATATTATATGGATGAGAGACTATAGGTACACGATAATTGAAAACAAACATGTCCAATAGATTGGATTCCCCTGTATCGTCAGGGGACTGTGGCGTAGTGGCCTAGTACGTCCGCAGTCGATGAGTCGAGTGAATTATTATGGAGATAATAATTCATTGAGCTAGAAGGAGTTCTGACATATATTACTCACGGCAAGCTCGATATTGGGCCTAGAGGGTCACACACATATGATAGGTGTTACGATGAGTAGAGGTTTGGATATGAGATATCCGCCGTTGCTACTATCTTATTGGATATCCAATAAGCTCCTGAATTATTGAATCCCATGAACGAGATCCAATAAAAGCCCATGAGAGATTATTGGATAGAGATCCACTAATTTAATAGGCTTGGGTAATTGGATGAAGATCCAATACCTAATAGGGGAGGATCCATTAGGGTTAAGTTGAATGGAAACTTCTATAAATATGAGGGATTCAATGGTTCATAGGCTAGAGCTTTTGCTTGCCTCTCCTATTCTCCTCCCCCCTCTCCATCGCAGAGCGGGCCTAGAGTTTTGAGAAGCATCGTTTCTACCCTACTGTGCAGATCACCGCTAGAGAGGATGGCGCTTGAACTCCTTCACTCTCTCCTAAAGATCTGTAAGGATTCAGGGATATACGATCTCCCTATGTAACATAATCTGTTCTATATGCAGTTTTAAGTTTCATAGATTTTTTTGCACCAATCTTTGCATGACGATGAACTTCTCTTTGGGAATAGGGGATTTTATTTTCTATTCTGCTACTGTGCATGTGATGTCGCCCCTAAGATTTTCCAACAGTGGTATCAGACCCATGTTGTTCGTGCGATAGAATGGTTTTGAACTGCGTGTGTTGTGCTTTAGAAAAGCTTTTGGCATCAAAATCATTGATGCAAAAGTGAGAAAGGGTAGTGACTATTGCTGCCCTTGATGCCGTCGCAAATGGCAGCGCTGCCATCTGCGTGTAGGCAAGGCCCCTGCAACCGCACCTGTAGGTAGGGCCGTAGGCACGATGGCCACCTGCGCGCGGGCACTACGCTCGCGTGCAAGGGTAGCACCTGCGGGTGCTAGACCCGCAAGTAAAGGCACCACGGGGCATTCAATCTTACGAGGGCTATTGAGTGTCGATAGAGTTTCATCCACTCTTGGTATCATTAGAGAAATATCACATGTGTTCTTGCTTAGACAAATCCCTAACCAGGATCATTCGGATTAAGAGAGAAAGAGTTCTCTGGGAGAATCCGATTAGAGCAAGACTCGAGTAGAAACCATATATGTTTGATAACACCATGCCCGGTATACGGTCTCTGGGATATTATATGGATAAGAGACTATAGGTACACAGTAACTGAAGACAGACATGTCCAATGGATTAGATTCCTCTGTATCATCTAGGGACTACGGCATAGTGGCCTAGTACATCTGCAGTCGATGAGTCGAGTAAATTATTATGGAGATAATAATTTACTAAGCTAGAAGGAGTTCTGACATATATTACTCATGGCAAGCTCAATATTGGACCTAGAGGGTCACACACATATGGTAGGCATTACGATGAGTAGAGGTTCAGATACGAGATATCCATCATTGCCCCTATCTTATTGGATATCCAATAAGCTCCTGAATTATTGGATCCCATGGACGAGATCCAATAAAAGCCCATGAGAGATTATAGGATAGAGATCCACTAATCTAAGAGGCTTGGGTAGTTGGATGAAGATCCAATACCCAATAGGGGAGGATCCATTAGGGTTAAGTTAAATGGAGACCTCTATAAATAGAAGGGATTCAATGGTTCATAGGCTAGAGCCTTTTCTTGCCTCTCCTATTCTCCTCCCCCCTCTCCACCGTAGAGCAGGCCTAGAGTTTTGAGGAGCGTCATCGTTGCCCTACTGTGTATATCACCGCTAGAGAGGAGGGCGCTTGACCTCCTTCACCCTCTCCTAGAGATCTGCAAGGATTCAGGGATATACGATCTCCCTAGGTAACACAATCTGTTCTATATGTATTTTTAAGTTTCGTGGATTTTTGCGCACCAATCTTCACATGACGATGAACTTCTCTTTAGGAATAGGGGATTTTGTTTTCTGTTCTTCCGCTATGCATGTGATGTCGTCCCAAAGATTTCCCAATAGTGGTATCAGAGCCATGTTGTTCGTGCGATAGATTAGTTTTGAACTACGTGTGTTGTGCTTTGGATAAGCTTTTGGTATCAAAATTGTTGATGCAAAAGCGAGAAAGGGCAGCAATTGTTGCTGTTCTTGCTACCGTCGTAGATGGCAGTGCTGCCATCTGCGTGTAGGCAAGGCCCTTGCAGCTACGCCCGTAGGTAGGGCCGTAGGCACAATGGCCACCTGCGCGCGGACACTGCGCTCGCACGCAAGGGCAGCGCTTGCAGGTGCTAGACCCGCAGGCAAAGGCACCGCGGGGTAACGGCGCTTGCGGTCTGTCACGGACAAACTTCTAAACAAGGTGTTTGATGTAATGCTTATGTATGTCCGTGTCTTTTGGCATATTCATGTCTTATACAGCATGTAAAGGGGCGGCCGAAGGCTTAATAGTCCCATTTTAGTTGGGTTGGTGGCCTCTTTAGGCTTGTAAATAAAGGTTGTGTCATGTGGACACGTGCGAGAGATTCTCGATCTATAATGGACCATTTTACCCTTTGTTGTGCCACTGTTCAGAGCTTGTAAAGTCTGTTTGTAATTTGCATTGTCTATGAAGTGTTTTTCAGAGATGTTTGCTTGTGGATCCCGATTGAGGCGTTCTCTCTAGCCCGTTCTCTCTTTTGTTGGTCCTAAGGGACAATGGGAGACTTCGGGGCGGCTGACCCTTGTGGACGGACACGCAAGGGTGCTGCACGACTTAGGCAAAACCAGCTAAGTCTGTGACAGATGGTATCAGAGCGGGACAAGCACTCATAGAAACACTTAGCATGCAAACGTGGGGGACCTAGCGGGGCTGCGTTGAGGGCAGTCCGCACACGCGCGACCGTTTGGGGGAAAATGGGCATGGAGATGTAGGGAAAAGGAGTCGCTTAGAGGAGCGGGCATCTAAGATTGGCATTCAGAGGAATGGCCAACCCTTCGCGCAAGAGGCACCACGAGAACAGGCAAGCTTGGAAGAATGTGGAGCGCACAAAGGTTGGGATGGCTGAGTTTGAGCTACGGCTCAACGTTGACAACCATACTTGATGGTGCTCAAGCCAAGCGAGGCGCTTGGTAAAGGATGAGACCATGCAAGGTGGAATGAGTTGCTCAACGACCAAAAGAGTTATGCAAAGCTCACAGAGGTGAGGGAAATTGCTAACTCGAAGAATTTGGTACTCATGCATGGGCTTGTATGCGGACGATGGAATGTTCGTGGCCATCCCAAGGCGACCGAAACTCGGTGCCATGGAGCATTGAAACTTTCTCTTCGGCATGTGAAGGATACATCCGTAGGAGGCTGAAGTGTGCAACGAGTTCAGCATGTTGCTAGGCCTTGAGGGGTGCAGTGGGGACTGTATTGATGGGGAGTCGCAATCTAGCAAGTGCGTTTGCAGGAGGCAGAACAATGCACAGTTTGTTCAGCAGATCGGAGTAGTCCAAGGGGATGGTGGTCTCCGAAACGAAGAGAGATGTTGCTCCAACGGGATAGTTATCTAGGAGGGATAAGTCTTGGCTCTCCAGAGGGAGAATCATGTGAGACGGACCTCACATGTTGAGGAGGAGTACCTCAACAAACAACAACTCCACGAAGCTCGATGGACTGAGCAAGCGACGAGGAGTCGTCGCATGATCTCGCTTGAGAGAATGCATTGGTGGATGCATTGCGAGATCAAGTGGGGGAGCGACCCAAAGCAACTTAAATGAAGGCACACTTGGAGTCGATATGGAGATCGGACTCAAGGGAGGGCTGACCCGTGGAATGGTGGGCGCGAGGGCCACTATCAACTCAATGCAAAAACGAGGAGCAGAGCAACTTGGGTGTAACTTGGCGAAGTACTCAAGCTGCATGAAGGGAGCCAGCATAGAAGTTGGAACATGGAGCAGAGGCACAGTGCTTTCCTTAGACAGAGGTCAAGGACATGAACTCTTGCAGAGGCAAGAGTAGGATCATGCTGTTCCATGGGTCCTTCATTCTGACGGAGCAGACTCATCTTGCATGGTGCCAAAGATGAAGGGAGCTTCGGGGCACATGCACCTTATCTCGGAGAAGCATTTGATGGAGGAACTAAGGCGACTCAATTTGCAGAGGCGAAGTTGGGTACAGAAGGCCTTAGCATGGGGCAAGAGGACGCAGAGGCGGGTACTCTTGAAGAATATGCCATAGTGTTGCCATTCGAGTTGCTATGAAGGAAGCGGTGCGCAGTGGAGATTATGCTGGTAGGGGCAGAGGCCCAGGATCCAGACAATGATGCACAAATTACAGTGAAGTTGGTGGACTTCGGGAGCTACTAGGCGATGGACTGTCCTAGAGCAGTGCTTCATCTAGGTGTGACCCAAGAGTGGGTGGATGAAGGTCGATTGCCAAAGGAGCGAAAAAAATCGAAGGTGGAGGAGACCCTACGATGTATTGGTAGAGGCCACACATGGAGGGTTCACAATTCGAGTTTATTCCACAAGGATCAGAATGTAATAGAGATGTCACCAGGAGGCGACATGGTGCAGCGGATTGTGGTGGAACAGTTCGTGGCAATGCGATACACACGACTAGTCCCGGGAGGGACTAGATCATATGGAGGTATGATCAGGAGCTATTGGAAGCTCCACTTCGGTGAACTACATGACGACAAGAAGGGCTATGGATTCAAGGAGTGAAGGCCATGGTACCGCAGAGGCGGGTCTTCCGTGCGTGCATCGAATTTTGCTTCGGATGAAAGCCTTGGTCATCAACATATGGGTGCTGTGTTCCACCAAGGGAAAAGTTCGAATGCAAGTACCAATGAGTTCCATGGGAGGAACTTGATCATGCAGAGGTATGATCGAAGCAGCTGGAGAGTTGGATTGCTCCAGAGCTCATATTCGCTTAAGGGAGCCCGGCAAGTCAGAGGACAAGGTCGAGTAAGCGAACGTTGCTACCAAGGAAGCTAAGGAGAACAGAATCGGTGCAAACCCTACAACGTGATGGAAGAGGCCATGCATGGGAGTTGCAGTCTGTCTTTCCATCGACCAAACGGTCTGCTTGGAGAACACAGAGGTGTTGAAGCAGGGGGTCGAAAGGGGCGAGGAAGCGACGATGAGTCCAAAGGGACTTAGCTACCCAAAATCAAACATCAGTTAGAATGGAGGTGGACTCAGAGGAGTGCCACGGAGACATATCTATTGATCATGAAGAAAAGGGATGCAGATGCGAGGCGACGGATAGTAGGGCCATGGGCATGGCAACGCCATGGTACCGCAGAAGCGGGACTTCCGTGAAAGTCATTGATCCCTTGCTCTCATGGAGGGAGAGCGCTTGGTCGTGAAAGGGGCCGAGGAGGTGGAGCATGCAGAGGCAATCTCCAAGTACCGAGACAAGACTGAAGGGCAGAGGCCGAAGAACTTCATAAGACCGGTGTCAATGTGATTCTCATCAAGATAGCCGAAAGTGAAGGACTTCGGGTCATGCAAGAGTGCATAACCAAGGAACGAAGCAGGCAGTACGCGGTGTTGTACCTTTGCTACTCAGTGGCGTAGGCGGTAGGGTTGATAGAGAAGACGATACAATCCCAAAGGCGACCAAACCTATGAGCAAATTACTTCAAGTTGGGGTGAAAACTTCCTACATTCCAGAAGTTCGATGGCATTGAGAAGGTGAATCACAGTAGCTAACTCAACGCAAGGAGTGCAAACACTTCAAGTGCTTCAGAAGTGTGAGCAAAGAGTAGGTGAAGGCTAGTAACCAGCTCGATGAATGAAGTACAACCTCGAGGAGGCGGGCGAAGTCAAGTAACCTTTGCCTTCTCAACTCTTCAGAGAATGGGCGAAACCAAGTACCCCAATTCTCTTATCTATCCAGTAGAGGAGCTCTGTACAAGTTCAAAGACCCTTCGAAGATAATGGAAGACAATAGTTGTCAAATCCTCACCAACGGTGATCAGTGCTACTGAGAGTAGATTGTCCACTTCATTTCCTAACGAAATGCCAATCGAAAGCGGAAGTGATGCGAACCTCCTTGGATGTGACAACTAAGTGAAAGAAGAGTCAATGAGCAAATTTTATGGAGGAAGGACCCAAAACTTCATAAGTTTACGAGACGATGCTCGTTAAAGCTCCAACAAGCATCCACCTAGTTCAAGCAGCATGAGGAATTTGAGAGACTAGCGCAGTAAGGATGGTCTTTTCCTTCATCTAGGGGATCCGCAGGAATCAACAAGGATCAACACAACTCAGCCAACCCCATACCAGAGTCAGAGTCATTGGTGAGTTGAAGCAGCATGGCGGATCAAAGGTTCGACTACTCAAAAACAGTAGCGAAGAACAGCAAGGAGCCAAGAGGCGCATTGTAGCTGGAGCAGAAGATTGAAGACTCAGCAAAGGTGAGGAGTTGCAATGTCGACAAAGGCTTCAACGAGGATGTCGAAGGAATAAGTGGGGGAGAATGTCATGGACAAACTTCTAAACAAGGTGTTTGATGTAATACTTATATATGTCCGTGTCCTTTGGCATATTCATGCCTTATACAGCATGTAAAGGGGCGGCCGAAGGCTTAATAGTCCCATTTTAGTTGGGTTGGTGGCCTCTTTAGGCTTGTAAATAAAGGTTGTGTCATATGGACACGTGCGAGAGATTCTCGGTCTGTAATGGACCATTTTACCCTTTGTTGTGCCACTGTTCAGAGCTTGTAAAGTCTGTTTGTAATTTGCATTGTCTATGAAGTGTTTTTCAGAGATGTTTGCTTGTGGATCCCGATTGAGGCGTTCTCTCTAGCTCGTTCTCTCTTTTGTTGGTCCTAAGGGACAATGGGAGACTTCGGGGAGGCTGACCCTTGCGGACGGACACGCAAGGGTGCCGCACGACTTAGGCAAAACCAGCTAAGTCCATGACAGGTCGCTACGCCCGCAGGCAAAACCCACCGCAAGGGCTGCCGCCCGGTGAGGCAGCACCGCCTGTGGGCTCTACCCCGTGGGCAGAACCGCCTACGGAGGCGGCCCCATAGGGGTGCCCTCGCCCGCGGGGACGCCCACCTGTAGGGGTAGTGCGTCCCGTAAACGAGTCCCCAAGCAGGGGCAGCGCTCCCGCCCCACGCCGCACAAGCGCCGCCGACGACAATAGCAGGGGAGAAAGAGAAGGGTATTAGGGTTTTGGGCAAAAGATAGTTTTGCCCCTGTGAATTTCTAAAATTTCAATTCTATCTTTTTTGTCTAAATTATGAAAATACCCCTCAGAATTCATAAAATTTCCTACATATCCCTGATTTCAGGAAATTTTAATTAATTAAAAAGTTTAATTGATTATTATTATTATTATCTAGTACTCCTACATGATGATGATTTATATATGTAATGTATGATGCGTAGACGGATGATCATGGACCATATGATGTGTGTACTTATGATTATTATTATTGGGGCCTGCGGGCCTCAATTATATTTCTTATTTATTATCGAGCCTGCGTGCCTATGATTAAGTTATAATCATACAATGAGACACAATGAGAGCGTGGAAGCGGTAGCGGGACCCACGAGACAAACAATCACGACACATGGAGATGCATTGAGATTTCGATGGAATCGATGAGGACAAGATGGACGATCACAGGACATGGAGTTACACCACTGCACGCATAGATCTTGATGTAAGTAATTAGGCCCACTAGCTCGAGCCTGATCATATTAGGCTGTGGTCTATGATCATCTGATGTGATTGCTTATACACCTACTAGATATGTATATATATATATATATATATATATATATATATATATATATATATATATATATTTGCATGCAATATAGATATATATTAAATATGTATATGTGTGACATATCATATTAGGAGACCAAATCATAGAAACCCCTGTCTCGATAATATTAAGTCGGTAAATGTGAGACAATTAGATTGACCCACTTGGCCTTCCATTGTTATAGGTAGGGACCGATTCCCGATGTAGGTTAAGTTGGCAGAGTCCCTCGAGGCTCACCTATATCGCGATTCGCTATCTTGCCTATGATATAGAGATGTCACCGGTGACCTGAGGACATGGTATGCTTGGTCGAGTCCCTCGAGGGTATATCATCGAATCAGACTCATCTTGTAACGATGGTGTTGACTTAACCAAGCATCATAGTTGGTCGAGTCCCTCGAAACCATGGTGATTCGAAGGTCGAACAGAACGGGAATTACAAGAAGTTGTGATCGACAAGAGTTGCCTACCTTTCGGACTTAGTGTGATTAGTCAAGTCCCTCGAGGTTACACTAAGATGCTGATTGGATCCTGATCCTCACTAGAAGCTTGCAAAAGACTTTCGTTTCATGTGCTGAGGGTGTCATGAGACTCGCCAGTAAAATAGTGGGAGCATATTAAAATAGAAGTCCATATCTTGATTGTTTACTTTTTATAAAATCTGTATATTATTTATTTCTACAACATCTTTATTTTCAGAAAATGTTACTTTCAAATCCCTTACGTGGCATACTTGATGTCGACCGCCTCACTAGTCTAAATTATATGGATTGGCTCCACAATTTGAGAATTGTTCTCACGATGGAGAAAATCGCGTACGGCCTTGATACAATGATGCCAACGCCCGAGGAAGGGGCAAGCGAGGATGAGACCACTCGCTATATGAAGTACATTGATGACTCTACTCTTACTTAGTGTTACATGTTGGGCTCTATGACTCCTGAGTTACAAAGACAACCTGAAAGGATGGATGCCAGATTTATATTACTACATGTCCACAAACTATTTGAGGAATAGGGAAGGACTTAGCGATATGAGATATCTAACAGTCTCTTCCAAGCTAGGATGGCTAAGGGGACACTGGTTCAGAACCATGTCCTAAAAATGATTGAGTGGATAGAGAAACTCGCATGTCTAGAAATGGTCATAGAGGATAACTTGTGTGTGGACATCGTGCTTCAGTCCTACCATATTCCTTTTCATAGTTCATAAATAAATTTTAATATAAACAAGCTTGAGATGACTCTCCCGGAGCTCCTCAATATGTTGAGGGAGGCAGAGTGCACTATCAAGAAAGAGAAGCTAGTTCTCTACACTGGTGAGACTAGAAAAAAAAGAAAAGCAGAAAAATTCATTAAAAAAGGCAAGGGCAAGGGCAAGGGTAGACCAAGTAAAGCAAAGGTTGCTAAGAAAGACCCGGCAAAGGACAAAGGCCAATGCTTCCACTATGGTAAAGATGGGCACTATAAGAGAAACTACAAAGAGTACCTCGTAGAGAGGGCGAAACAGAAGCTTGGCGAAGCTTCTAGTATACTCATGATCAATCTTCATTTGTCATACTCTTATGATAACATATGGGTATTGGATACCGGCAGTGCTTATCATATATGCAATTCGTTACAGGTTCTGACAAGGCCTAGAAGACTAGCGAGAGATAAGATGGACCTCAATATGGGCAATGGAGCAAAAGTTGCTATATTAGCTATTGGCGAGGTCTCCCTACATCTGCCTGGTGGAGCTATTATTGCATTAGATGCATGTTATTTTATTCCTTCTATTATCAAAAACATTATCTCAATTACATGTTTAACAATTAGTGTATATAAATTAGTTTTTTAAAACAATGGTTGTTCAATATTATTAGATAATAAGATTATCATGAAAGGAACATTGCATAATGGTTTGTTTATACTAGACACTACTCCACATATCATGAATGTAAGTGTGTTTAAGAGGAAACGATATGAGGTGAACAATGCACCCTTGTGGCATTGTAGGCTAGGTCACATCCATGAAGGAAGGATTCAAAAATTGCTAAAGGATGGATATCTAGATTCATTCGACTACGAGTCATACACAACTTGCGAGCCTTGCCTTCATAGAAAACTGACCAACTCTCCATTTAGTAGAACTGGAGAGAGAGCCACTGAGATGTTGGAATACATACATAGTGATGCATATGGACCCATGTCAACTCATGCCATTGGTGGTTAGTCCTACTTCATTACCTTTACTGATGATTTATCAAGATATTGATATATGTACTTAATGAAGTACAAGTCCGAGGCCTTTGAGAAATTCAGAGAGTACAAGAATGAAGTGAAGAACCAGATAGGAAAAAGTATTAAGACTCTTCAATCAGATCGAGGAGGTGCGTACTTAAGTACAGAGTTTACCAAGTTCCTCAAGGACCATGGGATTTTATCCCAATAGACACCTCCTTATACACCTCAGCTCAATGGTATGTCTGAAAGGAGGAATCATACGCTGTTAGACATTGTATGGTCCATAATGAGTTTCGTTGACCTACCTATCTCATTCTGAGGATATGCCCTAGAGACCACAGCTTACCTTCTAAGCAGAGTTCCAACTAAGCCGATAGTATCTACACCATATGAGATATGGAAAGGGAAGAAACCCGATCTTAAGATTGTTAAGATTTAGGGCTGCCCTACCCACGATAAAAAACATAACCTCAATAAGTTGGAATCAAGGATGGAGCGGTGCTAGTTTGTGGGATACCCCAAGGAAACTAGTGTATATTATTTCTATCATCTCGATGACCAAAAGGTCTTTGTAGCTAAGAGAGTGATGTTCCTTGAGAAGGAACATATTCTTGGTAGAGACAATGGGAGTATGATAGAGTTGAGCGAGGTTAGAGAACCTAGCTCAAGCACCACTCTATAGCTCGAGTCTATTCAGGTACCTAAAACACAAGTTCCAACTTTACGTAAGTCTGGTAGAGTATCCCATCCTCCTGAAAGATATGTGGGACATATTAGAGGAGAGGATGTTGAAGATATTGATCCTCGGACCTACAAGGAGGCTATTATGAGTAAAGACTTCGGAAAGTGGTAAGAAGTCATGAATTCTGATATGGATTCTATGTACTTTAACAAGGTTTGGAACCTAGTTGATGAACCCGAAGGTATTGTACCCATCGGTTGCAAGTAGATTTTAATAAAAAGATCAGAGTGGATGAAAATGTAGAGACCTATAAAGCAAGACTAGTGGCTAAGGGGAATCATAAAATGAAAGGTATTGACTATGATGAAATATTCTCACCCGTAGCAATGCTAAAATCCATCCGAATTATATTAGCTATTACAGCACACTATGATTATGAAATATAGCAAATGGATATGAAAATCGCATTCCTCAATGGGAACCTCGAGGAGGAGGTGTATGTGATACAACCCAAGGAATTCGTGTCCAAAGACTGCTCAAATAAGGTGTGCAGGTTACTTAGATTCATTTATGGACTAAAGCAAGCTTCCCAAAGTTGGAACATAAGATTTGATGAGGTAATCGGATCTTATGACTTCATTAAGAACGAAAATGAGCCTTGTGTGTACAGGAAGGTAAGTGGGAGCGTTATCACCTTTTCGGTATTATATGTGGATGACATCCTGATCATTGGAAATGATATAGGAATGCTATCCACAGTAAAGGCTTGGTTATCTAGATATTTCTCCATAAAGAACTTAGGGGAAGTATCATATATCTTGGAGATTCAGATCTATAGAGATAGATCCAAGAGAATGCTTGGCTTGTCCCAGTCAAGGTACATAGAAACCATTGACAAAAGGTTTGGCATGGAAAATTTCAAGAGATGTCTCATATCGATGAGACATGGGATATCGCTTTCTAGGAGTATGTCCCCAAAGACTCCTAAAAAAAGGGTGAACATGGATATGATACCCTATGCCTTAGCGATAGGGTCTATCATGTATGTCATGCTATGTACCAGGCCTAATATAGTGCATGCTCTGAGTGTCACGAGCAGGTATCAAACAGATCCAAGCTTGGAGCACTAGAAAGTAGTAAAGTGTATCCTTAAGTACTTAAGAAAGACTAAGGATCTTTTACTAGTATATGGAGGTAGTAGCCTCAAGATTAAAAGCTACATGGATTCAAGTTTTCAGTGTGATGTCGATGATAGAAAGTCGAATTTAGGATATGTGTACACCTTGAATAGAGGAGCAGCGTGTTGGAAAAGTTTCAAACAAGAAACTATTGCTAGCTCAACCATAGAGGCAGAGTACATTGCTGTAGTAGAGGCAGCAAAGGAGGGAGTATGGATGAAGAAGTTCATCATAGATCTGGGAGTCATGCTAGATAGTAAGGAGTTAATTCTCTTATATTGTGAGAACTATGAGTGTATTACTCAAATATGGGAACCCGAGTCTCATCAGAAGTATTCCGAGGAGGTTCTAGCTTATTAGAGAGATCGTGACCCATAGAGATGTAACAATGGAAAGAGTTCCATCTAAAGATAACATTGCATATCTACTAACAAAGTCATTGTCTCAGATTGTCTTTGAGTGTCACAAGGGTCTGATAGGGATTAGACACATAGGTGATTGGCTTTAGGTCAAGTGGGAGATTGCTAGTCATAGGTGCCCAGCAAGCCAATCACGTGAGTGATGGCACGTGTGACTTGACACACTTATTATATTTTGGCATTTATCACATTATATTGACTATTGCATATATGCATGTATATATTGTGATGTCCTTAGATCTGTGCAATGGAAATCGGATCGTGATGAGATCACGATAATGAAACCGATTCGTCTTTAAACACAAATCCTAAATAATCCCGATCATAAGTTACTCGAGAAGGACATCGAGATAACTGGATAGACTAGTGTGCTGTATACCCATCCATATGATGGATGCAGTAGGTCTCATAGCTACTCATGTGGGGACACTAGGGATACAGTACTGGTGCTCATTTGAGAATGAGTTCATTGATTGATCCGCTTATAAAATACTGGATGGTTGATGATGTCTTATTGCTAGATAGCAATTCCGTAGTCCCAGTGGTGTATCTGGTCCTTAGACTTGAGACACCAAGGATGTCCTATATTATTGCTCCACTCTTTGATACTGGACTTATAGGTTTGGATGTCACAGATCTAGTACAACCGGTCATCGGGAGTGGCAGTCAACCTTACGAGGGCTATTGAGTGTCCATAGAGGATCATCCACTCTTGGTATCATGAGAATAGTATCCCATGTGTTCTTCCTCAAATAAATCTCTAGCTAGGGTCATTCGAATTGAGAGAGAAAGAGTTCTCTAGGAGAATCTGATTAGAGTTAGACTCGAGTAGAAACCATATAGGTTTGACAGTGCCCGATATATGATCTTTGGGATATTATTGTTAGGATCAAGAGCACTAAGAGAGGGGGGGGGGGGGGGGGGGGGGTGAATTAGTGCGGTAGAAAACTTTCGACGATTAAAACTGCGTTCGTACGATAAAAACGATTTCGGTAAGAAAGCCGATTCGAAAATTACTTTAACTTAAGATTAGGTGAAGTGTCATTAAAGTAAAGCTATGCAGGCAGTTTGCAGTTAAGATAGAGAACAAAATGTAAATGCAAACCGAGATTTAGAGTGGTTCGGTCAATCTTGACCTACATCCACTTTTGGCTTCCTCCTCCGATGAGGTCACCAACGTCCACTAGAGGCCTTCCTTCAATAGGCGAAAGCCAACCACCCTTTTACAGTTTCACTCCTTTTGACAGGCTTAGGAGACAATCCTTATAGAATTTTCACTCCTCTCTTGAATGATCGAAACTTGGAAGAAAAGAGGGAGGAGAACTTTTAGCTTATACAATACTTTTGAGCTCTACAAATCACAAAGTAAGATTAGATTTTCGAAGCACTTTCATGTAGGAAAGGGTGGGGTTTATATAGGCCCCAATTGGTTTAAATTTGGAGCTCAAAAATATAATCTCCTAGATTTCCGGGGTCTTGACAGTACTACCGCCATAACTGGGCGGTACTACCTCTCAGAGACTGAGCTCAAGCGGTAGCACCGCCTGACAAGGGCGGTACCACCGCCCAATCTCTCTCGGAGACTGAGCCCAGGCGGTACCACCGCTTGACCTGGGCGGTTGCACCACCCAGCTTTCCTGGGAGACTGAGCTCCTGGGCGATGCCACCACCGACACAGGCGATGCCACCGCCGGCCAGGAAATCTGGGTCTAAATGGGCTGATCCATTCGGCCCAATTTGGGTCTATCAAGGGCCCAATTGCCCTCAGATTAAGTTAATGAGATCACCTCCTATTTATATCTTAATCTACATGCTAACTATGATATTTCTTAATATATTTACTGCAACTTACTTCGGTGCATCAATCACTTCTTCTAGCGAGCTTCCGGCGAACTTCTGGCAAACATCCGACGAACCATCAACGTTGCTCAAGCAGACTTCTAGCAAACTCCTAGACTTGCAATGATCCACTTAGCGAGTTCCAACAAGCTTCTTTGGCAAGCTCCTGGACTTCGTAGATTTGTTCCCACAGAACCTCTGACGACCGTCCAAACTTCCGTCGAACTCTCGAACCCCCAACTTGATCATGGTCTTGATTTCGGCGCAACTCCTGCTGTATGTCTCACTTCCATCGTAGTTAATCCTGCATATGTAAAACAAACTTTGATCTAGACAATTAATACTAAGCATTAATCAAGTTGTCCGGCATGTCATTGATCTCTCGACGCTTTGTCCGATTCTTCGGCACATCGTCCTCTCCTGCGGCCTATTGCCCAATCGGCTAGTTGACTCTACAACTCCGATATCCTTGGCATAATACCCGCTCTTCTTAGCTCGATGCCCTAATCAATGGCTCGAAGCCTTCTGTCGATATGTCGACCGATCTACTGACCCGACGTCCAATCTTCTGACATGTTCCTCCGGCCCAACATGATTTTTCCTGCTTTAATTGTCCTATCCTAATCGAAGCATCTTGTATCACTCAAAATGCAGATTAAAATATAAACATAATTATTAATTAGTTGCATCATCAAAATATGAGATTCAATAATCTCCCCCTTTTTTATGATGACAACCAATTGATGATGGAGTTAAACTTAACTCCCGGAGTTTAAACAAACTCCCGCTATCAATATGGCATATTGATAGAACCTTGAATTCAAACTGAATTCAAGTCATTGCAATATTCATCATGAATACTTGCAATATGTCATCATGAACTTATGCATAAACTTATGCATAATGTCATACTTCTCCCCCTTTGTCATCAACAAAAAGGAGAAGTTCTAACTCTAGTGTGTTTGTAATATAAGTTCAACTCATTGCATAAAAAACATAGTATCAAATTTTATCATCACGCAATCTAGCAATTAAAGATGTGCAAGTTTAGCATGTTTGCTTTTCTTGAGATAGCAACCATTTGCTTCTTTTTAGATTACAAGCTAGTAATTTTTACGATATGCAAGTTTTACTACATACAAGCTAGCAAAAATTTTGAAAGTAAATGCAAGATAGCTTTCTTGTGTAAGCTCATGATTCTTGCTTCCTATTGCAATGTGCAAGTTGCAAGTTTTGCTTCTTAAGATAGGCAAGATAGCACTTTTGCAATTTTTGTTTCTTAAGATAAGCAAGCTTGTGATGTTCAAGATAATAAGCTCTTTCTTCTCTTTTGAGAAGTGTCATTTTTGCTTTCTTTGCAAAGTGCAAGCTAGTAAAATGCCAAACTAGCAAGAGAAAATGTTTTACATGAGGCAAGCAAACAATTTGGCAAGTATTACATTTGCATCTTCTCTTTAGATGTGCAAGAAAGTAAGCAAGTTTTTACATTTTTTTGACTTGTGAAAGCTAGCTAATTTTTCTTTGAGATGACCCTTTACATCAATTCAAGGTAGCACATTAGCAACTCTTTCTCTCCCTTTGTCATCGGCAAAAAGAAGGGAAGACCCTTTACATCAATTATGACAAAGGTAAGTATCAATCTTATTTGTGCATCATTATATTTTCAAATTAAAACATGTAAATTTTCAAAACCATACATTTCATTTTTCATGCATGATACAAATAAATCAATCATCATTATGAGCATATCATACATGATATTCAAGCATTCATGATACATCATTTTGGCAACATGATCATAGCTTTTTAAATGATGGTATCTAAATGTCAAAGTTCATTACATCCTATCATGCATGATCATTAACATCTCATTTGTATTTCATGCATAATTTCATTTCATCACATTAAGAATATCAAGAACAATTAATTGTGTGATGAGATAAATATTTCATGAATACATGGAATTGTATAAAAATCATTTCATGAGTGTTTCATGCATTTATATCATCACATAAGGAATATTAAGAAGAATTATTAGGTGATGAGATGTATTTCATACATTCAAAGAATTTTACATAACAAAATTCAAGTCATAAGCCTTAAAAGATGTCATTAGAGAACACATAAACAATCTTGATTTATAAAATGAGTACTCAAGTTATAATTTTGAAAAATCAAGAGAAACCGTGATTCATTTTAAAAAATCTCCTCTTAAAAAAATAACATTAATAATTCTTAGGAAATCATGAAAAAGATAGAATTCATTCAATCTTGTAAGAGAACAAGATATTAATTCATGCATATAAAATCTTGTTTTAAGCATAAGAAATCTCAATTTACAAATTTCAAAAAATCAAGATAAAGCTCATTTAAATCATCAAATCAAAATCATTTTCAAGAGATTCACAAAAGTAATACAAATAGATTCGTTAATTTCCCTTTTTAAAAATCAATAAAGTCAGAAAAATAAATTTTTCAAGAAGAAATCTTTCCACTTTTTAGTTGTTTTAATTCATGTGATTTATTTCATACATGCATGTTCTTTTCTTTTATGCCAAATAAAAACATGCATCAACGTTTAGGATCGAAAAATGAATTTCATCATAAAAACCATCAAGACCAAATCATCATGTATAACTTTTAAAATCTCATACATAAAATTATCAATCATGGTATCAAAATATTTAATATTTTCATTACATCATTATGCATTACTTCAAATCAAACATGATTTCATTTAATCAAAATCGAGAAATAACAATGATACACATTATTACTTCTTAACTACATATAGCATGATTTCATAAGGTATTTTTAATCATTTTTCAATCAAAATTAGAAATCATCAAGAAGAAATTTTTCAAAAACATACATAGGATTATCATTACATTTAAATCTATCATTTTGTTGTATTTTCATAAGACATACAATTTTCATGATTATTTTTAAAATCACTAGAAAGGTAAGCATGATACAATTTTATTTTTGCATATTTAGTACATCATAAAACATGCAATTAAGAAAAATATTTAACTTTCTTAGACTAAATTAAAAATGAGTCATGAGAAGCATTATGTAATTTCAAAATAAACTAAAGGATTTTTTATTACCTCAACGTCGAAGCCCGTTAAGGCGTAGTTTGCCACCTCGCCTTTGTTGATTTTCTTCTCGTCTTCGAAGGAGCTCGGAGCTTGATTCATCCCACTTTGTGTTCTTCTTGCATTCAAAGCAAGTAGGTTCATTCTTTTTAAGTTTATTTTTGTTCTTCAATTCTTATTTCATTAATTTTTTAAATTTCTTAGTGAGTAGTTCTTGTTCACCATCACTTGAGCTTATGCTCGAGTGGTCTTTAAATGTTCTATATCCCAAATTCTTCCTGTTCTTTGAAAGGTGATTTTGTTCATCATGTTCATCATATGCATTGTGCACCATTTCATATGTCATCAATGAACCGATAAGTTCTTCAAGTGAAAAAATATTTAAATCTTTTATTTCTTATATTGTCATTACTTTTGATTCCCAAGCTTCAGAAAGTGATCGTAAAACTTTACTAACAAGTTCAAAATTTGAGAAACATTTGCCAAGAGCTTTTAAACTATTGACGACATCCGTAAAACGGGTGTACATGTCAACAATGGTTTCACTCGGCTTCATTTGAAAAAGCTCAAAATCATACATTAAAAAGTTGATTTTTGAATCTTTAACTCTAGAAGTGCCTTCGTGTGTGATTTCAAGAGTGTGCCATATGTCAAAAGGCATTTTGCACAAAGAAACACGATTGAATTCATTTTTATCTAAGGCGCAAAACAAGGCATTCATAGCCTTTGCATTTAGAGAAAACGTCTTCTTCTCCAAATCATTCCAATGGTTCACTGGAAGAGAAGACATTTCAAATCTATTTTCGACTATATGCTATAAATCAAGATTCAATGAAAGCAAGAAAACTCTAATTTGAGTTTTCTAATAAGTGTAGTCCGTCCCATTGAAGAAGGGAGGACGAATGAGAGATTGACCCTCTTGGATGCCGAAAAGAGTCATTTCTCTTGGGTGTTAATCCAAGTAAGAAATAACGAGGCTCTGATACCAATTGTTAGGATCAAGAGTACTAAGAGGGGGGGGTTGAATTAGTGCGGTAGAAAACTTTTGACGATTAAAACTGTGTTCGTACGATAAAAACGATTTCGGTAAGAAAGCTGATTCGAAAATTACTTTAACTTAAGATTAGGCAAAGTGCAGTTAAATTAAAGCTATGGAGGTAGTTTGCAATTAAGATAGAGAACAAAATGTAAATGCAAACCGAGATTTAGAGTAGTTCGGTCAATCTTGACCTAAATCCACTTTTGGCTTCCTCCTCCGATGAGGTCACCGACGTCCACTGGAGGCCTTCCTTCAATAGGCGAAGGCCAACCACCCTTTTATAATTTCACTCCTTTTGACGGGCTTAGGAGACAACCCTTATAGAATTTTCACTCATCTCTTGAATGATCGAAACTTGGAAGAAAAGAGGAAGGAGAACTTTTAGCTTATACAACACTTTTGAGCTCTAAAAATCACAAAGCAAGATTGGATTTTCGGTGCACTTTTATGCAGGAAAGGATGGGGTTTATATAGGCCCCAACTGGTTTGAATTCGAAGCTCAAAAATGTCATCTCCCGGATTTCCGGGGTCCTGGCAGTACTACCGCCATAATTGGGCAGTACTACCTCAAGGAGACTGAGCTCAGGTGGTACCACCGCCTGACAGGGGTGGTACCACCGCCCAGTCTCGCTCGGAGACTGAGCCCAGGTGGTACTACCGCCTGACCTGGACAGTTGCACCGCCCAGCTTTCCTATGAGATTGAGCTCCTGGGCGGTGCCACCACCGGTCAGGAAATCTGGGTCCGAATGGGCTGATCCATTCGACCCAATTTGGGTTTGTCAATGGCCCAATTTCCCCCAGATTAAGTTAATGGGATTACCTCTCATTCCTAGCTTAATCTACATGCAAACTATGGTATTTCTTAAAACATTTACTGCAACTTGCTCCGGTGCGTCAATCGCTTCTTCCGGCAAACATCTGACGAACCCTCGGCGATGCTCCGGCGGACTTCTGGCAAACTCTTGGACTTGTGATGATCCACTTGGTGAGTTCCAACGAGCCTCTTTAGCAAGCTCCTAGACTTCTCGGATTTATTCCCGTAGAACCTCCGATGACCGTTTGGACTTCCGTCAAACTCTCGAACCCCCAACTTGATCATGGTCTTGATTCCAACGCAACTCCTATTGTATGTCTTACTTCCATCGTAGTTAATCTTGCACATATAAAATAAATTTTGATCTAGACAATTAATACTAAGCATTAATCAAGTTGTCCGGCATGTCATTGGTCCCTCAACGCTTCGTCAGATTCTTCGACGTATTGTCCTCTCCTGCAGCCTATTGCCCAATCGGCCATTTGACTCTGCAACTCCGATATCCTTAGCGCAATACCCGCTCTTCTTGGCCCGATACCCGAATCCACGACCCGAAGCCTTCTGTCGATACGTCGACCAATCCACCGGCCCGACGTCCAATCTTCTGACATGTTCCTCCGACCTAACATGATTTTTCTTGCTTTAATTGTCCTATCCTGATTGAAGCATCCTACATCACTCAAAACACAGATTAAAACATAAACATAATTATCAATTGGTCTCATCATCAAAATACGAGATTCAACAATTATATGGATGAGATACTATAGATACACGGTAACTGAAGACAGACATGTCCAATGGATTGGATTCCCCTGTATCATTTGGGGACTGTAGTATAGTGGCCTAATATATTCGCAGTCGATGAGTCGAGTGAATTATTATGGAGATAATAATTCACTGAGCCATAAGGAGTTCTGATAGGTATAACTTATGGCCAGCTCAATATTTGGGCTTAGAGGGTCACACACATATGTTAGACGTTGTGATGAGTAGAGGTTTGGATATGAGATATTCGTCGAAGCCCCTATCTTATTGGATATCCAATAAGCCCCTGAATTATTGGATCCCATGGACGAGATCCAATAAAAGCCCATGAGAGATTATTGGATAGAGATCCACTAATATAAGAGGCTTGGGTAGTTGGATGAAGATCCAATGCCCAATAGGGGAGGATCCATTAGGGTTAAGTTGATTGGGGACCTCTATAAATAGGAGGGATTCAGTGGTTCATAGGCTAGAGCTTTTGCTTGCCTCTCCTATTCTCCTCCCCCCTCTCCACCTCAGAGTAGGCCTGGAGTTTTGAGGAACATCATCGTAGCCCTACTATGTGGATCACCGCTAGAGAGGAGGGCGCTTGACCTCCTTCACCCTCTCCTAGAGATCTGTAAGGATTCAGGGATATACGATCTCTCTAAGTAACATAATCTGTTCTATATGCAGTTTTAAGTTTTGTGAATTTTTGCACATCAATCTTCTTACGACGATGAACATCTCTTTGGGAATAGGAGATTTTATTTTCTGTTCTTCCGTTGTGTATGTGATGTCGCCCCCAAGATTTTCCAACAGTACCACCACCTAACATAATCTCGGAGACTATGCCATTGACGGTTCCACCTGTTGGGTCACTATTTGGGCCTTTCACTTGGCCCAACACAGCCCAATTGGCCCCTAATTGAGTTGGCCCAATTCCAACCCAATTACACGTAAAACCTACTTCGATCTTGACAATTATTACAAAGCCAAATCAAATGTTGTCCAGCATGTCATTGGTTCATCAATGCCTCGTTCGATTCTTCGGCGCATCATCCTCTCTTGCGGCCTATTTCCCAATCGGCTAGTTGATCTCTACAACTCCGATTTCCTTGGCACAATTTTCGCTCTTCTTGGCCTGATGCCCGTACCCATAGCCTGAAGCCTTCTGCCGATACATCGATCGATCCTCCGGCTCGACGTCCAATCTTCTAACATGTTCCACTTCGGCCCAACATGATTCTTCTTACTTTAATTATCTCTCCCTAATCGAAGCTTCCTGCATCACTGAAAACGTAAATCAGATCATAAACACTATCAATTGATTTCATCATCAAAATCCAAGATTCAACATATTGGACTGGTTCGTTCTTTTTATACACTATTCTTTGGATTATGGACAAAATAATGCATTACATATTAGAAAATAGTTTATTGGTGGAGATTTTTACAAAGTGTTTTGGACTAATTTAAAAGCACAAATGTCAAAAAAAATATTATATGAATATTGTTGAATCCCGGATTTTGTGGCATGCTTTGAGGCCACAAATCAAGCTTTATGGCTGCAAAATTTCATCTCAGGACTTGGTGTAGTCGACTCAATTGCCAGGCTGCTGAAGATATTTTGTAATAACACTGCAACAGTTTTCTTCTCTAAGAATGGCAAGTACTCTAGTGGTTCCAAGCACATTGAGATAAAGTACTTGGTGGTTAGAGAAAGAGTCCAGAAATTTCAAGTGTCAATTGAGAACTTGAGCACCACTATGATGATTACTGATCCATTGACAAAAGCCTTACAGTGTAAAATATTCAAAGAACATGTTCTTAGAATGGGGCTTGTGAGCAAGTCATAAAGGATATGGTGATGTATGTTTATGTGGATGCTATTATTGACATTCTTCTTGTTTAATTGAAGTTATCTATTTCTGCTATCCCGTTTACATTTATGTTTATGCATATTATGGTTGAATGTAATAACAGGATTGTCTTGACAAGACAAATTACAGGGGTCATTATGGACTATATTAGGAAAGACTAACAATATTGTGGTATATAGAAGGGAGTATGACATTGATGAAATACAACTGCTATGACTCGCATTGATAGTTGGACTTAATATAGTATTATTGTGTTTATTGGACTTATTGGCTTATTTTAAAACATGGCCATGTATAAAATGCTTTTCAAAATTCCTCGGAATCCAATTAGGTAAAATTAGTTTTTTAAACAAATTTTATTTTGTTTATTTTGATTTTGAATATCTCTTTTATATCTTATCAATTAATGGGCCAAGTGGGAGAATGTTAGAATATGTGGCTCTTTTATAATTGAATAAGATATATAATAGAATAACTGATTGGGTTCCATTCAGATATTTTAGCCAATAGACTAAGTCCACTACGGAACGATTCCTCGAGAGATAACCTTGATGGGAGGAAATCTCCTGAGATCTCATCGTAGACCCTCTGCTCTCGCCTATAAAAGGACAAGACCTCTAGGGGTTGAGAGAGTGTTAGAGCGTTGGCATTATGTACAGACGCACCTCTTCGTCGAGGAATTTCAGTTTCCCCAAAATCCCTTTCTCTCAGTGTGGGTCCTGTGAAAGGATAGGAAGAGAGAAGAAAGGATCTACTCCTCCTTACACTTCTTGCAAACGGCGACGGTGCCTGCAACTTTGGATCAGTGGCTGGCTGGCTGCAACAATCTTGGATTAAAGACGGTGCTTAGCAGATCAACCGAGATCTTTGAAAAGATGGCATCAAAAGGTACGCATCGTAATTAGATCTATACATTTTTTATTTCAATCCTGGCATATAAGTTAAGTTATTTCCGCATTATAGATATAGCATAATTATAGACTTTATGCTTACAAAGTGTCCTCCTCCTCTTCCTTAAGTTTTGTGATCATTCTAAGAGAAGTGTGAGACTTGTAAAGGTTGTCTCCTAAACCTGTGCAGAGGAGAAAAATATTTAAGAGGGTAGTTGGTCTTCGCCTATTGAAAGAAGATCGTTAGTAGACGCTGATGGTCTCGATGAATGAGGAATCAGGAGTGGACATAGGTCACGACGACCGAGCCACTATGAACTCAGTTTGCATTTACATTCTGCTTTTCATTGCTATTACTCTATGAGTTTTTTTATCAAACGAAAGTTTTTCAAAATCGATGATTTTATCGAAAGAACTAATTCACCCCACCTCCCTCCTCCTCCCCTCCCCCATCTCCCCCTCCCGCACCCCGCACCCCCCCCCCCCCCCCCCCCATAATTCTTGCTTTATTTGCTTCCTATTGCAATGTGCAAGTTGCAAGTTTTGCTTCTTGAGATAGGCAAGATAGCACTTTTGCAATTTTTGTTTCTTAAGATAGGAAAGCTTGTGATGTTCAAAATAACAAGCTCTTTCTTCTAGAAGTGCCATTTTTGCTTTCTTTGCAAAGTGTAAGCTAGCAAAATGTTTGAAAAAGTGATCAAGTTTTGCAACATACAAGCTAGCAAAAATGCCAAACTAGCAAGAGATAATGTTTTACATGAGGCAAGCAAACAATTTGGCAAATGTTACATTTGCATCTTCTCTTTTGAGAAGTACAATTTTTGCTTTCATCTTGAATTGTGCAAGCTAGTTAGTTTGCCTCTTTTCATGATGTCCACGCTAGAAATTCTTGCTCCCCCTTTGTCATTGTCAAAAAGAAGGGAAGACCCTTATATCAATTTTCATATTATGACAAAGGTAAGTATCATTCTTATTTGTGCATCATTATATATTCAAATTAAAACATACACAATTTTAATAACCTTATTTTTCATGCACGATACCGAAAAATAAATCAATCATCATTAATAAGCATATCATACATGATACTCAAACATTAAAATTTTCAAGCATTTATCAACATGTTGATCATGATACCAAACATTTATCATTTAAAGCATTCATGATACACATCATATGCAATAAATACATCATGTACATCATTATCATAAGTATTGCATACATCATTTTAACTTTATGAATATTTCATCATTGCATGCATCATACCAAAACATTTCAAGCCATGCAAGCCATAAATACAAAGAAATCATGTCATGAAGGATAAAATCATTTGAATACCAAAAGACATGATTCATATAGTAAATATCTTCTTTAAATAAAATATCAAGAAAAATCATAGGAGTACAAAGAAGATATCTTGTTTTAAAAGAAAAATCAAGTAATAACTCCAAGAACTCACAAGGAAAAATCATGATTCATTTAGAAAATCTCCTCTTAAGAGAATATCAAGTAAAATCGTAGAAGATTGATTAATGAGAATTTTTGATTTATAATAAAATCTCATGTATCGAATGTCGAGAAATCAAAATGATGATTTATATAAAAAAATATATCACAAGTTATATTCAAGAGAAAAATCATCATTCATTTTCAACTTATTCAATTTGTCACATCAATATTTCTTAGATATGCATGATACCAAAATATGGTTTTAAATCTTTAACATATAACATGCATAAATTGAAAGGAGAAGGGAAGAATTCAAACGTATAAAGATTTCAACCATCTCATAAACAAATGTAAGACCAAGTCATGAATCCAAAATTCCATGAATCAAAATGATCATCAAAGGTAATCTCATGTTATTCCAAGAAATCAATATCATGATTTTGATAAAACTCATTTCAAATTTAAATCATCAAAATCATCAAAATATCAACATTACTTTCAAGAGATTCAAAATGATATACATAGATTTATCATAATAAACATCAAGATCAATTGGATAGAGAAAAATAATTTTTCAAGGAAAAAATATTTTCCTCTTTTTAGTTGTTTCAATTCATATGATTTTATTTCACTTATAAATAAAAACATGTATAATGTTTAAAACCGAAAGTGTAAGATTTATTACAACAAAGATTAATAAGGCACTTTCATTATGGTAAAAATCAATAATCCATAAATCACAAGATTCATATGCATAATTTCAAAATTTATTAAGCATGATCATTATGCATGACGCTAATACATGGTTTCAAAATTTTAATATTTTCATTACATCATTATGCAATGGTTTCATTGAACATAATTTTGAATGATTCTTATAGATAACTAAAACTTCTTTAGTTTTAATTTATGTGATTGACTTTATATTAGCATGCTCAAGTTTTGTTCTTATGTCAAAAACATACATCATGTTTGAAAACCAAAGACAAGGTTTAAAAAAAAATCATCAAGCCTTCCATATAAAAACCATGCATCATCATTGAAGGTTAATATGAAAATCATCAAAATACACATTCTTGCTTCTCAAGCACATATATATGATTATTTAAATCTAACATCTTATTCTATTAACATAAAACATACAATTTTCAAGAAAAATAATTATTCAAAAGAAAAGAGAAAATGCATCATGGAAAACATCAAGTAATTTCAAAATAATTCAAGAGAGTTGAGTTACTTACCTTATAGTCGAAGCCCGTCAAAGCCCAATTCGCTATTTCACCTTTGGAAGTTCTTGATTCATCCTTGGTTGCCTTCCTCTTCTTTGGCCTCTTCCTCCGTTCAAGTTCATTGTTTATTTTAGATTTTTGTTTAATAAACTTATTAAGATTTAGTGTTCGAAATTCAAGTTCATCATTGTCCTCATCACTTGAGTCGTTGCTCAAGTGGTATCCATTTGTCCGGAGTTCCAAATCCTTCCTGTTCTTTGGAAGGTGATTTTGTTTATCATATGCATTGTGCACCATTTCATATGTCATCAACAAACCAATTAGTTCTTCAAGTGGAAAAATATTTAAATCTTTTGTTTCTTGTATTGCGGTTATTTTAGAATCCCACCTTTTTGGAAGGGATCTTAAGATCTTGCTTACGAGATCAAAATTCGAAAAAGATTTACCAAGAACTCTTAGATTATTGACAACATCCGTGAAACGGGTGTACATGTCGCCTATAGTCTCGCTTGGTTGCATTTGAAAAAGCTCAAAATCATGCAATAAAATGTTAACTTTCGAGTCTTTGACTCTACTAGTTCCCTTGTGCATGATTTCAAGTGTTCGCCAAATATCGAAAGCCATTTCGCACGTAGAAATCCGATTGAACTCATTTTTGTCTAAAGCGCAAAATAAGGCATTTATAGCCTTTGCGTTTAAAGAAAAATACTTCTTCTCCAAATCCGACCATTCGTTCATCGGTTTAGAGGAAAGTTGAAAATCATTTTCAACGATATTCCATAAATCCAAATTCATAGAAATCAAGAAAACTCTCATTCGAGTTTTCCAATAAGTGTAGTTCAATCCGTTAAACAACGGTGGACGAAAAACCGATAAGCCCTCTTGAAAGCCATAAAGAGTCATTTCTCTCGGGTGTAAATCCGAAATGAGAAATACCGGGCTCTAATACCAATTGTTAGGATCGGAGTGGCACTAAGAGGGGGGGGTGAATTAGTGCAGCGGTAAAGTGTGATAAACTTTTGACGATTTAAACACTTTCGGAAACTTCGTACGATAAAAGTAACGTTTTCGTTTGAAACTGTTTCGATTGCGTTTTAACTTGAAGAGATAAGTAAGACGGAGACAAAGTAGTATAGCATTAAAGTGCAAATGGTTTGCAATAATATAAATGACAATAAGTAAATGCAAACCAGAGATTACGCTGATTTTACAGTGGTTCGGTCAAATGACCTACATCCACTTGCGAGGCCCCTCTTCGATGAGGCTCCCACCTTCCACTAGCAAATCTCTTGAAAGGGAAGGGTAAATACCCCTCTTACAACTTTTACAAGCGGTTCAGTCTCTTACAGATTTTCAGCAAGAAAGAAGGAGGTGAACATTAGCAAATTGAAAACAAGAAAGGCAAAGACTCTTCTAAGACTTTTCTCTTAATCACTTGCTGCACAAAAAGTTGTGTTCTCAGCTGAGACTTGAGGGGTATTTATAGGCCTCAAGAGGATTCAAATTTGGGCTCCAAAAAATTTGAATTCTCTTATGTTCCCGATGCTGGCGGTGCCACCGCCCAGCGCTCGGGTGCTGGGCGGTGCAACCGCCCAGCCCAGGAGGTGTCATTGCCCAGCTCTCGGGTGCTGGGCGGTGCCACCGCCTAGGCCAATTCAGCTCACTGGTTGGGCTCCAAACTTGGCCCAAACTAGTCCGAACTCGGGCCCAATTGGCCCCTACTTGGGTTATAGGATTAACACCTAATCCTAACCCTAATTAATGTGCTAACTACGAATTTAAAGATATTTTCTAAGCTATTACAAAGTCCGTAAGTCAAGACTTCTTCCGGCGAGCTTCCGACGAACTTCCGACGGTCTTCCGATAAACTCTCAGAAACCATTCTGCGGACTCCCGGCAAGCTCCTAGACTTCACGATTTGATCTTGGCGAGTTCCAACGAGCTTCTTCGATAAGCTCCGATCTTTCTCGGTGAGCTCCGCGAACTTCCAATGAACCTTCCGGCGAGCTTCCGAAAAACCCTTCGGCAAGCTCCCTACTCATTCTCGGCTAGTTCCAGCAGCATTCCCGACGAACCTTCGGACTTCCGTCGAACTCTCGAACTCCCAACGAATCCTTCGTGCTTGACTCCAGCACTTTGTTTCGCTTTATGTCTTCATCGTTATCCTAGTTAATCCTGCACACACAAACCAAAACTCAACTCCGATCTAGACAATTATTACAACGCGAATTGACATTCTGTTGCCCGGCACGTCATTGGTTGGCGATTCGTCCGATTCTTCGGTGCATCGTCCTCTCTTGCGGCTTGTTGCCCAATCGGCGGTTGACCTCTGCAACCCCGATATCCTTGGCGTAATTTCGCTCTCCTTGGCCCGATGCCTGACATCCGAAGCATTCAGCCATCCAATATCCTGACGTGATCTCTTCCGGCGCAACGTCAATTCCTCCTGCGTCAACTGTCTAAACCTGATCGAGTAGACCTGCATCGCTCAAAATGCAGTTTAAATCATAAACACATATCAAGTGGTTTCATCATCAAAATATGAGATTCAACAAGGTTTTGGGTGTATAGGGGCCAATTAGGCCTGAATTGGGGTTGTTTTGGGCTAAGTAGAAGGCTCATTCAGTGACCCTTAGCTGGTCCAAGCGATGGCACTTCCAGGGCTGATGGTGGCACCACTTGAGGCTTGACATCCTAAGCTATCTAAGTGACGGTACCACCCAAACACAGTCTCTCAGACTGTGTCAGGCGGTGGTACTATCAGATTAAGCGATGGTACCACCCAGTATCGGTCTCAAATTGGGTAATGGTACCGCCCAATAATGGCGGTGGCACCGCTAGTACTTTGGAAACATGAGATGAGATACTTTTTAGCTTCATTTATTAAGTTATTTGGGGCCTATAAATACCCCAATCTTTCCTGCTTACAAAGCATGAAATTAAGAACAAAAGTCTTAAGATTCTGAGTTATAAAAGTCTTGAAAAAGTACTAAGTGTCCTCCTCCTCTTTCTTAAGTTTTGTGATCATTCTAAAATAGGTGTGAGACTTGTAAAGGTTGTCTCCTAGACCAGTGAAAAGGAGAAAGAATTGTAAGAGAGTAGTTGATCTTTGCCCATTAAAAGAAGATCGTTAGTGGATGCCGGTGGCCTAGATGGAAGAGGAATCGGGAGTGGACGTAGGTCACAATGACCAAACCACTATAAACTTGGTTTGAATTTGCATTATACTTTTCATTGCTATTACTCTGTGAGTTAATTACTTAGTTCACTTACTCCAAGTCAAGCACATTTCCTATATGAATTTTTTTATCGAATGAAAGTTTTTTTAAAATCGATGATTTTATCGAAAGCACTAATTCACACCCTCCCCACCTCCCCCCCATACCAAAATGGTCCTAACAAGACTAGCGGCAGTACCGCCAGTAGTTAGAGGAGCAAGCGATTGTACTTCCCGTACTGATGGTGGTACCGCCTATACCTTGGAAACTCAGGATGAGATACTTTTTTGCTTTATTTTTTAAGTCATTTAAGGTCTATAAATACCTCAATCTTTCTTGCTTACAAAGCACAAAAAAGTAAACAAAAGTCTTGAGATTCTGAGTTGTAAAAGTCTTAAAAAAATGCTAAGTATTCATCCCAAGTTTCTAGGGTACACTGGAGGAAGAATTTATAAATTTATGAAGTTGGGTTGACGAATTTGTAAAGGTTGTCTCCTAAACCTGTGATAATAGTGTTTTCCCTTGGAGATGGAAAATTCATCCACCCGGCTTTATAAAATTATAAATTCTTCCTCCAGTGTTACACTGAAAAGTTTTGTGATCATTCTAAGAGAGGTTTGAGATTTGTAAAGGTTGTCTCCTAAACTTGTGAAAAGGAGAAAGAGTTGTAAGAGGGTAGTTGGTCTTCACCCATTGAAAGAAAAACATTAGTAAATGCTAGTAGCCTCGACAGAAAAGGAACCTAGAGTGGACATAGGTCACAACAATCGAATCACTATAAACTTGGTTTGTATTTCTATTTATTATTTTTTGCTATTACATTCTGAGTTAATTACTTAGTTCACTTACTTTAAGTCAAGCAATTTCTGATACGAGATTTCATCGAACAAAAAATTTCCAAACTATCAAACTTTTAAGAATGTACTATTGAATCTCAGATTTTGATGATAAAACTGTTAGGATCAAGAGCACTAAGAGGGGGGGTGAATTAGTGCAGTGGAAAACGATTAAAACTGCATTCGTACGATAAAAGCAATTTTGGTAAGAAAGCGGATTCGTAATGTGATCAAGCGAGATGCAGTTAAAGCAAAGATATAAAGGCAGTTTGCAGTTATGATGGAAATCAGAATGTAAGCGCAAACTGAAATATGATGTTCATACGATAAAACCGATTTTCGTCTTAACGCCGATTCAAAAAATACTTAACTATGAAACATGTTTGTAAATGAGCAGAAGGCAGTAAGCTACTGAGAAGGTATGCAGTAAAATTAAGATGCTCAAAGTAAATGCAAACCGAGATTTAGAGTGGTTCGGTCAAACGTGACCTACATCCACTTTCGGCTTCCTCCTCCGACGATGTCACCGACGTCCACTAGAGGCCTTTCTTTAATAGGTGAAGGCCAACCACTCTTTTATAGTTTCACTCCTTTTGACGGGCTTAGGAGACAACCCTTACAAACTTTTCTCTCCTCTCTTGAAAGATCAAAACTTGGAAGAAAAGATGGAGGAGAACTTCTAGCCTTTACAACACTTTTGAGCTCTAAAAATCACATATTAAGATTGGATTTTCGGTGCCCTTTCATGCAGGAAAGGGTGGGGTATATATAGGCCCTAAACTAGTTTGAATTTAGAGCTCAAAAATATCTTTTCCTAGATTTCCGGGGTCCTGGCGGTACTACCTCCTGATTGGGGCGGTACAACCGCCTGGCAGCTCGGAGACTAAGCCTCTGGACAGTGCCACCGCTTGATAGGGGCAGTTGCACCGCCCAGTCTCACTTGTAAACTAAGCCTAGGCGGTGCCACCGCTTGACTGGGGCGGTTGCACCACTTGGCAGACCTCAGAGACCGAGCTCAGGCGGTTCCACCGCTTGTTAGGGTTGGTTGCACCGCCTAGTCTTGCTCGGAGACTGAGCCCTGGGCGGTGCCACCGCTGGCCTAGAAATCTGGGTCCGAATGGGCTGATCCATTCGGCCCAATTTGGGTCTGTCAAGGGCCCAATTGCCCCAAGATTAAGTTAATGGGATTACCTCTCATTTCTAACTTAATCATCGTGCTAACTATGATTTTTCTTAAGACATTTACTGCAACTTGCTCCGATGCGTCAATCGCTTCTTCCGGCGAACTTTCATCGATCATCCGATGAACCCTCGGTGATGCTCTTGCGAACTTCCGGCAAACTCCTGGACTTGCGACAATCCACTTGGCGAGTTCCGACGAGCTTCTTTTGGCAAGCTCCTGGACTTCTCGGATTTGTTCCCGTAGAACCTCCGACGACCATTCGGACTTCCGTCGAACTCTCGAACTCCCAACGTGATCATAGTCTTGACTCCAGTGCAACTCCTACTGCATGTCTTACTTCCATCGTAGTTAATCTTGCACATGTAAAACAAAACTTCGATCGAGACAATTAATCCTAAGCAATTAACCAAGTTGTCTGGCATGTCATTGGTCCCTCGACACTTCGTCCGATTCTTCGGCGCATCGTCCTCTCCTGCGGCCTATTGCCCAATTGGCTAGTTAACTCTGCAACTCCGATATTATTGGCACAATACCCGCTCTTCTTGGCGTGATGCCCGAGTCCACGGCCCGAAGCCTTCTGTCGATACGTCGACCGATCCACCGACCCGGCGTCCAATCTTCTGACATGTTCCTCCGGCACAACATGATTTTTCCTGCTTTAATTGTCTCATCATGATCGAAGCATCCTGCGTCACTCAAAACGCAAATTAAAACATAAACATATATCAAGTGGTTTCATCATCAAAATACGAGATTCAACAATCTCCCCCTTTTTGATGATGACAACCACTTGATGACGGAGTTAACCTTAACTCTCAGAGTTTAAACAAACTCCCCCTATCAATATGCCATATTGATAGAACCTTAAATTCAAACTGAATTCAAGTCATTACAATATTCATCATGAATACTTGCAATACGTCATCATGAACTTATGCATAACATCATACTTCTCCCCCTTTGTCATCAACAAAAAGGAGAAGTCCAACTATTCTTGTGTTTGGAGTATTAATTCAACTTATTGCATGAAAAACATAATATCAAGTTTTATCGTCATGCAGTTTTGAAGCTAAAAAATTTAGCAAGTGTTACATCATGCTTAGAACATTCAAGTTATCAAGTTTTAGATATGCATGTTTTATAGCATACAAGATAGCATTTTTGGTAATGTTCAAGATAGAAAGTGTTACATCATGCTTAGAACATTCAAGCTATCAAGTTTTAGATATGCATGTTTTATAGCATACAAGATAGCATTTTTGGTAATGTTCAAGATAGCAAGTTCTACATCATGCAAGCTAGCAATGTTACAATATTTTAGAACTTGCAAGCTAGCAATTTAGAGATGTTCAAGAAAGCAACTCTTGCTTCTTGAAATATGTAAGTTTTACAATATATAAGCTAGCAAATTCAAAGATATGCAAGTTGGCATGTTTGCTTTTCTTGAGATAGGCACGATAGCATATTTTTACATTTTCTTGAGATTTCAAACTAGCAATTCTCGGTGATGTTCAAGATAGCAATTTCTTCTCTTTTGAGAAGTGCAATTTTTGCTTTCTTCTTGAATTGTGCAATTTGCTTCTTTAGAGATAGCAACTTTTTGCTTCTTTTTAGATCACAAGCTAGCAATTCTAACAAATTTTACATCATGCAAGGTAGCAAATTTTTGTGATGTTCAAGATGTTAAGTTCTTTTCCTTGCAATATGTAAGCTAGCAAATATTTGCTTCCTTTGCAAAGTGCATGTTTCTAAATTTTGCAAGATGAGCTAGCGATATTTCTCCCCCTTTGTCAATGTCAAAAAGAAGGGAAGACCCTTTGCGTCAATTTCTAAATCATGACAAAGGTAAGTATCAATCTTATCATTATATTTTCAAATTAAAACATGCACATTTTCAAAACCATACATTTCATTTTTCATGCATGATACAAATAAATCAATCATCATTATGAGCATATCATACATGATATTCAAGCATTAAAATTTTAGGTATTTATCAACAGGTTGATCATGATATCAAACATTCATCATTTAAAGCATTCATGATACACATCATATGCAATACATCATGTACATCATTATCATAAGTATTGCATGCATCATTACAACTTTATGAATATTTCATGCATTCATATCATCACATAAAGAATATCAAGAAGAATTAGTTGGGTTATGAGATAAACATTTCATGAATATAAGGAATTGCATAAAGATCATATCATGAAAGATTTAAACATGTGAATACCAAAAGATGTGATTTCTTTTTTAAAAACCACCTAATAAATAATCGAAAGAAAATCTTAGGAGATCGATTAAACAAAAAATCTTGATTCATAATAAAATTTCATGTATCGAATATCGAGAAATTAAGATGATGATTCATAAAAAAAAATATATCACAAGTTATATTCAAGAGAAAAATCATCATTCATTTTGTCAAATCAACATTTCTTGGGTATGCATGATATCAAAGCATAGTTTCAAATCTTCAACATATAACATGCATAAATTCAAAAATCAAAAGGAGAAGGGAAGAATTCAAAGGTACAAAGATTTCAACCATCTCATAAACAAATGAAGGATCAAGTCATGAATCGTAAATTCTATGAATCATTTTGACAAATCTCCATTTAAATAATCGAGATGATCATCAAGGGAAATCTCATGTTATTCCAAGAAATCAAGATCATGATTTTGATAAAACTCATCTCAAATTCAAATCACCGAAATCATTTTTATGGTTCACAAAATTCATAACATAAGTAGATTCATGATTTCATTGATAATATATTTTCTCTTTTTTAAGTATTTCATTTTAAGTGATTGATTTCATGTTAGCATACTTTTTCATTTATGTTAAATAAAAATATGCATCAATGTTTAGGATCGAAAAATGAATTTCGTTATAAAACCATCAAGATCAATAAATCACAAAAATCAAGAGAATCCGAAAATGAAATTTAACACTTTCATGCATTTGGACATAGTTTTGCCATATGAATCTGAAAATAACACATGCTTATCATCATGTATAACATAAAATCTCATGCATAAAATTGTTAATCATGGTATTAAAATGTTTAATATTACATCATTATGCATTTCTTCACACATGATTTTATTTAATCAAAATCGAGAAATAACAATGGAAATCAACATGATACATATTATTACTTCTTAACCACATATAGCATGATTTCATATTTTCAATCAAAATCATTTTGTTTGTTTATCATAAAATATGTATTTTTCATGATTATTTTCAAAATTATGAGCATGATCATATTCTTGCATTTTTAATTTTTTTAAATGTAATTTTCAAGAAAAATAATTATTCTAAAAAAAATGCATCATGGAAAACATCAAGTAATTTCAAAATAAATTAAGGGGGTTTCGATTACCTCATCGTTGAATATCATTAAGGCGTAGTTTGCCACCTCGCCTTTGTTGATTTTCTCCTCGTCTTCGGAGGAGCTCGATGTTGAATCTCGGATTTTGATGATGAAGTTAATTGTCATTTGTTATCTAATCTATATGTTGAGATAAGTGTGCAGGATTAACTACGATGAAAGTAAGATATGCAGCAGGAGTTGCGCCGAAGTCAAGACAATGATCACGTTGGGAGTTCTAGAGTTCGACGGAAGTTCGGATAGTCGTCGGAGGTTCTGCGGGAACAAATCCGAGAAGTCCATGAGCTTGCCAAAGAAGCTCGTCGGAACTCGCCAAGTGGATCGTCACAAGTCCAGGAGTTTCCCGGAAGTCCGCTGGAGCATCATCGAGGGTTCATCGGATGATCGACGGAAGTTCGCTGGAAGCTCGCAGGAAGAAGCGATTGATGCACCGGAGCAAGTTGCAGTAAATGTCTTAGGAAATATCATAGTTAGCACAATGATTAAGTTGGAAATGGGAGGTGATCCCATTAACTTAATCTTGGGGCAATTGGGCCCCTGAAAAACCCAAATTAGGCCGAATGGATCAACCCATTCGGACCCTGATTTCTACCAGGCGGTTGAACCGCCCCAGCCAAGAGGTGGCACCACCTGAGCTCGGTCTTCGAGCTTTGGCAGGAGGTGCAACTGCCTCAGTCAAGCGGTGGCACCGCCTGAGCTCGGTCTTCGAGCTCTGGCAGGAGGTGCAACCGCCCCTAACAGGAGGTGGCACCACCCAGAGGCTCAGTCTTTGAGCTCTGCCAGGCGGTGCAACCGCCTCAGTCAGGCGGTGCAACCGCCAGATCTTGAAATTCCGGGAATTGATAGTTTTGAGCTCGGAATTCAAACTGGGTTGGGGCCTATAAATACCCCACCCTTTCATCACTGAAAGGGCACTCAAACACACCGAAATCCTGATCTTATTCTGTGATTTTTAGAGCTCAAAATTGTTGTAAAGGCCAAAAGTTCTTCTCCCTCTTTTCTTCCAAGTTATGATCTTTAAAGAGAGGAGAGAAAATTCTGTAAGGGTTGTCTCCTAAGCCCGTCAAAAGGAGTAAAACTGTAAAAGGGTGGTTGGCCTTCGCCTATTGAAGGAAGGCCTCTAGTGGACGTCGGTGACCTCATCGGTGGAGGAAGCCAAAAGTGGATGTAGGTCAAGATTGACCGAACCACTCTAAATCTCGGTTTGCATTTACTTTGAGCATATTATCTTTACTGTAAACCTCCTCAAAAGCTTATTGCTTTCTGCATATATACAATTGGGTTTCAAGCTTTGTACTTTCCGAATCGATGTTTAGACGTAAATCAGTTTTATCGTATGATCATCATATTTCAGTTTGCGTTAACATTTTGATTTCTATCATAACTACAAACTACCTTTATATCCTTACTTTAACTACATCTCACTTAATCAAGTGATTTACGAATCAGCATTTAGACGTAAATCAGTTTTTCCGTACGAATATCATATTTCAGTTTGCGCCTACTATCTGATTTAAACCATTACTGCAAACTGCATTTATATCTTTGCTGCATCTCACTTAATCAAAAGTTAAAGTGATTTACGAATCGGCTTTCTTACTGAAATCACTTTTATCAAACGAACGCAGTTTTTTTTTAATCGTAGAAGGTTTTCTGTTGCACTAATTCACACCCCCCCCCCCCCCCTCTTAGTGCTCTTGATCCTAATAATTGGTATCAGAGCGGGGTTAACTCTCAAACGGATTAAAACCCAAGAGAGATGGCATACGCCGGAAACCAAGAGGGCCATTCTACTAGTCATAGGTGCCCAGCAAGCCATTCACGTGAGTGATGGCACGTGTGACTTGATACAGAATCTTTTTGCTTATTATATTTTGGCATATATCACTTTATAACTATTGCATATGTGCATATATATATTGTGATGTACTTGGATTTGTGCAATGGGAATCGGATCGTGATGAGATCACGATAATGAGATCGATTCACCTTTAAACACATATCCTAAATAATCCCGGTCATAGGTTACTCGAGAGGGACATCGTGATAACCGGATAGACTGGTGTGCTGTATACTCGTCCATATGATGGATGCAGCTGGTCTCATAGCTACTCGTGTAGGGACGCTAGGGATACAGTACAGGTGCTCATTGGAGAATGAGTTCACTGATTGATCCGCTTACGGAATACTGGATGGTTGATGATGCCTTATTGTCAGACAGCGATTCCGTTGTCCTAGTGGTGTATCTGGTCCTTAGACTTGAGACACCAAGGATGTCCTGTATGAGTGCTCCATTCTTTGATACCAGATTTATAGGTTTGGCTATCCCAGATCTAGTACAGCTAGTCATTGGGAGTGGTAGTCGACCTTACGAGGGCTATTGAGTGTCGATAGAGGATCATCCACTCTCGGTGTCATGAGAGGAATATCTCATGTGTTCTTGCTCAGAAAAATCCCTGGCCAGGGTCATTCGGGTTGAGAAAGAGTTCTCCGGGAGAATCCGATTAGAGCGAGACTCGAGTAGAAACCGTATGGGTCTGACAACACCATGCTCGATATACGGTCTCTGGGATATTAGATGGATGAGGGACTATAGGTACACAGTAACTGAGGACAGATAGGTCCAATGGATTGGATTCCCCTATATCGTCTGGGGACTACGGCGTAGTGGCCTAGTACTTCCGTAGTCGATGAGTCAAGTGAATTATTACAGAGATAATAATTCACTGAGTTAGAAGGAGTTTTGACAAGTATGACTCACGGCCAGCTCGATATTGGGCCTAGAGGGTCACACATATATGGTAGGCATTGCGATGAGTAGAGGTTCAGATATGAGATATCCGACGGAGCCCTTGTCTTATTGGATGCAGATCCAATACCCACTATAGGAGGACCCATTAGGGTTTGACAGGGGATCTCTATAAATAGGAGGGATTCAGAGCCTCATAGCGTCATCGCAACCCTGCTGTGTGGATCACCGCTAGAGAGGAGGACGCTTGACCTCCTTCACCCTCTCCTAAGGATCTGCAAGGAAACAGGGATATACGATCTCCCTAGGTAACACAACCTACTCTATACGCAGTTTTAAGTTTCACAGATTTTGCGCACCAATCTTCGCACGACGACGAACATATCTTTGGGAATCGGGGATATTGTTTTCTTGTTCTTCCGCTGCGCATGTGATGTAGCCCCCAAGATTTCCCAACAGTGGTATCAGAGTCAGGTTGTTTGTGCGAATGATTGGTTTTGAACTGCATGTGTTGTGTTTAGGAAAAACTTTTGATGTTAAAATCGTTGACGCAATAGCGAGAAAGGACAACAACAGTTGCTGCTCTTGATCTGCGTGTGTGCAGTGCAGCCGAAGGCAGGCAGCACAGGGGCTACGTCTGTAGCAGCCGGCCGGTGGCCTGCTTGCAGCACGCTTGCATCCGACGGAGCTGGCAGCCCGCGGGCAGAGGCGCCTGCGGCCGCTTCTCCTGCGGGGTGAGGCGCCGCTGCTCCCGCGGTCGAAACCCCCCCATAGGGGCGGCCGCCCGGCGGGACAGCACCGCCTGCGGGCGGTGCCTCGCGGGCAGAACCGCCCGCGGAGGCGGCGGCGCCCGCAGGGGTGCCAACCTGCAGGGGCAGCACCGCCTGCGGACGTTGCCCCGTCGGCAGAACTGCCCGCGGAGGCGGAGACGCCCGCGGGGCGCCCACCTACAGCGGCAGCACCGCTAGCGGCGACGGCAACAGCAAAGGGCAGTAGGGCATTAGGGTTTTCTGGTCAAAAGATAGTTTTGCCCCTCGGAATTTGAGAAATTCCAGTTTCTGTCTTTTGTCCAAATTATGAAAATACCCCTATAAATTTAGAAATTCCCTACATGTCCCTACATGATGATGATTATTTATACATGTGATGTATGATGTGTGGACGGATGATCATAGACCGTGTGATGTGTGTACTTGTGATTATTATTATTGAGGTCTGCGAGCCTCCATTATATTTCTCGTTTATTGTCGGACCTGCATGCCTATGATTAAGTTGTAATCACATGAGGAGGCACAGCGGGAGCGTGGATGCGATAGCAGGACCCACGAGACAGACGATCGTGATGCATGAAGATGCATCAAGATATCGACGGAACCGACGAGGACGAGATGGACGATCACAGGGCATGGAGATGCACCGTTGCACACATAGATCTTGATGTAAGTGATTAAGCCTACTGGCTCGGGCCTAATCATATTAGGTTGTGGTCCATGATCATCTGGTGTGATTGCTTATACACATACTAGATATGTATATATATTTGCATGCGATGTAGATATATATTAAATATGTATATGTGTGATATGTCATATTAGGAGACCAAATCATAGAAACATCTTTCGATAATATTAAGTTCGGTAAACGTGAGGCAATTAGTGTTGAATCTCGTATTTTGATGATGAAACCACTTTATATATGTCTATGATTTAATCTGCGTTTTGAGTAACGCAGGATACTTCGATCAGGATGAGACAATTAAAGCAGGAAAATCATGTTGTGCTGGAGGAACATGTCAGAAGATTGGACGTCGGGCCGGTGGATCGGTCGACGTATCGATAGAAGGCTTCGGGCCGTGGACTCGGGCATCGGGCCAAGAAGAGCGGGTATTGTGCCAAGGATATCGGAGTTGCAGAGTCAACTGGCCGATTGGGCAATAGGCTACAGGAAAGGACGATGCGCCGAAGAATCGGACGAAGCGTCGAGGGACCAATGACATGCCGGACAACTTGGTTAATTGCTTAGGATTAATTGTCTCGATCGAAGTTTTTGTTTTAAGTGTGCAGGATTAACAACGATGAAAGTAAGAAATGCAGCACGAGTTGCGCCGGAGTCATGACAATGATCACGTTGGGAGTTCGAGAGCTCGACGGAAGTTCGGACAGTCGTCGGAGGTTCTACGGGAACAAATCCGAGAAGTCCAGAAGCTTGCCAAAGGAGCTCATCGGAACTTGCCAAGTGGATCGTCGCAGTCCAGGAGTTTGCCGAAAGTCCGCAAGAGCATCACCGAGGGTTCATCGGATGATCGACGGAAGTTCGCCGGAAACTCGCTGGAAGAAGCGAGTGACGCACCGAAGCAAGCTGCAGAATATGTCTTATGAAATAATTGTAGTTAGCACTTTGTTTAAGTTAGAAATGGGAGGTGATCCCATTAGCTTAATTCTGGGGCAATTGGGCCCTTGAAGAACTCAAATTGGGTCAAATGGTTCAACCCATTCGGACCCAGGTTGCTGTGGGAGGTGCAACCGCCCAGGCAGGGAGGTAGCACCGCCCAGGCTATGTCTCCCAGCGAGACTGGGCGGTGCAACCGCCCCAGCCAAGAGGTGCAACCGCCCAGGGCTCAGTCTCCGAGCGAGACTGGGCAGTGCAACCTCCTCTGTTAGGAGGTAGCACCGCCATAGCTCAAGTTTCGAGCTCTGCCAAGCGGTGCAACCTCTCCAGTCAGGTGGTGCAACCGCCTGAGCTCGGTCTTCGAGCTCTGGCAGAGAGGTGCAACCGCCCCTGACAGAGGTAGTACCGCCCAGAGGCTCAGTCTTCGAGCTCTGCCAGGCGGTGCAACCTCTCCAGTCAGGAGGTGCAACCGCCTGATCCCGGAATTCCGAGATTTGATCGTTTTGAGCTCTAAATTTGAACTGGGTTGGGGCCTATAAATACCCCACCCATTTAGCACTGAAAAGATACAGACCTACACCGAATTCTTGATCTTTTCTGTGATTCTAAGAGCTCAAATTTGTGTATAGTCCAAAAGTTCTCCTCTTTCTGTTCTTCAAGTCTTGAGTTGTAAAGAGAGGAGAGAAAGGTTCTGTAAGGGTTGTCTCCTGAGCCCGTCAAAAGGAGTGAAACTGTAAAAGGGCAGTTGGCCTTCGCCTATTGAAGGAAGGCCTCTAGTTGACGTCGGTGACCTCGTCGGTGGAGGAAGCCAAAAGTGGAGTAGGTCAAGACTGACCGAACCACTCTAAATCTCTGGTTTGCTTTTATTTTGAGCACTTTATCATTACTGCAAACCTCCTACATAGCTACTGCTCTCTGCGCTTTTACGAACAAGTTTCTAAATTCTGATCTTTCCGAATCTGCATTCAGACGCAAATCGGTGTTTTCGTACGATCTTTACATTGTAGTTTACGTTTACGTTTTGATTCTATTTATAACTGCAAACTGTCTTCTGCGCTTTTACGAACGAGTTTCTTTGCAGTTTACATTTACGTTTTGATTCCATTTATAACCGCAAACTGCGCTTAGACGCAATCTACGCTTAGACGCAAACTGCGCTTAGACGCAAACTGCGCTTAGATGCAATCTGAGCTTAGACTCAAACTGTGCTTAGATGCAAACTGCGCTTAGACGCAATCTGCATTTAGATGCAAACTGCATTTAGACGCAAACTGCATTTAGACGCAAACTACGTAAACTGCGCTTAGACGCAAACTGTGTTTAGACGTAAACTGCACTTAATCATAAGTAATCTTAGAATCGGCTTTTGCATCAAAATAGTTTTTATTGAACGAACGTAGCTTTCATTTTTAATCGCTTAAAGATTTCCGCTGCACTAATTCACCCCCCCCCCCTCTTAGTGCTCTCGATCCTAACAATTGGTATCAGAGCCCGGTTAACTCTCAAACGGATTAAAACCCAAGAGAAATAGCTCTTCATAGCTTTCAAGAGGGCTTTTCGGTCTTTCGTCCACCGTTGTTTAACGGATTGGACTACACTTATTGGAAAACTCGAATGAGAGTTTTCTTGATTTCTTTGAATTTGGATTTATGGAATATCGTTGAAAACGATTTTCAACTTCCCTCTAAACCGATGAACGAATGGTCGGATTTAGAGAAGTATTTTTCTTTAAACATAAAGGCTATGAATGCCTTATTTTGCGCTTTGGACAAAAATGAGTTCAATCGGGTTTCTTTGTGCGAAACGGCTTTCGATATTTGGCGCACTCTTGAAATCACGCACGAGGGAACTAGTAGAGTCAAAGACTCGAAAGTTAATATTTTACTGCATGATTTCGAGCTTTTTCATATGTAACCAAGCGAAACCGTTGTTGACATGTACACCCGTTTTACGGATGTCGTCAATGGTTTAAAATCACTTGGTAAAAGCTTTTCGGATTTTGAACTCGTTAACAAAGTTTTGCGCTCACTTTCTAAAACTTGGGATTCAAAAGTAACTGCTATTCAAGAATCGAAAAACTTGAACCAATTTCCACTTGAAGAACTAATTGGTTCATTGATCACATATGAAATGACGTGCAATGCACGTGAAGAACTTGAGAACCACCTTCCAAAGAACAGGAAGGATTTGGGACATAGAACATTTGAAGACCACTCGAGCATAAGCTCAAGTGATGGTGAACTTAAACTACAAATGAAACAAAAATTAAAAAGTAAAAAGAATGGAACTACTTGCTTTGAACGCAAGAAGAAGAACAAAAATTGGGATGAATCGAGCTCCTCCGAAGACGAGGAGAAAATCAACAAAGGCGAGGTGGCAAACTACGCCTTTACGCCTTTCGACGCTGAGGTAATCAAAATGCCTTTAATTTACTTTGAAATTACATGATGCTTAAAGCATTTTTCTTTTTTATTTAATTTTCTTGAAAATTACATGTTTAATAATTTTATAATGAAAATACAAACAATTAGGAATCATGCTTATGATTCTAGTAATTTTGAAAATAATCATGAAAATTGCATGTTTATGATAAACAAAATGATTGTGATTAAAAATACCTTATGAAATCATGCTATATGTGGTTGAGAAGTAATAATGTGTATCATGTTGATTTCCATTGTTATTTCTCGATTTTGAGTATATGAAATCATGCTTAATTTGAAGTTATGATTAATGAGTATATATTTTTTATGTATGATGATTCTTGATTATCGATTTTCATGATAATAACAATGGCTTTAAAAAATTGATGCATGTTTTCATAAATGAAAAGGCATGCTAACATGAAATCGATCACTTAAAATGAAACACTTAAAAAAGGGATAAAATATATTATCAATGAAATCATGAATCTATTTATGTTATAAATTTTGTGAGCCATAAAAATGATTTTGATGATTAAATTTGAAATGAGTTTTATCAAAATCATGATCTTGATTTTTCTCTTGAATGATTGTGACTTGTATTCCTTATATTCATGATATGATTTTTATGCAATTCTTTGTATTCATGAAATATTTATCTCATCACCCAATTATTTCTTTTTCAATATTCCTCAAGTGATGATATGAATGCATGAGATATTCATGAATTTATTTTGATGTATGCAAATGAGAAGCTTCGATCATGCATGGTAGGATGCAATGTGACAAATTAATACCATGATGATTTGAAATATTTATGATTTGGAATGATGCATATACTTTTTATTATGATAAAGTATGATGTGTATTATGAATGCTTAAAAAAAAAAAAATTAAATAAATAAATGTTTATATCATGTTAGATGGTTTTACATATTATGCATGATAAGCTATACTGATGAGTGAAACAATGATTGAAATAATATGAATGATGATTTGGAATCATGCATATAATAATGAGTTTATATGTTTTGAAAATATAATGATGCACAAATGAGATTGATATTAACCTTTGTCATGATTTAAAAATTGATGTAAAGGGTTTTTCCCTTCTTTTTGACAATGACAAAAGGGGAGATAGCTAGCTTGCACAATTTAAGAAGAAAGCAAATTGCACTTCTCAAAAGAGAAGAAATTGCTATCTTGAACATCACCAAGAAGTGCTATCTTGCAAATCTCAAGACACACAAATGCAATCATGCAAAATTTGTAATTTTGCACATCATTAAAATTTATGATGCTTTGGTGATTATGAATGTTCTAAAATGTTATAAAATTCACTAGCTTGCATGATGTAGAACTTAGCTATATTGAACATCACCAAGGAATGCTATCTTGCCTATCTCAAGAAGCAAAAAGTTAACTTGCACATCTAGCAAAACTTATATTTCAAGAAGCAAGAGTTGCTTTCTTGAACATCTCAAAATTGCTAGCTTGCGGGCCTTAAAATGTAGAAATTTTTTGCTAGCTTGTATTTGGTAAACTTGCTATCATACTACCATGATGATGAGCATGCCTTATCTTCATGATTATATTTGAAAAACTATGGCAAAAATATGTCCGAATGATTAAACGAGTTAAAATTATTTTTCGGACTTTTTTGATTGAATGATCAAATCACTTGATTGCAATAATGATTTTACACAATTACTTGCCAAGATTACATGTTGGAAATTATGTGCTTGAATACAAAAATTTCCATGATAATAAGCATGTTTTACCTTCATGATTGTAATTGAATATCTCTAGTAAAACCCTGTCCGAATGTATGAAAGTGTCAAATTTCATTTTCGGATTTTCTTGATCCTAACAATTGGATTTTCTTGATACATTATCCTCTTCCGAACTTAACAAGCATATGTCATATCAGGTTTAATTCACATCATTGATTTTTGACATATGGAATCATCTAGCAAATGCACTTATCATGTGAAAAATATTTTTCGAGAAACATATTTGATGATTCCCTCTTATAAAAGGAAGATATACAAGGATTTGACTCACTTACATATCTTAATCCTTGCAAAAATGAAGTGTGCTTTAACATCTTATCGATTTGAACTTCACATATGGCTTTCCTCCTTCATGTAAAAAGATAACAAATAAAAAGGAAGAAGCAATAAAAGCTATCTCTATGTCATGTTTTCCTCGAGATGTTTGCATAATTGGTATCCTATCACTCACTGTTGGAAAATAACATGAACCAACTTATGGCATCGCACTTATATTTAAAATTTGCTTATATCGTTCTCCTTGTTGTTGATGACAAAGGGGGAGAAATATATAAATTGATACTATGAGTGTCATATTTGAAGAATATGAATAGATGTCATGAATGCCATATTATGATGAGATATCCAAAGCAGCATTCATATGAATAGGTGCTATGAATGTCATATCATGTTAAGATATCAAGAACTTGAATCGCAATTTTACATATTGATATCTTACCATTTAATAATAGCAAACTTGCATGATGGTAACAATAGATATTATGTTTTTCATGCAATGAGTTAAACTTACATCACAAACACTTGATTGTGGTACTTCTCCTTTTTGTTGATGACAAAGGGGGAGAAGTATGTTGATGACATGACATATTATGCATAAGTTTAAGATGACATGTTGCTTGGATTTTTGAATCCAAGAGTTTTTATCAATATGGCATATTGATAGGGGGAGTTTGTTTAAACTCTGGGAGTTAAGGCTAACTCCGTTTATGATGACATGTTGCTTAGATTTTTAAATCTAAGAGTTTCTATCAATATGGCATATTGATAGGGGGAGTTTGTTTAAACTCCAGGAGTTAAGTTTAACTCCGTCATCAAGTGGTTGTCATCATCAAAAAGGGGGAGATTGTTGAATCTCGTATTTTGATGATGAAACCACTTGATATATGTTTATGATTTAATCTGCGTTTTGAGTAACGTAGGATACTTCGATCAGGATGAGACAATTAAAGCAGGAAAATCATGTTGTGCTGGAGGAACATGTCAGAAGATTGGACGTCGGGCCGGTGGATCGATCGACGTAACGACAGAAGGCTTCGGGCCGTGGACTCGGGCATCGGGCCAAGAAGAGCGGGTATTATGCCAAGGATATCGGAGTTGCAGAGTCAACTGGCCGATTGGGCAATAGGCTGCAGGAAAGGACGATGCGCCGAAGAATCGGACGAAGCGTCGAGGGACCAATGACATGCCGGACAACTTGGTTAATTGCTTAGGATTAATTGTCTCGATCGAAGTTTTTATTTTAAGTGTGCAGGATTAACTACGATGAAAGTAAGACATGCAGCAGGAGTTGCGCCGGAGTCATGACAATGATCACGTTGGGAGTTCGAGAGCTCGACGGAAGTTCGGACAGTCGTCGGAGGTTCTGCGGGAACAAATCCAAGAAGTCCAGAAGCTTGCCAAAGGAGCTCATCGGAACTTGCCAAGTGGATCGTCGCAGTCCAGGAGTTTGCCGAAAGTCCGCAGGAGCATCACCGAGGGTTCATCGGATGATTGACAGAAGTTCGCCGGAAACTCGCCGAAAGAAGCGAGTGACGCACCGAAGCAAGCTGCAGAATATGTCTTACGAAATAATCGTAGTTAGCACTTTGATTAAGTTAGAAATGGGTGGTGATCCCATTAGCTTAATCCTGGGGCAATTGGGCCCCTGAAGAACTCAAATTGGGTCGAATGGTTCAACCCATTCGGACCCAGGTTGCTGTGGGAGGTGCAACCGCCCAGGCAGGGAGGTAGCACCGCCCAGGCTATGTCTCCCAGTGAGACTGGGCGGTGCAACCGCCCCAGCCAAGAGGTGCAACCGCCCAGGGCTCAGTCTCCGAGCGAGACTGGGCGGTGCAACCTCCTCTGTCAGGAGGTAGCACCGCTAGAGCTCAAGTTTCGAGCTCTGCCAGGCGGTGCAACCGCCTGAGCTCGGTCTTCGAGCTCTGGCAGAGAGGTGCAACCGCCCCTGACAGAGGTAGCACCGCCCAGAGGCTCAGTCTTCGAGCTCTGCCAAGCGGTGCAACCTCTCCAGTCAGGAGGTGCAACCGCCTGATCCCGGAATTCCGGGATTTGATCGTTTTGAGCTCCAAATTTGAACTGGGTTGGGGCCTATAAATACCCCACCCATTCAGCACTAAAAAGATACAAACCTGCACCGAATTCTTGATCTTTTCTGTGATTCTAAGAGCTTAAATTTGTGTAAAGTCCAAAAGTTCTCCTCTTTCTGTTCTTCAAGTCTTGAGTTGTAAAGAGAGGAGAGAAAGGTTCTGTAAGGGTTGTCTCCTGAGCCCGTCAAATGGAGTGAAACTGTAAAAGGGTAGTTGGCCTTCGCCTATTGAAGGAAGGCCTCTAGTTGACGTCGGTGACCTCGTCGGTGGAGGAAGCCAAAAGTGGAGTAGGTCAAGACTGACCGAACCACTCTAAATCTCTGGTTTGCTTTTATTTTGAGCACTTTATCATTACTGCAAACCTCCTACATAGCTACTGCTCTCTGCGCTTTTATGAACAAGTTTCTAAGTTCTGATCTTTCCGAATCTGCATTCAGACGTAAATCGGTGTTTTCGTACGATCTTTACATTGCAGTTTATGTTTACGTTTTGATTCTATTTATAACTGCAAACTGTCTTCTGCGCTTTTACGAACGAGTTTCTTTGTAGTTTACGTTTACGTTTTGATTCCATTTATAACCACAAACTGCGCTTAGACGCAATCTGCGCTTTGACGCAAACTGCGCTTAGACGCAATCTGAGCTTAGACGCAAACTGCGCTTAGATGCAAACTGCGCTTAGACGCAATCTGCATTTAGACGCAAACTGCATTTAGACGCAAACTGTATTTAGACGCAAACTGCGTAAACTGCGCTTAGACGCAAACTGTGTTTAGACGTAAATTGCACATAATCATAAGTAATCTTAGAATCGGCTTTTGCATCAAAATAGTTTTTATTGAACGAACGCAGCTTTCGTTTTTAATCGCTAAAAGATTTTCGCTGCACTAATTCACCCCCCCCCCCCCCCCTCTTAGTGCTCTCGATCCTAACAATTAGATTGACCCACGTGGCCTTCCATCGTTATAAGTAGGAACCGATTCCCGGTGTAGGTTGAGTTGGTCGAGTCCCTCGAGACTCACCTATATCGCGATTCGTTATCTTGCTTACGACATAGAGATGTCACCGGTGACCTGAGGGCATGGTATACTTGGTCGAGTCCCTCGAGGGTATATCATCAAATCAGACTCATCTTGTAACGAAGGTGTTGACTTAACCGAGCATCATGGTTGGCCGAGTCCCTCGAGGCCATGGTGTTTCGGAGGCCGAGCAGGACGGGAATCACAAGGAGTTGTGATCGGCAAGAGTTGCCTACCTTTTAGGCTTAGTGTGATTGGTCGAGTCCCTCGAGGTTACACTAAGACGCTGATTGGATCCTGATCCCCACTAGAAGTCTGTCGGAGACTTCCGTTTCACGTGCTGAGGGTGTCGCGTGACTCGTTAGTAAAATAGTGGGAGCATATTAAGATAGAAGTCCATATCTTGATAGTTTATTTCTTGCAAAATCTGCATGTTATTCATTTTTGCTGTATCTTTATTTTTAGAAAATATCGTTTTCAAATCCCTTACGTGGCATACTTGATGTCAACCGCCTCACTGGTCCAAATTATATGGATTGGCTCCGTAACTTGAGAATTGTTCTCACAGTGGAGAAAATCGTGTACGTCCTTGATACAGTGATGCCTACGCCCGAAGAAGGGGCAAACGAGGATGAGATCGCTCGCTACGTGAAGTACATTGATGACTCCACTCTTGCTCAGTGCTATATGTTGGGCTCTATGACTCCTGAGTTACAGAGACAATATGAAAAGATGGATGCCAGATCCATTCTCCTACATGTCCGCAAATTGTTTGAGGAACAGGGAAGGACTCAACGATATGAGATATCCAAGAGCCCCTTCCGCGCTAGGATGACTGAGGGGACACCGGTTCAGAACCATGTCCTAAAGATGATTGAGTGGATAGAGAAACTCACAGGTCTAAGAATGGTCCTAGAGGATAACTTGTGTGTGGACATTGTGCTTCAGTCTCTACCAGATTCCTTTTCACAGTTCATAATGAATTTTAATATGAACAAGCTTGAGGTGACTCTCCCAGAGCTCCTCAATATGTTGAGGGAGGTAGAGAGTACTATTAAGAAAGAGAAGCCAGTTCTCTACACTGGTGAGACCAAAAAGAAAAGGAAAGCAGAAAGGTCCCTTAAGAAGGGAAAGGGCAAGGGCAAACCAGGTAAAGCAAAGGTTGCTAAGAAAGACCCAGCAAAGGACAAAGGCCAGTGCTTCCACTGTGGCAAAGATAGGCACTAGAAGAGGAACTGCAAAGAGTACCTTGCAGAAAGGGCGAAATAGAAGCTTGGAGAAGCTTCAGGTACATTCATGATCAATCTCCAATTGTCAGATTTTTGTGATAGTGCATTGGTATTGGATACCAGTATTGCTTATCACATCTACAATTTATTGTAAATTCTAGCAATGCCGAGGGGAGATTGACGAGAGGAATATTGCATAAAGGTTTGTTTATGCAAGACACTACTCCATATATCATGAATGTAAGTGTCTAAGAAGAAACGAGATGAGGTAAATAGTGCATACCTATGGCATTGTAGGCTAGGTCACATCCATGAAAGAAGGATTCAAAAGTTACTAAATGATGGATATCTAGATCCATTCGACTATGTGTCATATGCAACTTGTGAGCCTTGCATTCGTGGAGAACTGACCAACTCTCCATTTAGTGGAACTGGAGAGAGAGCCACTGAGCTGTTGGAACTCATACATAGTGATATATGTGGACCCATGTCAACTCATGCCATTGGAGGTTACTCCTACTTCATTACATTTACTGATGATTTCTCAAGGTATGGATATGTGTACTTAATGAAGTACAAGTCCGAGGCCTTTGAGAAATTCAGAGAGTATAAGAATGAGGTGGAGAACCAGACTGGAAAGAGTATCAAAACTCTTCGATCAGATCGAGGAGGTGAGTACTTAAATACAGAGTTTACTCAGTTCCTCAAGGACCATGGGATATTATCCCAATGGACACCTCCTTATACATCTCAGCTCAATGGTGTCTCTGAAAGGAGAAATCGTACGTTATTAGATATGGTACGGTCCATGATGAGTTTCGCTGACCTACCCATCTTATTCTAGGGATATGCCCTAGAGACCGCAGCTTACCTTCTGAACAGAGTTCCAACTAAGTCGGTAGTGTCTACACCATATGAGATATGGAAAGGGAAGAAGCCTAATCTTAAGGTTGTTAAGATTTGGGGTTGTCCTGCCCATGTTAAAAGATAACCCCGATAAGTTAGAATCAAGGACAGAGCGATGCAAATTTGTGGAATACCCCAAGGAAACTTGTGGGTATTATTTCTATCATCTCGAGGATCAAAAGGTCTTTGTAGCTAAGAGAGCAGTGTTCCTTGAGAAGGAACACATTCTTGGCGGAGATAGTGGGAGAATGATAGAGTTGAGCAAGGTTGGAGAACCAAGCTCAAGCACCACTCTACAGCCCGAGTCTGTTCAGGTACCTAATACACAAGTTTCAACTTTACGCAGGTCTGATAGAGTATCCCATCCTCCTGAGAGATATGTGGGACATATTAGAGGAGAGGATGTTGAGGATATTGATCCTCAGACCTACGAGGAGGCTATTATAAGTATAGACTTCAGGAAGTGGCAAGAAGCCATGAATTCTGAGATGGATTCTATGTACTCCAATAAGGTTTGGAACCTAGTTGATGCGCCCGAAAGTATTGTACCCATCGGTTGCAAGTGGATCTTTAAGAAAAAGATCGGAGTAGATAGAAAGGTAGAGACCTATAAAGCAAGGCTAGTGGCTAAAGGGTATCGTCAAAGGCAAGGTGTTGACTACGACGAAACCTTCTCACCCGTAGCAATGCTAAAATCCATCAGAATTCTATTGGCTATTACAACACACTATGATTATGAGATCTGGCAGATGGATGTGAAAACCGCATTCCTCAATGGGAACCTCGAGGAGGAGGTGTATATGATGCAACCTGAGGGATTCGTGTCCAAGAACTGCCTAGATAAGGTGTGTAGGTTGCTTAGATCCATTTATGCACTAAAGCAAGCTTCCCGAAGTTGGAACATAAGATTTGATGAGGCAATCAGATCTTATGACTTCGTTAAGAATGAAGATGAGCCTTATGTGTACAGGAAGGTAAGTGGGAGCGCTATCACCTTTTTGGTGTTATATGTGGATGACATCCTCATCATTGGGAACGACGTAGGAATGCTATCCACAGTAAAGGCTTGGTTATCTAGACACTTCTCCATGAAGGACTTAGGGGAAGCATCCTATATCTTGGGGATTAAAATCTATAGAGATAGATCCAAGAGGATGCTTGGCTTGTCCCAGTCCAGGTACATAGAAACCATTGTCAAAAGGTTTGACATGAAAAATTCCAAGAGAGGCCTCATACCGATGAGACAGGGGATATCGCTTTCTACGAGTATGTCCCCAAAGACTCCAGAAGAAAGGGCGAACATGAATATGATACCTTATGCCTCAGCAATAGGGTCTATCATGTATGAGATGCTATGTACTAGGCCTGATATAGCGTATGCTCTAAGTGTCATGAGCAGGTATCAGGCGGATCCAAGCTTGGAGCACTGGAAAGCAGTAAAGTGTATCCTTAAGTACTTGAGAAGGACTAAGGATCTTTTACTAGTATATGGAGGTAATAGCCTTAAGGTTGAAGGCTACACTGACTCAAGTTTTCAGTCTGATGTCGATGATAGCAAGTCGAATTCAGGGTATGTGTACACCTTGAATGGAGGAGCAGTGTGCTGGAAGAGTTCCAAGCATGATACTACTATTGACTCAACCACAAAGGCGGAGTATATTGCTGCATCAGATGCAGCAAAGGAGGGAGTCTGGTTGAAGATGTTCATCACAGATTTGAGAGTCGTGCCGGGTAGCGAGGAGCCGATCTCCTTATATTGCAACAACAATGGGGCGATTACTCAAATAAGGGAACCCGGGTCTCATCAGAAGTGTTCTGAGGAGGTTCCAACTTATTAGAGAGATTGTAACCCGAGGAGATGTAGCAGTGGAAAGAGTTCCATCCGAAGATAACATTGCAGATCCACTGACAAAGCCATTGTCTCATTTTGTCTTTGAGCGTCACAGGGGTCTGATGGGGATCAGACGCATAGGTGATTGGCTTTAGGTCAAGTGGGAGATTGCTAGTCATAGGTGCCCAGCAAGCCAATCACGTGAGTGATGGCACGTGTGACTTGATACAGAATCTTTTTGCTTATTATATTTTAGCATATATCACTTTATAACTATTGCATATGTGCATATATATATTGTGATGTCCTTGGATTTGTGCAATGGGAATCGGATCGTGATGAGATCACGATAATGAGATCAGTTCACCTTTAAACACATATCCTAAATAATCCCGGTCATAGGTTACTCGAGAGGGACATCGTGATAACCAGATAGATTGGTGTGCTGTATACCCGTCCATATGATGGATGCAGTTGGTCTCATAGCTGCTCGTGTAGGGACACTAGGGATACAGTACAGGTGCTCATTGGAGAATGAGTTCACTGATTGATCCGCTTACGGAATGCTAGATGGTTGATGATGCCTTATTGTCAGACAGCAATTTCGTAGTCCTAGTGGTGTATCTGGTCCTTAGACTTGAGACACCAAGGATGTCCTGTATGAGTGCTCCACTCTTTGATACCAGACTTATAGGTTTGGCTATCCCAGATCTAGTACAGCTGGTCATTGGGAGTGGTAGTCGACCTTACGAGGGCTATTGAGTGTCGATAGAGGATCATCCACTCTCGCCGTCATGAGAGGAATATCCCATGTGTTCTTGCTTAGACAAATCCCTGGCCAGGGTCATTCGGGTTGAGAAAGAGTTCTCCGGGAGAATTCGATTAGAGCGAGACTCGAGTAGAAACCGTATGGGTCTGACAACACCATACTCGATATACGGTCTCTGGGATATTAGATGGATGAGGGACTATAGGTACACGGTAACTGAGGACAGATAGGTCCAATGGATTGGATTCCCCTGTATCGTTTGGGGACTATGGCGTAGTGGCCTAGTACTTCCGTAGTCGATGAGTCAAGTGAATTATTACAGAGATAATAATTCACTGAGTTAGAAGGAGTTCTAACAGGTATTACTCACGGCCAGCTCGATATTGGGCCTAGAGGGTCATACACATATGGTAGGCATTGCGATGAGTAGAGGTTCAGATATGAGATATCCGACGGAGCCCTTGTCTTATTGGATGCAGATCCAATACCCACTAGGGGAGGACCCATTAAGGTTTGACAGGGGATCTCTGTAAATAGGAGGGATTCAGAGCCTCATAGGCTAGAGTCTTTGCTTGCCTTTCCTATTCTCCTCTCCCTCTCCACCTCAGAGCAGGCCTAGAGTTTTGAGGAGCGTCGTCGCAACCCTGCTGTGTGGATCACCGCTAGAGAGGAGGACGCTTGACCTCCTTCACCCTCTCCTAAGGATCTGCAAAGAAATAGGGATACACGATCTTCCAAGGTAACACAACCTACTTTATACGCAGTTTTAAGTTTCGCGGATTTTGCGCACCAATCTTCGCACGACGACGAACATCTCTTTGGGAATTGGGGATTTTGTTTTCTTGTTCTTCCGCTGCGCATGTGATGTCGCCCCCAAGATTTCCCAACATATTCTATTACACGTCCACCCATGTTCAATGGGACGGACTACACCTATTGGAAGACCCGAATGAGGATCTTTCTTATTTCTATGGATTTTGAACTTTGGAATCTTGTTGAAAATGGATTTTCGAAGTCTTCTCTTCCAATGATCGATTGGAATGAATTGGAGAAGAAGGCTTTCGCTCTTAATGCAAAGGCTATGAATGCCTTATTTTGTACACTTGATAAAAATGAGTTCAACCGTGTTTCAGTATGTGAAACCATATTTGATATTTGGCACACACTCGAAGTGACTCACGAAGGCATAAGTAGAGTGAAAGAGTCAAAAATCAATCTTTTGATACATTCTTTCGAACTTTTCCAGATAAAACCAAGTGAGACTATTGGTGACATGTTTACCCGTTTCACGGATGTCGTCAACGGTCTAAAAGGACTCGGAAAAAGTTTTTCGGATTTTAAGCTCGTAAATAATATTCTAAGATCCCTTCCTAAAAGTTGGGATCCTAAAGTCACTATTATTCAAGAGGCGAAAGATCTAAACAACTTCCCTCTTGAAGAACTAATCGGGTCATTAATGACCTACGAGATGACTTGCAAAGCTCATGAAGAGCAAGAAGACATCCTTCCAAAGAACAGGAAGGATATGGTACTCAGAACTTTAGAAGACCACTTGAGAGAAAACTCAAGTGATGAGGACTTTGACGATGACTTGGCACTTCTAACAAGAAAATTTAAAATTTTCATTAAAAGAAACAAGTTTAAGAATGACACAAAAAATAAACTTGAACCCAAGAAGGACCAAGTTATTTGCTACGAGTGCAAAAAGCCGGGACATTACAAAAGTGATTGTCCCCAAGTCAAAAAGAGAACATCAAAAAAGAAGGCGCTCAAAGCAACGTGGGATGACTCAAGCGCGTCCAAAGAAGAGGAGTTCAACACCGAGCAAGTTGCTCATTACGCCTTAATGGCCATCGGAGAGGAGGTAACGAATTTAATAGATGCAGATTTATCATTTGATGAATTATTAAATGTCTTCCATGACTTATTTGATGAATGTAAGATTATTAGTAGAAAATACAAATTGCTAAAAAAGGAGCATGATAGTCTTACTTGTAATTTTGATAAGTTAAAAGCTGAATATCATGATAGTTTAGGTTCATGCATAAAATGTCAAGATCTAGAAACTCTCCAAAAGGAAAATTTGCTACTTAAAGACACCTTGAAGAAATTCGAGGTTGGTAGCAAGTCATTGAACATGATCCTTGCAAACAAGGGTCACGTTCCCAAAAGAAGTGGAATCGGATTTGTGAGAAGTCCTCACCAAAATCCAACCACCTTCATAAAAGGCCCCATCTTACATGTTCGACACCAAAGCAAATGCAACTTTTGTTGCAAACTTGGACAGAAAACGCATTATTGTCCATTCAAGAAAATTAGTCCGAACAAATTAATTTGGGTTCCTAAAGGAACCATGATAAATTCTATGCAACATGATAAACAATGTAGATCTATTTTTAAGGCACCCAAAAGCAAATGGGTACCTAAAGATCATCCTTTCTTGTAGAAACCTATACCATCGCAAGCTAGGAGCAAGAGATGGTACCTTGATAGTGGATGCTCAAGGCATATGACCGGAGATACATCTCAATTCTCTAAGCTCACTAGCATAGACGAAGGCTATGTCACCTTCGGAGACAACAACAAGGGTAAAATCATTGGCAAAGGAACCATAGGTAACAAATCCAACTTCTTTATTGAAGATGTTTTGTTAGTTGATGGTTTAAAACATAACCTCTTGAGCATTAGTCAATTATATGATAAAGGATATATTGTCAGATTCGAATTTAATGCTTGCATCATTGAAAAACCACACAAAAACACGTCTATGATTGCATTAAAACAAAATAACGTATATACTATTAACATCAATGATTTATGTAATGAAATGTGTTTTTCGGTTTTGAATAAGGATGCTTGGCTATGGCATAGAAGATTAGGTCATGCTAGCATGAAACTAATCACTCAAATATCATCTAAAGAACTTGTAAGAGGAATTCCTCATATCAAGTTCATCAAAGATAATGTATGTGATGCTTGCCAATTAGGTAAACAAATTAAGGGTAGTTTCAAATCTAAAAATCAAATAAGCACCTCTAGACCCTTACAATTGATCCATATGGACTTGTTCGGACCAATCTCTACATCAAGCCTAGGAGGTAGCAAATACGCCTTCGTCATTGTGGATGACTATAGCAGATACACACGAACTTACTTCTTAAAACAGAAAAATGAATGCTTTAGATATTTTACCAAGTTTTGTAAACTTGTTCAAAATGAGAAGGGTTCTATTATTTCGTCAATTAGAAGTGATCACGATGGTGAATTTCAAAACCATGATTTCCAAGAATTTTGTGAACTCAATGGATACAACCATAATTTCTCTACTCCTAGAAATCCTCAACAAAATAGAGTAGTAGAAAGAAAAAATCGAAATTTACAAGAAATGACAAGAACCATGTTGAATGAACATAGCCTACCCAAATATTTTTGGGCCGAAGCCGTAAACATTGCATGCTATATTTTGAATAGAGTTCTAGTAAGACCCTTACTCACCAAAACTCCCTATGAGTTATGGAACAACAAAACACCCAATGTTTCATATTTTAAAGTCTTTGGGTGTAAGTGTTTTATCTTAAATGAAAAAGATAACTTAGGAAAATTTGATGCTAAATCCGATGAAGGAATCTTTCTTGGTTATTCTTCGGCTTCTAAAGCTTTTCGTATCTTCAATAAAAGAACTTTAATTATTGAAGAATCCATTCATGTTGTTTTCAATGAGATTTCTGAAATTAGGAAAAATGATTTTGATGATGATGTTAATTTTGATTCCTTGAATTTAAATGAAACCCCGTCTCCAACTAGCAACTTGGATGCATCCACTTCTGAAACATCCTTACCCAAGGATTGGAAGTATGTAGATGCTCATCCTAAGGAGCTAATCTTAGGAGACACATCAAAGGGGGTTCAAACACGTTCTTCTCTTAAAAATTTTTGTTCCAACGCCGCTTTTCTCTCCTAAATTGAACTCAAATGTGTTGACGAAGCCATGAAAGATGATTCATGGATTATCGCAATGCAAGTTGAATTAAATCAATTTGAGAGAAATGAGGTGTGGAAGCTTGTTCCTAGGCCAAATGACCATTTAGTTATTGGTACTAAATGGGTTTTTAGAAACAAGCAAGATGAATATGGTATCGTGGTTAGAAATAAGGCTAGATTAGTGGCCAAAGGTTTCAACCAAGAAGAAGGTATCGATTATGAAGAAACCTTCCTCCTGTGGCTCGATTAGAAGCCATAAGGATGCTCCTTGCCAATGCTAGTAGTAATAATTTTAAGTTGTTTCAAATGGATGTTAAAAGCGCTTTTCTTAATGGCTTTATTTCTGAAGAAGTCTATGATGAACAACCTCCTGGATTTGAAAATAATAGCCTCCCTAATCATGTGTTTAGATTAACTAAAGCTCTCTATGGTTTAAAACAAGCTCCGAGGGCTTGGTATGAGAGACTTAGTTCTTTTCTTATTGAAAAAGATTTCACAAAAGGCAAGGTTGATACTACATTGTTCATCAAGAATTTTGAAAATAATTTTCTCATTGTTCAGATTTATGTTGATGATATTATCTTTGGTTCTACGAATGAATCTCTTTGTGAATCTTTTGCTAAAACTATGAGTCTTGAATTCGAAATGAGTTTAATGGGAGAATTAACATTCTTCTTAGGCTTACAAATCAAACAACTAAGCAATGACATCTTTATTAGTCAAACTAAATATGCTATGAATTTGCTAAAAAAGTTTAATATGAATAGCTCAAAAGCTATTAACACTCCTATGAGCACCTCCACTAAGTTAGAAATTGATGAAGGTGGAGAAAGCTTCGATCAAAAAACTTATAGGGGCATGATAGGAAGTTTACTTTACCTCACTGCAACTAGACCAGATATCATGTTCAGTGTAGGACTTTGTGCTAGATTTCAATCAAACCCTAAGATATCTCATCTCAAAGTAGTTAAAAGAATACTTAGATATCTTAATGGTACCACAAATCTAGGATTATGGTACCCAAAATCAAAGAATCTTAAGTTAATTGCTTATGCTGATACGGACTTTGCTGGTTGTAGACTAGATAGAAAAAGCACATTATGAACAAGTCAATTTTTAGGACATGCCCTTGTTTCCTGGTCATCTAAGAAACAAAACTCGGTTACACTATCAACAACCGAAGCTGAATATATTGCAACAAGTGCATGCTGTGCGCAAGTTGTATGGATGAAAAACACCTTAGAATATTATAAAGTTCATCTTAAAAATATTCCCATTAAATGTGATAACACAAGTGCAATATGTTTAACAAAGAATCCTATACAATACTCAAGAACAAAACATATTGATATTAGACATCACTTTATATGAGATCATGTTACTAATCATGATGTAATCATAGAGTTCATTGACACTAAACATCAACTAGCTGATATTTTTACAAAACCTCCAAGTGAAGAACAATTTGATTTCATAAGAAGAGAATTAGGAATGTTGATGTGTCCGAATACATAAACTTGTTGAAATTATTTTTCGGACTTTATTGATTGATTGATCAATTTCACTTAATTGCTATGATGATTTTACACAATTACATGTTAGAAATTATGTATATGAATATAAAAATTTCCATGATGATAAGCATATTTTGTCTTCATGATCATATTTGAAAATCAATAGCACAGTCTCGTCCGAATGCATGAAAGTCTTAATTTCGTTTTCGGATTCTCTTAAAAATTGGAGTTTCTCGATACATTATCCTCTTCCGGACTTAATAAAGCATATGTCATTACGAGTTTAATTCTCATTATTGTTGACATATGAAATACATCTCTCATACACCTATGTGAAGAATATTTTTTAAAGAAATGGATTTAATAAAATGATTCCTGATTATATGAATAATAGTGTTTTTACTAACAATGATTCGTTTCTAATATATATCTTGATCCTTGTGAAAATGAAGCAAGATTTAATCTCTCATCAATTTTAACTTCATTTAAAGTAAACTCACAAATAGATGGTGGAGATGCGGGGTAAAAACAGAATTGATATCTCCATGTCATGGTTACATAATTGACTCACTATTGAAAATGACATGAACATAGTAAAGGCATCACACTTATGCTCAAAATTCGCTTATATTGTTCTCTTGGTATCACAATTATCATGCTTTTTGTTGATGACAAAGGGGGAGAAATATATGAGTATTAATACCATGCTTGCATCACCAAGAGATATATGAATGTCTATGCTATGATTGCTATAATTTGCATTATGCCTTGTTTGTATCATGTCAAGATATCAAACAAAAAATCTTACTTCGTAGTTTTACATGTTGATATCTTATAATATGATGAATTGCTACTATTACCATCATTCAAACTTGTAATGTAAAATTTGAAAATGAATGTCAAGCCTTGACATCATCTTCAGAGAGATACATCATGATGGGAATCATGATGGGAGTATTGATAAGTTTAAATGATTTTAACTTATCAATATGTCTCTTGAATTCAAAGGTTTTGAATTCAAGAATGACTTATCTCAAGTATGGCATATAGACAAGGGGAGTTAAGGTTAACTCCATTATCAATTGATTGTCATCATCAAAAAGGGGGAGATTGTTGAATCTCGGATTTTGATGATGAAGTCAATTGTCATTTGTTATCTAATCTATATGTTGAGATAAGTGTGTAGGATTAACTACGATGAAAGTAAGATATGCAGCAGGAGTTATGCCGGAGTCAAGACAATGATCACGTTGGGAGTTCGACGGAAGTTCGGACAGTCGTCGGAGGTTCTGCGGAAACAAATCCGAGAAGTCCATGAGCATGCCGAAGAAGCTCGTCGGAACTCGCCAAGTGGATCATCGCAAGTCTAGGAGTTTGCCGGAAGTCCGCAGAAGCATCACCGAGGGTTCATCGGATGATCGACGGAAGTTCGCCGGAAGCTCACCGGAAGAAGCGATTGACGCACCGGAGCAAGTTGCAGTAAATGTCTTACGAAATATCGTAGTTAGCACAATGATTAAGTTCGAAATGGGAAGTGATCCTATTAACTTAATCTTGGGGCAATTGGGCCCCTGAAAAACCCAAATTGGTCCGAATGGATCAACCCATTCGGACCCTGATTTCTGCCAAGCGGTTGAACCGCCCCAGCTAGGAGGTGGCACCACCTGAGCTCGGTCTTCGAGCTCTGGCAGGAGGTGCAACAGCCTTAGTCAGGCGGTGGCACCGCCTGAGCTCGGTCTTCGAGCTCTGGCAGGACGTGCAACCGCCCCCAACAGGAGGTGGCACCGCCCAGAGGCTTAATCTTCGAGCTCTGCCAGGCGGTGCAACCGCCAGATCCCGGAATTCCAGGAATTGACAGTTTTGAGCTCGGAATTCAAACTGGGTTGGGGCCTATAAATACCCTGTTAGGATCGAGAGCACTAAGACGGGCGGGGGGGGGGGGGTGGGGGGGGGGGGGGGTGAATTAGTGTAGCGAAAAACTTTCTGCGATTAAAATCAAAAGCGGCATTCAAACGATAAAAACAACTTCTGTATGAAAGTTGATACTAATCAAGGTTAAAGTCAAACTAAGCAGGCAGTTTGCAGCTATGATGAAAACCAGAATATCGGTGCAAACTGAAATCCGACGTTCGTACGAAGAAACTGATTTACGTCTAAATGCTGATTCGTAAATCACTTGATTAGATAAGACGCAGTTTGTGCAGTATTGGTAAAGCTCAAAACGTAAATGCAATCTGCAATATGATGATCATACGAAAAAGCAGATTTACGTCTAAACGCAGATTTACGTCAAAACGCAGATTTACGTCTAAACGCAGATTTACGTCTAAACGTTGAAACTTGTTCGTAAAATCGCAGAGGGCAGTAGCTATTGAGAAGTTTGCAGTGAAGGTAAAATGCTCAAAGGAAATGCAAACCGAGATTTAGAGTGGTTCGGTCAATCTTGACCTACTCCACTTTTGGCTTCCTCCACCGATGAGGTCACCGATGTCAACTAGAGGCCTTCCTTCAATAGGAGAAGGCCAACCACCTTCTTACAGATTCACTCCTTTTGACGGGCTTAGGAGACAACCCTTACAGAAGTTTTCTCTCCTCTCTTTTCAACTCAAACTTTGAAGAACAGAAAGAGGAGAACTAGCAGTTTTGAGCTCTAAGAACCATAGAAAGACAGCAAGATTTCGAGTGTGTGTTCTGTGCTTTCAGTGCTGAATGGATGGGGTATTTATAGGCCCCAACCCAGTTCAAATTTGGAGCTCAAATCTGTCAATTCCCGGAATTCCGGGATCAGGCGGTTGCACCTCCTGCTGGGGCGGTTGCACCGCCTGGCAGAGCTCGAAGACTGAGCCTTTGGGCGGTGCCACCTCTGTTAGGGACGGTTGCACCTCTCTGCCAGAGCTCGAAGATCGAGCTCAGGCAGTTGCACTGCCTGACTGGGGAGGTTGCACCGCCTGGCAGAGCACGAAACTTGAGCTCTGGCGGTGCTACCTCTTGACAGAAGAGGTTGCACCGCCCAGTCTTGCTCGAAGACTGAGCCCGGGGCGGTGCCACCTCTTGGCTGGGGCGGTTGCACCGCCCAGTCTCGCTGGGAGACATAGCCTGGGCGGTGCTACCTCCTGGCCTGGGCGGTTGCACCTCTTGGCACTATTTCAGATCATTGGTTGGGCTCCAAACTTGGCCCAAACCAGTCCGAATTCGGGCCCAATTGGCCCCTAACCGGGTTATAAGATTAACACCTAATCTTAACCCTAATTAACGTACTAACTATGAATTTAAAGACATTTCTTAAGCTATTAAAAAGTCCGCAAGTCAAGACTTCTTCCAGCGAGCTTCCGGTGAACTTCCGGCGGTCTTCCGATAAACTCTCGGAAACCATTCTGCGGACTCCCGGCAAGCTCCTAGACTTCACGATTTGATCTTAGCGAGTTCTGACGAGCTTCTTTGGCAAGCTTCTAGACTTCTCAGATTTGTTCCCACAAAACCTCCGACAACCATCCGAACTTCCGTCGAACTCTCGAACTCCCAACGTGATCATAGTCTTGACTCCAGCGCAACTCCAGCTACATGTCTTACTTTCATCGTAGTTAATCCTGCACATGTAAAACAAAACTTCGATCGAGATAATTAATCCTAAGCAATTAACCAAGTTGTCCGGCATGTCATTGGTCCCACGACGCTTCGTCCAATTCTTCGGAGCATCATCCTTTCCTGCGGCCTATTGCCCAATCGGCCAGTTGGCTCCACAACTCCGATATCCTTGGCACAATACTCGCTCTTCTCAGCCCGATGCCCGAGTCCATGGCCTGAAGCCTTCTGTCGATACGTCGACCGATCCACCGGCCCAACGTCCAATCTTCTAACATGTTCCTTCGGCACAACATGATTTTCCTGCTTTAATTGTCTCATCCGGATCGAAGCATCCAACCTCACTTAAAACACAGATTAAATCATAAACATATATAAAGTAGTTTCATCATCAAAATATGAGATTCACCAATCTCCCCCTTTTTGATGATGACAACTACTCGATGACGGAGTTAAACTTAACTCCCGGAGTTTAAACAAACTTCCCCTATCAATATGCCATATTGATAGAATCTTAAATTCAAACTGAATTCAAGTCATTGCAATATTCATCATGAATACTTGCAACATGTCATTATGAACTTATGCATAAACTTATGCATAACATGTCATGTCATCAACATACTTCTCCCCCTTTGTCATCAACAAAAAGGAGAAGTACCACAATCAAGTGTTTATGATATTGGTTCAACTCATTGCATGAAAAACATAATATCAAGTTTTATCATCATGCAGTTTTGAAGCCAGAAAATTTAGCAAATGTTACATCATGCTTAGAACATTCAAGCTATCAAGTTTTAGATATGCAAGTTTTACAGCATACAAGATAGCACTTTTATAACATGCACGCTAGCAATGTTGCAACATTTTAGAACTTGCAAGCTAGCAATTTAAAGATGTTCAAGAAGGCAACTCTTACTTCTTGAAATATGCAAGTTGCAAGCTAGCAAATTTTTACGATATGCAAGTTTTGCTTCTTGAGATAGGCAAGATAGCACTTTTGCAATTTTTGTTTGGCAAGCTTGTGATGTTCAAGATAACAAGCTCTTTCTTCTCTTTTGAGAAGTGTCATTTTTTCTTTCTTTGCAAAGTGCAAGCTAGCAAAATGCCAAACTAGCAAGAGATAATGTTTTACATGAGGCAAGCAAACAATATGGCAAGTGTTACATTTGCATTTTCTCTTTAGATTTGCAAGAAAATAAACAAGTTTTTGCATTTTCTTGACATTTCAAGCTAGCAATTATCGGTGATGTTCAAGATAGCAATTTCTTCTCTTTTGTAATTTTTGCCTTTTTCTTGAATTGTGCTAGCAATCTATCTCCCCCTTTGTCATTGTCAAAAAGAAGGGAAAAACCCTTTACATCAATTTCTAAATCATGACAAAGGTAAGTAATCATTCTTATTTGATTATCATTATAGTTTCAATGCACAAATTCATTAACATAGCATTTCATTTTTTTTTATGCACAATACCGAAAAATCAATCATCATCATGAGCATATCAAACATGATATTCAAGCATTCATGATATATCATTTTGGCAACATGATCATAGATATTCAAACGATGGTATCTAAATGTCAGAATTCATTACATCCTATTATGCATGATCATTGACTCCTCATTTGTATTTCATGCTTTATTTCATTTCATCTCATAAGGAATATCAAGAAGAGTTATTGGATGATGAGATAAATATTTTATGAATACACGGAATATCATAAGTGTTTCATGTATTCATATTATCACATGAAGCATATTATCATATTTAAGATTCATAACATGAATAACGTTATTACTATTTCATCAAAATCAATTTCGAGATTCACACAATATCATGAAATCATTAATCTCGATAAGATGGGAAAAGCATTTTCTTTTTAAGTGATTTTTTTAACACATCATAAAAAACTCATTCATAATTCAAGTGATTTATAAGATATCATAAATGAATTTATCACTTGTATTTCATCAAAATCGAGAACTCTAGAGATAGAAAATGATTGAAGCATTTAACATGATTGAAGCATGATTCATATTTAAAGTGTATCTTATGTCATAAATACGAATCAAGCATTTGTCAAATCTGAAATTATCCTCAAAATTACATTCAATGAATTCATGTATGACAAGCATAGATTTATTGAAAAATCAATAAGATAGAGGATTACATTTCAAGTGTTCATCAATTGTAGCATTTCATCATATGGTAAGATATCAATGCGTAAAACTGTGAAGCAAGATTTTGTTTGATATCTTGATACAGGGCATGATGTACAAATTTCGAATATTTTAGCAAGTGTAGCATTGCATCACATGGTAAGATATCAGCTCGTATGATGCAAATTTTTGTTTGATATCTTGATACAGGGCATATAGCAATGATAGCAATCATATATTTCTTGGTGATGCAAGCATGGGATAATCATAGCATAGTGTTTATAGTATCAATTCATATGTTTCTCCCCTTTTTTTAAGTGTTTCATCTTAAGTGATCGATTTCATGTTAGCATGCCTTTTCATTTATGTCAAATGAAAACATGCATCAATGTTTAGGATCGTAAAATGAATTTCATCATAAAACCATCAATCACAAAAATCATCATGTATAACTTTAAAATCTCATGCATAAAATCATCAAATCATAGTATCAAAACTTTAATATTTTCATTGCAACATTAAGCAAGGTTTCATTGAACATAATTTTGAATGATTCTTATAAATGCCTAAAACTTCTTTAGTTTTAATTTATATGATTGACTTTATAATAGCATGCTCAACTCTTTATTCTTATGTCAAAACCGTACATCATATTTAACAAACAAAGACAATGAAAAATATCAAGCCTTCCAGACAAAAGCCATGTATCGTCACTGAAAAGTAATATGAAAATCATCAAAATATACATTCTTGCTTCTCAAGCACATAAATAAGATTTAATCTCACTAGGTATACAATCATTAGATTTCTATCTTGCATTAACATAAGACATGCAATTTTCATTTTCATTTTCAAAATTACAAGCATGATCATATTTTTGCATTTTCATTATTAAATTATTAAAAATATAATTTTCAAGAAAATTTAAAGAAAAAGAAAAATGCATCATGAAAAACATCATGTAAATTCGAAGTAAATTAAAGGCATTTTGATTACCTCAGCGTCGAAAGGCGTAAAGGCGTAGTTTGCCACCTCGCCTTTGTTGATTTTCTCCTCGTCTTCAGAGGAGCTCGATTCATCCCAATTTTTGTTCTTCTTCTTGCGTTCAAAGCAAGTAGTTCCGTTCTTTTTACTTTTTAATTTTTGTTTCATTTGTAGTTTAAGTTCACCATCACTTGAGCTTATGCTCGAGTGGTCTTCAAATGTTTTATGTCCCAAATCCTTCCTGTTTTTTGGAAGGTGGTTCTCAAATTCTTCACGTGCATTGCACGTCATTTCATATGTGATCAAGGAACCAAATAGTTCTTCAAGTGGAAATTGGTTCAAGTTTTTCGATTCTTGAATAGCAGTTACTTTTGAATCCCAAGGTTTAGAAAGTGAGCGCAAAATCTTGTTTACGAGTTCAAAATCCGAAAAACATTTTCCAAGAGCTCTTAAACTATTGACGACATCCGTGAAACGGGTGTACATGTCGCCTATAGTCTCGCTTGGTTGCATTCGTAAAAGCTCAAAATCATGCAATAAAATGTTAACTTTCGAGTCTTTGACTCTACTAGTTCCCTCGTGCGTGATTTCAAGTGTTCGCCAAATGTCAAAAGCCGTTTCGCACGTAGAAATCCGATTGAACTCATTTTTGTCCAAAGCGCAAAATAAGGCATTCATAGCCTTTGCGTTTAAAGAAAAATACTTCTTCTCCAAATCCGACCATTCGTTCATCGGTTTAGAGGGAAGTTGAAAATCGTTTTCAACGATATTCCATAAATCCATATTTAAAGAAATCAAGAAAACTCTCATTCGAGTTTTCCAATAAGTGTAGTCCAATCCGTTAAACAACGGTGGACAAAAGACCGATAAGCCCTCTTGAAAGCCTTGAAGAGCCATTTCTCTCGGGTGTAAATCCGAAATGAGAAATACCCCGCTCTGATACCAATTGTTAGGATCGAGAGCACTAAGAGGGGGGGGGGGGGTGAATTAGTGCAGCGGAAAACATTCTGCGATTAAAATCGAAAGATGCGTTCGAACGATTAAAACAACTTCTGTATGAAAGTTGATACTAATCAAGGTTAAAGTCAAACTAAGCAGGCAGTTTGCAGCTATGATGAAAACCAGAATATCGGAGCAAACTGAAATCCGACATTCGTACGAAGAAACTGATTTACGTCTAAATGCTGATTCGTAAATCACTTGATTAGATAAGATGCAGTTTGTGCAGTATTGGTAAAGCTCCAAACGTAAATGCAATCTGCAATATGATGATCATACGAAAAAGTAGATTTACGTCTAAACGTAGATTTACGTCAAAACGCAGATTTACGTCTAAACGCAGATTTACGTCTAAACGTTGAAACTTCTTCGTAAAATCGTAGAGGGCAGTAGCTATTGAGAAGTTTGCAGTGAAGGTAAAATGCTCAAAGGAAATGCAAATCGAGATTTAGAGTGGTTCGGTCAATCTTGACCTACTCCACTTTTGGCTTCCTCCACCGATGAGGTCACCGACATCAACTAGAGGCCTTCCTTCAATAGGCGAAGGCCAACCACCTTCTTACAGATTCTCTCCTTTTGACGGGCTTAGGAGACAACCCTTACAGATGTTTTCTCTCCTCTCTTTTCAACTCAAACTTTGAAGAACAGAAAGAGGAGAACTAGCAGTTTTAAGCTCTAAGAACCACAGAAAGACAGCAAGATTTCGAGTGTGTGTTCTGTGCTTTCAGTGTTGAATGGGTGGGGTATTTATAGGCCCCAACCCAGTTCAAATTTGGAGCTCAAATCTGTCAATTCCCGGAATTCCGGGATCAGGCGGTTGCACCTCCTGACTAGGGCGGTTGCACCACCTGGCAGAGCTCGAAGACTGAGCCTCTGGGCGGTGCCACCTCTGTCAGGGGCGATTGCACCTCTCTGCCAGAGCTCGAAGACCGAGCTCAGGCGGTTGCACCGCCTGACTGGGGAGGTTGCATCGCCTGGCCGAGCTCGAAACTTGAGCTCTGGCGGTGCTACCTCTTGACAGAAGAGGTTGCACCGCCCAGTCTCGCTCGAAGACTGAGCCCGGGGCGGTGCCACCTCTTGGCTGGGGCGGTTGCACCGCCCAATCTCGCTGGGAGACATAGCCTGGGTGGTGCTACCTCCTGGCCTGGGCGGTTGCACCTCTTGGCACTATTTCATATCATTGGTTGGGCTCCAAACTTGGCCCAAACCAGTCCGAATTCGGGCCCAATTGGCCCCTAACCGGGTTATAAGATTAACACCTAATCCTAACCCTAATTAATGTGCTAACTATGAATTTAAAGGCATTTCTTAAGCTATTACAAAGTTCGTAAGTCAAGACTTCTTCCGGCGAGCTTCCGGTGAACTTTCGGCGGTCTTCCGATAAACTCTCAGAAACCATTCTGCGGACTCCCAGCAAGTTCCTAGACTTCACGATTTGATATTGGCGAGTTCCGACGAGCTTCTTTGGCAAGCTTCTAGACTTCTCAGATTTGTTCCCACAAAACCTCCGACGACCATCCGAACTTCCGTCGAACTCTCGAACTCCCAATGTGATCATAATCTTGACTCCAGCGCAACTCCAGCTACATGTCTTACTTTCATCGTAGTTAATCCTGCATATGTAAAACAAAACTTCGATCAAGACAATTAATCCTAAGCAATTAACCAAGTTGTCCGGCATGTCATTGGTCCCTCGACGCTTCATCCAATTCTTCGGCGCATCGTCCTTTCCTGCGGCCAATTGCCCAATCGGCCAGTTGGCTCCGCAACTCCGATATCCTTGGTACAATACCCGCTCTTCTTGGCCCGATGCCCGATTCCATAGCCCCAAGCCTTCTGTTGATACGTCGACCGATCCACCGGCCCGACGTCCAATCTTCTGACATGTTCCTTCGGCACAACATGAATTTCCTGCTTTAATTGTCTCATCCGGATCGAAGCATCCTGCGTCACTTAAAACGCAGATTAAATCATAAACATATATCAAGTAGTTTCATCATCAAAATACAAGATTCAACAATCTCCCCCTTTTTGATGATGACAACTACTCGATGACGGAGTTAAACTTAACTCCCGGAGTTTAAACAAACTCCCCCTATCAATATGTCATATTGATAGAATCTTGAATTCAAACTAAATTCAAGTCATTGCAATATTCATCATGAATACTTGCAACACGTCATTATGAAATTATGCATAAACTTATGCATAACATGTCATGTCATCAACATACTTCTCCCCCTTTGTCATCAACAAAAAGGAGAAGTACCACAATCAAGTGTTTATGATATTGGTTCAACTCATTGCATGAAAAACATAATATCAAGTTTTATCATCATGCAATTTTGTAGTCAGAAAATTTAGCAAATGTTACATCATGCTTAGAATATTCAAGCTATCAAGTTTTAGATATGCAAGTTTTACAGCATACAAGATAGCACTTTTATAACATGCAAGATAGCAATGTTGCAACATTTTAGAACTTGCAAGCTAGCAATTTAGAGATGTTCAAGAAGGCAACTCTTGCTTCTTGAAATATGCAAGTTGCAAGCTAGCAAATTTTTACGATATGCAAGTTTTGCTTCTTGAGATAGGCAAGATAGCACTTTTGCAATTTTTGTTTGGCAAGCTTGTGATGTTGAAAATAACAAGCTCTTTCTTATCTTTTGAGAAGTGTCATTTTTGCTTTCTTTACAAAGTGCAAGCTAGCAAAATGCCAAACTAGCAAAAGATAATGTTTTACACGAGGCAAGCAAACAATTTGGCAAGTGTTACATTTGCATCTTCTCTTTAGATATGCAAGAAAATAAACAAGTTTTTGCATTTTCTTGACATTTCAAGCTAGCAATTATCGGTGATGTTCAAGATAGCAATTTCTTCTCTTTTGTAATTTTTGTCTTTTTCTTGAATTGTGCTAGCAATCTATCTCCCCCTTTGTCATTGTCAAAAAGAAGGGAAAAACCCTTTACATCAATTTCTAAATCATGACAAAGGTAAGTAATCATTATTATTTGTGCATCATTATAGTTTCAATGCACAAAATCATTAACATTACATTTCTTTTTTTTTTTTGCACGATACCGAAAAATCAATCATCATCATGAGCATATCAAACATGATATTCAAGCATTCATGATATATCATTTTGGCAACATGATCATAGATATTCAAACAATGGTATCTAAATGTCAGAATTCATTACATCCTATTATTCATGATCATTGACTCCTCATTTGTATTTCATGCTTTATTTCATTTCATCTCATAAGGAATATCAAGAAGAGTTATTGGATGATGAGATAAATATTTTATGAATACACTGAATATCATAAGTGTTTCATATATTCATATTATCACATGAAGCATATTATCATATTTAAGATTCTTAACATGAATAACGTTATTACTATTTCATCAAAATCAATTTCGAGATTCACACAATATCATGAAATCATTAATCTCGATAAGATGGGAATAGCATTTTCTTTTTAAGTGATTCTTTTAACACATCATAAAAAACTCATTCATAATTCAAGTGATTTACAAGATATCATAAATGAATTTATCACTTGTATTTCATCAAAATCGAGAACTCTAGAGATAGAAAATGATTGAAGCATTTAACATGATTGAAGCATGATTCATATTTAAAGTGTATCTTATGTCGTAAATACGAATCAAGCATTTGTCAAATCTGAAATCATCCTCAAAATTACATTCAATGAATTCATGTATGACAAGCATAGATTTATTGAAAAATCAATAAGATAGAGGATTACATTTCAAGTGTTCATCAATTGTAGCATTTCATCATATGGTAAGATATCAATGCGTAAAACTGTGAAGCAAGATTTTGTTTGATATCTTGATACAGGGCATGATGTACACATTTCGAATATTTTAGCAAGTGTAGCATTGCATCACATGGTAAGATATCAGCTCGTATGATGCAAATTTTTGTTTGATATCTTGTTACAAGGCATATAGCAATGATAGCAATCATATATTTCTTGGTGATGCAAGCATGGGATAATCATAGCATAGTGTTTATAGCATCAATTCATATATTTCTCCCTTTTTTTTAAGTGTTTCATCTTAAGTGATCGATTTCATGTTAGCATGCCTTTTCATTTATGTCAAATGAAAACATGCATCAATATTTAGGATCATAAAATGAATTTCATCATAAAACCATCAATCACAAAAATCATCATGTATAACTTTAAAATCTCATGCATAAAATCATCAAATCATAGTATCAAAACTTTAATATTTTCATTGCAACATTAAGCAAGGTTTCATTGAACATAATTTTGAATTTTTCTTATAAATGCCTAAAACTTCTTTAGTTTTAATTTATATGATTGACTTTATAATAGCATGCTCAACTCTTTATTCTTATGTCAAAACCGTACATCATATTTAACAAACAAAGACAATGAAAAATATCAAGCCTTCCAGACAAAAGCCATGTATCGTCACTGAAAAGCAATATGAAAATCATCAAAATATACATTCTTGCTTCTCAAGCACATAAATAAGATTTAATCTCACTAGGTATACAATCATTAGATTTCTATCTTGCATTAACATAAGACATGCAATTTTCATTTTCATTTTCAAAATTACAAGCATGATCATATTTTTGCATTTTCATTATTAAATTATTAAAAATGTAATATTCAAGAAAATTTAAAGAAAAAGAAAAATGCATCATGAAAAACATCATGTAATTTCGAAGTAAATTAAAGGCATTTTGATTACCTCAGCATCGAAAGGCATAAAGGCGTAGTTTGCCAACTCGCCTTTGTTGATTTTCTCCTCGTCTTCAGAGGTGCTCGATTCATCCCAATTTTTGTTCTTCTTCTTGCGTTCAAAGCAAGTAGTTCCGTTCTTTTTACTTTTTAATTTTTGTTTCATTTGTAGTTTAAGTTCACCATCACTTGAGCTTATGCTCGAGTGGTCTTCAAATGTTCTATGTCCCAAATCCTTCCTGTTTTTTGGAAGGTGGTTCTCAAGTTCTTCATGTGCATTGCACGTCATTTCATATGTGATCAAGGAACCAATTAGTTCTTCAAGTGGAAATTGGTTCAAGTTTTTTTATTCTTGAATAGCAGTTACTTTTGAATCCCAAGGTTTAGAAAGTGAGCGCAAAATCTTGTTTACGAGTTCAAAATCCGAAAAACATTTTCCAAGAGCTCTTAAACTATTGACGACATCCGTGAAACGGGTGTACATGTTGCATATAGTCTCGCTTGGTTGCATTCGAAAAAGCTCAAAATCATGCAATAAAATGTTAACTTTCGAGTCTTTGACTCTACTAGTTCCCTCGTGCGTGATTTCAAGTTTTCGCCAAATGTCAAAAGCCGTTTCGCACGTAGAAATCCGATTGAACTCATTTTTGTCCAAAGCGCAAAATAAGGCATTCATAGCCTTTGCGTTTAAAGAAAAATACTTCTTCTCCAAATCCGACCATTCGTTCATCGGTTGAGAGGGAAGTTGAAAATCGTTTTCAACGATATTCCATAAATCCAAATTCAAAGAAATCAAGAAAACTCTCATTCGAGTTTTCCAATAAGTGTAGTCCAATCCGTTAAACAACGGTGGACGAAAGACCGATAAGCCCTCTTGAAAGCCTTGAAGAGCCATTTCTCTCGGGTGTAAATCCGAAATGAGAAATACCCCGCTCTGATACCAATTGTTAGGATCGAGAGCACTAAGAGGGGGGGGGGGGGGGGGGGTGAATTAGTGCAGCGGAAAATTTTCTGCGATTAAAATCGAAAGCTGCGTTCGAACGATAAAAACAACTTCTGTATGAAAGTTGATACTAATCAAGGTTAAAGTCAAACTAAGCAGGCAGTTTGCAGCTATGATGAAAACCAGAATATCAGTGCAAACTGAAATCCGACATTCGTACGAAGAAACTGATTTACGTCTAAATGCTGATTCGTAAATCACTTGATTAGATAAGACGCAGTTTGTGCAGTATTGGTAAAGCTCAAAATGTAAATGCAATCTGCAATATGATGATCATACGAAAAAGCATATTTACGTCTAAACGCAGATTTACATCAAAACGCAGATTTACGTCTAAACGCAGATTTATGTCTAAACGTTGAAACTTGTTCGTAAAATCGCAGAGGGCAGTAGCTATTGAGAAGTTTGCAGTGAAGGTAAAATGCTCATAGGAAATGCAAACCGAGATTTAGAGTGGTTCGGTCAATCTTAACCTACTCCACTTTTGGCTTCCTCCACCGATGTGGTCACCGACGTCAACTAGAGGCCTTCCTTCAATAGGCGAAGGCCAACCACCTTCTTACATATTCACTCCTTTTGACGGGCTTAGGAGACAACCCTTACAGAAGTTTTCTCTCCTCTCTTTCCAACTCAAACTTTGAAGAACATAAAGCGGAGAACTAGCAGTTTTGAGCTCTAAGAACCACAGAAAGATAGCAAGATTTCGAGTGTGTGTTCTGTGCTTTCAGTGCTGAATGGGTGGGATATTTATAGGCCCCAACCCAGTTCAAATTTGGAGCTCAAATCTGTCAATTCCCGGAATTCCGGGATCAGGCGGTTGCACCTCTTGACTGGGGCGGTTGCACCGCCTGGCAGAGCTCGAAGACTGAGCCTCTGGGCGGTGCCACATCTGTCAGGGGCGGTTGCACCTCTCTGCCAGAGCTCAAAGACCGAGCTCAGGCAGTTGCACCGCCTGACTGGGGAGGTTGCACCACCTAGCAGAGCTCGAAACTTGAGCTCTGGCGGTACTACCTCTTGACAGAAGAGGTTGCACCGCCCAGTCTCGCTCGGAGACTGAGCCTGGGGCGGTGCCACCTCTTGGCTGGGGTGGTTGCACCGCCCAGTCTCGCTGGGAGACATAGCCTGGGCGGTGCTACCTCCTAGCCTGGGCGGTTGCACCTCTTGGCACTATTTCAGATCATTGGTTGGGCTCCAAACTTGGCCTAAACCAGTCCGAATTCGGGCCCAATTGGCCCCTAACCGGGTTATAAGATTAACACCTAATCCTAACCCTAATTAACATACTAACTACGAATTTAAAGACATTTCTTAAGCTATTACAAAGTCCGCAAGTCAAGACTTCTTCCGGCGAGCTTCCGGTGAACTTCCGGCGGTCTTCCGATAAACTCTCGGAAACCATTCTGCAGACTCCCGGCAAGCTCCTAGACTTCACGATTTGATCTTGGCGAGTTCCGACGAGCTTCTTTAGCAAGCTTCTAGACTTCTCGGATTTGTTCCCACAAAACCTCCGACGACCATCCGAACTTCCGTCGAACTCTCGAACTCCCAACGTGATCATAGTCTTGACTCCAGTGCAACTCCAACTACATGTCTTACTTTCATCGTAGTTAATCCTGCACATGTAAAACAAAACTTCGATCGAGACAATTAATCCTAAGCAATTAACCAAGTTGTCCGACATGTCATTGGTCCCTCGACGCTTCGTCCAATTCTTCGGCGCATCGTCCTTTCCTGCGGCTTATTGCCCAATCGGCCAGTTGGCTCCGCAACTCCGATATCCTTGGCACAATACCCGCTCTTCTTGGCCCGATGCCCGAGTCCATGGCCCGAAGCCTTCTGTCGATACGTCGACCGATCCACCGGCCCGACGTCCAATCTTCTGACATGTTCCTTCGGCACAACATGATTTTTCTGCTTTAATTGTCTCATCCGGATCGAAGCATCCTGCGTCACTTAAACCGCAGATTAAATCATAAACATATATCAAGTAGTTTCATCATCAAAATACGAGATTCAACATACCACATCCTTTCAGCACTGAAAGGGCACTCAAACACACCGAAATCCTGATCTTATTCTGTGATTTTTAGAGCTCAAAATTGTTGTAAAGGCCAAAAGTTCTTCTCCCTCTTTTCTTCCAAGTTCTGATCTTTAAAGAGATGAGAGAAAATTCTGTAAGGGTTGTCTCCTAAGCCCGTCAAAAGGAGTGAAACTGTAAAAGGGTGGTTGGCCTTCGCCTATTGAAGGAAGGCCTCTAGTGGACGTCGCTGACCTCGTCGGTGGAGGAAGCCAAAAGTGGATGTAGGTCAAGATTGACCGAACCACTCTAATTCTCAGTTTACATTTACTTTGAGCATATTATCTTTACTGCAAACCTCCTCAAAAGCTTACTGCTTTTTGCGCATATACGATTGGGTTTCAAGCTTTGCACTTTCTGAATCGGCGTTTAGATGTAAATCAGTTTTATCGTACGATCATCATATTTCAGTTTGCATTTACGTTTTGATTTCTATCATAACTGCAAATGCCTTTATATCCTTGCTTTAACTGCATCTCGCTTAATCAAGTGATTTATGAATCAGCATTTAGACGTAAATCAGTTTTTCCGTACAAATGTCATATTTCAGTTTGCGCCTACTATCTGATTTGAACCATTACTGCAAACTGCATTTATCGAACGAACGCAGTTTTTTTTCTAATCGTAGAAGGTTTTCTGCTACACTAATTCACCCCCCCCCCCCCTCTTAGTGCTCTTGATCCTAACACTCGATTTATCCCACTTTGTATTCTTCTTCTTGCGTTCAAAGCAAGCAGTTCCGTTCTTTTTGTTCTTAAATTTTTGTTTCTTTAATCTTTTAAATTTATTAGTGAGCAGTTCTTGTTCACCATCACTTGAGCTTATGCTCGAGTGGTCTTCAAATATTTTATGTCCCAAATCCTTCCTATTCTTTGGAAGGTTGTTTTGTTCATCATGTGCATTGTACACCATTTCATATGTTATCAACGAACCAATTAATTCTTCAAGTGGAAAAATATTTAAATCTTTTGTTTCTTGTATTACCGTTACTTTTGATTCCCAAGCTTTAGAAAGTGATCGTAAAACTTTACTAACAAGTTCAAAATTCGAGAAACATTTGCCAAAAGCTTTTAAACCATTGACGACATCCATGAAACAGGTATACATGTCAACAATGGTTTCACTCAGCTTCATTCGAAAAAGCTCAAAATCAAGCATAAAAAAATTTACTTTAGAATCTTTTACACTACTTGTGCCTTCGTGTGTGATTTCAAGAGTGTGCCAAATATTGAAAGTCGTTTCGCAAATAGAAATCCGAATGAACTCATTTTTGTCCTAAATGCAAAATAAGGCATTCATAGCCTTTGCGTTTAAAGAAAAATACTTCTTCTCTAAATCCGACCATTCATTCATTGGTTTAGAGGGAAGTTGAAAATCGTTTTCAATAATATTCCATAAGTCCGAATTCATAGAAATCAAGAAAACTCTCATTCGAGTTTTCCAATAAGTGTAGTCCAATCCATTAAACAACGGTGGACGAACAACCGATAAGCCCTCTTGAAAGCCATGAAGAGCCATTTCTCTCGGGTGTAAATCCGAAATGAGAAATACCGGGCTCTGATACCAATTGTTAGGATCAAGAGCACTAAGAGGGGGGGGGTGAATTAGTGTAGTAGAAAACTTTCGACGATTAAAACTGCATTCGTACGATAAAAGCGATTTTGGTAAGAAAGTCGATTCGTAAATCACTTTAACTTGTGATCAAGCAAGATGCAGTTAAAGCAAAGATATAAAGGCAGTTTGCAGTTATGTTGGAAATCAGAATGTAAGCGCAAACTGAAATATGATGTTCGTACGATAAAACCGATTTTCGTCTTAACATCGATTCGAAAAATACTTAACTATGAAACACATTCGTAAATGAGCAAAAGGCAATAAGCTACTGAGGAGGTTTGCAGTAAAGATAAGATGCTCAAAGAAAATACAAATCGAGATTTAGAGTGGTTCGGTCAAACGTGACCTACATCCACTTTCGGCTTCCTCCTCCGACGAGATCACCGACGTCCACTAGAGGCCTTCCTTCAATAGGCGAAGGCCAACCACCCTTTTACAGTTTCACTCCTTTTGACGGGCTTAGGAGACAACCCTTACAAACTTTTTCTCTCCTCTCTTGAAAGATCAAAACTTGGAAGAAAAGAGGGAGGAGAACTTCTAGCCTTTACAACACTTTTGAGCTCTAAAAATCACAGAGTAAGATTAGATTTTCAGTGCCCTTTCATGCAAGAAAGGGTGGGGTATATATAGGCCCCAAACTGGTTTGAATTTGGAGCTCAAAAATATCTTTTCCAAGATTTTCGGGGTCCTGGCGGTACTACCTCCTGATTGGGGCGGTACAACCGCCTGGCAGCTCAGAGACTGAGCCTCTAGGCGGTGCCACCGCCTGATAGGGGCGGTTGCACCACCTAGTCTCGCTCGGAGACTTGGCCCAAGCGGTGCCACCGCTTGACTGGGGCAGTTGCACCGCTTAGCAGACCTCGGAGACCGAGCTCAGCGGTTCCACCGCCTGTCAGGGGCGGTTGCACCGCCTAGTCTCGCTCGGAGACTGAGCCCTGGGCGGTGCCACCGCTGACTTAGGCGGTGCCACCGTTGGCCAAGAAATCTGGGTCCGAATGGGCTGATCCATTCGGCCCAATTTGGGTCTGTCAAGGGCCCAATTACCCTAAGATTAAGTTAATGGGATCACCTCCCATTTCTAACTTAATCATCATGCTAACTACGATTTTTCTTAAGACATTTACTGCAACTTGCTCCGGTGTGTCAATCGCTTCTTCCGACGAGCTTTCGGTGAACTTTCGTCGATCATCTGATGTACCCTCGATGATGCTCATGTGGACTTCCGGCAAACTCCTGGACTTGCTACGATCCACTTGGCAAGTTCCGACGAGCTTCTTTTGGCAAGCTCCTGGACTTCTCGGATTTGTTCCCGCAGAACCTCCGACGACCGCCCGGACTTCCATTGAACTCTCAAACTCCCAACGTGATCATAGTCTTGATTCCTGCACAACTCCTACTACATGTCTTACTTCCATCGTAGTTAATCCTGCACATGTAAAATAAAACTTCGATCGAGACAATTAATCCTAAGCAATTAACCAAGTTGTCCGGCATGTCATTGGTTCCTCGACGCTTCATCTGATTCTTCGATGCATCGTCCTCTCCTGCGGCCTATTGCCCAATCGGCCAGTTGACTCCGTAACTCCGATATCCTTGGCACAATACCCGTTCTTCTTGGCCCGATGCCTAACTCCACGGCCCGAAGCCTTCTGTCGATACATCGACCGATCCACCGGCTCGATATCTAACAAGAAGCATACTACGTCACTCAAAATGCAGATTAAAACATAAACATATATCAAGTGGTTTCGTCATCAAAATACGAGATTCAACAAAAACCAATTAATAAGTGTTTATGGATTGATTTGTGTTTTGAGTGACATAGGATTCTTCGGTCAGGATGAGACAATTAAAGCAAGAAGAATCATGTTAGGCCGGTGGAACATGTTAGAAGATTGGACGTCTAACCGGAGGATCGGATGACGTATCATTAGAATGCTTCTAGCCATGGATTTGGGCATCAGACTAAGAAGAGCAAAAAATTACGCCAAGGATATTGGAGTTGCAGAGGTCAATTGGCCGATTGGGTAATAGGCCGCAAGAGAGGACGATGCGTCGAAGAATCGGACGAAGCGTTGATGGACTAATGACATACTGGACAACATGATTCATACTTAGTAATAATTGTGTAGATCGAAGTGTATTTTTACATATGTAGGATTAACTACGATAGCAAGCCATAAAGCAAAATGAAGTCCCAGAGTCAAGAATGTGATTTTGTTGGGAGTTCGAGAGTTCATTGGAAGTTCTATCGAAATTGACTGAGAAGTCCCAGAGCTTGCCAAAGAAGCTCATTGGAACTCACCAAGAAGATCATCATGAAGTCCAGGAGCTTGCCAGGAGTTTGTTGGAACATTCCCGAGAGATCGTCGAAAGTTCGCTGAAAGACCGCCGGAAGCTCACCAGAAGAAACCTAGCTTATGAACTTTGACTAGCTTATTATATGTCTTAAAATTCATATTTATCACATAATAGGGATTAGAATTGGGCCGACCCAATTAAGGGACAGTTGGGTCAAGTTTGGGCTATGTTGGGCTAAGAGAAAGTCCTAAACAGTGACTAAACAGGTGAAACCGTCATGGCACAGTCTCTGAGACTGTGTCAGATGATGGTAATGCCAGTCTGGGTGGTGGTACCGCCTAGTGTCAGGCTGCAAGTGGTGGTACCGCCTAGTGCAGATAGTGGTACCACCCATACCCTAAAATTTTGGGAGTTTGAATTTTAGGCTCCAAATTTGAATCCATTTGGGGCCTATAAATACCCTAGATATTCCTACATGGATAAGTAAGAAATATTGAGCAAAACCCTGTGATTTTAAAGTTGTAAACCTTAGAAAGTTAATTTCTCTCCTCCCAAAGCTTAGAGAGAGTTCTAAGGGAGGTGTGAGAGAGATACGTTATAAAAGAGGGTTGTAAAAGGTTGTCTCCTAAACCTGTGAAAAGAAGAAGAGAGGTGTAAAAGGGTAGTTGCTCTTTGTCTATTGAAACCGATAGTGGATGCCGATGGCCTCGATGGAAGAGTAATTGACGAAGTAGATGTAAGTCACGACGACCGAACCACTATAAAAATCTGATTTGTATTTCTCTTATGTAATTTACTTTACTGCAAACCACTTTACTTGCTTTACATCTACTATACTCTTCCATGCGCTTTCAAAGTTAATACATATACAAAATGATTTTTCATCAAAAATGGATTTAATCGCAACAAAGTTTTGAACCGACGTAATTTTTACCGCTGCACTAATTGGTATCAGAGCCTCGTATTTCTCATTTGATTTAACACGTAAAAGAAATAGCTCTTTTCGACTTTCAAGAGGGTCACTCTGTCATTCATCCTCCTTTGTTCAATGGGATGGACTACACATATTGGAAAACTCGAATGAGAGTTTTCTTGCTTTCTTTATATTTGAACTTATGAAATATTGTCGAAAGCGGTTTTCGAAGGTCTTCTCTTCCAATGAACCATTGGAATGATTTGGAGAAGAAGACTTTTTCCTTAAATGTTAGAGCTATGAATGCTCTATTTTGCGCTTTAAATAAAACTGAGTTTAATCGGGTTTCTACTTGCGAAACAACTTTCGATATATGGCACACTCTCGAAATCACACATGAAGTCACTAGCAAAGTTAAAGATTCGAAAATCAACTTTTTAATGTATGATTTTGAACTTTTTTTATTGAAGCCAAATGAAACCGTTGTTGACATGTACACCCATTTTATGGATGTCGTCAATGGTTTAAAAGCACTTGGTAGAAGTTTTTTGGATTTTGAACTTATAAACAAGATTTTACGTTCTTTTAATAAGAGTTGGGATTCAAAAGTAACGGCTATTTAAGAATCAAAAAACTTGAACCATTTACCAATTGAAGAACTTATAGGGTCCTTGATGACCTATAAAATAACGTGCAATACACATAAAAAACTTGAGAACCACCTTCTAAAGAAAAGGAAGGATTTCGGACTTAGAACAATTGAAGACCACTCGAGCATAACCTCAAGTGATGGTGAACTTGAACTCCTTATACAATTTTTAAAACAAGAATCAAAAATTAAAAATAAACTTGAAAAGAAGAAGGTGACTTTGTACGAATTGAGCTCATCCGAAGACAAGAAGAAAATCAACAAAGGTGAGGTGGCAAACTACACCTTAACGACTTTCTACAATGAGGTAACCAAAACCCCTTTACCTTATTTTGAAATTACATAATGCTTTTCATGAGTTATTTTAGTTTAAAAAAATTATTTTTCTTAAAAATTACATGTTTAATAATATAATGAAAATGTAAAAAAAATGGGGATCATGCATATCTTTCTAGTAATTTTTAAAATGATCATGAAAATTGTATGCTTTATGATAAATGAACAAATATGTTAGACTTAAATCTAATGATAATCCTATGTATGTTTTTAAGAAGCATTAATGTGTATTATGTTCATTAATCATATTGTTTCTTAATTTTGATTGAAGATGATCTATGATTCATGAAATCATGTTTGATTTGAAGTAATGATTTGATATCATGCTTAATGAGTTTATATTTCAAAATTATATATGATGATTTGAAGTAATAATGATTTTTGGGTGATTTATAGATTATCGATCTTTGCTGTTATGAAAGTTCTTTTTCAGCTTTAAATGTTGATGCATATTTTTGTTTTGCATAAAAAGACAAAGGCATGCTTATATGAAATTAAATCACTTAGATTAAAACAAAAAGGGGAAATGCATATTTTTCTTAAATATACCTCTAAAGCTCTTCGATTTTTCAACAAGTGATTCTTAGTGATGAATCCATCTTATGTAATCTCTTGAAAATGATCTTGATTTGATAATTTGAATTTAAATTAGCTTTATCTTGATTTTTTAAAATTTATAACTTGAGATTTCTTATGCACGAATCAAGATCTCCTATGTTTCTTTTATCCACTTATATAAGAAGAGATTTGTTGAAATAAATCATGTCTTATGACATTCATGAAAAATTGAGACATTATACATGAATCGAGTTCTCATGAGAATCTATTTACGTTGTCTTCATTGAATTTTCTTGAAAAGATGTTGATAATTTTGACGATCTGAATTTGAATATGTTTTTATCAAAATTATGATCTTAGTTTATTGGAATTACTTGAGATATTTTTTTTTAATCAAGATCTCTTCTTTGTACTCTTACGATTTTTCTTGGTATTTTACTAAAGAAGAGATTTTCTATGTGAATCATAATATTTTATATGCATGAATTGAGGTCTTGTTCTCCTACAAGATTAAATGAATTTTATCTATATCATGATCTCCTAAGAGTTCTTTTCGTTAATTATTTAAGAGGAGATTTGTTAAAATGGATCATGGTTTCTCTTGATTTCTTGAATTTTAGACTTGATCTTTCATTTTGATGATTGAAATAATGATTGAAACATTGATGAGATAAATGCATGAAATACTCATGATATTATTTTGATGCTCTAAAATGATATAAATTTGTTAGCTTATGAGTATCATGTATGATATGATGATTGATTTATTTTTAGTATCATGCATAGAGTAAAGATGATATATAAAGTTTTTAAATTGTGCATGCTGTAAATTGAAACTATAATGATGCACAAACAATTTGAAATAATGATTGAAACATTGATGTAATTATGAATGATGATTTGATATTATGCATGCAATACTTCAACTTATGATAATGATGCATACAATAACGAAATATTTATGATGAAAAATTATTTTGACATTCATAACTTGATTTTTCATCTTTGTTATTTATCCTTTGTCATGATTTGAAAATTCTTGTAATGGAAAAAAGAGATACACAATTGTATTCTGCCCTTCTTTTTTACAATGACAAAGGGGGAGATAACTAGCTTGCACAAATCAAGAAGATGCAAAAACATGCTATCTTGCATATATCAAAAGGTGTAAAATGTTTACAAAAAACTCACTAGCTTGCATAATGCAAAACTTGTTAGCTTGCATGTTGTAAAATAATATAAAATTTTGCTAGCTTGCACTTTGCAAAGGAAGCAAAAATGACACTTCTCAAAAGAGAAGAAAGAGCTTGCTATCTTGAACATCACTATCTTACCTATCTCAAGAAGCAAAACTTGCAACTTGCACATTGCAATAGAAAGCAAGAATCACTAGCTTACACACTTTAACAAAAAGCTATCTTGCATTTGCTTTCAAAATTTTTGCTAGCTTATATGTTGTAAACTTGCTATCTTACTACCTTGCATATATAAAACTTGATAGCTTACATGATGTAACACTAGCTAAATTTTCTAGTTTATACAATTGCATGATGATAAAACTTGATATTATTTTTTTTTATACAATAATTCGAACTTATATCTCAAACACTTGTAGTTGGAACTTCTCTTTTTTGTTGCTGAAAAAGGGGGAGAAGTATAATCATGTTATGTATGATGACGTGTTGCAAATATTCATGATGAAATTTGTAATGACTTGAATTCAGCTTGAATTCAAGGTTCTATTAATTTGGCATATTGATATGGGGAGTTAAGGTTAACTCCATCATCAATTAGTTATCATCATCAAAAAGGGGGAGATTATTAAATCTCAGATTTTGATGATAAAACCAATTGAATTAAACTACGTTTTGAGTGATGTAGGATGCTTCGATCAGGATGAGACAATTAAAGCAGGAAGAATCATGTTGGGCCGGTGGAACATATCAGAAGATTGGACGTCTAGTCGGAAGATTGAATGATGTATCGACAAAATACTTCAGGCCATGGATTCGAGCATTAGGCTAAGAAGAGTGGAAATTGCACCAAAGATATCGGAGTTATAGAGGTCAATTGATCGATTAAGCAATATGCCGCAAGAGAGGATGATGCGTCGAAGAATCGGACGAAGCGTCGATGAATCGGACGAAGCGTCGATGAATCGGACGAAGCGTCGATGGACCAATGACATGCCGGACAATATGATTCATGCTTAGTAATAATTGTCTAGATTAAAGTGTATTTTTACATGTGTAGGATTAACTATGATAGCAAGGCATAAAGCAAAATAAAGTCCCAGAGTCAAGAACGTGATTTCGTTGAGAGTTCGATGTTGAATCTCGGATTTTGATGATATAATCAATTGGTGGGTTAATTGATCTAATCCATATTATTGAGTTAAGTGTGCAGGATTAACTACGATAACCAGAAAACATAAAGCAAGGATACCGGAGTCAAGTTCGATGGACGTTTAAGAGTCCGAAGAATCATCGGAGATGCTACCGGAACCAACCGAGAAGAAATCGGGAACCTGTCGGAATTTTCGGAAGTTTGCCGAAGAGATTGTCGGAGGTTCACGGAGATCACCGAGAAGGCTCGGCTACTCGTTAAAGTCATCACAAGTTCGGGAGCTTGATGGGAGTCCGTCGGAAGAAGTTCGTCGGAAAGCTCGCCGGAATAAGACTCGACGTTCGCGGTTGAAAACTTGCTTAGGATGTGTTTTGTTATGTAGTTCACTTGTAATTAGGATTAGGATTAAGAGATAATCCTGTTAGGATCGAGAGCACTAAGAGGGGGGGGGGTGAATTAGTGCAGCGGAAATCTTACAGCGATTAAAAACCAAAAGCTGCGTTCGTTCAATAAAAGCTATTATGATGCAAAAGCTAATTCTCAGTTTGTATCTAAGTGCAGTTTGCGTCTAAGCGCAGATTGCGTCTAAGCGCAGTTTGCGTCTAAACACAGTTTGCGTCTAAGCGCAGTTTGCGTCTAAGCGCAGTTTGCGTCTAAACACAGTTTGCGTCTAAGCGCAGTTTTGCGTCTAAGCGCAGTTTACGTCTAAACTCAGATTTACGTCTAAACGTAGTTTTACGTCTAAACGCAGATTTACGTCTAAACGCAGATTTACGTCTAAACTTTGAAACTCGTTTGTATACTCGCAGAAGGCAGTATGTAGTTGAAATCAAGACGTAAACGTGAACTGAGAACTGATGATTGTGAGAGGAAAGCCGATTTACGTCTAAATGCAGTTTTACGTCTAAATGTTGAAACTCGTTCGTAAAATTGTAGAGGACAGTTTGCAGTTATCAATAGGATCAAAATGTAAGTGTAAACTGCAAAGAAACTCTTTCGTAAAAGCACGGAAGACAGTTCTGCAGAATCAAACGTAAACGTAAACTGTAATGTACGAAAATACGAATTTACGTCTGAATGCAGATTCAGAAGAACAGCACTTAGAACTTGTTCGTGAGAGTGCAGAGAGCAGTAGTAATGGAGGAGGTTTGCAGTAATGATAAAGTGCTCAAAAATAAACGCAAACCAGAGATTTAGAGTGGTTCGGTCAGCCTTGACCTACTCCACTTTTGGCTTCCTCCACCGACGAGGTTGCCGACGTCAACTAGGGGCCTTCCTTCAATGGGCGAAGGCCAAACTGCCCTTTTACAGTTTCTCTCCTTTTAACAGGCTCAGGAGACAACCTTTACAGACCTTTCTCTCCTCACTTTACAACTGAAAACTTGAAGAACAGAAGGAGGAGACTTAAAGGCTTTACAACACTTTTGAGCTCTTAGAATCACAGAAAAGATCAAGATTTCGGTGTAGGTCTGTATCTTTTCAGTGCTGAATGGGTGGGGTATTTATAGGCCCCAACCCAATTCAAATTTCGAGCTCAAAACGATCAAATCCCGGAATTCCGGGATCAGGCGGTTGCACCTCTTGACTGGAGAGGTGGCACCGCCTGGCAGAGCTCGAAGTCTGAGCTCAGGCGGTTGCACCTCTCGACTGGAGAGGTGGCACCGCCTAGCAGAGCTCGAAGACTGAGCTCGGACGGTTCCACCTTCTCTGTCAGGGGTGGTTGCACCTTCCTGCCAGAGCTCGAAGACCGAGCTCAGGCGGTGCATCTCCTGACCAGAGAAGTTTCTCTTCTCTGCCAGAGGTGATCGCCCCTTTCTGCCAGAGGTGGTTGCATCACTCTGCCAGAGGTGGTTGCACCACTCTGCCAGAGCTCGAAGACTGAGCTCAGGCGGTGCATCTCCTGTCCAGAGAGGTTGCAGCTCTCTGCTAGAGCTCGAAGACCGAGCTCGGTGGTTGCATCGCCTGCCAGAGCTCGAAACTTGAGCTCTGGCGGTGCTACCTCTCGACAGAGGAGGTTGCACCGCCCAGTCTCGCTTGGAGACTGAGCCCTGGGCGGTTGCACCTCCTGGCTGGAGCGGTTGCACCGCCCAGTCTCGCTGGGAGACTTAGCCTGGGCGGTGGCACCTCTTGCTGGGGCGGTTGCACCTCTTTCACTATTTCAGCTCACTTGGTTTGGCTCCAAACTTGGCCCAAACCAATCCGAACTTGAGCCTAATTGGCCCCTACTTGGGTTATAGGATTAACACCTAATCCTAACCCTAATTAACGTGCTAACTATGATTTTAAAGACATTTTCTAAGCTATTACAAAGTCCGCAAGTCAAGACTTCTTCTGGCGAGCTTCCGGCAAACTTCCGACGGTCTTCCGATGAACTCTCGGAAACCATTCTGCGGACTCCCGGCAAGCTCCTAGACTTCACGATTTGATCATAGCGAGTTCCAACGAGCTTCTTCGGCAAGCTCCGATCTTTCTCGGCGAGCTCCGCGAACTTCCAACGAACCTTCTGGCGAGCTTCCGAAAAACCCTTCGGCAAGCTCCCAACTCTTTCTTGGCTGGTTCCGGTAGCATTCCCGACGAACCTTCGGACTTCCGTCGAACTCTCGAACTCGCAACAAATCCTTCGCGCTTGACTCCGACACTTTGTTTCGCTTTATGTCTTCATCGTTATCATAGTTAATCCTGCACAATTAAAACAAAACTTCGATCGAGACAATTAATCCTAAGCAATTAACCAAGTTGTCCGGCATGTCATTGGTCCCTCGACGCTTCGTTTGATTCTTCGGCGCATCGTCCTCTCCTGCGGCCTATTGCCCAATCGGCCAGTTGACTCCGCAACTCCGATATCCTTGGCACAATACCCGCTCTTCTTGGCCCGATGCCCGAGTCCACGGCCCGAAGCCTTCTGTCGATACGTCGACCGATCCACCGGCCCGACGTCCAATCTTCTGACATGTTCCTCCGGCACAACATGATTTTCGTGCTTTAATTGTCTCATCCTGATCAAAGCATCCTGCGTCACTCAAAACGCAGATTAAATCATAAACATATATCAAGTAGTTTCATCATCAAAATACGAGATTCAACAATCTCCCCCTTTTTGATGATGACAACCACTTGATGACGGAGTTAAACTTAACTCCCGGAGTTTAAACAAACTCCCCCTATCAATATGCCATATTGATAGAACCTTGAATTTAAACTGAATTCAAGTCATTGCAATATTCATCATGAATACTTGCAACACGTCAACATGAACATATGCATAAACTTATGCATCACATGTCATGTCATCAACATACTTTGGTATCATCGCCAAAGCTCGGTGGTTGCATCGCCTGCCAGAGCTCGAAACTTGAGCTCTGGCGGTGCTACCTCTCGACAGAGGAGGTTGCACCGCCCAGTCTCGCTTGGAGACTGAGCCCTGGGCGGTTGCACCTCCTGGCTGGAGCGGTTGCACCGCCCAGTCTCGCTGGGAGACTTAGCCTGGGCGGTGGCACCTCTTGCTGGGGCGGTTGCACCTCTTTCACTATTTCAGCTCACTTGGTTTGGCTCCAAACTTGGCCCAAACCAATCCGAACTTGAGCCTAATTGGCCCCTACTTGGGTTATAGGATTAACACCTAATCCTAACCCTAATTAACGTGCTAACTATGATTTTAAAGACATTTTCTAAGCTATTACAAAGTCCGCAAGTCAAGACTTCTTCTGGCGAGCTTCCGGCAAACTTCCGACGGTCTTCCGATGAACTCTCGGAAACCATTCTGCGGACTCCCGGCAAGCTCCTAGACTTCACGATTTGATCATAGCGAGTTCCAACGAGCTTCTTCGGCAAGCTCCGATCTTTCTCGGCGAGCTCCGCGAACTTCCAACGAACCTTCTGGCGAGCTTCCGAAAAACCCTTCGGCAAGCTCCCAACTCTTTCTTGGCTGGTTCCGGTAGCATTCCCGACGAACCTTCGGACTTCCGTCGAACTCTCGAACTCGCAACAAATCCTTCGCGCTTGACTCCGACACTTTGTTTCGCTTTATGTCTTCATCGTTATCATAGTTAATCCTGCACAATTAAAACAAAACTTCGATCGAGACAATTAATCCTAAGCAATTAACCAAGTTGTCCGGCATGTCATTGGTCCCTCGACGCTTCGTTTGATTCTTCGGCGCATCGTCCTCTCCTGCGGCCTATTGCCCAATCGGCCAGTTGACTCCGCAACTCCGATATCCTTGGCACAATACCCGCTCTTCTTGGCCCGATGCCCGAGTCCACGGCCCGAAGCCTTCTGTCGATACGTCGACCGATCCACCGGCCCGACGTCCAATCTTCTGACATGTTCCTCCGGCACAACATGATTTTCGTGCTTTAATTGTCTCATCCTGATCAAAGCATCCTGCGTCACTCAAAACGCAGATTAAATCATAAACATATATCAAGTAGTTTCATCATCAAAATACGAGATTCAACAATCTCCCCCTTTTTGATGATGACAACCACTTGATGACGGAGTTAAACTTAACTCCCGGAGTTTAAACAAACTCCCCCTATCAATATGCCATATTGATAGAACCTTGAATTTAAACTGAATTCAAGTCATTGCAATATTCATCATGAATACTTGCAACACGTCAACATGAACATATGCATAAACTTATGCATCACATGTCATGTCATCAACATACTTCTCCCCCTTTGTCATCAACAAAAAGGAGAAGTACCACAATCAAGTGTTTGTGATATTGGTTCAATTCATTGCATGAAAAACATAGTATCAAGTTTTATCATAATGCAATCTTTGGAGCTAGAAGATTTAGCAAGTATTTCATCATGCTTAGAACATTCATGCTATCAAGTTTTAGATATGCAAGTTTTATAGCATATAAGATAGCAAGTTCTACATCATGTAAGCTAGCAAATTAGAGATGTTCAAGAAGGCAACTCTTGCTTCTTGAAAATTTTGCTCACTTTGCTAGATGCGCAAGTTAGCATTTTTGCCTCTTTTGAGATAGCAACTTTTTGCTTCTCTTTAGACCAGCAAGCTAGCAATTTTTACGATATACAAATTTCACAATATATAAGCTAGCAAAAATTTCGAAAGCAAATACAAGATAGCTTTCTTGTGTAAGCTCATGATTCTTGCTTCCTATTGCAATGTGCAAATTGCAAGTTTTGCTTCAACTAAGATATTCAAGATAGTGATGTTCAAGAAGACAATTTTTCTTCTTGAAATGAGCAAGTTAGCAATCTTTGCTACTTAAGATAGGCAAGCAAGCAGTCAAGTTTTTGCATCTTCTTGACTTGTACAAGCTAGCTATCTCCCCCTTTGTCATTGTAAAAAAGGAAGAGAGAATACAGTTTTGTACTTCTTTTTTCCTTTTACAACGATTTCAAAATCATGACAAAGGATGAATAATCAAGTTATGAATGTCAAGACAATTTTTCATCATGAATATTTTATCATTGCATGCATCATTATCATAAGTTGAAGTATTACATGCATGATATCATATCACCATTCATAATTACATTAATGTTTCAATATAGCAATTTCTTCTCAAACTGTGTAACTTGGCACTCATAGCATTTTAGATCATGATTTACATCATATGCAATACATCACATCATAATTAGAAAGCAAGTATTGCATGCATAATTGCACATCATAAATGTTTCATATCATGATGGTATCAATTTTGTCAAATTATATCCTACCATGCATGATCAAAACTTCTCCCCATTTTATCATTGAAAACAAGAAGAAAGTAGGGGGTAGAGCATAAAAGTATTAAATATTTTAATCATTTCAAGGCATCATAGATCAAGTTATGATTCGTGATTCATCATAAAGCAAGTTAGTTTTCAATCATCACATAAGGCATTTAAGGAATTTTTGAAACATAGGAGAATGATTAATTTAAGCATACAATGTTTCAATCCAATTCAAGTCATGAATATCAATGCTTTCATATTGTGAGTATCAATTCATGAATACCACAGGATATTATTTGTGACTTCAATTTTGCAAGATCAAGATTATGATTCAAATCAAATCATTAACTTGAAATTCATAATCAAGTCATTAAAATTAATTTCGAGATTCACAAAATATCATGAAATCATTAATCTCGATCAGATGGGAAAAGCATTTTCTTTTTAAGTGATTCTTTTAACGCATCATAAAAAAAAAAAAAAACTCATTCATAATTCAAGTGATTTACAAGATATCATAAATGAATTTATCACTTGTATTTCATCAAAATCGAGAACTCTAGAGATAGAAAATGATTGAAGCATTTAACATGATTGATGCATGATTCATATTTAAAGTGTATCTTATATCGTAAATACGAATCAAGCATTTGTCAAATCTGAAATCATCCTCAAAATTACATTCAATAAATTCATGTATGACAAGCATAGATTTATTGAAAAATCAATAAGATAGAGGATTACATTTCAAGTGTTCATCAATTGTAGCATTTCATCATGTGGTAAGATATCAATGCGTAAAACTGTGAAGCAAGATTTTGTTTGATATCTTGATACAGGGCATATAGCAATGATAGCAATCATATATTTCTTGGTGATGCAAGCATGGGATAATCATAGCATAGTGTTTATAGCATCAATTCATATATTTCTCCCCTTTTTTAAGTGTTTCATCTTAAGTGATCGATTTCATGTTAGCATGCCTTTTCATTTATGTCAAATGAAAACATGCATCAACGTTTAGGATCGTAAAATGAATTTCATCATAAAACCATCAATCACAAAAATCATCATGTATATCTCATGCATGAAATTGTCAATCGAAATATTTAATTTCATCATTATGCATTTCTTCAAATCAAACATGATCTTTAATCAAAATCGAGAAATAACAATGGAAATTAATGTAATGCACATTATTACTTCTTAACCATGATTTCATATTTTCAATCAAGATCATTTTATTTGTTTATCATAAAATATGCAATATTATCATTTTCGAAATTACTTAGTATGATCATAATAATTTTTCCCCTTTTTTTTTTAAACATGTAATTTTTAAGAAAATTAATTCTAAACTAAAAGAGAAAAATACATCATGAAAGCATCAAGTAATTTCAAAATAAATTAGGGGGATTTCGATTACCTCATCATTGTAGGCTGTTAAGGCGTAGTTTGCCGCCTTGCTTTTGTTGACTTTCTCTTCTTCGGAGGAGCTCGATTCATCCCAATTTTTGTTCTTCTTCTTGCGTTTAAAGCAAGTAGTTTGATTCTTTTTGCTTTTTAATTTTCGTTTCATTTGTAGTTTAAGTTCACCATCACTTGAGCTTATGCTCGAGTGGTCTTCAAATGTTCTATGTCCCAAATCCTTCCTGTTCTTTGGAAGGTTGTTTTGTTCATCATTGTCCTCATCACTTGAGTCATCGCTCAAGTGGCATTCATTTGTCCAGAGTTCCAAATCCTTCCTGTTCTTTGGAAGGTGGTTCTCAAGTTCTTCACGTGCATTGCACGTCATTTCATATGTGATCAATGAACCAATTAGTTCTTCAAGTGGAAATTGGTTCAAGTTTTTCGATTCTTGAATAGCAGTTACTTTTGAATCCCAAGTTTTAGAAAGTGAGCGCAAAACTTTGTTAACGAGTTCAAAATCCGAAAAGCTTTTACCAAGTGAATTTAAACCATTGACGACATCCGTAAAACGGGTGTACATGTCAACAATGGTTTCGCTTGGTTTCATATGAAAAAGCTCGAAATCATGCAGTAAAATATTAACTTTCGAGTCTTTGACTCTACTAGTTCCCTCATGCGTGATTTCAAGAGTGCGCCAAATATCGAAAGCCGTTTCGCACAAAGAAACCCGATTGAACTCATTTTTGTCCAAAGCGCAAAATAAGGCATTCATAGCCTTTGCGTTTAAAGAAAAATACTTCTTCTCTAAATCCGACCATTCGTTCGTCGGTTTAGAGGGAAGTTGAAAACCATTTTCAACGATATTCCATAAATCCAGATTTAGAGAAATCAAGAAAACTCTCATTCGAGTTTTCCAGTAAGTGTAGTCCAATCCGTTAAAGAACGGTGGACGAAAGACCGAAAAGCCCTCTTGAAGAGCCATTTCTCTCGGGTGTAAATCCGAAATGAGAGATACCCCGCTCTGATACCAATTGTTAGGATCGAGAGCACTAAGAGGGGGGGGGGGTGAATTAGTGCAGCGGAAATCTTACAGCGATTAAAAACCAAAAGCTGCGTTCGTTCAATAAAAGCTATTATGATGCAAAAGCTAATTCTCAGTTTGTATCTAAGTGCAGTTTGCGTCTAAGCGCAGATTGCGTCTAAGCGCAGTTTGCGTCTAAACACAGTTTGCGTCTAAGCGCAGTTTGCGTCTAAGCGCAGTTTGCGTCTAAACACAGTTTGCGTCTAAGCGCAGTTTTGCGTCTAAGCGCAGTTTACGTCTAAACTCAGATTTACGTCTAAACGTAGTTTTACGTCTAAACGCAGATTTACGTCTAAACGCAGATTTACGTCTAAACTTTGAAACTCGTTTGTATACTCGCAGAAGGCAGTATGCAGTTGAAATCAAGACGTAAACGTGAACTGAGAACTGATGATTGTGAGAGGAAAGCCGATTTACGTCTAAATGCAGTTTTACGTCTAAATGTTGAAACTCGTTCGTAAAATTGTAGAGGACAGTTTGCAGTTATCAATAGGATCAAAATGTAAGTGTAAACTGCAAAGAAACTCTTTCGTAAAAGCACGGAAGACAGTTCTGCAGAATCAAACGTAAACGTAAACTGTAATGTACGAAAATACGAATTTACGTCTGAATGCAGATTCAGAAGAACAGCACTTAGAACTTGTTCGTGAGAGTGCAGAGAGCAGTAGTAATGGAGGAGGTTTGCAGTAATGATAAAGTGCTCAAAAATAAACGCAAACCAGAGATTTAGAGTGGTTCGGTCAGCCTTGACCTACTCCACTTTTGGCTTCCTCCACCGACGAGGTTGCCGACGTCAACTAGGGGCCTTCCTTCAATGGGCGAAGGCCAAACTGCCCTTTTACAGTTTCTCTCCTTTTAACAGGCTCAGGAGACAACCTTTACAGACCTTTCTCTCCTCACTTTACAACTGAAAACTTGAAGAACAGAAGGAGGAGACTTAAAGGCTTTACAACACTTTTGAGCTCTTAGAATCACAGAAAAGATCAAGATTTCGGTGTAGGTCTGTATCTTTTCAGTGCTGAATGGGTGGGGTATTTATAGGCCCCAACCCAATTCAAATTTCGAGCTCAAAACGATCAAATCCCGGAATTCCGGGATCAGGCGGTTGCACCTCTTGACTGGAGAGGTGGCACCGCCTGGCAGAGCTCGAAGTCTGAGCTCAGGCGGTTGCACCTCTCGACTGGAGAGGTGGCACCGCCTAGCAGAGCTCGAAGACTGAGCTCGGACGGTTCCACCTTCTCTGTCAGGGGTGGTTGCACCTTCCTGCCAGAGCTCGAAGACCGAGCTCAGGCGGTGCATCTCCTGACCAGAGAAGTTTCTCTTCTCTGCCAGAGGTGATCGCCCCTTTCTGCCAGAGGTGGTTGCATCACTCTGCCAGAGGTGGTTGCACCACTCTGCCAGAGCTCGAAGACTGAGCTCAGGCGGTGCATCTCCTGTCCAGAGAGGTTGCAGCTCTCTGCTAGAGCTCGAAGACCGAGCTCGGTGGTTGCATCGCCTGCCAGAGCTCGAAACTTGAGCTCTGGCGGTGCTACCTCTCGACAGAGGAGGTTGCACCGCCCAGTCTCGCTTGGAGACTGAGCCCTGGGCGGTTGCACCTCCTGGCTGGAGCGGTTGCACCGCCCAGTCTCGCTGGGAGACTTAGCCTGGGCGGTGGCACCTCTTGCTGGGGCGGTTGCACCTCTTTCACTATTTCAGCTCACTTGGTTTGGCTCCAAACTTGGCCCAAACCAATCCGAACTTGAGCCTAATTGGCCCCTACTTGGGTTATAGGATTAACACCTAATCCTAACCCTAATTAACGTGCTAACTATGATTTTAAAGACATTTTCTAAGCTATTACAAAGTCCGCAAGTCAAGACTTCTTCTGGCGAGCTTCCGGCAAACTTCCGACGGTCTTCCGATGAACTCTCGGAAACCATTCTGCGGACTCCCGGCAAGCTCCTAGACTTCACGATTTGATCATAGCGAGTTCCAACGAGCTTCTTCGGCAAGCTCCGATCTTTCTCGGCGAGCTCCGCGAACTTCCAACGAACCTTCTGGCGAGCTTCCGAAAAACCCTTCGGCAAGCTCCCAACTCTTTCTTGGCTGGTTCCGGTAGCATTCCCGACGAACCTTCGGACTTCCGTCGAACTCTCGAACTCGCAACAAATCCTTCGCGCTTGACTCCGACACTTTGTTTCGCTTTATGTCTTCATCGTTATCATAGTTAATCCTGCACAATTAAAACAAAACTTCGATCGAGACAATTAATCCTAAGCAATTAACCAAGTTGTCCGGCATGTCATTGGTCCCTCGACGCTTCGTTTGATTCTTCGGCGCATCGTCCTCTCCTGCGGCCTATTGCCCAATCGGCCAGTTGACTCCGCAACTCCGATATCCTTGGCACAATACCCGCTCTTCTTGGCCCGATGCCCGAGTCCACGGCCCGAAGCCTTCTGTCGATACGTCGACCGATCCACCGGCCCGACGTCCAATCTTCTGACATGTTCCTCCGGCACAACATGATTTTCGTGCTTTAATTGTCTCATCCTGATCAAAGCATCCTGCGTCACTCAAAACGCAGATTAAATCATAAACATATATCAAGTAGTTTCATCATCAAAATACGAGATTCAACAAATCCTATATCCTGGTTAGGGGCCAACTGGGCCCAAAGTCAGATTTGGTTTGGGCTAAAATTAAGCCAAACCAGTGAACCGGAGAGCCAGGCGGTGGCACCGCCCAGCACCCGAGAGCTGGGCGGTGACACCTCCTAGGCTGGGCGGTTGCACCGTCCAGCACCCGAGCGCTGGGCGGTTGCACCGTCCAGCACCCGAGCATTGGGCGGTGGCACCGCTTGGCTGGGCGGTGGCACCGCCAGCATCGGGAACATAAGAGAATTCAAATTTTTTGGAGCCCAAATTTGAATCCTCTTGAGGCCTATAAATACCCCTCAAGTCTCAGCTAAGAACACAACTCTTTGAGCAGCAAGTGATTGAGAGAAAAGTCTTAGAAGAGTCTTTGCCTTTCTTGTTTTCAATTTGCTAGAGAGTTCTCCTCCTTCTTTCTTGCTGAAAATTTGTAAGAGGTTGAACTGCTTGTAAAAGGTTGTAAGAGGGGTATTTGCCCTTCCATTTCAAGAGATTTGCTAGTGAAAGGTGGGAGCCTCATCGAAGAGGGGCCTCGCAAGTGGATGTAGGTCATTTGACCGAACCACTCTAAAATCGGCGTGATCTCTGGTTTGCATTTCGTTATTGCTATTTACATTACTGCAAACCTTCTTTCATGCTTTAGTTCCTTATTACCTTTGCTGCGCAACTTTAAGAATACGCTTTCAAGTTAAGCTTTTCAAGTTCCGTTCTTATCGTACGAAAGATTTGTCGAAACCAACGTTTTAATCCGCTGCACTAATTCACCCCCCCCCTCTTAGTGCCGCTCCGATCCTAACAATTGGTATCAGAGCAAGGTTATCTCTCATATTTGGTTTAATACCTAAGAGAGATGGCTTACTCCGACATGCAAGAGGGTCATTCTATTGCACGACCACCTTTGTTTAATGGGTCGGATTACACATATTGGAAGACTCGCATGAGGATCTTCCTCATTTCTATGGACTTTGAGCTTTGGTCTATTGTCGAGAATGGATTTCAAAAATCTTCTCTTCCGATGAGCGAATGGAATGAATCAGAAAAAAAGGTTTTTACTTTAAATGCAAAGGCTATGAATGCCTTGTTTTGTGCACTAGATAAAAATGAATTTAATCGCGTTTCAATTTGTGATTCGGCTTTTGATATTTAGAGAACTCTTGAAGTCACTCATGAAGGCACTAGCCGAGTGAAAGAGTCCAAAATCAACATCCTTGTGCACTCTTACGAACTTTTTCGAATGAAACCAAGTGAGTCCATCGGAGACATGTACACCCGGTTCACGGATGTCATCAATGGACTCAAAGCTTTTGGTAAAGGTTTTACTAACTTTGAACTAGTAACTAAAATCTTAAGATCTCTCCTAAAAAGTTGGGATCCAAAAGTTATGGTCATTCAAGAGGCCAAAGACCTTAAAACATTCCCTCTTGAAGAACTCATTGGGTCTTTAATGACCTACGAAATGACATGTCAAGCTCATGACGAGCTCGAGAACTCCCTTCCAAAGAACAGGAAGGATATGGCACTCACATCACAAGAAGACCACTTGAAAGGAACATCAAGTGATGAGGACAGTGACAATGACATTGCACTTTTGACTCAAAAATTTAAAAAATATTTAAGAAAGAATAAATTTAAAAATAATACAAAAAATAAATTCGAATACAAGAAGGACCAAGTAATTTGCTATAAGTGCAAGAAACCGGGACACTACAAGAACGATTGTCCACAAGCCAAAAAGAAAGCATCAAAGAAGAAGGCGCTCAAGGCAACATGGGATGATTCAAGCACGTCCGAAGAAGAGGAGTCCAACACCGAGCAAGTTGCTCATTACGCCCTAATGACCTTCGAAGAAGAGGTAACGGATTTAATTAATGCAGATTTATCTTATCATGAATTATTAAATGCCTTCCATGAGTTATTTGATGAATGTAAGACAATTAGTAGAAAATACAAATTGCTAAAAAAGGAGCATGATAGTCTTACTTGTGATTTTGATAAATTAAAAACTGAATATCATGATAGTCTAGCTCCATGTGCTAAATGCCATGATCTAGAAACTCTCCAAAATGAGAACTTAGTGCTTAAGGACACCTTGAATAAATTCGAGATCGGTAGCAAGTCCTTAAACATGATCCTTACAAATAAGGGTCACGTTCCTAAAAGGAGTGGAATCGGATTTGTGAGAAGTACTCACCAAAATCCAACCACCTTCATTAAAGGTCCTATCTTACATGTTCAACACCAAAGCAATTGCAACTTTTGTTGCAAATATGGACATATAACTTACCAATGTCCATTCAAGAAAATTAGTCCGAACAAATTGATTTGGGTTCCTAAAGGAACCATGATCAAGTCTATGCAACATGATAAACAAGTTAGGTTAGTTTTTGAGGCACCTAAAAGTAAATGGGTACCTAAAAATAATTCCTTCTTGTAGAAACATACACCATCACATGCTAGGAGCAAGAGATGGTATCTTGATAGTGGATGCTCAAGGCATATGACCGGAGATCCATCCCAATTCTCCAAGCTCACTAGCATGGACGAAGGCTATGTCACCTTCGGAGACAACAACAAAGGCAAAATCATTGGCAAGGGAACCATAGGTAACAAATCAAGTTTTTCTATTGATGATGTGTTACTAGTTGATGGATTGAAACATAATTTGTTGAGCATTAGTCAATTATGCGATAAAGGTTATATCGCTAGATTTGAATCAAATATGTGCATTATTGAAAAACGAAATCATAACATGACTATGATTGCTTTAAAACAAAATAATGTCTATACCATCAATCTTAATGAACTAAGTAATGAAATATGTTTCTCCGCCGTAAATGATGATGCTTGGCTTTGGCATAGGAGATTAGGCCATGCAAGCATGAAAATAATATCTAAAATCTCATCTCAAGAATTAGTACGAGGGATTCCGAATATGAAGTTTATTAAGGATAAGGTATGCGATGCATGTCAACTAGGCAAACAAATAAAACCAAGCTTCAAACCAAAAAATCAAATTAGCACCACTAGACCGTTACAATTGATCCATTTGGACTTATTTGGACCAATTGATACAACAAGTCTAGGTGAAAGCAAATATGCTTTTGTGATTGTGGATGACTACTCTAGATACACTTGGACCTATTTCTTAGTCCACAAAAGTGATTGCTTCAAGTGCTTCTCTAAATTCTGTAAACTCACTCAAAACGAAAAAGGTTTCATGATTTTATCAATTCGGAGTGATCACGGTGGCGAATTTCAAAACCGTGACTTTCAATATTTTTGTGAAGTTAATGGATACAATCACAACTTCTCCACTCCGAGGAATCCCTGATAAAATGGAGTAGTTGAAAGGAAAAATAGAAACCTACAAGAAATGGCAAGAACTATGTTAAATGAACATAGTTTACCTAAGTATTTTTGGGCCGAAGCCGTAAATACGGCTTGCTACATCATGAATAGAGTCCTAATAAGACCATCCTTATCAAAAACTCCCTATGAATTATGGAATAACAAAAAACCAAATATTTCCTATTTTAAAGTTTTCGGTTGTAAATGCTTTATTTTGAATGAAAGGGATGTCTTAGGAAAATTTGATGCTAAATCTGATGAAGGCATCTTTCTTGGTTACTCTTCTGTTTCTAAGGCTTTTCGGGTTTTTAACAAAAGAACCTTAGTAATAGAAGAGTCTATTCATGTAGTTTTTAATGAAATTTTCGATTTAAAGGAAAATGATTTTGATGATAATCTTGGTTTTGATAATTTGAATTTAAATGAACCCCCTCCTCAAAATAGCCATTTGAATGCATCTTCTTCCGAAATTTCTTTACCCAAAGAATGGAAGTATGTAGATGCTCATCCAAATGAGCTAATTATAAGAGATACAACAAAAGGGGTTCAAACTCGTTCTTCTTTCAAGAATTTTTGTGCTAACGCCGCTTTCCTTTCTCAAATTGAACCTAAATGCATTGACGAAGCCTTAAAAGATGATTTTTGGGTCATTGCAATACAAGAAGAATTGAACCAATTTGAGAGGAATGAGGTATGGAAGCTTGTTCCTAGACCAAGTGACCACTTAGTCATAGGTACTAAGTGGGTCTTTAGAAACAAACAAGACGAAAATGGTATCGTGGTTAAAAACAAGGCTAGATTAGTGGCCAAAGGTTTCAACCAAGAAGAAGGTATCGATTACGAAGAAACCTTCGCTCCCGTGGCTCGATTAGAAGTCATAATGATGCTCCTTGCCTATGCTAGTAGTAATAATTTTAAACTATTTCAAATGGATGTCAAAAGTGCCTTCTTGAATGGTTTTATTTCTGAAGAAGTATATGTCGAACAACCTCCCAGATTTGAAAATTCACTTCTTCCTAATCATGTATTCAAATTGACTAAAGCTCTCTATGGCTTGAAACAAGCTCCTAGAGCTTGGTATGAAAGGCTTAGTTCCTTTCTTATTTTAAATAATTTTACCAAAGGCAAGGTTGTTACTACATTGTTTATTAAACATTTTGAAAATAATTTTCTTATTGTGCAAATTTATGTTGACGATATTATTTTTGGCTCTTCGGATGAATCACTATGTGAATCATTTGCCAAATGTATGAGTCATGAATTTGAAATGAGTTTAATGGGTGAATTAACTTTCTTTTTAGGATTACAAATCAAACAACTTAGTGATGGTATATTTCTTAACCAATCCAAATATACATTAGAATTGTTAAAACGATTTAACATGGATAATTCAAAAGCAATAAACACCCCTATGAGTATTGCGACTAAGTTAGATATGGATGTAAATAGTGAAAATTTCGATCAAAAAACATATAGGGGAATGATAGGTAGTCTACTCTACCTCACCGCGACTAGACCAGATATTATGTTTAGTGTAGGACTTTGCGCTAGGTTTCAATCTAATCCTAAATTATCTCATCTTAAGAGTGTTAAAAGAATACTTAGGTATCTTAAAGGAACTCCAAATTTAGGATTGTGGTATCCAAAATCTGAAAAATTCGATCTAATAGCTTATGCAGATACCGATTTTGGCGGATGCAGGATAGATAGAAAAAGTATATCCGGAACATGCCAATTTTTAGGACATGCACTTGTTTCTTGGACTTCCAAGAAACAAAATTCAGTTGCACTATCTACGGTGGAAGCCGAATACATTGCTGCAAGTGCATGTTGTGCACAAGTTATTTGGATGAAAAATACATTAGAAGACTATAGAATTTACTTTAAAAACATTCCCATAAAATGTGATAATACTAGTGCCATATGTCTTACTAAAAATCTAATTCAACACTCTAGAACTAAGCACATCGACGTTAGGCATCATTTCATACGCGATCACGTCCTTAACAATGATGTTGTATTAGAATTTATTGACATAAAGCATCAATTAGCAGATATTTTTACAAAAGCCTTAAATGAAGACTAATTTGAATTCATCCGAAGGGAATTAGGCATGTTAAATTGTCCCTAAAAGGAGCTTCACGAAAAATGACTCGTCCTTTTCCTTCTTTTGTGAATTTGATTTCTTCCTTCTTCTTCAATTCAAAATGATCCATTAAAATATAACTTATTATCTTGAGGGAAAAAGCTAAACAAAAGAGAGGAAGAAAAAATTTTTTTGCTTTCCTCCGCAGGATGCCAGCGGTGGCACCGCCAGATCCGGCGGTAGCATCGCCTGAGCGCTCGGGCGCCAGGCGGTGACACCGCTCGGTTTGGCGGTGGCACCGACCGAGCGACCCTTATTAACCCGAGGGGTTAGGGCCGGCGGTGACACCGCCCCCAACCCGAAGAAAAAGCTCTCAAAGCCCTCTCCCATTCCCCCTAACCCTCATTCTAACTCTTAGAAGCATTGGAGAAGAATTCTTGGTGGTCTAAGCTCTCCATCTCTCAACCTAATCTCCATAAGGTAACACTTGAAATCCCTCTTTTCTTTTCTCTTTCCCTTGCTTATTTTTCACAATTTCATCATCATCTTGTCTAGATAATGGCTCCTAAGAGATCAAAAGGAAAAAGAATTGAAGGAGATTCATATGACCATGATCTTTTTAGATCAAAAGAGGTAGCCCTTAGCTTTCCAAAATTTGAAACACGATGTATCCATAAGGGAAAATACGTTGATCTGGATGAACTAGAGGACTTAGAACCCATTAGGTGGTTTGCACACCTAGAAGCTCTACCTCTACTACAAATAGATGAATCAATCTATCCGCGGTTAGTTAGATTGTTCTATGCCAACCTATATGAGGACAACGATAGCCTAAGCACTTACCTTCTAGGAACACCCATTAGAATATTTGACAGCACTATTTGTGAGCTAATTGGCATAATTGAAAAAGATAGGGGATGCTATTTTAAATGTAAATGGGACGTCAACACAATAGGAGCAACCTATACCGAAGCCGCAGAAACAATTTTTGCAAATCCAAACCTTGGCTTCCTACCCAAGAGCTGTGAACACTTACTACCTTTCAACTCTAAAATTCTTCATCACATTATCACAAGTATCATATTTCCCAAACAATTTCATCTTGACGAAATAAGTCAAATAGAGATAAGTACCATGTATTGGATTATGACCGGTCAGCATAATTGTTTTAGGTACTCAATTCGGCAACACATGCAGGATATTATGGCTAAAGATACTATGTTGCCATATGGGAGGTTAATCACTAGATTTCTTCATGCCTATGACATTTGCATCCCACCCGATGAAGAATCTATTCAAAATGATCGATATAACATAATAAATAAAAACCTACTGAAAAGACTGAGGTGCACATTTAGCAATGGCATATGGGTTAGGCAGCCTAGAAGGACTGATCCAATTCCTCCACCAATAGAACACCCCGAAACACCAATTCTTATAGGAAATGAATCTCCTCCTCCTAGTCCCTTTGGCGTAGCACCTTCAGCTCCTGTTTCCTCCTCTGAAGATCTCATTATGGCGGAACTGTCTCAGATCAAATTCCAGCAAGATCAACTCAAATCACAACAAGAACAAATTCAAAATCAACAAGTTGAAATTTTGAAGACACTACGACAAATGAATGAAAAAATAGATATCATGTATCAGCACTGTGGATTACCTCCTAAGGATTAAATTGATGTATCTTTTTATTCTGTTCTGTTTATTTTTAACAACAAGTTCAAAGTTTGTCATTGCTTGAACGATAACTGATACTTCCTTTTAGATAACTACTGTTTTGATCTGCATAAATGATGATTTCTTTTGGATAAACTATTTCTGACAAATTTGAATGATGAATTTTGTTTACTATTAAATGCTAAACTTTTTTAATGATTCAATGATCATTTTTAGCGAATTCTATGATCATCAATTAGCTGGCTTGTCTCTTTTTGTTGATGACAAAGGGGGAGAAGTGATGACTTACACCATATCGATAGCATGACTTATATGAATTACAAAAACTTGTGTGACTTATATGCCTTGCAAAATCCTTGAAAATATCACAAGATTGATTGATCATATTGAAAGCATGCCTTACATCTATATCATGAAATTTATATTGAAAATCTCTATCTTCTATCGTAGTAAAATTCGTCCCTTATCATTTAACTTATGATTTTCATCGAAGTTTCATACTTACTATTGTTTAATGAGGATTACGATAAGCTCTATGGTTATAACTTATCGGGTTATGCTTGAATCCAATGGGATGGAATTCAAGTGTTTTTATCTTCTCATAATATGGCATATAGATAGGGGGAGTTATGTTTAACTCCGTCATCAATTGATTGTCATCATCAAAAAGGGGGAGATTGTTGAATCTTAGATTTTGATGATATGATCAATTGGTGGGTTAATTGATCTAATCCATATTATTGAGTTAAGTGTGTAGAATTAACTACGATAACCAAAAAACATAAAGCAAGGATACCGGAGTCAAGTTCGATGGACGTTTAAGAGTCCGAAGAATCATCGGAGATGCTGCCGGAACCAACCGAGAAGAAATCGGGAACCTGTCGGGATTTTCGGAAGTTCGCCGAAGAGATTGTCGGAGGTTCACGGAGATCACCGAGAAGGCTCGGCTACTCGTTAAAGTCATCACAAGTTCGGGAGCTTGATGGGAGTCCGTCGGAAGAAGTTCGTCGGAAAGCTCGCTGGAACAAGACTCGACGTTCGCGGTTGAAAACTTGCTTAGGATATGTTTTGTTATGTAGTTCACTTGTAATTAGGATTAGGATTAAGAGATAATCCTATATCCTGGTTAGGGGCCAACTGGGCCCAAAGTCAGATTTGGTTTGGGCTAAAATTAAGCCAAACCAGTGAACCGGAGAGCCAGGCGGTGGCATCGCCTGGCTCGGCGGTGGCACCGCCCAGCACCCGAGAGCTGGGCGGTGACACCTCCTGGGCTGGGCGGTTGCACCGTCCAGCACCCGAGCGCTGGGCGGTGGCACCACTTGGCTGGGCGGTGGCACCGCCAGCATCGGGAACATAAGAGAATTCAAATTTTTTGGAGCCCAAATTTGAATCCTCTTGAGGCCTATAAATACCCCTCAAGTCTCAGCTAAGAACACAACTCTTTGAGCAGCAAGTGATTGAGAGAAAAGTCTTAGAAGAGTCTTTGCCTTTCTTGTTTTCAATTTGCTAGAGAGTTCTCCTCCTTCTTTCTTGCTGAAAATTTGTAAGAGGTTGAACTGCTTGTAGAAGGTTGTAAGAGGGGTATTTGCCCTTCCATTTCAAGAGATTTGCTAGTGAAAGGTGGGAGCCTCATCGAAGAGGGGCCTCGCAAGTGGATGTAGGTCATTTGACCGAACCACTCTAAAATCGGCGTGATCTCTGGTTTGCATTTCGTTATTGCTATTTACATTACTGCAAACCTTCTTACATGCTTTAGTTCCTTATTACCTTTGCTGCGCAACTTTAAGAATATGCTTTCAAGTTAAGCTTTTCAAGTTCCGTTCTTATCGTATGAAAGATTTGTCGAAACCAACGTTTTAATCCGCTGCACTAATTCACCCCCCCCCCCCCCCCCTCTTAGTGCCGCTCCGATCCTAACATTCGAGAGTTCGTTGGAAGTCCGAACGTTCATCAGAAGTTCTATCGGAATTGCCCAAGAAGTCCTAGAGCTTACTAAAGAAGCTCATCGAAACTTACCAAGAAGATCATCATGAAGTCCAGGAGCTTTCCAAGAGTACGCTGGAACATTGTCGAGAGATCGTCGGAAGTTCGTCGGAAGCTCGCTAGAAGAAACCTTGACTTACGAACTTTGTTTAGCTTAGTAAATATCTTAAAATTTATAGTTAGCACATAATAGGGATTAGAATTGGGCCAACCTAATTAGGGGACAGTTGTGCCAAGTTTGGGCTATGTTGGTCCAAGAGGAAGGTCGAAACAATGACCAAACAAGTGAAACCATCGTGGCATAGTCTCCAAGACTATGTCAAGCGGTGGTACTGCCAGTCTGGGTAGTGGTACCACCTAGACTCAATCTTCGAGACTGTCTAGGCGGTGGTACCGCCCAATGTCAAGCTGCAGGCAGTGGTACCGCCCATACCCTGAAATTTCAGGGGTTTGAATTTTAGGCTCCAAATTTGAATCCATTTGAGGCCTATAAATATCCCAGCTATTCCTGCATGGATAAGCAAGAAATATTAAGCAAAACCCTGTGATTCTAAAGTTGTAAACCTTAGAAAGTTGAGTTCCCTCCTTCCAAAGTTTAGAGATGTTATGATCAAGAGCACTAAGAGGGGGGGGGGGGGGGGTGTGAATTAGTGTAGCAGAAAACTTTCGATGATTAAAACTGTGTTCATATAATAAAAATGATTTCAGTAAGAAAACCAATTTGAAAATTACTTTAACTTAAGATTAGGTGAAGTGTAGTTAAAGTAAAGCTATGGAGGCAGTTTGCAGTTAAGATAGAGAACATAATGTAAATGCAAACCGAGATTTAGAATGGTTTGGTCAATCTTGACCTACATCCACTTTTGACTTCCTCCTCTGATGAGGTCACCGATGTCCACTAGAGGCCTTCCTTCAATAGGCGAAGGCCAACCACCCTGGTAGGAATGGGGTCAGCACTAAGAGGGGGGGGTGAATTAGTATAGTGGTAAAATACATCTTCAAATTCGTAAAACTTCATACGTTGAAAATTGATTTCATAAATGCTTAACTTTGAAAGTAGTGTAAGAGTGTATTAAATGTAAAGCAAGTAAGGAGGTAAAGTGGTTTGCAGTAAAGTGAATTGCTCAAGACGAAATGCAAACCAGATTTTAGAGTGGTTCGGTCGTCGTGACCTACATCCACTTCGTTGATTCCTCTTCCGTCAAGGCCACCGGCATCCACTATCGATATTCCTTTAATAGGCTATTAACCTCCTTTTATACCCCTCTTCTCCTTTTCCTGGGTTTAGGAGACAACCCTTGCAAGCACTTATTCCTCTCTTATAGAATTCTAAACTTAGAGTGGAGGAGGGAATTTCTCAAGAGATTGTAGCAGTGTTTTCTCACTTTTAAATTCTTTGTGCTTGTATATGTTAACCAAGGATGAGAGGGGTATTTATAGGCTTCAAGTTTATTCAAATTTAGAGTCTAAAAATGTCTTATCCCAGGTTTCCTGGGTACTGGCAGTACCACTACCATTCTTGGGCAGTACTACCGTCGCAAGATCTGGTATTGGGCGGTACCACCACCGAACAAGGGTGGTACCACCACTGGCAGCACTGCTGCTAGTGGTACCACCGCCCAAAAATCCTGGGGTGTTGTTCCCCAAGCGGTGCCACCATCAGCTAGGGTTTCAACACCCTAGTTGGGCCTAGTTGACCCCTAATAGAGTTGGTGAGATTACCTCCCAATTACAACTCTAATTATGTGCTAACTACGATTCCTAAGAAATAATCTAAGCAAGATAAGTCTGGTTTCTTTCGGCGAGCTTCTGATGATCGTCCGGCAAACTTCCGACGATCTCTCGGCAATGTTCCGGCGGACTCCCGGCAAGCACCTGGACTTCACAATGATCTTCTTGGTGAGTTCCGATGAGCTTCTTTAGCAAGCTCTAGGACTTCTCAGTCAATTCCGGTAGAACTTCCGATGAACGTCCGGACTTCCGACGAACTCTCGAACTCCCAACGAAATTGCGTCCTTGACTCCGGGACTTCATTTTGCTTTATGCCTTACTATCGTAGTTAATCCTGCACATGTAAAACACACTTTGATCTAGACAATTAATACTAAGCATTAATCATGTTGTCCGGTATGTCATTAGTCCCTCGACGCTTCGTCCGATTCTTCGGCGTATCGTCCTCTCTTGTGGCCTATTGCCCAATCGGCCAGTTGACTACCGCAACTCCGATATTCTTGGAAAATATCCGTTCTTCTTGGCCCAATGCCCAAATCCATAGCCCAAAGCATTCTGTCAATACGTCGACCGATCCTCCGGCTCGACGTCCAATCTTCTGACATGTTTTCCTCCGGCACAACATGATTCTTCTTGCTTTAATTGTCTCATCCTGATCGAAGCATCCTGTGTTACTCAAAACGTAGATTAAAACATAAAAACTTATTAATTGGTTTCATCATCAAAATCCGAGATTCAACAATCTCCCCCTTTTTGATGATGACAACCAATTGATGATGGAGTTAACCTTAACTCTCGGAGTTTAAATAAACTCCCCCTATCAATATGTCATATTGATAGAACCTTAAATTTAAGCTAAATGTAAGTCATTACAAATTTTATCATGAATATTTACAACACGTGATCATGCTTAACTTGATCATACTTCTCCCCCTTTGTCATCAACAAAAAAGAGAAGTTCCTACTTTCAAGTGTTTGAGATATAAGTTCAAATCATTGCATGAAAAACATAATGTCAAGTTTTATCATCATGCAATTTGTAAGCTGAACATATTTGTTTTGCAATGTTCGAGCCAACAAGTGTTTGAAAAAGAAAGCAAGTTTTGCAATTTTACTTTTACTTTTACAAGCTTAATTTAGAGTTATGCAAGTTTGTAATTTTACTTTTCTTTGCAATATGCAAGATAGCATATTTTTGCATTTTCTGGAGATTTCAAGCTAGCAATTCTCGATGATGTTCAAGATAGCAATTTCTTCTCTTTTGAGAAGTGCGATTATTTTTGCTTCCTTTGCAAAAATGCAAGCTAACAAAATGTTATATTATTTTACAACATGGAACCTAACAATTTGATATGTTCAAGAAGCAATTTCTTTCTTCTCTTTTGAGAAGTGTAATTTTTGCTTTCTTGAATTGTGCGAGCTAGCATCTTTTATCTCCTTCTTTGTCATTATCAAAAAGAAGGGAAGACCCTTTATATTAATTTTCAGATTATGACAAAGGTAAAGTATTATCCCTTTTTCAATATATTTGTGCATCATCCTAGTTTTAAATTAAAACATGCACAATTCCAAAACATTACATTTGTATCCTTACTTTATGCATTATTCAAATAAATTAATCACTATGGGCATATCATACATGATATTCAAGCATTCATGATACGTCATTTTGGTAACAAATCATAGCATTTCAAATCATGATGGTATTAATTTTATCAAATTACATCCTACCATGCATGATCAAAACTTCTCCCTATTTTATCATTATAAACAAGAAAGAAGAAGGGGGGAGTTAATGCATAACAAAACTCAAGTTATAAATTATCAAGATGTCAAGTGGCATATCATGGTTAATTTGATTGCATCCTTTTTAGTGAATACCAAGAAGAGTCATAGTATGAAAAATCTTGATTCATAGAAAAATTTCAAGTATCAAATATCGAGAGATGAAGATGGTGATTCATATAAAAAATATCATAAGTTATGATCAAGAGAAAATCAACATTTATCATCAAATCATTTAACTTGTCAAATCACCATAGTCACTTTTAAGAGATTCATAAAAATGATACAAATAGATTCATTATTCTCCCTTTTTGAAAAATCGATAAAGTAGGAAAAAATAAATTCTTAAACCTTGCCTCTTTTTAGTTGTTTCAATTTATTTGATTCAATTCATAGAATCATGCCGTTTTCATTTATACCAAATGAAAACAAGCATCATCGTTTAAAAATGAAACTTTCAATACACTATAAATCATCAAGCATAATTTCATAATATAAAATTATCAAGTAAGATACAAAGCCGTTTACCATTTTCATTACGTTTTATATCATTATGTCTTTAAAATAACAAGTATTATTGTATTAAACATAGAGCATTTTCATTTAAAATAAAAATAAAAAGCAATACGGAAATCATCAACATGCGCATTATTACTTCATTGCATCATTAAAGCCTCAAGCATGATTTCATAAGGCTTAAATCATTTTTCAATCAAAATCGAAAATCATCAAGGAGAAATTTTTTAAAAACACACATAGGATTATCATTACATTTAAATCTAATGTTTTATTATATTTTTATAAAACATACAATTTTCATGATTATTTTTTAAATCACTAGAAAGGTAAGCATGATAAAATTTTATTTTTACATTTTCATTACTTCATAAAATATGTAATTAAAAAAATTTATATAATTTTCTTAACCTAAATTAAAAATAATTCATGAAAAGCATCATGTAATTTCAAAGTAAACTAGGGGCATTTTGATTACCTCATCGTCGAAAGCTGTTAAGGCGTAGTTTGCCACCTCGCCTTTGTTGATTTTCTCCTCATTTTCGGATGAGCTCGATTCATCTTTTAGCAACTTCTTCTTGCGTTCATAGCAAGTAGTTCTGTTCTTTTTGCTCTTTAATTTTTGTTTCATGAACTTTTTAATTTTTTTAGTGAGGAGTTCAAATTCATCATTACTTGAGCTTATGCTCGAGTGGTCTTCGATTGTTCTTAGTCCGAAATTCTTCCTGTTCTTTGGAAGGTGGTCCTCAAGTTCTTTACATGCATTGTACATTATTTTATAGGTCATTAGAGTCCCGATAAGTTCTTCAATCAAAAAAGTATTTAAATTTTTTTATTCTTATATAGTTGTTATTTTCGAATCCTAATTCTTAGAAAGCGATCGTAAAATCTTGTTAACGAGTTCAAAATTCGAAAAGCATTTGCCAAGAGTTTTTAAACCATTAACGACATCCGTAAAACAGATGTACATATCAACAATGGTTTCGCTCGACTTCATTTGAAAAAGTTTAAAATCATGCATTAAAAAGTTGATTTTCAAATCTTTGACTTTGCTAGTGCCTTCATGTGTGATTTCGAGAGTGTGTCATATGTCAAAAGTCATTTCGCACATAGAAACCCGATTAAACTCAGTTTTATCTAAGACGCAAAACAAGGCATTCATAGCCTTTGCATTTAGAGAAAAAGTCTTCTTCTCCAAATCATTCTAATGGTTCATTGGAAGAGAAGAACTTTCAAAACCAAATTCGACTATGTGTCATAAATCAAGATTCAATGAAAGCAAGAAAACTCTCATTCGAGTTTTCTAATAAGTGCAGTCCGTCCCATTTAAAAAGGGAGGACGAATGAGAGAGTGACATTCTTGAAAGCCGAAAAGAGCCATTTCTATTTGGGTGTTAAACCAAATATGAAAACGAGGCTCTGATACCAATTGTTAGGAATGAGGTCGGCACTAAGAGGGGGGGTGAACCAGTAGTAAAATACATCTTCAAATTTATAAAACTTCATATGTTGAAAATCGATTTTAGAAATGCTTAACTTTGAAAGCAAAGTAAGAGCATATTGAATGTAAAGCAAGTAAGGAGGTAAAGTGGTTTACAGTAAAGTAAATTACTCAAGACAGAATGCAAACCAGATTTTAGGGTGGTTCGGTCATCGTGACCTACATCCACTTCACCGATTCCTCTTCCGTCGAGGCCACCAGCATCCATTATCGATCTTCCTTTAATAGGCGAAGATTAACCTCCTTTTACACCCCTCTTCTCCTTTTCCCAGGTTTAGGAGACAACCCTTATAAGCACTCACTCTTCTCTTACAGAATTATAAACTTAGAGTGGAGGAGGGAATTTCTCAAGAGATTGTAGCAGCATTCTCACTTTTAAATTATCTATGCTTATGTATGTTAACCAGGGATGAGAGGGGTATTTATAGGCTTCAAGTTGATTTAAACTTGGAGCCTAAAAATGTCTCATCCCAAGTTTCCTAAGTACTGGTGGTACCATCATTATTCCTGGGCGATACTACTACCGTAAGATCTGGTACTGGGTGGTACCATCGCTGGCAGCACTACTGTCGATGGTACCACCGCCTAGCCTGGGCGGTACCACTTCCCAGAAATCCTGGGGTGTTGTTCCCCAGGCGGTGCCACCGCCAGTTAGGGTTTTAACACCCTGGTTGGGCCTTGAATCCGGCCCAAACCAATCCAACTTTAGACCGAGTTGGCCCCTAACAGAGTTGATGGGATTATCTCCTAATCACAACTCTAATTATATGCTAACTATGATATCTGAGACATAATCTAAGCAAGATAAGTCTGGTTTCTTCCGGCGAGCTTCTGACAATCTCTCGGCAATGTTCCGACGGACTCCCGGTAAGCTCCTAGACTTCACGACGATCTTCTTGGCGAGTTTCGATGAGCATCTTTAGCAAACTCCAGGATTTCTCGGTCAATTCCGATAGAACTTCCGACAAACTCTCGAACTCCCAATGAAATCACGTCCTTACTCCGGGACTTCATTTTGCTTCATGCCTTGCTATCGTAGTTAATCCTGCACATGTAAAACACACTTCGATCTAGACAATTAATACTAAGCATTAATCATGTTGTCTGGCATGTTATTGGTCCCTCGACGCTTCGTCCGATTCTTCGACGCATCGTCCTCTTTTGCGACCTATTGCCCAATCGGCCTGTTGACTCCGCAACTCCAATATCCTTAGCGCAATATCTGCTCTTCTTGGCTTGATGCCCGAATGCATGGCCCGAAGCCTTTTGTCGATATGTCGACCAATCCTCCAGCTCGACGTTCAATCTTATGACATATTTTCCTCCGACACAACATGATTCTTCCTACTTTAATTATCTCATCCTGATCGAAGCATCCTGCGTCAATCAAAACATAAATTAAAATATAAACACTTATTAATTGGTTTTATCATCAAAATTTGAGATTCAACAAAAACATGATTAAGTTGTCAATGAAAAACATGATATTTTCATATTGTGGCTTAATTACTAGGCTAATATATGCACATGACATAGTCATTCTACTAAATAAAGAAATTATGAAACTAGACATATTCAACATTATCAATAGAAACTTATTAAGAAGATTAAGATACATAGTAATGAATCATGTTTGGACTAGATTACTTAGGAGAACTAATCCTCCCCCACTTAAGCTAGAACCAAATATACCTATACATATGGGAAGTCAATCTCTCCCTACTAGTCCCTTTGAGATAGCACCATCCTCATCTGCTGATTCCAATAGCAACTCGACTAGATCAAATTGAACTTTGTTAGGATCAAATTTTAACTGAGATATAACACATTCATGCTCAGTTTAATATGTTATTTAGGCATTTTGGATTATCACTACCTAAGTAGTTTATATATTTCTCCTCTTTGTTGATGACAAAGGGGAGACGTCGATTGTTTCTTAATGTGTTCATTGTTTTATATTCTTTGGTCTTATACTCTTTGATGTTATAATGTACCTTTTAAATGTCTTGCACTCCTTGATGTTATAATGTACTTTTTAATGTTTTACACTCTTTGATATTACGATGTACTTCTTGATAATATTATGATGATATATATATATAATACTTTTGATATTATGTTGATGCAATGCATATAAAGTATAAAATGATGAATTTTACAAAAAAAAATGATTAAAATTATTTCGACTTGAATTCTAAAGTTATCATTTTCTGAATTCAAGTTTGCATTATCTCAATATGGCATTAGGGAGAGTTAAGTTAACTCCATCATCAATTGGTTATCAACATCAAAAAGTGGGAGATTGTTGAATTTCATATTTTGATAATAAAATCAATTGATGAATTTACAATCTAATCCATGTTTTGAGAAAAGTAAAAGTAATGCAGGACTAACTATGATATGAAAAGGTAAAATAATTAAAGCAAAAAATCAAAAGTTAGGTTGGAGTTAAAGGTTGGGCATCGGGTTGAAAGAATCAAATGTTGCGTCAAGATCAGACGTTGTAGGAGTCAACATGTTAATGGATTGGGCGATACACCAAAGGTTCGAGTGATGCACCGGAAGTTCGTCGGGAGCTCGAATGAACAAATGATAAGCCGGACAACTTAGATTTACTATTTTATAATTATCTATCTTAATCATCATAGTTAGGTCTTAATTTGAGGTAGGATTAGGTGTAAGCTTACTAACTCAATTAGGGACCAATTAGACCTGAATTAGGACTGAATTGGACCTACTATTTGACCCAGTTAGTGACCTGGAGCTACGTCAGGCAGTGGCTCTACTAGGGCTAGCGGTGGAACCAATTGAGGCTCGGCCTCGTAGAACTTGTGCGGGCGGTGGTACCGCCCATATTAGGCGATGGTACCGTCAATAGTTAATATTGTCAGGTGGTCGTACCGCGTTATTAGGTATGGTACCGTTAGAGCCCAGTTTCCAAGGCTCTATCAAGCGGTCATACCGCTCAAACTGGAGGTAGTACCATTAGTTGTCAGAGGAGCAGGCGATTGTACTGCCTAGTACTAGCGATGGTACCGCTAGTATCCCGAAAACCCGAGATGAGACACTTTTTTGCTCTATTTTTGAAATCATTTTGGACCTATAAATATCGTAATCTTTTATGCTTATAAAGTATGAAAAAGTGAATAAAAGTTGAGATTCATAGTTGTAAAAGTCTTGAAAAAGTGCTAAGTGTCCTTTTCCTAAACCTATGAAAAGAAAAAAGAATTATAAGAGGGTAGTTGGTCTTCGTCCATTGAATGAAAATTATTAGTGAACATTGATGACCTCGACAGAAGAGGAATCGAGAGTAGACGTAGGTCACGACGAAAGAACCACTATAAACTCGGTTTGTATTTCTGTTTATTGTTTTATGCTATTACTTTCTTAATTTCTTAGTTTACTTACTTTAAGTCAATCACATTTTCAAGAAACTTAGTCAAAAATGAAAAATAACACATAGTTCACAAGTTGAGTATTTCATAAAAATATCAAAAAAAATTAAAATGAAAACCAATGACATATATTCATTTGGGTCAATTTAAATCTTTTCTAAAATTTTCATCTAGTCCTTCTATTCAATGTACTATTTTGGATTTTGGGTAAAATTTGCATTGCATTTTAGGAAATATTTTCTATGACCCAAATTTTTATTAGGTAATTTGGACTAATTTAGAAGCTCAAATATCAAAAAATATTATATGAATCCATGATATTTTTACAGAAATGAAAAAAAGAGTGGTAAAAAAAAATGACACATAGCTCACAAGTTGAATAATTCATAAAAATATCATTTCTTAACATAAAAAACCAGTGATATATGCCCATTTGCATTTATTTAAGTTTTTTTTTAATTTTCAGGTCTATTGGACCAGTCCTTCTATTTTATCCCATTATTTTTTTATTTTGAGCAAAAATAATACATCGTATACCAGAAAATATTTTCTCTAGCCCAATTTTTTACCAAATGTTTTGGACTAATTTAGAAGCTTAAATGTCAAAAACAACATTGCATGGGTCCATGATATTTTTGTGGAAATAGAAAAAATTTGACTAAAAATAAAAAATGATGTATAACTCACAAGCTGAATAATTGTAAAAGAATAAAAAAAATCTAAAATAGAAAAGTAGTGTCATATATCCATTTGGGTCCAATTTAAGCTTTTCATAAAAAAGAAATTAGATATATTGGTCCAGTCCTTTTATTATGTGATAGATTACTTTTGGATTATGGGCAAAACTAGTATCACATATTAAGGAAATATTTTCTCAATCCCAAATCTTTACCAAATATTTTGAACCAATTTAGAAGCTTAAATATTAAAAAACATTGCATAGATCCATGATATTTTTATGAAAATTAAAAAAAGGTCAAAAATAAAAAATGACACATAGTTCACAAGTCGAATAATTCATAAAAATATCAAAAAAAAATTCTAAAATAGAAAACCAGTGACATATGCCATTTGGATCCAATGCAAACCTTTTCTAAAATTTTTTAAGTCTATTAGACCAGCCCTTCTACGCAATGCACTATATTTGGATGTTGGAAAAAACTAGTGCATCATATATTAGGAATTATTTTCTCTCACCCAATTTTTTATCATATATTTTGGACCAATTTAGAAGATTAAATGTCCAAAAATATTGTATGGATCCATGTTATTTATGTAGAAATGAGAAAAAATTGATCAATAATTGAAAATGATAAATAGTTCACAAGCTGAATAATTTATAAAAATATCAAAAAAATTCCTAAATGGAAAACCAATGAAAATATCAAAAAAAATCTAAAATATAAAAACACTAGAAAATGTCCATGTGGATTCAGTGTAAAGATATCCTGAATTTTAAAATTTTTTGACAAGTCATGCTATGTGATGCATTATTTTTTTATTTTGGCCAAACATCTCATATAAGGAAATATTTTTTGAGGGCCAAATTTTTATTCAGTGTATGTGACCTAATTAGAAGCTCGAATAATAAAAAAATATTACATAAGTGCATGAATTTTTTATAAATATTTTAAAAAACTAAAATAGAAAATGCACACTTATATAAGAACTGAATAATTTATAAAAATATTTAAAAAAATTAAATAGAAAAAAATTCCAACAGTATCCTCTATGTTTCAAGATATTTTTTCAAATCTTACTATAATGCACTATTTTTGGGTTTTGGTCAAAAATAGTGCATCACATATTAGCAAATATTTTTTGATGATGAAATTTTTATCAAGTGTTTGAGACATAATTAGGATGTCAAATGTCATAAACTATTACATAAGTGCATGATATTTGACTATAAATAAGCAATGAATTATTACTCAATTTACTCTTTCAAATAGAAATGACACGCTCAAATGTTCTGTTTTCAACAATATTTACTCAAGCATAGTGTCATGCACATTAAAAAATACTTTTTACTATCTTTAAATACTGAAATATATCCATGGTTTGCAAATTCTATCTGCATAGTGTGATATACATTATAGAAATGCTCTTTACATTATCAAAACTTTAATTATTTGTATAATTTTAAAATATAAAAAAAATTTGGAGAATCGTATACTCCACAAAATTGAACCTGTATAATGACATATTGTATAAGATTTATAAGGTCATCTGTACAATTTTGACAGAAGATATCGACAAAATTGAACTTTGCAATTTACAATCAAAACCACTTTAAATGCCGAGAAAAATGACACAAGATATCCAAACAGTAAATGGTCGATATATTTTATAAGGAATATAGAATAATCATTCTTGGAATATATAAAAGTTATTAATTAGTTAATTAATCAATGATAAACTATTTATGATATTTCATAATATTTATAGTAACTTACAATACAACTTGGTTTGGACAGACTATGTTTTTTGTATGACCATCCCTTTGATTTGATGATTGGCATAATTCTATGATGTAATAATTTTATATTTATATCACTCATATTATCAAATGATATTATTGATATTATTGTATTAACTATTTTCGAATGCAATGTGAGAATAGACCATGTTTACAATCTTAGATATTCTATTCATTTGATATCTTAAAGAACGATATGTGCTCACAAAACCATCACTATCAAATATCAAATACATGTTAGGATAAAATCATATTATACAAAAAAAAATGATATAATAATTTATAAATGATATACCTAATGTAAGTTACCTGCAATACAGATAGGTAACCTTTTAAATAACCAACTGTTGGAATCTTATTTCTTTTGAATCTCCATATTCTCTCTATCACTATTAGAATCATCTCAAAAAGAAATGAATGAACTATTGTTAGTCAATTATACTTCTTTAAAATTTTTAAATCATCAATGGTTGATAGTAAGAACCACTGCAATCTGTAGTTGCTTTAACAAAATAATATATAGATAAAAATATATAACATATACATCTTACAAAAGTTTATCTTTGATTCCTTATCATCACTTATATGTAAATTTATCATCAATATTTCTAAATCCCTATAGGTTAGTCCTTCAAATAAAAAGTACTTGTGATCTATAAACCTTTAAATCAATGACTTTCTCCGGTATTTGATAGATTAAATAGAAGAGATATATTAGAAACAAAAAGATAGAGCTACTCCATTTGTTAGGAACTTATTATTCTCATACCATCATTCTATAATTGCTAATATTAATCCATGAAATATGAAAATATCAAGGATATTCTGATCAAATATAATAATCCTTATAATATCCAAGTGATAGTGGCTTGATGATAATGAGACTAATTTTACTTGACTATATTTCATAGGTTCCACAAAGAAGCGACGAAAATGATCTATAAAGCTTTATCCTAAAACTATCAAACCAAAATGGCTTCTTGATCCATCTTTATCATCAGAATGACCTGATCTGTAAGTACCATTAAATGAAACTACCAAGATAAATTTAAAAATTATCAATAATAATTAAACAAAAATTAAATAGAACTTTATAAAAATAAAAGCATATCTATGCTTAAATTAATATTCTTGCTAATTGGTTTTAGACATTCTATGCATATAATAAATGTTTAATGACATGATTATTTCTTGTTTAAAGCTAAGAGGGATTAGAGTTAATAATTCATAAAAAATTATCTAACTAGAGAAAACATGGAGACAATTAAAAACCTGACACGCTATTCAGATACTAAAAAATCCATAAACATATCAAAACAAATTAAAATAAAATATCAGTAACATATGTCCACAAGTGTCCTATTGAAAGCTATTTTAAAATTTTCAGATCATTTTGAAAAGTTCATCTATGTGATGCATTATTTTTTATTTTTTCTAAAAAATAATGCAACACTTATTATAATTTTTTTTAGACCAAATTGTTTACATATATCGTTGATCTATTTAAAATCTCAAATGTGAAAAAAGTATTACATAAATGGATTATAATTTATTAGAAATATAAAAAAAAATGACAACTATTCAAATGCTAAAAAATTATACCAAAAAAATAGAAAACTATATATATATATATATATATATATATATATATATATATATATATATATATGTGTGTGTGTGTGTGTGTGTGTGTGTGTGTGTGTGTATACATATATATATATATATATATATATATATATATATATATATATATATATATATATATACATATATATATATATATACATATATATATATATATATATATAAGTGTCCTATTTAGAGTATTTTCTAAAAATTTTATATCATTTTGAATAGGGCATTGGGGAGATACACTATTTTTTATTTTTCTTCAAAAACAGTGCATTACCTATTAGATTTTTTTTAGATATATATATATATATATATATATATATATATATATATATTGTTGACCTATTTAGAAGCTCAAATGTGATAAATACATTATAACTTGTTAGAAATATAAAAAAATAAAAAATAAAAAAATGACACATTATTTAGATGCTTAAAAATTTATAAAAATATCAAAAAATCTTTAAAATAGAAAACTAGGGACATATGTTTATAAGTGTCCTATTCAAAGCTGTCCTAAAAAATTAAAATAATTTTGAATAGTATATCTATTCAATTCACTATTTTTAAATTTTTTAAAAATTATGCATCACCTATTAAAAAAATTTTCTCTAAATCAAAATTTCTATATATATTGTGGACCTCTTTAAAAGCTTAAATGTGAAAAAAACATTATATGGATAAATAATAATTTGTTAAAAATAAAATAAAAAATATAAATATAGCACACTATTCTAGATAAAAAAAATATTTTTATAAAAATACTAAAAATATTGATAGTAAAACAATAAGTTTTCATAATATTGTTTAGAATAGTAAAGACCCATACAACCTTAGAACCCTAGCTAAATAACAAACTAAATTTTGAATTTTTTAGTAAATATTTATACAGAAATAAAAACATACATTAAAGAACCCTCGAAGCTCTATTGCAAATAACATTGGTCGACATTGTAATCTTGGAACCCTAGAAACTAGAAATGCTCGAACCCTAGAACTCTTCCTATTGCCGGCAACGACAGAATAGAAGTTTAAAGGAATTAATGTTGCCAATATTGAAACTCGATCTTAAAAATAATGACACATGAAGTCGACAATAATATTTGGAGGTTATAGCGTATACCGAGATAATTACAATAGAATAAGAGGTGATTGAAGATGAAAGATTATATAGCACAAATTGCATCGATTAGTAAATGTAAAATAGGGATATATAGTGTATGAGAAAAACATCCATTCAAATTAAATTAATTTTTTTATCCGATTTAATCTTATATGGACTTAAGTGATTTTTTAATATTAATATTATCTTTTTAAAAAATAAGAGCATTGGTTATGTATTTTTTAAAATAAGAACACTCTACGAGACAAAGCCAAACTTAAAGAATTTTTCAAAAATTTACTTATATATAATAATAATAAAATAAATAATAAATTGACTGACAAATTATGTCAAGAATTTGGTTTTCCAAAACTTTCCTGAGGATGCTTAATAAGCTGGCTTCTATTAGCCTGTTGTCCCGGTGCGAGCCATCGTAGAAGCTCGGAAATTCCATGTGCAATGGCATTAATGCTCCCATGAACTCACGTAATCGTGACGAATGAAGAAATGTGGACATCCTCAACTGCGTCTCCGACCTTTTGCCTCCATACTTGGCGTGGTCAGAAAATGATTATTGTAATTAAAAGTCCAAACAGAAGCTGAGATGCCGTGCTACAATCGAAGTGCCGAGGTAGAATTTAATTAGTAAGGTGGAGCTCCTGAATAACTTACAGTAAAAGACGATGTAAGCTTATGTGAGTGGTCTGATAGTCCAGAAAGAGAAGAAAGAAAAGAATTTATTCTTTATAGTTAAAAACTTTATAATCAATTAAAAAAAATATATATTTTTTATAATCAAACTTTCTTAACCATAAAATATTATCCGATTCAACAAATCTTATTGTTTCTTATCACATTGATGTTCACATGTTGAGTTTTAAATGATAGTTATGTTCCATAATTGGAAAAGAGAGCTGATGCAAATAAATTGGTGGCAATCCAAACTGGCTGGAAATTGGAAATTGAGTTTGATGATGAATTTTCTGTTAAGATTTTGTATATAGGAGTATATGGAGTGACTGGTACGTGCATTACGGTGGCAATAAATCAAATAACATGAGATCAATCAATTGTCTATACATGTCGATCAAATTATTACTAGTTACTAAATTTCCTCTACTGCAATTTAATGCTTATGGAATTGATTTCCCAAGAAAGGTAATCTTTAGTTAGCAAGAATTAAATCATTCTTTCTTAATTCTATTATTTCTTTGGATTGACATGATTGCAAAGCTATTTTCTTTGGATTAGCACTGTTAGATTGATACTTATGCAAATCGAAATAGGGAAAAGAAAATTTTTCATTTTCTTGCATAAAATTTACATGTGTTATCCTTTTTGGAGGTTGATTCCCTATCACTTGAGTTCCTTTTATCTTGGCCGGTTCATAGCATCATATGTTTGTCAGTGCAAACAACCCAAGAATGTGGAATTTGATTGCATGTCCAAATTCTTTTTTATTGCATTGCCCAGTAATTCATTTCTCATGCCACAGTTTCCTCACTATGCCAGGTTGTATGCATCGGTGGCCAGCAGAGAAAGCAGATGCAACAACTCACAAGATGGAGTAGGAAACATTGCTGGACCAAAACAGAGTGGATGATTTGTCATGCTTGGTCCTCATGTACTTCAATCCATACGGTTTGCAGTATTTCCAATGGTATTAGAATAGATATATTTATGTGAGAATTCATTTTTCACTATAATTGATCATCTGTTTTTCATATGAACTTTATCTTGCACGAATTTTCCAAAAAAATTCAACATTTTAGTTTTTTTTCAGAAAATACTATTTATTTTTAGAATTCTCTAACGCCATCTTTTTTTTCTTATCTAATGCTTGAAGTACCCTAGACAGCACCAATTTTTTTTCCCTCCTTTTTCATATGGACTAATCTATAGGAAACTAATCTTGTTATAATGTTTTTACACCATGTTATAGTGTTTTTAACAATATTAGAAAAAACACTGTAGCATATTACAAAAATGTTATAATATTTTTTACAGCGTTGCATTAGTTTCTTTGTATCACTGAAAATATTATAATATAATATAAAAATATAAACATATTATTTTTATAAAATTTATATAAAAATATTATGTTATAGTATTTTTCAATAATAATAGAAAAATATTGTAACACAATACGAAAATACTGTGTCATTTTTTATAATATTACACATTTTCCTAGCATTACTGAAACCATTGTAATACAATGTAAAAACACTATAGATCTATTCGCCCTATGTTTTTATAATAATTCTACTATTACTAAAAATATTATAACATAATATAAAAATACTATTATTATATCTATTCATCCTATGGATTGATCATACTTTAATTCAATAATAGTATGATTTTGCAGACAATATTTGAACGAAACTTTCTCTAACTTCTAATCCAACTTACTTTTGAACTGCATCTGATCTGGTCGACTTAGAGCCAATAATGGAACAATACATTCAAACGAAAACAGTAAAAACTCGAACACCACTTGCAGAATCATTTGCTGACGCAAAACAAGAATTGATTTTGATCAAATCAGACTGCATGGGTTTGCTTGTGGAACCGCTCACTCCTCTCCTGTTACATGGTTTGATACTAGTCACTATCAACCAAAATTCATCAATGAAAACTAAAACTAGGGATTCATCTAAAACAGAAGGAGACTCTACTTAATAGGAAAAGGAAGGAAGAATGATATTTCAACTATTAAGCATAAAAAGGTATCATTAAGGAATTATGAAAATAGAAGTGTGCCTCTGGAAAAAAAATAATTTTTTTTTAAAAAAATTTATCCAATTATTTTTATATAAGATTGAGTTATCATTTTTTATTATATGATACGAGAGGGAATTCAACTTATCATGGTGGAATCTGATTTTTAAAGTTTTGATAGATATTTTGAATAGAAAATGTGCCCCTTCTTATTCTATCCTAAAGATATTTATAGTTTGCTATTAAACATGCTCATAAAAAGGGTAACCTATTGATTAACTCTGATCTTCTGCTGTCGACTTCTATTGTTTTGGAAAGTAATACATTGTGAGATAAGTAATGCATAGCGAGAAAATAAAGGAGCAACTATATACGAAGCGTTCGCATGCGCGTGCGATGCGAACTGCGTCCAACTTGGGCGGATATGCGTATTCTCGCCGTCCTAGTCTCTTCTCGCACAACTAACGGCGCCACCACGCCGTTATTTTTATTAATATTTTCTACCCTTTAGTTTCACCCGTTTATATACCTGTCTTTCCATTGGAAATGACGTGGCTCCACACGCAATCAGATCTTTCAACTCACAGGGTGGCGACGAATGGTCAGTTGGCATGGTCGTACCAGACGACCCGCCGACTACCCAAATTCCACGAGACCACCATCATCATCATCATCTACCGGTCACGAGTAATCAGACGGCTCCAGTTCCACGCAGTTCTCGCAGGTTAACGCGTTACACGATTTAATCCTCAAGTACCGTTGTGGCAACGGAACACCCCCGCCCACAAACCCGCAGACCCACCGCCCATGTCCTTCGCCCTTTATCACTTTCTTGGCGTAACATTTACCCCCAGACGACCTTTCTCTTCAACAGAACGATCTTGTATTATATTATTACAACGGAGGGGAAGATCGCCACATACCTCGGCATCGAATCCCCAAATCTCCTCCTCCTAGCGAATAGGTGATAGAATGAGATCGGAGAAGTAGAGTAGACTGTTCGGAGATATCTTCTTGATCCTTTCTTCGGCTGCTGTGTTTCATCAATCAGAGAAGGGGAAGACGAAAGGAGATTAGGGTTTGTATTTTGGGAGGAGGAGGAAAGGATGGGCGGAAGGGGTTGGGAGAGGATGCAGACGGTGCGGCTGGGTGGCGCTGGGGCGGCGTCAGCGGGGGTGGCGTCGAGGAGGAGAGAGGCGGCGGAGCTCCGGCAAGTGTCGTCGCAGACCGTGCGGCTTGGCCGGGTGCAGCCCCAGGCTCCCAGCCACCGCACCATCTACTGCAACGACCGCGAGGCCAATAACATCGCCAGATTCAAGGTCTGAGGATCCTTCCCCGGGATCTAGTTCATCTTTTTGCGTTTTTTGGTTCTCATGTTTCTGCCTTTGATCGGACTCACGCTGTAGGAAGCATGGACTATTTTGATGTCTTGTTGGTGTTTTTTAGTCGACAAGAATTTTGGGCTTGGACGATGAACTGAATCCCAACTTCTAACTTCAGTGTTAGATGCAGGGAATTTGAATTTAATAGTGTTATGTTCTCATGGTTTTCATTGAGAAAAATATCAATGCTGATTTGGGTCTTATATCTGTGGGATTCAGAGCAGATTATATGCCCAACTGGAGCTTGCTCCGTGCAAAATTAGAAGGTAGGTCTAGGTATGTAATTACTGCAGAGACTTAAAAGATCATATTATTTCCTGCTGGTGAGAGAAAACGAAGATTCTTGAGTTATCGTTAAGCAGTAGAATTACTGCTGAACTCTCATTTAGTTGAAATTAGAACCTGGCTCACAATCTAGTTCAACTTTGCTCAAGTCTCAAGAAGGAAAAATCTAACTATTCATTTTTGGTCCTCTATCTTAGGTTAGCGTCTTCATGTAAGGCCCACAAAAGCTATGCAAGCCACCAGACAAAAAAAAGGTGTTCTTCTAACATGAGTCCTATGGTAGCTGCTCCTTTATAATTTCTATAGCATAACCAACTTTCTTGTCTGAAGGAGTGTTAGAAGTGCTGCAATTCCTAAGAGTGGCTTGACTGTGATGACTCTGGGAGAAATCATAGGCTTGTTGTAAATTTTATATTTTTGGTCTAATTAAGGAGCCTTGGCTTTATCAGAATAAGTGGCTGGTTAATTCCTACGGAGTGTTGACATTAGTTAACTTAATGAAAAATATTTCTTTGGATGGTTGACCAAATTATTTCTTTATTAGATTTCCTTTTTGTCTCTTCCTAGGTTGTTGGGATTGAGATCCTGTTCGTATCCGTGAGTTATCTTATTTTTGGAGTGGAATGGACCAGGTCATATCTCACTACTTTATGGTTGTAATAGAACCAATATAGGACATGAAATTCTCGGAATAGTGAATAAAATAAGAAATATATGTTGATCGACTGATGATCTTTAGAAAATAATAGTTGAAATCTGTAAGTAGAATGCCTTTTTTTTATACAAGTGTTACTTCTGCGAGGCAAGATTCAACGTGGAAATTAAAAAAAATTGTTCACTAAGTGAAGTACTTATGCTAAATTTAATGAAGATCTTGTTGTTGGTTGCTATTTTCAGTGATTGTATGTCTACTACTTTGGGGAGGAAAAAGTTGCTGACATAAGAGGATTTGCCTGATTGAAGTAGCTAAGGGGTCCTTGGCATGATGTCAATGAGCAACTTGATGAAAGTGGGTCAAACAGGCTGCTTAAGAAAGGGAAAAGTGGAGATGTAGGAGGCCTAAATTGAGATGATTGTGTGAGATGGATAGATTTTAGCCTTAAACTAATGTTAAATAGATAGGTACTGTTAGATGTACATTTAGTAGGAGGCCTAAATTGAGATGATTGTGTGAGATGGATAGATTTTAACCTTTAACTAATGTTAAATAGATAGGTACTGTTAGATGTACATTTAGGATAATGTTAAATGAATCAAAATAATTGTGCTTAGGATGTTGATATTGTCATCAGCCAATTGAATGCTTTATATATATATATATATATATATATATATATATATATATATATATATATATATATATATATATATATATATATATATATATATATATATATACAAGGTTCACATTTTTCTATCATACTGGCGTACCGAGCCTTGCTTGATACGGTATGTAACGAGGTGTACTAAGCGGTATGCCTAAAATAGGCATAAAACGCTCCAAAAATACTTGAAAAATAGAAAATAAAATTTGGATAGAGTTTTTAAGTTAGAAATAAATATATATTTAGTATAGTTTTAGCAAATCTAATTTAAATTAGGTAAGAATAGTGTAACATCTTTTTCGGGCTTTGAGTTTAGGAGAGTGGATCCAATCCACAAATTGTTGCTTTGTTGAGTTTAAGAGAGTGAAAATGTAAGAATAAGAGAGAGATTATGAGTAAAAATAAGTTTAAGTAAGTGTGAGAATGAAATGAATCGAAAGAGGGAGGAAGAAAGGGTTTAAAAACCCTTTAGGATGCCTCCAATGGTTAAATTGACCATTTGAAAATAGATATAAAATGGTAACAGTCGGTTTCGATCGTTATCGCTTGGTACAGGCCAGTAAAGGTTGAAATCGATCGGTACTGTTCGGTACAGGTCGGTAACGATCGAAATTGCGACCGATAGAGTCTTGTATCGCTAGATATGGGGCCAAAAAATTGGTACCGCTCGGTAGCGGGCGGACCGTGTGTCGAAGGGCTATCGAACTGGTACATATTGGGCGGTATGAAATTATAATCCTTGTTATATATATATATATATATATATATATATATATAAAATTTTTAGATGGATGTCCAGGGAACTGAAGGAACACAAACCTTATATGTATAGGTGTAACAGGATGCATGCAAAGTACACACTAAAAAGATTTGTACTTTGGCTGCCACTAATCCTAGAAGTTTGGGCTTTTATAAGGAGCCCAATCTATAATTATGACATTTGTACTCACCGTAAGCTGGATTAGGGTTGACATGTGAACCTGAACCCACGTGCAAGATGGTGAAATCTAAAAGAAGACTAATGATAGAAAAACTATTTATTACACCTCAAATAATAGGGGGGGCGTAATGCCTAGGAGTAACTCATGACCTTCTCCGATGCCATGATAAATTTGTAAATTGAGTGACCACTAATCTTATAACGTTAAGCTTTTCAGAAAGGGCATAATATACTTAAAACTCTTAACACTTAGATCACAAAAGTATTATGTTCTGTTATGTTTCATCTAAGTACTTTTGGTTTTTGTACTTAAATGTTGTATAATAATGTGAAACTCATTTTGAACATGGGTGTCTGATAATGCGAAACTCATTTTGTACTAAAATGTACTTTATGTTAAGTGCTATCTGAAACTAGGGTGGCTACCTTCATTCTCTATTGCTATTCCTAGATTAATTTGTAGTTCCATTAATTTTCATAGCTTTATCATGTCAATTCTTTTTTTAGCATGTTTTTTAGCTGAAAAAGGGTTTGACTATGATAATTGATGATCTCTTTTTGCTATTATGATTGTAAGACAATGATCTTCCTGAAGTGTTGTTTTTCAGGGTAATTCCATATCAACAACAAAATACAATGTTTTAACCTTCCTACCCAAGGGGTTATTCGAACAGGTACTTTGGTCATTAGTGTTTGTGGAACTAGCTATGTTCCTTTACCAAAATTATTTAAAATGTTCATGTTCTTTTACATATTACATCAATTTTTTGTCTTATATCCTAAAACAATTCTATGATAAAACTTACAGTTCAGGCGGGTTGCTAATTTGTACTTTCTCATGATCTCAATCCTATCTACTACACCGATCAGGTAATCTTCTTGAGAGTTTGATATAATGTATTATGATTTATGTTGGGCATTGAGTGTACAACTAACAGCTTATCCTTTAACTTGTTCTTGAAAGTTTGGATAACTGTTGTGTACTTTTAATATATCAAGTGATATTAGCCTCTAAAATGTATATATATTATCCACTGTACTAAGCTGCGTACTGTTCGTGCAGTCCAGTGTCTCCTGTAACAAATGTTGTTCCTCTCAGTTTAGTTCTTTTGGTTTCTCTTGTTAAGGAAGCATTTGAAGATTGGGTTAGTAAAACACGTAGACCCTAATTGTCTCTTTTTTATGGTTCTTTTGTCTCTGTACTCCTAATCTTTTTCCTTGTCTCTCTGCAGAAGCGTTTCCAGAATGATACAGCCATCAACAGTACTCCTGTTGATGTGTTGCAAGGTCAAAGGTGGGAAAGTATTTCTTGGAGAAAGCTACAAGTTGGAGACATTGTGAGGGTAGGATTCAGAGTCTTCTATTTACTGTATAGATGACTATATGACACACGAGAGTTTGTGGCCAATGATTCTTGGTTATTATTTTTATTGGAATGTTCTTTAAGTTTTGGGTTGTATGCTTTTTAGCACAACAATCAAGTTTTATCAAAAAGAGAACTTGTGCATAACAATATGTCCATGACCAAGTAGTGAAATATATTTCTTAATTCTTATGTTAGTAATTTGACTTGGTAAGCATTTTATTTAACCATTTTATTCATATTTTTATTTTGTATTTGGTGGATTAGACTTTTGATGATTATTTAATTTTAAAATTTAGCTAGTTTTTAGTTATTTAGTTTATCTTTGTGATTACTTCTTCATGTTTAGATTTTTTAATGATTATTTTTAATTTTAATATTTCAAAGTTAAAATTCTAATATTTACATAAACATATTTGTGAAATAAATTTTAAAATATTTTACATAAGTTGATGTGATATCATCTGTTCTACATAAATGTTAAATAATAGGATTGGATGTTTGATTTGCTACTTCCCAAATGGAAGTAGGAAATGATCTGTATGGGGTTTGGGTTCGATGATCTGTCGATTAATACCACCTCTTGGATGGAAGTTTTGGCAGAGAAGAAAGACTCAAATGAAAGAGTGATAAAATAAAAAGCGATAAAAGACTCGAATGAAAGCGTTAAAACATAGGTTGTCTTTGGACAATCCTTGGGTGCTCTTGGCAGGTTGAAGATCACTGTCAATTTCGATCTCTCCTCCTTTCTTGCTACTGAAACCTCCTTTTGAGGTTTGGACAGCGAACAACAGGGATTCTAGACTTCTTACAATAGTTGGATGAAACTTTAATGCAGGGCTTTGGCTATTGGAACTTGAGGAAGAAAGAAATGCGGTTGGAGGGCAGAATCCTTTTCCGAACTCTTATTTTGGTTCTCGATGTAAGTTGGAATTAGGGCCAGTTGTGGGACTTCTTACTACTACCTTGGGATCTTTTGAAGGGTGCTGCGCCTCCTTGGTTTTATAGGTATAGGGACGCCCAAGAGTCCTACTCCTTTTAGGACTTGGAGAATGCCCTTAGGATTAGGAGAGTCCTAATGCCCTTAGGACTTGGAGAGTCCTATTGCCTTTTGGACTTGGAGTTGGACCTAATTTGGTCAGACCTATCCTCTTTGGATTCGATTGAGCTCGAGTTCTATTTAGCCACATTGGATTTCAATCAGAGTTTGAGTTGAAGTTGGGTTGAGCTAAATTGGAATTCGACTGGAATTCAATTTAAGCCAAATTTCAGTGAGGCTTGAGCTGACTTGAATTCAGTCTTTGAGTTCAGAGTCCAGCTTGATCTTGGTTTGATTTAATCAGGATTGAATTGGAGTATGACTAGAACTCTAGTTGAGCCAAATTGGAGTTTGGCTTGAACTCTGCTAGATCATCCCTGATCATGGCTTCCCCAATTAGATGATTAAACTCCTGATCAATCTTTCTTTGAGGTTTCTTGTCTCTTGGTTTTGTTTTGGTCTGTCGATGTGGTCGACATTGTTGTGCTTGGTTGTTGCATCTATGCATGTTGCTTTGATGGGGTTCTTCTTGTTGCCAATCATCGTCGAGGGCTTTCTTTCTCTCTTGGGGCTTTAAGCTTGCTACTGCCCCATTTGGTTTCTCCTCCTCTTTCATCATGTTAGAGGAAGGCTGTGTTCTCTTACATGCCGAAGTGAGGGCCATGAGTTTTTGATACGCGTATACTTTCTTTTTGTCTGGCTAGCGGATGTCAAGTCTTCTGTCAAACCCCATATGGATCGGGAAATGACTGTTTGATTTAGTTTGATAATCCTACAAGCTACTCTCCTGATTTATACTATGTTTCCAACTGTGGCAAAATTGGTTTTTTGGTGAAGGAGCAGATGAAGTGCACCTTGTCTAAATTTGCACAAATGGGTGAAGTGGCCCACCTTGACCCTGGTTGGAATTTAGCTTGTCACTTCTGAATCAAATGTTCCCCTGTGCAATATCCAGTAGCAAGTGTTACTGCCTGTTTGAGTTTAGAAATAAGAAGATTCTTCTCTTTGCTGGTTATACAAAAAAAAGGAAAAAAGAAAGAGAAAGAAAAAATCTAAAGCAAAAAAGTTGTATTTTTTTTCAAAGTCAAACAATTTGTTTTACTCTTGCTCAGTTGTTGGAAAACACCTAAGATCTAAGCTTATCCTCTAAGAAAACATTTTTCCACTTGATCTCAGTATGACAACCCACCACTCAAATACTATCACTTGTGGTTTGCATCTGATATTTTTAGTTATGAGTTTGATGTATTTAGATCAGATATTCCTTTTAGGATTTCTGGTTTTAAGCCGTACATGTTATTGAGCTTATGGTTGTGTGTTGACTTGGAGCAGGTCAAGCAAGATGGGTTTTTTCCGGCTGATTTACTGTTTCTCGCTAGTACAAATGCTGACGGAATCTGCTACATTGAGGTTTTCTTTTAGCCTTTAGGATTTGAATACTTGAATACTGTGTTTTGTATGTAAAAATGATTTTAACAACTAAAATGATTTGAATTACGATACCTGATTTCATCTAATAGTTTAGCATTTTTTATTTGTGATTTCAGACTGCAAATCTAGATGGGGAAACGAATTTGAAGATTAGAAAAGCATTAGAGAGGACATGGGATTACTCACTTCCTGAGAAAGCTGCTGAATTTAAAGGTTTGGTTGGTTCATTGATGACTTCCAACTAATTGCTTTTCCACTGAACTGTTATTGGTTGAGTCAGAAGGAAAGGAACCTTACAGTTGATCCCTAATGGTTGAGATGCGAGGCTTCAACTAATATGATACCTGACTGAAATATTAGGTTTTTATGTTCTATATTTTTTGTGGATTCAGCAGCATTGAACATCTGTGTAATTATTTTATCATCAGACATGTTTCCTTCATTAGGTGTCAACCATTATCTGGTGCATGCATTTGGCTAATATTTGTAGAATGATCTAGTTGTTGGTTAAAAGAGCAAGATAAATTATTATTATCCTTGAAAAGTTTCATTTCTTGCTTGCTTTTAGTTTGTTCTCTATGCTTAATGGTCTAAGATCTTCATATCCATAGATCTTGTGTTACTCTAATTTGAACTTCTTCTACCTCATGAAATCATAGTGATTCTTTTAACGAAACGTTCCATTTTCTGCAAAACATGCTTGAGTTTCTGAAATTGTATCAACTAAATTTAGTTTCTTAAATCCTGTAACTACTTCCTCGGATGTTTTGTTGGTTAATTTCTTTTAAACACTCTTCTATGTAATCCATTTGCTATTGTAAGTCTCATGGGATTTGTTATTTGTCTTATAACTTCGTAGGAATGCCTCCTTAACAATGACTAGAAGCATGGTTGCCAACTTTTTCTGTTAAGCTATAAGCATAGTTTACATTTGGGTTTAAACTTGCTTTTAAACAATCAGTTAAGGTTCAGGTCTTGGCTATGTTGATCTGATCCTAATCTGGCTTATGTGATTTAATTTTACTATGATGTTCAATAAGGATGGAAGGTGAATGTGAGTGAGTTAATGGCAGAGAAGATGACTGATAACAAGGTGAAAACAGGAGTCAACATAGTTAAGTAAAGAAGTATTTTGATAATGGAAGAGGAGATAATGATAAACAGGGTGAAAACAGGACAGCCAACAGAGTCAAGTTAAAGGGTACAGTTGGGCCACGGAAGAAATAGAACATAGATTTAGACTTGGGATAGTGAGGAGTGCGGATAGTCCTCTCATGTGATTTAATGAGGGGGTTTTTCTTTGCTGACTTACCAGAGTAGAGGCAGAAGATTCCTATGCATTTTTAGGATCATGAGATTTGCATAGTAATTCCTTGAAGGGAACTAGATTTAAACCAATTCCCATATATTTGTGATAGGAATAAAATTTGGGTAAGAAGCATTTTATATTATTACCAAACCAAGACTGGAACAATCTAACATAATGAGACATTAGACCAGGTGCGCTTAAGCTGTTAAAACTCTGGTTTAACCACTTATGGTTATAGGTATTCTTGCCATTGTTTTGCATACTACTGAGTAGTGATGTAAGCAGAGACAGGATGTACTAACATAATATTGATTAATGAGACTAATCATCCAAATTTTGTACAGAAGAATGAGGTTATTAAACCTCAAATAATGGATCAAGCGACTCAGTTTAATGCAACCAAGAATATTAATATGGAGCCAAAATAGATTCAATTATATGATGGCTTTCGAAAGTTATAGCTATATCAAAATAGGGAAGTATGTCAAGTCAATTTTATCCTCTGTGATCCTGTACTGCATACTTTATGATGTAGTTGCATTTGATTGGATGCATTTGAAATCTCACATTTTTTTAGTTTTGATCATGGATTTTTGGCTTTTTTATGCAGCCTCTGCACTTACTGTTGTTCAAAAGCTAACTGATTAATAGAATTTGTCTTAACACTTTACATGTTTCCACACAATACATCTGATTGGATGCAATTGCAATCTCACATTTGTTTAGTTTCAATCATGGATTTTTGGCTTTTTTATTAAGCCTCTTCACTTACCATTGTTAGTAAATTAACTAATTAATGGAATTTGTGCTAATACTTCACATGTAAAATTTACCTGATCTCCAACTAATGCTTTGACACACTACCTTTAATGCATCTACAGGGGAAATACAGTGTGAACAGCCAAACAATTCTCTGTACACATTTACTGGAAATCTTGTCATTGAAAGTCAAACTTTACCTCTTTCACCAAATCAAATTCTACTTAGAGTGAGTTCAAGCCTTGCATTTCCATGATTTTTCTCCAAAATACTTGATAATGTATACCCTCTTGTATGTCTTAGTTGTAGTCATACTTATTGTATTTTCAAAAATCACGTGCTTGTTTACTTTGATAATTTGTTGCCTTTTTACTTATTATTACTATGGACTTGTCATTTTGAAATTTGCTGATTGAACAATATTTCTTCTATCCAATGTGTTTTGATATGTGTTGTTTTTATGTTTTGTGAGCTTGTAGTTGTTTAAAGGGAAGCTCATTGCATGTGACTGTTGCCAATGTGGGGTTTGGGACAATATAGTAATTCGGTTTATATGGTAGGGATAAAATTTTCCTGCTGGCTTTCATATGCCATGCCAATGGGTAATCCAATATAATGTCAAGGAAGCCTTGACAGTGAGTGCACTGCCTCATCTAAATCACCGTGCCACAGGAAAACTAGCAGTATGTTCTGGAAAGACTTGGATAAGGTCTCAGATCTCGACCATAGTAATGGATATGGCCTAGTAAATACTGGATGACAAAGTATTGCCATCAAACATATAGCTCAATAATGGTATAATTTTATTTATTTTATTATTGTATTCAATAATATGGGGTGATATAAATCAATATACCATCTTGTCACTAACTTAATTGGAATTGCCTAAGTTATGGGGCACCCATGCATTATTCATCTACAAAGGATCAACCTAGTTACAACCTTGCGTAGGTCTCAAAGGACTTATAAAAGAGTAAATTGATTAGTCCAAAAAATGAACGACAAATAAGTCTTAATGTCTCACAAAGAGGGTAGCTTTACAAGCAATTCAGCATGCACTTAGTGTGCAAGAGAGAAAAGAGAGAAAGGAGGAAACAAGGACTTTGGAAAACAAAGTCCCTGTAAGCTTTACATGCGAACTTTACCCAGTGGTTCTAGGGTACTGAGATGGCTGACGTTTCACACTACACCGCAACCTGCAGAATACAAACCATGACACATGAAAATTGGGCTATTTTGAGGTAGTTTTGCCCATTCTAGTGAGCGGTTACTCTATAGCCTTACTTGCTCATTGTTTTCAAGCAAAAAAAAGAAAGGGCAAAACACGTTGCCAAATTGAAGTACCCATGTACAAGTAGACAATAGCGACGAATGGTCCGTTGACGAAGGTGTTGCAGGTGCGCAATGGCCATCTATGATAGTCCGGGCATATCAGTACCATATTGGTCTCATAGGTTGTTGAAACTGGAATTGGATCAAGTTTTAATTCCTAGGACATGGGTAGTTCAGTAAGGCATGCCATGGTTATACTAGTTCAGTAAGGCATATACAAGTTTTAGTCTCTCAGTCATCAATGTCACTGTACATTTCTGAAAGTTATCATAATGAATTTTTAAGACATTATATTTTGTAATTGTGTAGATTGAACTGATTCAGATGAACAGTCTACATGATTATTTATAATATAAGTATAGGCACATCGAAACCATTGTGTGTGTATATATATATGTATATATATATATGTGTATATATATATACACACACATATATATATACATATATAGACACACATATATGTATGTATAGGTATGTATGTAGAACAGTATTTGCCAAGAGAAATATGACAGATACATGCACAAGGTTAGCTTAGCTTTTTACAAGATTATATCTCATATTTGCTGCCCATATCCTGTAAGATAAAATTTTATTTTTCTCTGTAGGATGATGAAACATCCTGTATAAAATTAATTTATATTTCCTTTAACGTGCTATATATGTTGGTCTCGGAAGATTGACATTGTTGGCACATGCAATCCTTGCTCTACATATACGCAATGTCTTGCTGAGACTCTGATGCACTCATGTGCCATTGGCATGCCACAAGGTTCACATGTGCTAGCACAATGGGCCTGTTCTTTTACTTAACTGTGTAGTCTCCTGTCTGTTTATGACTGTCTCTATCCATATATAATGTTGAAATTATAAATTTCATTAAGATTTCATCAATGTTCTTGGCTGATCAATTGATTCATTTATTTTCTTGGTTGATCAACTCATATTGGTTATTCTTTTACCCTGTAAGCGTAGAAGTTTTTGAGTATAGTGCATCACTAGTCCTTGAACTTTCGGACAAATTTCAGTGGTTTTCTATGTTTTTCTGTTAACTGTCTGCCTAAACGTCAATTATTTGACTAAATCAAATCCCAATATCAGCTTTTGTTTATAAACCTTGACTGACAGCTGATCAGGCTATACAGTTGAACTTGACTTGCCAACTTGTTCATTAGTGTGAGCAAGAAAAGTTATTTGGTCTAACCAGTAAGAGACAAGTTTTCAGCTACAAACAAATAAAGGAGCAATACAAAGGATTAATGAAAGGAGAAAAATTAAGAGGAATCTCCACTTTTGAACACTGTATGGACTATGGAGTATGGACTGGATTGCTTGGACAGACCCACATTCAGGCAAAGTTGGATTATATCAATTGTCCATATATTTATGTTTAAAAAAATAGTATACTAATATAACAAAGCTTATGCTTGGGGATCTTAGTATTGATTAATGTTGAATGACAGAAGCAATTGTGGTACTTGCAAATATTCAAGGTTTTGTTTTCTTAGGTATTCTAGAAGTTGTAGGAGAGAACCATGTTGTAGACCTTTATAAATCAAGTTTTACGGATCAGGATTAAATTAGGAATTGATGCTAGAATATTTGATTTGGATCAGACCTTGGCTGATATTGTTAGATACTTTAGTGGGGCCATTTTTTCTGAAATTGACCACACCATCTGCAATTTCCTTGAGCAATGAAAGATTACATAGATTAGGTTGAAAGTTGGTAGTAGTTATTCGCTAAAGATAGACCAGCAACTGGCTGGAATTGTCAGGAGCCACTAGGACTGACAGGAATCAACTCTCGACTGACACATGGCTGAGTTTTACTGACTTTGGTCATGTCCATCTGAACTTACTGTTTTTATTTTGTCTCATCATCTGTAAATGATTTAGTTCTGGATTGATGAATCTTATGAATCATATTGGTATATTCAAGGAATGCACTTTCGAATAATATTGCCCGGTACGGGCGGTACGTACCGGTTCATCAGCTTACTAGTACACGGACCGTCTGTTACTGGACGGAATGATATATATATATATATATATATATATATATATATATATATATATATATATATATATATATATATATATATATATATATATATAAACGAGGTGACGTTGCCCCGTGTGGGAGTAGGAAAAGGCGACGTCACCGAGGCGATGCGACGTCGCGTTTTAAAAAATATATATAAATATATATATATATACCGAGTGGTATACCAAACGGTATACCTCTCGGTATGCAGTTTCGTACCGTTCCGAGCGAACGTCGAAACTCTGGTACGATACGAAATTGCATACCTTGGGTATATTGTTGAGAATATATGAAGCTCCAAACTTTTGGATATATCATGTTAATGTTCTTGATTTTAATGTGGATTTTCCTTTATTGTATTTCATTTTGTTGTTGTCTCACCAAACTATTGCTGTTTATGTTTAATTATATGAAGGTTTGCATGTGAAATTTGGTGCCAATGTGAATCAGTGCATGTGCATGCTTGCTTGTGTGTGTTGTATTTCATTATACCATGCAGGTATATATCATTATATGTATACGTGAAATATGTATCTGAAGTTCTGAACCCATGGAGTACTTTCACTTTTATTTAGAATGTTTCTTTCTGAAATTGTGATATTCTCTTTTTATATAACTGTAAAAATGTAATACAGGGTTGCAGCCTTCGGAACACGGAATACGTTGTTGGGGCAGTTATTTTTACTGGCCATGAAACAAAAGTTTGTGTTCTTAAGCCCCCATTCTAAACAATTCCTTTTCTTCTTTTGGTTGTCTTGTTCTCTAAAGAGTTAGGTTAACTGTTCTGCATATTAGTTATGGCTTCTACCTTCACATGACAGGTTATGATGAATTCTATGAGTGTTCCTTCTAAAAGAAGCACATTGGAAAGGAAATTGGATAAACTTATACTTACCCTTTTTGGTGGATTGTTCTTGATGTGTCTGATTGGAGCCATTGGAAGGTGATGTTAGACTTTTACTTAAGCTGCTTTATTGCTCTCTGCTATGTTATCATATGGCATCAAGTATCTTGAACATATTAATATGATCCATAAACAAAACTAGAGTGATAATTTAAATGACATTACACTTGCTGGTGGTCAAATGATAAATGAATCTCATTTCTGAGCAAAATTTTGTTGCAGTACACATTGTAATACTTGTAAGCAAAATGTTAAAAGGCATTTCGTAGAGCCTTTTGCCAACAGTCAGTAATTGACTACTTAAGTAGGTCATATATCACCACAAAAAGAACCCATCACTTCGTGGGTATTTTATAGGTGGAATATTCTTTCTAAGTAATACTAATCTGTTGGGTTAAGTGTAAATCTAATAAATAGTTTAGAAAGCTATGGTGTGGATTATGGAATATCCATCTTGACAAGCTATTTAATAGACATATATTTGTTAAGATGTCTATGACAAGGGCTATAGCTTAGTTGGTAGAGTATCTCGTTTACACATGCACCAATGCTTTTCAAGGGAGCCCATAATGCAATGGACATAATTGATCATATATGGAGAAATCGATGTCTTACTCCATAGGTTTTAGGGAACAAGAGAACAATAGCCTGAGAAATATTTGGTTTGGTTTGATTCAATTGCCAAATCAAATAGAACCTGCTATTGATTTCATAGTTGATAAGGTAAATCAGTGATTTAAAAAGGCGCTCGGGCGCTCGCCTAGGCGCTCGGGTGAGGTGAGGTGAGGCCCGAGCGCCTCGCTTCACTTCCAGGTGGCACGCTTCAAAGAGGCACCGCCTGGGCGCTCGCCCGAGCCCAGGCGCTAGGCGCTTCGGGCGAGCGCCTAGGTTAAACCAGGCGACCGAACCAGGATTTTAGGTCTGGTTCGGTCTCTGGTGGTTAGTTGGTTCAATCGAACCAACTAAAATCGATATCAGCTATCGTTGCCCAACCCTAACCCTGCTCGTTGCCGCTGCCGCTCCTGCCGCTCGCCGTTGTCGCTGCTCGCTACCACTGCCGCCGCTCGCCGCTCCCGCTGCTCGTCGCTATCGCTCGTTGCTCTCGCTGCTCGCCGCTCCTGCTCCCGCTCCCGCTGCTGCTGCTCACCGCTCCCGTTGCTGTTGTCGCTGCTCGCCGCTACCGCCGCTCGCCGTCGCTGTTGCCCCTGCTCGCTGCTGCTGCCGCTGTCGCCGCTCGTCGCTCCCGCTCCCACTCCCTCCTTACACTCCTGTTGTCGCTGCTTCCTTACACTCCCGCTCCCCCTGCCGCTGCCTCCTTACACTCCCACTCCTGCTGTCGCTACCGCTTCCTCTTTTCTCAGTCAGCACTCTCTTACACTTCTCTTCCTTCTTCTCCTTCTGTATACTGTTAACAGTATATAATATACTGTTAACAGTATACTAATAATAGTATTTGTATTTATTAGATTAATAATATATTATTTTGATTTTAATACTATTAATTTTCTTAATTTAATAGCATATTTTTATTTAAAATTTTAAATAATCATATTTATTAATTAGATTATATATTTTTATATTTTAACGCCTCGCTTCGCTCGTGTGAGCGCCTTGGGCATTTTTGGACCTTAGCGCATTTTGGCGTTTAGCGCTTTTTAAATCACTAAGGTAAATACCCAGCTCATTCAATGCTAGGCATCATGAGTATAAGGGCCTTAAAAGCAGTGATTTAAAAAGCGCTAGGTGCCAAAAGGCGTCAAGGTCCAAAAACGCCCGAGGCGCTAGGCGCTCGCCCGAGCGAAACGAGGCGCTAAAATATAAAAATATATAATATAATTAATATAATTATTTAAATAAAAAATATGCTATTAAATTAAGAAAATCAAATACAAAATCACAATGTCATATTAATAAAAAGTCTCAAAAATTAAAATAATAAAATTTTACATCAAATCTATTGAGTTGCTCTGTACACTTGCCATTTATTCTGAAACCTAACAATAATTTTAAATAAATAAAAATTAATAGTATTAAAATCAAAATAATATATTATTAATCTAATAAATAAAAATACTATTATTAGTATACAGTTAACTGTTAATATATTGTTAACAGTATAGTGAGAAGAGTGTGAGAAGACCGAGGCTGCTAAGGTAACGACAGCGGGAGCGGGAGCGGCGAGCGATAGCGTGAGCAGGAGCTACGAGCGACAACGGGTGTGGAAGTGGGAGCGGGAGCTGCGAGCGGCAAGCGGCGACAACAACGATGAGCAACGATTGTGGCAGTGGCGAGTAGCGACAGTGGCAGTGGCAACAGAGAGCAACGACAACAGAGAAGAAATCTCGACAGCAAAATCGCGAGTGTTAGGGTTGTGGAAGTCGGAGAAATCGTGAGAGGGAGCTTATCGGTGATTTAGTTGGTTCGATTGAACCAACTAAAGCACCGGAGACCGAACCAGACGTAAAACACTGGTTCGGTCGCCTGGTTTAACCCGGGCGCTCGCCCGAAGCGCCCGGCGCCTGGGCTTGGGCGAGCGCCTCGTTGAAGCGAGGCGCTTGGACATGAAGCGAGGCGCTCGGGACTCGCCTCGCCTTGCCCGAGCGCCTAGGCGAGCGCCCGAGCGCCTATTGAAATCACTGCTTAAAAGAACCTTATTTCTTCCTATTCACTTGTAAGGTGTATGTAGTCTCATATGTCTTTCTTGCTTAATGATCCTATTACAAAAGAACATGTTTAATGATAAAATATTGTCCTTAATTTTCCTATATTTTGAATGTAAGGTGAATGTTACTATTGTAGCATGTGTAAACTTTCCATTTAATAGTCCAAGTAACAATGACAATAATAATAACAACAATGCACGAAACCCACCTATTTGGAATTGCTGTGTGGATATCTTTTTCTGCTATTGGGCACTGGAAAAAGCAATATCCTTGGTTAAATTAAGATCATTTAGATCTTCTATTAAAGTTTCTTGGACCTCCCTCTGTTTCTCCTTGCACTACTAATTTTCTCATGTTTTCTGACTACAGAATCTCTCTTTAAGACTTGTCCATTATGATAATTCTCCCTTATTTTAAACATGTCCTTAAAACATATGTGACAATACTTCTAATTGTTTTAATAATGATCATTTGAATTTTGAAGAGCAAAAAAGATGCTATCATCAATATCTACTAGAGAGAATTTTAGCATTTCATGCAACTTACAATTGAGCTGAGCCACACCAAGTTTTCCTCTGCTTATGGCTTAGTTTATTTTAAGAGTGCTCAAGTTCTTTCAAAATTTGATATGAGTCTGAAATGTTGTTTGAACTTCAGTCATTATGTGTTTTGCCAAGCTAAGCTTGGTCTTGGCTTGTGTTGTCAGCTCAACTTAAGTTGAGGTTGGTCAACTTAACTTGTATCAGGCTCAGTTTAGTCAACTCACCTCAGATTGTTAAAATCAACAACTAAAAATTCATGTTTTAGGTAAGATTAGAACTCGAGGTTCTTTTTAAGATTTAAGATGATAACCAATTGAGCTAATAATTACTTGTTAATAAAAGGTAAACACAAATATTAAGATAAGGATTCGCATAAGAAAATAATTCTTTTTTATTTGTAATAAGATTAGGAGCTTGACAAAGGAGATCTTTGGTGAGACTAAAAGACTATAAGTAGAGGTATAGCTCTAAGAGGGAGTTGATGGTGGTGCTAGGAAGTTCAAAAAGTAATTTGTACTAAAAGATCATGTTTTGAAGATTGAAAAAATTATAAAAATGAGGAGAAATTTATACGATATAAGAGTCTAAAAAAGTGGTTAGTATGATAAGATATAAAGCTTATGATAATTTTTATAACAAATTAGGTGCTAAAGATGATGACAATGATATATATCGAATTGCTAAAGCTAGAGTAAGAAAGTGTAAGAATTTAAATAATATTAGATGTATTAAAGATTAAGATCAAAGAATACTTGTTAGTGATAATGAATTTAAGAAAATATAGAGAAATTATTTAATAAACATTTCACATAGGACTTAACTTTAATGAGAAGTAATAGTGGTAGATTTAATAATCATAGATTTGTTTATAAAATTAATGAGATTTAACGATAAATAATAGTGGTAGATTTAATAATCATATATTTATTTGTAAAATTAGAGCTAATGAAGTAAAAGATGCATTAAAGAAGATAGAAATAACTAAGATTGTGAGGTCTGATGATATCCCAATTGAGATTTGAAAAAGCTTAGGGGACAAGTGAGTAACTTGGTTAACCAGCTTATTTAACAAAATCATAAGATTCAGAAGGATTTTTAGTGCCAATTTACAAAAATAAGGGTGACATATAAAATTGTTCAAATTATATAGAGGAATTAAAATCATGAGCCATACTATGAAACTTTGGGAAAAAGTTATTGAAAGTAGGATAAGGCTTGAAACAAGTATATCTGAAAATCAATATGGTTTTATGCTTGGAAGATCAACCATAAAAGCTATTTATTTATTAAGACAATTAATGAAAAAGTATAGGGAGAAAAAGAAAGATTTACATATGGTTTTTATCAAGGATTTTAATTTCAAATAATTTTGCTTGTACCTGGTGGTATGTACCAGTCTATCATCAGACCGGTACACGGACCGCCTACTACTAGGTAGTATCGTCGATTGGGGTTGTTTCCACTTCGTTGCCACCCTAAATCATTTGTCACCATCCGTTACTGGGTGGTATTAGCCGAGGGAGAAGAAAAAAGAGGGAGAAGAAGAGGAAAACATGGAGATCTGGCCCGCTCTCCCTGAGGCGATGAGGCCTCGGCGTCGTCGGTGACTTCTCCTCATCTGCGCGACGAGGCAACGTCGCCTTTTTTTTAACACAAACACACACACACACATACATATATATCCACTAACTATATTGATGTTATTAAAGATATGTATGATAATGTAGCTACTAGTATTAGAATCATAGGAAGTGTCTAATGAGTTTCCTATTAGCATAGGATTACATCAATGGTTCACATTAAGTCCCTACCTTTTCACATTGATAATGAATGAACTTACTTGTTACTTACATAATAGACCTCCCTGTTGTATATTATTTGCAGATGATATTTGTCTTGATAAGGGCTTAAGTGAAAATAATTATAAACTTGAGCTATGGAGGTAAGCCTTAGAAACTAAAAGTTTTAGATTAAGTAGGATTAAGATTGAATATATAAAATATAATCTTAGGGATTCTAGAAATAGACAAGAGAAAATAGTTAAATTAGATGAACAAGAAGTCCCTTTAAGTAAAAGCTTTAGGTATCTTAGATCAATTATTCAACAAGATGGAGAGATCGATGGAGATATTATTCATAGAGTAAAATCAGAATGGTTAAAATGACGATGGGTGTTTGGAGTCTTGTGTGATCATCGGATACCTTTGAGATTAAAAGAAAAATTTTATAATATAGTTATGAGATTAACAATGGTTTATGGATCTGAGTGTTGGGTAGTTAAGAAAACAATACAAAAAGTTTGTGTTGTCGAGATGAGAATGTTGAGATGGATATGTGGTGTTGCTAGGAAAGATAGAAAATAAATACTTTTATTCGTGAGCAACTAAGTATCTATTCAGTAGAGGATAAGATAAGAAAAAATAGTTTAAAATGGTATGGGCATGCGTTGAGGAGATCTCTAGATGCGATAATCGGAAAAGGTGAAATAATTAAGTATATGACTTTTTACGGATCTCAATGGTAGCAAAAGATCCATATAATCGACCTCAAATAGTTTGGACTTATGGTTTTGTTGTTATTGTTGTTGTGTAATCATATGTTTAGATATATACTTTATTTATTAGCCTACTTTTTAGTTAAATAAATAATTTAATAGCAATTTTGTGTATATACCAGCTATTTGTCAACTTATCATGAACCTTCACTTACAAGTCTACAAGAAGCTTGTTCATGAGCCTGGAAGTGATTTTATTCATGAGTATATGAGCGGGAGGTAGCTAGAGCCATTTAAACCATTTTCAATCTTGACTACTTGAAAAATTGAGCTCTTGAATTAGGCTCAAGCTTAGTTCTTTAACCTTGAGCTTGAGCCTAATTCATAAGCTTGGCTGCTTGCATACAAGGTCAAGTGAACCTTTCAAGAGCCGAGTACTTAGCTGCTTGCAAAGAACTGACTCGTTTGCAACCTTATAGCTATGGTCCTTGGATTAATAAAAGAAACTTATGCAACACTAGAACTTCTTATCTATTATCTTCATTTTATTTCTTTGGCCTTTATTGTGATCAAGAATGAGTGGCATAGGTGAGAAGTTTTAACAAATTTTTGCTAAAATACAATTATTCACAGTATTTATATAATAACTGAAATATATTGCTTTCAGGCAATTTTTGATCGTTTAGATTGCAAGAGAAATAAGATGCTACCAGAAAAAAAAAAAAAAGAAACACAGATAGCATGATCAGACTTTAGTTTTGGCCATCCACATGTTGTTGTTAGGTTGGAAGTTGAACTTTGAATAGAGTGCAGTATTTAAATATCTGTTTATTTATGACTATTGACAGATTTTAATTGTCTGATGTGTTTTAGCGGAATTTTTATCAATCGCAAATACTACTACCTTGGGCTTTTTGGAGACGTGGAGGATCAATTTAATCCTAACAATAGATTCGTGGTAACTGCCTGAAAGAATTTATGCACAATAAATGTTCTATATGATAAATTGTTGCAGTGAATCTTTTATCCTTTTTGTAGGTTGCTATTCTGACAATGTTCACATTAATAACATTATACTCAACTATCATCCCTATTTCTCTCTATGTCTCAATTGAGGTGGGATCTCCTTTTTTACTGCAATCAGCATTTGAGAATATTTATATTACCTAATATAACTAGCTTTTTCATGTGATTTTTTTCATTTTCAGATGATTAAGTTCATTCAATGTACTCAGTTTATCAATAAAGATTTGCATATGTATCATGCTGAAAGTAACACCCCTGCATTAGCACGGACATCCAATCTGAATGAGGAACTTGGGCAGGTATGCTTACATTGTTTTATTGTTGTTTGGTTTATCTAGCTAATATTTATTTGTTATTTTGTAACCTGATATAGATATATTTAGATGAGCTTGGATACATGAACATTGATGAACTTTAAAGTTTTATATCAAGTATGAAATAATTATACTCCATGTATCACTTTCAATTAATTATAATCCATCATCATATTTACAATGAGCAGTGATGCTCATTATGTTATTACTCACGTGGCATTAGCATTGATGCAACTGTGTTACTACTTTTGGTACACTAATTTGTTTTCAGGTACATAAAGTTTGGTATGTCTACCTTAGATGTTTTAGTAGGTGATGTAAGTTGCGGTCAGCCAGGCCATGCTTTTGTTAACAGCCTAGGCCTTCGTATTTTTGATTCGTTATGTAAGAACATGAACAGAAAAGGGTTTATCACAATCATGGCCACAAAATTATATGTGAATAAGTTATATTGCAGTTGGGTCTATATTGTCATAAAAAACAGCAGTGTACTGTTATGACTTGTGACCTTCAAAAAGTGTAGTACAATTGTTGTTTGTCTGCCATAACATAATAAAGCAGGGAAGGGGAGGTAGAAGGCTAAGCAATTTGAGATAAAAGAACAAGGATTTCTTTTATTTAATTATTAAGTCATGCAGCACTCTGTTTTGACAGCGGATATGGACTTTTATAGTTAAGTTTTTTCTGACTCTGGAATTGAATGAAATATAAGTTACCCATTTTTTCAGTCAGATTAATTACTTACTCTTGATACTCCTGTAGTAACTAGTGATCTTTGAATAGCCACAAAATTTATGATGTGAATGTTCTCAAAACACCTGCCTAGAATCTTGATTCAACCATTCCTTTCTCAGATTGAACACAATTGAACTTAGCTGTTCTGTTCTGAATGTAAATCACATTAGTTCCTTTCTGTAGTGCAATTTGCTTTCTTATGATTTATGACAATCTAGTGTTCATCCTCTAGTGATGAATGCCAATGCTTGATCTTAGAAGAATTAGTTTTTTGTAACCTGTTACTTCACTAACATTATCTTCGCTGTCAATATTGATGATGACTGAGATTGAAAACTGATCTGCACAGTTTGATGGTGAATGTCATCCTTTCTTGCAAAACTTGGTTAATATTAGAATTTGTCTTGTAACCCAGACTGATTTGGAACTTCCTGTGATTGCTCATAATTAGGCACGAGAATTGCAATTCAATGCAATTCGAACAATAATAGAGATGCTTCAGGGAGACAATCACAGTTGTTCATGACATGGGATGTCTGTTTTATCATTCCAAAGAGTTTTGAGATTGTTTGGTCTTCAAACATGGACAACACTGCTGCTGCATTATTAGTTTTAGTAAAACATAAGAGCAAGGTTCTGAATACCGTACCATCAATCGGTGTACCGATCAGTTGTCGGTATGGTATGTACCGAGTTATACCGAGCATGCCAACACATGAGACACTAAGGTGTAGTGATGTACCACCCATACTGGTCCTCTATCGGATTGGTATGTACCGCCCATACTGAGTGGTATGGTATGGTATTGCAAATCATGCATTTGAGTAACAGAGAGAGATAGAACAAGAAAGGCAGAGGAGATGAACAGAAGGGGCTAAAGCTATTTAATAGATCTAAAATTCTGTCTTTCTTAAGAAAATGCACTTTATTTATTACAACTGGACATATATTTCTTTAATATTTTCGGAATCTAAATAGATACTGAGAAGGGAAGGAAGTTACTTTTTTTTTTTTAATAAGGGAAGGAAGTTTCCCTATTAAGCCACCCAAACATAGCAGTTAACTTCCCCCTAATTGAGAAAGTGTGAGCGAATCTAGATACTTCTATGTAATTTTTCTAATTTCAGAATAACAAAATATATATATTTTATTATTCATACATCCATGCATTTCCCCTTTTGACTTCAATTTAATTTTGCAGCTGATCTTTATTTGGTTTAATTTCTTGGTAAATTAACTAATTCTGTTGTGCACCTAGCTTTATAATTGCTGCATGCTTTTCTTTAGAAAATTTTATATCTTGGTATTAGCGATGAGAGAGGAAAGAGAAGAAAAAACAAGACTTATCGAGATCAGGCAATCACAAATTCTGAACTCTCCTGGGATTCGATTTAGTTTGAATCATCAACTTGGATTGAAATTGCTGAAATTTCAAAACTGCTGAAGCTGCCAAACATGCTTGTAAATTTCAGTAAAACCATAGGAATTGCCAAAATGATCAAAAGTCAAAACTGTTCTATACCTTATCAACTCGAAATATAACTTTTGTTGACTAGTTGTTCAATCAAAGTAATGCTCTGGATTCGGATTAGCTAAATTTGTAAAAGCTGAATACAAGTTACTGAAAACCCTGACATAACAAGGCTTCTGCATGTTCCAAACTATGAAAATTAAAGATTTTATAAAGAGGCCAAAACCAATATCAAAATTGATATTGAACCATTTATCTTTTGCTTTTGCAGGCTGTTGACTTATCTTTTTTTTTTTTTGCTTCCACTCTATAGATATTGGGTTTGTTATCTGCTTTTCATGTTTTAATATCTCTTGGCAATTATTTTTCATCATACTTGAGTATGGAAATAGCTTAAGTGGTTCTCAACCACTTGACTGTTGCACCTTTAAGCTATTGCCTAATATTTGTCTGACTGCTCCTTTGATTTAGGAGTTCAAGCTAAACTTTTATAATGTCTACTCTACAAGATGAGACAAGTTGAAGCATACACCATGGTAATTGGATCTTATGTAAGGGTAGTCACAGCAGACAGATTACTGCAAAAGAAAGAAATAACTGAAATTTAAAATGAGAACAGAAGGCACAGGAAGGAAAAATGAGGGGAAACAACTGGCAATCATGCTAGATCCACTAAACCTTTTGCTTTCTGCTTATGTCCAGCATTGTCGAATAAAGAGATAAACGAGATTCCAACCTGCCTTTTCTTTTATTACTGCTTGAATAGATCACTGAAATGTAGGATGCAATTCTTACTTTAGATCTTCTATTATTAGCAACTGAAACAGAAATAACTAAAGTAGAACTAATATTTACCTGGTTCATTTATATCAAATTCTTATCTTTCCCTAATAAACATTATGGAAAATGAAGAGAACATACTCTGATTGGAATTTCCATGTCCTTTATGGATAGTTAGAACATAGGAAATTTTGCCTTGGTATGCAATGAAAGTCAAGATGCACCAGAATAAGCATAGCTAAATCATAATTATATTATAGCATTTAAATCATGTTGGTGAACACACAACAATATTTGACATACAAACAAACTTTCATTGCATTTTTATCCTATTCATTAGCTTCTTGACTGTTTATGATGCTAAATCTAAGTGATTCTTGGTGTAGGTGGAATACATATTTTCCGACAAAACAGGAACATTAACTAGAAACCTGATGGAGTTCTTCAAGTGTTCAATCGGTGGAGAGGCATATGGAACTGGTATTACCGAGATTGAAAAAGGACAAGCACAACGCACTGGAAAAAAAATGAATGAGGTATGTGTATGTCATTCTTGCGAGATGGCACTAGTAGCAATTACCTTGAAGCATTTAGAGTTCTAATTCAAGTTACTGATGCATATTTTCTTTATTTCTGCTTATAGGTTAATAGGTCAGAGTCGTCAGACACAGCAGTTCATGAGAAAGGTTTTAACTTTGATGATGCCAGGATTATGTGTGGTGCTTGGAGGAATGAGCGTGATCCTGAGATCTGCAAGGTAGATTCAAGGATCTTTACAAAGTTGTTCTTTTGGTATTTGGTTACAGAGAATTATTTTGATTGATTTTGTAAACGAAGTTCTGTTACATGAATGAGTTGTAGAATTTCTTGTCACATTAAAGTGGCCACTTCTTTACTTTTCCCATATGTATGGTTCATCATTAAGGTTCTTTTTGTTTACCTTTATCTTTCTATTTTTGTGTACCCAGACCTTATTCACCATTAAGGATCTTTTTGTTAGTAATGTGTACCTATATCGGGGTGTTTATTTTCCACCATCATCCAAATTTAGATTTTTGTGTATGATTAGTTTATTCAATAATATAAGTTAATCATTCTAACAATTGGTTGGAACATACTTTTGTACCTCTACTTCAAGCTAGTTCATATAATAAATTTTGTTTCCCTATTTGGATGGTAGTTCCCTTCTAATGTATTACGGATGCTTGTTTAGTTTGATTTATTTGCAATGGAAAGTTGAACTTGGTGATTATTATATGACATGCTTTGACTTAGCTGTGGACATAAATCAGTTCTTGTGCTTTCATGTGTGGCAGTGTTGTTAGGATGAGTCTAAATACTAACATTTGATGCCTCTTAAAGAACAATTGAACTATCGAAGTGCAAACATCTAAAACCACGGTTCTAAATACTGTGGCAAATTGGCACATGTACCAGTCTTTTTCTGGCAGTTTCGTCCATTTCAGCCTTCTTTTCATTTAGGGTTCTCACTCATGGCCTCTCTATTTTTATTTCTCGCCTGTGGCCTCCCTCCCTCCCTCCCTCCCTCTCTCTCCCTCTCTGTCTTGTTCAGCTTCCACCCTTCAATGCCGCACCACTTGCCACTGTTGGCCCTGGTACTCCTCTCCTCTAATCCACCTTTTCCCTCTATCTTCTCTTCATATCTAAAACCTTGGTTATGTGAATTGTCAGAATTGTAGGAAGGAGTAGATTCCTAACATATCCTAATTTGAAAGATTTTTCTGGTGATTCGAATTTTAATGGGTATATATGATCACAAAATTGGTACATTTTATATCAAATCCAAGATAAATATGGTTGGTGTAAGAAGGTCATCTGTCCAGCAAGCCTCTCTTCCCTCTGATATCTTGTATCTTGTAGCTAGCATCTTGGTGTGAATACATACGGAGACGTGCACAGAGAACAAGGAAAACAGGCATGGGGCAATTGGAAAAAACCAACTTAGGTGATAAAAAAAATATTTATATACTGTTGTTTTAATCATCACCTCACAAACAATTTCTAGCATCTGAAGATTATTTTGGGTTCATGGTCTGGGGATGATGTTTAACGGGATTCTTAATTTGGGACGGTTTCAAGATCATCCCATATAGTGATGATTGGTAAGACTGATTAGTTGGATTACTTTCTAGTTGCCCTTTCAATGAGAAAAATAACATGGGAAGAAAAAAAAGAAAATCACTATATCAAATCAATAAAAAAAAGAATCCATAAAAAATATTTATAGAACTAGTTGAGACCATTTGGAACCTCATCAAAACCAGTGTTTTTAAAAGCGCCTAGGCACTAAAAGATGCTAAGGTCCCAAAACACTCGAGGTGCTAGGTGCTCTCCTAGGTGCTCGCCTTAGTGAAGCGAGATGCTCTAGAATATTAAAATATAAAAAAATATATTAACTAGTGCTAAACAGTTCCAAACAAGGATTAACCACTCTAAATAGCTTTAAAGAGGGACTAAGAACAGTTCTAAAGAGGGATTAACCAGTGCTAAACAACTCTAAAGAGGCATTGAGAAGAGGAGTAATTGGCTTGTAGAGGAAGGTGGGGAAGGAGAGGGCAACGACAGTGGAGGAAACTTCAAACGAAGGTGGCGGCTGCAAAGGAAGCTTCATACGAAGGCGATGTAGGTGGATGGAGCTTCGGATGAAGGCGTTGGTGGCAGAGGGAGCTCCAAATGAAGGCGTCAGTGGTGGAGGGAGTTGCGCTGAAGGCAGCGACAGCAGAGGGAGCTTTGGATGAAGGCATCAGTGATGGAGGGAGATGTGTGCGAAGGCAGCGACAGCGGGGGGAGCTTTGAATGAAGGCGTTGGTGGTGGAGGGAGTTAAGGCAGTGGCAACGGAGGGAGTTGCGCACGAAAGCAGCGGTGGCGGACATAGGGTTTAGGGTTTCGAAGCTGGTTTGAGCGTGCGGGGGGGGGCGAGGAGGGGGTGTGGTTTATTGTTAGGGCTCTTCTCTTTAGTAGTTTTAGTTTCAGGAATCAGAGCCCTACTGGTCCTAGCTTGGATTGGTATAAGTTCGAGTTGTAGTAAGTGGGGAGGAGCCACAATAGGACGAGCAATCCTCATTGTGCTCAGGATGCACAACTATCGACATAGGACCAATATAGTTTCAAGTTATACCAACATACTATGCGTTGATATCTTGGTACATATCGTGCTCCAGATAAGACTGAGCACGAAATTACTGCTTGTATTTAACTGTATTGGATTGTATTGCAAACCTTGGTTTGAATTTTGCACGATTTTGCAAAGGATGCCTATGGTTTTAAAATACAACCTTAATTCTTCATGCTTATGTTGTTGCCATTTAGACGCTTATTTAATAATGTGCAACTCTTGATTAGAAAGTTGAAGTTGATCTTTGCATTAAATTAAGCCAAATATACCTAGTTTAGATCTGCCATGAATTTAGCCTGGATCTAGTTGGATTTTGGTTGGGACCTAGGTTGGTGGTTGCTAATTTGATGCAAATTGGGGCAGATTGGGTCAAGGTCCATGTAAACCGAGCTAGATTTATATTGATTTGTCCAAGATCTATGAAGAACTAGGCTAGGTTCAGGTGATCCCAGACTTGATTCTCATATATCTAGGCAAGTTCCATGCAGATTTGGATTAGACCCATGTAAATCTGGCTTGGATCTATATTTATTTGATCTATATCAACACTACAGGGATTTAAGGTCTGGAGGATTAACTAATGATATTTCTCTCAACAAATCTCAATGTTGCAGATGAATTTATATGGCCTGCAGCAAATCATTATGCTATTTTTGTTTTTCATTAATTTTTGTGTATATCAACCTCTTCTCAAGTATAAATAATTATATAAAAATGTGGGAAATGTGTAGCCTAATGCTGTTTTATGAGCATTTCTTTCTTTTTAGGTGAATAAAATTAGACTATATCTTTGGACTTGATCATTACATTTAGTTTACTACTACACTGTTTTGAAGTTGATCCTATTTCATGTGTAGGAATTTTTCAGATGTCTTGCTTTATGTCATACCGTTCTTCCAGAAGGTGATGAATCACCAGAAAAGATCGCATATCAAGCTGCATCACCAGATGAGGCTGCTCTTGTAACTGCTGCAAAGAATTTTGGTTTCTTCTTTTGTAGGTAATATTAAGATTGTGTTTTTTGTTTGGTTTTCCATCTTGGGTATAACATATTTAGCCTTTTGTCCCTTTTTAAAGTTAAAAAGTTTTAAAAACTAGTTCTTGTACCCATTCTGGAACCTATAATCTTATAGGACTGTACCAATATTGAAAATATTAAAAAACAATGTCAGTACTGATCCATATATTCAGCATTCATTGGATTTAAATCCATGTTTAATTTTTTTTTCTTTTTTGTTCTATTTCCACAGGCGTACACCAACTACCGTCATGGTACGTGAATCACATGTTGAAAGGATGGGAAATATACAGGATGTGTCCTATGAGATCCTAAATGTTCTTGAATTTAACAGGTAAGTTTAAGTTCAAGTTCTGACCTGAGTTATATCAAGGCATTTGCTATATATGCTTTTGGTTTTTGATAGCACGAGGAAGCGCCAATCGGTTGTGTGTCGCTATCCTAATGGAAGACTTGTCCTCTATTGTAAGGTAAGATTTTGGTCTTAAGACTTCTAGGCATACTATTGTACAAAGTTAATCCTAAGATAGTTAACTCTTAAGTTATAAATTATTCACAGGGTGCTGATACTGTTATATATGAAAGATTGGCCGATGCAAATCAAGATATTAAAAGATTAACCAGGGAGCACTTGGAGCAGTTTGGTTCTGCAGGTCTACGTACACTTTGCCTTGCCTATCGGGAATTAACAAATGACTTGTATGAAAAATGGAATGAGAAATTTATTCAAGCCAAATCGTCTCTGAGAGATCGTGAGAAGAAACTTGATGAGGTGTGCTGGGTTGTGACTGTTCTCTTAAAACTGTTTTTGTGGACCAATTGTAGTTCTATGCTCCTTAGTATGTGTTTGTTGTGTTATACACATATTTCATTCATTGCACATCTGAATATCTGTTGTGTTATACACATAATTCATATATTGCACAAATCTGAATGCCTTTTCTCTTACTCATATTTAAGCTATTTGATTATATTGATAGTAGGAACAGTACTTTTTGAACAATAAACTTAACTATCTTAATTTGTAGTGTTTGTCCTGTTTTATTTTATTTGCTTGCCCTTGACTTTCCCTTTTATTTTATTTTATTTACCTGTATTATAGAATTTTGTGTCTGTAAATTATGCAAGTTGAAAGGCACGAGAGAAAACACAAGTTTGACCCTTAAAAATAGAAATTTATTAAAACGTGTAAAAAGCTTACAACCAGCAACAGTTGCTGACAAAAGAGAGCTAGGAGTGAGGAAGACAAGGATATTCACCATGAATTCTGCACATGGAGTGACCCACTATTTGCCTGTTCTCTTGAATACTACCTGTTCATAGATGCTGAGATGGTTTATGATGTAATTTGACTTTCCAACGTTCCTTCTTAATTGCTTTTACCATGTTATAATCTCAGCATATTGGTGATATTTTGCCAAACACTTGGTATGATTGACTTAAGTGATATCTGCAACTGGATTTATTTGTTGGGAAGCTGAGTGGGTAAATGTATTCTGCAGCCAATGTGTAACTTTTCAATTTCTTTGTTATAGGTGGCAGAGCTGATTGAAATGGGTCTCATACTAATAGGATGCACTGCTATTGAAGATAAACTTCAAGATGGAGTTCCGGCTTGTATAGAAACTTTGTCTCAAGCTGGAATAAAAATCTGGGTGTTGACAGGAGATAAGATGGAGACTGCAATAAACATAGCATATGGTATGTCAAATATTATGTCATATAGGTCTGTGATTGCTTCACATCAAGAACTAGAGTGCTAAAAAATAATTGTAGCATCTTGTCGTATAGCTATTGATATTTCCATGTGAATGTATCATTGATTCTATTCTCAAGTTGAAAGCTTATTGAGTGATGCCTATACTTGTGTGCAGCTTGCAATCTGATCAATAATGACATGAAGCAATTCATTATCACTTCGGAAACTGATGCAATTAGGGAGGCCGAGGACAAGGTACGATGAACTGGCCTGGATTCTTATAATACACTAACTTGAATAGTGTGCTATAAAAGCAGATTGTTGCTGATAGCCTATAGCTCATGCATCAGGGCTACATAAACCAACTACTAAACCTTGAGTATAATTTATTTCTATACCTTTTCTTTTAAGGTATATTTGTCTTAGGTACTTTGCAACTTCAAAGGCAAAAAAGTTGCTTTTGCTTTGGGGAAGTACTTAAGAACTCCTTATATAGGGTTAGATGCTCCTTACTACTCATGATAGAACTAATGATAAAACCGTTGATGACATCAACACATTGACTATTACAATTTTGCCATCACCACCACTTTTACCACTGCCTCCAGATATTAATCATCATTGTTGCTGCCACTGCCACTGGTGTCTATCAACACTGCCATCAGTAGCCATTGCCAATACCAACCACCACCATTTGGTCATAGCCACCATGGCTACTACTATTGCTATCACATTTTCCATAGCCACCACCGTCACCATGATCACATCATTGCCAGTATTTCCACAATTATCATTATCACTACTACCATTATTGCTAGTATCCTACTGCTCTGTATCATCAGAACGATTAGTCTCCGAAAAAAATGACCATCACTGTACTATTATTGGCAATAGGATCCTCGATAATATGGTGGCTACGAATATGACAAGCTCCGGTCTCTGTCTACATCGTAGAGGTTCTGTCACATCTGCTTGAAGTTATAAACTGCCTTCCCTTTCCCTTGTTTCTTGCGAGTATAAACGTTACGCATGGTTCCTCGAGTGATCTATATCTTGGATGACATGCGTAAAATGCTTAGTCTATGTCTCACCATGAGGTTGAGTAGATGGAACCATTGATTTGTTGGCATGGATGCTAGCATCAGTCGAGGCATTACCGTCGACATTGTTGCTATCTCTACAAACCTTGTGAAGTGCTGACTGCAATGGAGAAGGTATCTCATCATCGGACTGAAATTGTTGCTCATTGATTCTTTCTAAGGGATCGATTGATGCTACTTCCTTTCCCTTTCCCTTCCCCTTCCCCTTCCCCTATGCACAATTGTGATTGTTTGGTTGTCTGACCACCACGTTCTAAACGAGGGGATCTTCCTCCTTTTGCGAATATTATTCCTTTTCTTCTATAACCTCAGTGATAAAACGAGATGGATATGGGAACCTCCTACCTCATAAAGCAATGGAACTTAGGTTTTTGTTGCTTCAACCCATCCCAGCATCGATTGAGAATTTTCATTGTAGAATTGGATGTCAAAAGGATTGATCTTTGGCTCCTCTAGCTCTTTATCAAGCTCGACACCCCATAACCTTAGACGCATATTGTTGTGCACTTATGCCAGCTTCTCTAGGCGTATATATGATTGTCTAATTGCTACTAAAATTAAGATAAACACACTAATAATATAAAAAACACATCCAATTGGCCCTAGTTGGTTCTAAATATGTGGTGATTAGGTATAATTACCACTAAATCGACTCTAATAGTGAGGTAATGGCCCTAATGGTCCCTATAATATAAAGAATGACACTAATCAACCTTAACATGGTTTCATTAGGCCTAATTACCCCTAAATTGACCGTAAAAGTAAGGTTATGGCCCTAGTTGGCCTTAGATTTTGAAGAATGATACTAATCACCATTAACTAGTTAAAATTGGGAAAAAGAGTGCTAATATAAACTATAAAGAGAAATACACTAATCACCCCTTAATATGCTGTGGTTTAGCCTAATTACCCCTAAATTGCTCCTAAAACTAAGGTAATGACACTAATTGGCACTGAATTATATAATGACACCAATCACCTTATTAGGCCCTAATTGCTCCTAATTTTCCCTCAAAGTCAGACAATGGCTCTAATCGGCCCTAAAGGATTGCATTAATCAACATTAAATATCTATAATTAGGAAAAAAATATCTCTAATATCAAGAAAGATACACTAATCAAACCCTAACTACTCATACAAAGACATAAGTAAAGTCTAAACATGTCAAACTCTAACTAAAACATAGATGATAAATACCTTCAGTAGAAGAGATCTTCCACCAAATGTCAAGTTTGAACACTTAATCCCTCCAATTGAAGCTCTATGCCTTCTAATCTCCGATTTGGAAGCTCAATTGAGAAAAAGAGCAAGGAAGAGTGAGAGAGAGGGGGAAACTTGTGTGAGTGAGAGGGAGTGAAAGAGGGGAGGGAGGAAGGTTAATCTTTGAACCAGGTCAAAATTTTCTGGCCCTAGATGTGTATCGATCGAGATCCAACCATTAATGACCGAAACATGTCAGTAATGGTCATTTTTCGACTGTTTTGCCCAGTTTTTGGGGTGTACTGCCCAGTACGCCCCTTGCCTCCTTTTTTCTGCATGAAACGGGGCGGTGCATGTGCCGATTGCCCATTGGACCGATACATACCACCTGTACTATACTGTATCGGGCGAAAAGTCAATCCTTGACTATCACCACCACCATGTTAGCCCATTGTTGTTGCCACAAGCATCTCTACTGCCATTGTCATACCAGTGCATCACCTTTGCTGTCATCATCACCATTGTCACCACTACCAACATAACCACCATTGCTATCACCACCATATCATTTCCATGGTTGCCACCATCTCGCCACTGAGCAATGTCATGACCACTATGACCAACATCAGCACCATCATCACCTGCCACTGGATGCTATCACTATCAGGCCGCCGGTAAAAGCCATCACCAATGTTGATCGCTATTACCATCTACCACTGTCATTGTTATTACTAGTCCACAACAACTATCTGCCACTATTGCCACCTTTTTTGTCACCACCAAAACTAAACTACTATTTTCACCGCCATGGCTGCTACTTTTTTGTTATTGTAGCTGACACCACCTTTGCCACCACCATCGACAATCACCACCAGTGTCATTTCATTGTCACCACCACAACAGGCCACCACCATTGGCGCCACCACATTGGTCAGTTCCATCAGAATCTTTGGCTATCACTACTGCTATCAACTTACTGCAGCCCCCACCACTACATGCTGACATTGTCAACCCACTACCATCACCTCCCGAGAAGTTACTTTGTTATAACGACAACGATAAAGCCATAAGTCGGTCGACCACATGAATCTTTTACTGTCATTGAAATCTGTAAAATGTTATATGTTTAGTTAAGTTAAGAATATTTAAATTCTTATTTATAGTTTCTATTAAAGTTTTTTTAGGCTTTCCTCTATCTTTCTTTGTACCACTAATGATAATCATTTCATCACTTTTAACTACCTCATCCATAGGTTGATTCTCTCTCATTTTATCGTCTATAAAAGTGATACCTAATTATTCATGAATAAAAATATATATGGTAGCACAAAAGCAACTTACATAAAATATTTGTTTACTTGTATAAAATACTTTTAAAGCTAAAAAACTTTTATAACCAAATGTATATGGAAGCACAAAAGAAAAAGCCAGTTTTAAAGGGAGCATATGGCAGTACCATTATACCCATTCAGTTCTTTTCACTTAATCAAATGAAGTATGTTTCTGTTCCAAAAAATTGATTTAATTATACATATTGCTACTGCCAGGGTGACCCTGTGGAGATTGCACATATTATTAAAGACTCAGTGAATCATGATCTGAAACGATGCCTTGAAGAGGCTCAGCAGTACCTTCATATTTCTGGGCAGAAGTTGGCACTTATAATTGATGGCAAATGTTTAATGTATGCGCTGGATCCAAATTTACGTGTTAATCTGCTCAACTTAAGCTTGAATTGTAGTTCAGTAGTGTGCTGTCGTGTTTCTCCTCTTCAAAAGGCACAGGTAAAGTTTGGAAGTGTTCTTCTCATTTATGTTAAAACATTCTTTGCTGTTGACTTTTGTTGTTGGCAATAACAAGGGTAGCGCTAATTAATCATAAGGCCATGTATACATCACGAATGTTAAGTCCATTTTGCTCAGAATTTCAGTATTCCTTATATGTTAGGACTTAGGACTGGGTTGTTTCCTTTTCTGGACCATTTTTTGTTAAATTCCACTGCATTAGTTTGATATTGCTTCTGGTTGTAATCCCATTCTTTGTAATCCTCTTTTCAAATATCTAATTGAATCATTTCTTATCAGTCTTTTTTTGCTTTTCTAGTGTCTGAATTAAAGACTTTGAATATTATCATATGTTTTATTTGGTTCAAAACCCAATTGTGCACATTTGTGGTGCTAGGTTACTAGCCTGGTAAAGAAAGGTGCCCGAAAAATTACCCTAAGTATAGGTGATGGTGCGAATGATGTGAGTATGATCCAGGCTGCTCATGTTGGTGTTGGCATAAGTGGTCTGGAAGGAATGCAAGCTGTAATGGCCAGTGACTTCGCCATTGCTCAGTTTCGTTTCCTTACTGATCTTCTTCTTGTACATGGAAGATGGTCGTATACCAGGTTATGTAAGGTTGGTTTTATTTCCTTGGTTCTACCCAAGCTGTTAAGGCTAATAAATCTCGAGTCTTATAGACTTCTCCTTGCAGGTTATCACATACTTTTTTTACAAGAATCTTACCTTTACATTGACCCAGTTTTGGTTCACCTTTCAAACTGGGTTCTCTGGTCAGAGATTTTATGATGACTGGTTTCAGTCATTATACAATGTCATTTTTACAGCACTTCCTGTGATCATCGTTGGACTGTTTGACAAGGTACTTGTGGCCTACCATGTGCTCTTTATAGTCTTTTATCATTCTAGACATTGTCATGCCAAGTGAATCTATATGCAGTCTTTTAAACCGAGGTTTGCTACTGTCCAGGATGTGAGTGCTTCCTTGTCAAAGAAGTATCCAGAGCTCTACAAGGAAGGAATTAGAAACATGTTCTTCAAATGGAGAGTCGTGGCAGTATGGGCATTTTTTGCCTTGTACCATTCTTTGATCTTCTATTACTTCACGACTGCTGCAAGTCAGAATGGTCATAATTCTTCAGGGAAGATATTTGGTCTTTGGGATGTTAGTACTATGGCCTTCACTTGCGTTGTGGTGACTGTCAACTTGCGTCTTCTCATGGCATGCAATTCAATTACCAGGTGGCACCATCTGAGTATTTCAGGGAGCATTTTAGCCTGGTTTGTATTCATCTTCATATACTCTGGAGTAATGACCCCCTATGATAGACAAGTAAGTTCTCAGTCATCTTTCTTCACTAGCACTTGTTTATTTTGACTCTTATTAATTTGTTCTTGTCACAGGAAAATATCTTCTTTGTCATATATGTGCTGATGAGTACATTTTTCTTCTACCTCACGCTTTTGCTTGTCCCCATTGTTGCACTTCTTGGTGATTTCTTATATCTGGGGTAAGACTTGTTTTATTAATTGCTATATATAGATATTGTTGTTAGAACACAAGTTCCTCCTTGAAACAATTTCTGATTTTTTTTAAAAGGTAATTTCAATGATGAACTTTAAATTTAAATCGACTTGTTAATTTTGTCCCGAATCTTCTCGGGCTATGATTCACATACGAAACACTGTCACAAGCCTCCAAATGTTTGCTTCTAGTTTCTACTGTTATTTATGTTCAATATGATTTTTATTAATTTAGACTACATTTTCAGGATCCAGAGATGGTTTTTCCCCTACAATTATCAAATTGTCCAAGAGATTCACAGACACGAGTTAGAAGGTACTAGCAGGACGGAGTTACTGGAAATTGGAAATCATCTAACACCAGATGAAGCAAGAAGCTACGCTATATCACGGCTTCCGAGAGAAAAGTCCAAGCACACTGGTTTTGCTTTTGACTCGCCCGGTTACGAGTCATTTTTCGCGTCACAGCAGGGTGTTTTTGCACCACAAAAGCCATGGGATGTAGCCCGTCGAGCCAGTACAAGGTCCAAAAGAACATCTCAAAGATAATTCTTTTTGTTTCATCCAATGTAGATTTGTTTGTCATCACTAGTTAAGAATGTAAATTAGCTGTGGGTTGTAGCTTTTTCATATTTCTTTTCACGGTTTTATTTCTCATTATCTATTTTCTCATACATCATTTTGTCTAGAAAACAAACATATATCCAATCGATTGCTTGTTCGAGGCTGAAGGATGTTAGGTTGACATATTTTCCCCCAGTATAGAATTCATATCATAATCATTTGCTGGTAATGTACATTTGAGTTTTTTTTGTGCTGCTTTCTACTCGTAACCCTTTCTCTGATGCTGATCTACAATTTGATTTTGGTGGTGAAGAATCAAGATCGTTCGCCTCCAGCGGGTCGGGTTTGAGCTCTAGCTTCCGAGTCGGACACTCCCTGGGACTAATCGCCTACTCCTCGGGCTCCGGTTCCTGCACATAGGTCGGTGTCGGGAAGGGGCTCCCAACCTTGACTCCTCCGAAGATCTTGTTAGTGTTGAGTGGCCAGAGAGGGACCTCCTGTTGAAAGACCCCTTGAGGGGTTTTTATCTTCCCCTCATAGGAATCGATTATACTTGGGTTGTTTATTATTGTTGGTGATATACCTGGTTGGCGTCATCCTGGTTTTTGGGGGATGGCATTGTGCATGGTTGGCACCATCCTGGCCTTTGAGGGACGATGCTATGCGCGGTCGGCGCCGTCACAGCCTTTGCGGGACGGTGATGTGTACGGTTGGCACCGTTCTGACCCTTGTGGGACGGTGTCGTGTACGGTCGGTGCTTGCCATCCTGGTCTTTGCAAGGTGGCGTCATGCTTGGCGGGTGCTGTGTTGGGTTGGCACCGTCCCGACCTTTGTGGGTCGGCATAGCCCAACCTTGACTCCTCCGAAGATCTTGTTAGTGTTGAGTGGCCAGAGAGGGACCTCCTATCGAAAGACCCCTTGAGGGGTTTTTATCTTCCCCTCACAGGAATCGATTATACTTGGGCTGTTTATTATCGTCGGCAATGTACTTGGTTGGCGTCATCTCGATTTTTGGGGGATGGCACTATGCACGGTTGGCACCATCCTAGCCTTTGAGGGACGATGCTATGCGCGGTCAACGCCGTCATAGCCTTTGCGGGACGGTGATGTGTACGGTCGGCGTCGTTCCGACCCTTGTGGGACGGTGCCGTGTACGACCGGTGCCTGCCATCCTGGTCTTTGCAAGGTGGCGTCATGCCTGGCGGGTGCTGTGTTGGGTTGGCATCGTCCCGACCTTTGTGGGTCGGCACTGTGCCGACTCGGCCCTTGCGGGTCGGCTTAGTATTCGCTCGGTGTCGTCCCGACCACTTTGGGACGGTGCTGTGCTTCGTTAGTGCCACCCTACCTTCGTGGGAATAGCGTTGACTGAGGCGTGTTATCCTAGGTGTTGACGTGGTTGTGAGTGATGGTAGGTTCCCAGGATGTGTCCTATCATTCTCTCCCCACCCACCCATAGAGCGGCTTACGTCGGGCTGCTTTATGGGGGCTTGGGCACAAGGTGCGGTAATGTAGCCGGGGCCGATATGCATCTTGATTTGGGGCTTCGGGGGGTTGATGCGGTCGGGATTTCGATGTTCGAGGGGTACGATTTGGATGTGATTGGTGCGGCTAGGTGGCGGGATTTAGGCGCTAAGTGACTGATGCGGCTAAGCGGCATGACTCGAGCACTTTATGACTGACATGGCCGAGCTGCGTGTCTCGGGCTCCGTATTGTTAGGATCAAGAGCACTAAGAGGGGAGGGGGGGGGGGGTGTGGGTGAATTAGTGCAGCGGAAAACTTTCGACGATTAAAACTGCATTCGTACGATAAAAATGATTTTGGTAAGAAAGCCGATTCGTAAATCACTTTAACTTGTGATCAAGCGAGATGCAATTAAAGCAAATATATAGAGGCAGTTTGCAGTTTAAGATAGACAACAGAATGTAATAGCAAACTGGAATACGACGTTCGTACGATAAAAGCGATTTCGGTATGAAAGTCAATTCGTAAATCATTTTAACTTGTGATCAAGTGAGATGCGGTTAAAGCAAAGATATAAAGGCAGTTTGCAGTTATGATGAAAATCAGAATGTAAGCGCAAACTGAAATATGATGTTCGTACGATAAAACCAATTTCTGTCTTAACGCCGATTCGGAAAATACTTAACTATGAAACACGTTCGTAAATGAGCAGAAGGCAGTAAGCTACTGAGGAGGTTTGCAGTAAAGATAAGATGCTCAAAGTAAATGCAAACTGAGATTTAGAGCGGTTCGGTCAATCTTGACCTACATCCACTTTTGGCTTCCTCCACCAACGAAGTCACCGACGTCCACTAGAGGCCTTCCTTTAATAGGCGAAGGCCAACTACCCTTTTACAGTTTCACTGCTTTTGACGGGCTTAGGAGACAACCCTTACAAACTTTCTCTCCTCTCTTGAAAGATCAAAACTTGGAAGAAAAGAGAGAGGAGAACTTCTAGCCTTTACAACACTTTTGAGCTCTAAAAATCACAGAGTAAGATTGGATTTTCGGTGCCTTTGGTTGCCCTTTCATGCAGGAAAGGGTGGGGTTTATATAGGCCCCAAACTGGTTTGAATTTGGAGCTCAAAATTATCTTTTCTCGGATTTTCGGGGTCATGGTAGTACTACCTCCTGACTGGGGCGGTACAACTGCTTGGCAGCTCGAAGACTGAGCCTCGCTTGGAGACTGAGCCTAGGTGGTGCCACCGCCTGACTAGGGCGGTTGTACCGCCTAGTCTCGCTCGGAGACTAAGTCCAAGCGATGCCACTACCTAACCTAGGCGGTTGCACCGCCCAGCTTTCCTAGGAGACTACCTCTTGGGCGGTGCCACCGCCCGGTAGGAATTCTGGTCCGAATGGGTTGATCCATTCGGCCCAATTTAGGTCTATCAAGGGCCCAATTGCCCCCAGATTAAGTTAATGGGATTACCTCCCATTCATAACTTAATCTACATGCTAACTATGATATTTCTTAAGACTTTTACTGCAACTTGCTCCGGTGCGTCAATAAATTCTTCCGGCGAGCTTCCGGCAAACTTCCGACGAACATCTGACGAACCTTCGACGATGCTCCGGCGGACTTCCGGCAAACTCCTGGACTTGCGACGATTCACTTGGCGAGTTCCGATGAGCTTCTTTGGCAAGCTCCTGGACTTCTCGGATTTGTTCCCGTAGAACCTCCAACGAGCGTCCGGACTTCCGTCGAACTCTCGAACCCCCAACGTGATCATGGTCTTGACTCCCGCGCAACTCCTACTGCATGTCTTACTGTTAGAACCCTTGCAGATTCTAAACTTGGGGTTGATCTCTTTAGGGGATCGGCCTCCTTGGAACTCTATAGGGGTTCCTCCCTCCAAGTTGCTGCTCAAAGGCTGCAGAAAAGATTCATCTATTGCTTATGAAAAGAGAAGGAATACATGGCTATTTATAGGGCTTCTAAACCCTAACTCCTAATAGGACTCCTACTTAAGACTCTTATTTCTAACCAACTCCTAATAGGACTCCTACTCAAGACTCCTATTCCCTTACAACTCCTAATTCTTCTCTAACAAAAAACCTCCTACATGAATGCCCCTCTCAATTAGGACTCTCCTAACTAGAGTCCTAACATAATGTCCCTCTCAATTAGGACTCTCCTAGCTAGAGTCCTAACAGTTTTACATGAATGTCCCTCTTAATTAGGACTCTCCAAGCTAGAGTCCTAATAGACCCGCCCTCTTCAAATCAGCCTTGTCCTCGAGGCTAATGATTCGTGAATTCTGGGAATTTGATCTTCAAGTCGTCATAGTTCTCCCAAGTGGCATCTTCTATTGGTAGGTTCGCCCACTATATTAGCACTTCATTAGTGGGTCGTCGTCGTCGAGTCACGATCCGTCGATCAATAATGGCACTTGGCTGGGTCTGGAGTTCTCTTTGGGTAGTCATATTTGGTGGGTGGCTTTGGGCTGTCTCCAAGCACTTATTTAAAACTTTCGTCTGGCTGTTGGTTTGTGGGTGATATGTCGTACTCCTTTTCAATTTAGTACCCTGCATATGGAATAACTTTGTCTAAAATCTGCTCTTGAATATGCAAGTAGAATTTGTCACAAGCACAATGCGTCCCTTATCACATAATTCTTTTGAGTCCCGATTGTAATGAGCCACGGAGCTTGGTGCTTCCTCTATTTTTTTTTATTTTTTATCTTACTGGTCTCCGAATCTTCCTGCCATTCCATCTTAATATCCTCAAGGAAGTCGCCATTTTTGCTGCTCGGGGGAAGATATCTTCTGCTCCAAGAGATATTTTAGGCTTTTATGGTCGGTCTTGATTTGAAAGTATCGCTTGATCAAGTACGATCTCCACCTCGTTGCTGCGTGCACAATGGCGAGCATCTCCTTATCATATGTTAACATGTTTTGATACGGGGAAGACAATGTCTTGCTAATGTATGTGAGTGGTCGACCATCTTGCATGAGAACGTCTCCCATTCTGTCTCCAGATGCATCGGCCTTAATGATGAAGGGTCGGTTGAAATCTGGTAGCGCTAGCATCGGCATCATCGTTATGGCTACCTTAAGTTTGTCGAAGGCAGTGGAGGCTCTGTCCGACCATTGGAAGACATCTTTTTCCAATAAGGAAGTAAGTGGTGCACTGATCTTTCCATAGTTTTTCACAAACTTACGGTAGTAGCCTGTTAAACCCAAAAAGCCATGTAGCAATTTTATGTTCCTCGGGGTAGGCCAGTTTTGCATTGCTTCAATTTTGAAGGGGTCCACCGTCACACCTTCCTCTGATATGATATACCCAAGATATTTCACCTTTTGTTGAAGAAAGTAAAAATTCGTAGTGGCCGTTGTGTGTTCGAAAGGCGGTTTTCGGTATAACTTCTTCATACACTCGTATTTGATAATACCCAGATCGAAGGTCCAGCTTTGTGAAGATTTGTACTCCCTTTTATCTAGCAATTCATCTGCTATTGGAATAAGGTATTTGTTCTTGATGGTTATGCTATTGAGAGCTCGGTAATCAACGCATATTCGCCATGTTCCGTCCTTCTTGTGTACAAGTAGCACCGGTGAAAAGTAGAGGTTGCAACTTGGCCGAATAACTCCTGTTTCAAACATCTCTTTTAAAATCCTTTCTATTTCATCATTCTGGAGATGTGGATACCGATATGGCTGAGTATTTGCTGGCGATTTGATTGGAAAAATCATTATACAATGATCATGCCGACGAGTAAGAGGTAGGTTGTGCGGCTCGTCAAATATATCTGAAAATTTAGCAAGCAAAGGAAATAGGTTTGGATCTTCAAATTCTATTGGCTCTCCTTTAATTTGCTGCTCAAGTTGTACCAAAAAGCCCCTGCATGCTTTATGCAAAACCTTCTCCATTTGTTGTGTGCAAATCATCGTTACGTCGCCCTCACGTTTCCTATGTAGTATCACCTGTTTCTCCTTACTGTAAAATTTTATAAATAGTTGCATAAAATTCTAAGAAATATCACCTAATGTTATCAACCATTTAATTCTGAGTATAGCCTCATGATCATCAAGAGGGAGGAGGAAGAAATCTGCAATATCTCTTGGTCCTACAGCAACAGTTTCACCTTACTGTTTAGGAAGTTATTAGTGCTGCCGTGTCGATGAGAATAGTGATCGGTTGTTGTTTGAGAAGGCCTCCAACTTTCATCGTTTGCGGGTTTAAGTAGCCAACTAGTGTATGTACCGTAACTTCGGTCGGTTGTGGCTCTTCTTCTGCATCTTTTTCTTCATGTTCAAGGCTCTCTTCTGAATGTTCAATGACCTCTTCTTCTATCGGTTCAATCATAAGAAGTCCTCCTTTACTACAACGATGCTCACGGCTCCACGGCTCGTCACAATGCCAACATAACCCCTTCGCATATCGCTCCCGAAGCTCTTCTCTTGTTAACCTCTTTGGTGTAGGGACTTGGTCAATAGTAGGGGGGGCTGAGGGCTTCAATATTACTAGTTGAGGAGTAACCCTAGTCCTCCAAGCTTCATGGTTCAATTGCTCCTCTTGATGTCGTGCGAAAGAGATGGCTGCCATAAGCGTATACGGTTGTCGCGCTTTAACTTCTCCTCGGATCTCCGGCTTCAAGCCCTTAATGAAGGTCCTCAATAGCTGTTTTTGAGACCAATCATGAGTTTGATTAGATAACCTTTCAAACCTGGTTTGGTACTCCTAAATGGTGGAAGTTTGTCGGATCTTTGCTAATTGTCCATCAATATTCTCATAATCGGTTGGTTTGAAGCGGATCAGCAGTCCTTCTTTGAATTGTTGCCATGAAAGGACTCCATAAGTATGTTCAAACCATTCAAACCACTGTATAGCATCCCCTTCAAGATGTATAGCTGCAATTTTCACCATAGATGCATCCGCGATTTTGTGGTACTGAAAATATCGCTCCGCGCGCGAGATCCAACCAATCGGGTCTCCTTCTTCCCATCTAGGGAAGTCCACTCTCATGCATGGATAGTTGGGTTCAGTCATAGAGCTTCCCCTCTCTTGGAAGTCATATCTTTGGGCTTGGTGTGATTGGGCAAAGCTCTCTCCTTGATGTGATTTCTTTGGGCTTAGTGGTCGGCCCAATCTGAGTTCGGTAAAGAGCGTCTGAATCTTATCCTCCATTCGTGCCTCCAAGGCTTTGAATTTAGCATTGATTGCCTCCTTAGATGCCATAGTATATGCCTCCAAATCTATGATGTTAAGATCTCTCTTTTGTTGTTAGGTTAAAGGCATGTATAGGTTGAGAGAAGTGATGGTCGAAAGAGTTGGTGGATCGGTGGATGTAGGCTACGATTTAGGCTTGTTTTGTGGCAGTTTTGGGTGCAGTTTGAGGGTGTGGTTTAGTGGAGTTTTAGGGCTGTGGATGAAAGTTTTGGATCTGTGGTAGATGGCAGCAAAGGTTTGATAGAAATCAGTGGAAGTTGCAGCAAGAATGTGCTGTCTTGTAAGAGTAGAATTGTCGTCGAAGAAACAATGGTTTCTCGATGTAATTTCTTCCAAAAGCTTAAGAGAATTGAGGAGGGAATTGATAGCTAAATCACAGGTTATATGACAGCAAGGATGTCTAATTTAATCAAGAGAATTTCGACAGTATAACAGCAAGAAAATTGGTGCAAGTTGCGATAGCAGAATTGTCGTCGAAAAATTTCAGCGGGTTATCCTCCATTCGCGCCTCCAAGGCTTCGAATTTAGCATTGATTGCCTCCTTAGATGCCATAATATATGCCTCCAAATCTATGATGTTAAGATCTCTCTTTTGTTGTTAGGTTAAAGGCATGTATAGGTTGAGAGAAGTGATGGTCGAAAGAGTTGGTGGATCGGTGGATGTAGGCTACGATTTAGGCTTGTTTTGTGGCAGTTTTGGGTGCAGTTTGAGGGTATGGTTTAGTGGAGTTTTAGGGCTGTGGATGAAAGTTTTGGATCTGTGGTAGATGGCAGCAAAGGTTTGATAGAAATCAGTGGAAGTTGCAGCAAGTATGTGCTGTCTTGTAAGAGTAGAATTGTCGTCGAAGAAACAATGGTTTCTCGATGTAATTTCTTCCAAAAGCTTAAGAGAATTGAGGAGGGAATTGATAGCTAAATCACAGATTATATGACAGCAAGGATGTCTAATTTAATTAAGAGAATTTCGACAGTATAACAGCAAGAAAATTGGTTCAAGTTGCGATAGCAGAATTGTCGTCGAAAAATTTCAGCGGGTTACGATGAAAATTTGCAGCAACACAAAATCATTTTTAGAGATGAATTCCTTAATATATCAATCTTAGATGGAAGCCAAGATGATCTATGAAGTGTATAAGAAATTTCATTCAAAAAAGATTGCAAATATATGGGTTAAGGCAACAATATGCCGCTGAAATTTTCTGTAGCACAGATTTTTAAGTATAGTAGATTGAACGTAAAAGATTAGTGGTTTATATTGAGAATTTTTCGATGAAACCAAATGGAAATCCACTGTTAGGAAGTGTCAAAGATGTCATAAAAAATTCGTAGAAATTTGGATAGAAAAAGTATAGTAGCAAGATCAAACAGATGGTGCTATGCGGTTGGAATTTTACAGTGCAGATTTTTAAGTATAGCAGATTAGACGTAAAATATCAATGGTTTATATTGATAATTTTTTGACAAAACCAAAGGAAATCTGCTGTTAGGAAATGTCAAAGATGTCATAAAAATTTCATAGAAATTTGGATAGAAAAAGTACAGTAGCAAGATCAAACAGATGGTGCTCTACGGTTGGAATTCTGCAATGTATCTTTCGTCGTAGAGATGAAAACTTTATGACGAAAAGTTTATGCAGCAATATAGAATAATTTTTTTTTGAATTTTCAAATAAGGATAACTAAATTGCAGCATCAGTAAGGTAGAAAATCAGAACCTATTGCAATTCACGGGGAAATCAAAGGATGATCCGTGGTGGTGGAGATGACGACAGAATTTGGTGATGATCTTTTAAGCAATTGTGAGAATTGCTTTGAGCGGTTGTGGAGGGTTGATGGATGGCTGTGGAAGGGCAGCGAGACGCCAAGAACGCTGCTCTGATACCAGGTGTTAGAACCCTTGCAGATTCTAAACTTGGGGTTGATCTCTTTAGGGGATCGGCCTCCTTGGAACTCTATAGGGGTTCCTCCCTCCAAGTTGCTGCTCAAAGGCTGCAGAAAAGATTCATCTATTGCTTATGAAAAGAGAAGGAATACATGGCTATTTATAGGGCTTCTAAACCCTAACTCCTAATAGGACTCCTACTTAAGACTCTTATTTCTAACCAACTCCTAATAGGACTCCTACTCAAGACTCCTATTCCCTTACAACTCCTAACTCTTCTCTAACAAAAAACCTCCTACATGAATGCCCCTCTCAATTAGGACTCTCCTAACTAGAGTCCTAACAGAATATCCCTCTCAATTAGGACTCTCCTAGCTAGAGTCCTAACAGTTTTACATGAATGTCCCTCTTAATTAGGACTCTCCAAGCTAGAGTCCTAACACTTACTTCTATCGTAGTTAATCCTGCACATGTAAAAAAAACTTCGATCGAGATAATTAATCCTAAGCAATTAACGAAGTTATTCGGCATGTCATTGGTCCCTCGACGCTTCGTCCGATTATTTGGCGCATCATCCTTTCCTGCGGCCTATTGCCCAATCGGCCAGTTGACTCCGCAACTCCGATATCCTTGGTACAATACTCGCTCTTCTTGGGCCGATGCCCAAGTCCATGGCCCGAAGCCTTCTGTTGATATGTCGACCGATCCACCGGCCCAACGTCCAATCTTCTGACATGTTCCTCCAGCACAACATGATTTTTCCTGCTTTAATTGTCTCATCCTGATCGAAGAATCCTGCATCACTCAAAACGCAGATTAAAACATAAACACAATTATCAATTGGTTTCATAATCAAAATACGAGATTATAATAATTTTAAGTTATTTCAAATGGAAGTTAAAAAGTGCTTTTCTTAATGGCTTTATTTCCGAAAATGTTTATGTTGAACAACTACCCAGATTTGAGAATATCATTTTTACTAAATCATGTTTTTAAGTCGTCTAAGGCTCTCTATGATTCGAAACAAGCCCCAAGGGCTTGGTACGAAAGACTTAGTTCCTTTCTAATTAAGAATAATTTTATGAAAGACTAGGTCGATACTATATTATTTATTAAATATTTTAAAAATAATTTTCTTATTGTTCATATTTATGTTGATGATATCATTTTTGGATCTTCAAATAAGTCTTTATGTGAATCTTTTGCCAATAGTATGAGCCATTAATTCAAAATGAGTTTAATGGGAGAGTTAACCATTTTCCTAAGCTTACAAATCAAATAACTTAGTGATAGAACTTTTATTAGTCAAACTAAGTGTGTTAGATCTTTTAAAACGATTTAATATGGATAGTGCTAAGGCTATAAATACACCAATGAGCACTTCTACAAAATTAGATATAAACATCAATGGAGAAAGTTTTGATCAAAAGACTTATAGGGATATGATAGGTAGTTTATTATACCTCATAGCAACTAGACCTGATATTATGTTTAATGTTGGACTATGTACAAAATTTTAGTCAAATCCTAAGTAATCTCACTTAAAAGTTGTTAAAAGAATTTTTATATACCTAAAAGGAACTCTTAATTTAGGATTATTATATCCAAAAACTAAAAATCTCGAATTGATTGCTTCTGCCGATGCTGATTTTGCTGGTTGTCAAATAGATAGAAAAAGTATATATAGAACATGTCAACTCTTATGTCATAAACAAATTTGTCTCTTAATCTTCTAAGAAACAAAACTTGGTTATATTATCTACAACTGAAGTTGAGTATATAGCAGCAAGTGCATGTTGTGCATAAGTTATATGGATGAAAGACACTTTAGAAGATTACGTAATTCACTTAAAAAATATACATATAAAATGTGATAACACTAATGCAATATGTTTAATAAAAAATCTCATTCAACACTTTAAAACTAAACATATTAATATTAGTCATCATTTTATAAGAGATCATATTAATAACCATGATATATCACTAGAATTTATTGAAACAAAATATCAATTAATTTATATTTTTATAAAATCATTTAATAAGGAACAATTTAATTTTATTAGAAGAGAATTAGGTATGTTAAATCTTTCTTATGCATGAGTTCCTCTTTTATATTTTTCGGATTTGTCGATTTTTGAAAATTGAGTTTTCCCTTTCGAGATAGTTTGCTATCATTCCTTCTCTTTGCAATTCACAAAAGAAGAGATCTGATTCATGGATCATTGGAATATTTGATCTTTTATGAGCTGGTCATTTCCATATGAATCCTTTCTCTTTTTATTTACAAAAGTAGAACTTTGTTTCATGGAATGACTTGTTATGATATTTACGCAAATGAGTATTTACACCACATAATGATTGTGATCTTGCTTGTCTTAAAAGAAAAGGAGGCAAGAGTACTTGCTTGCTGCATCTAAAAATAAAAGCAAAAATGCTAGACAAAGAAAACCAACAGTGATAACTTGAGCAAAATAGTGTACCGACTATGGGACTGCTAGACTAGTGGTAGCACCACTAGTACGCCCTGCTTATAGGTGATAACACTGCCCAATTGGTGGTACCACCACCCACAACCCTACCCTATAAAAAATAAAGTTAGGGTCGGCGGTAGAACCTCCTCTAACCCTCTCTACACTCCTCTAAATTGCTCCACACCCTTCATTCCTCTTACTCTCCCTCTAGAAACTCAAGAAAATCACTATCATTTACAAAACTAAGGATCAATCTCAAAACCCTTTTTGGGTATCACAAAAAGGTTAAACTACAAAGGTAATTCCTAAACCCAATTGTTTCTCTCATTCTCCATTTATTACTTATTTTTGTCTCTTATTTTTTGTAATATATGTAGTTCCCATTGCATCTAGAAGATCCTCAAGGGATAAAAGAAAGAGGAGATTATATGAAACCTTTGATTACATACTCTTTGATTTCCCTTAATATGCCCTTAAATTCCCAACCTTTGAGTCTAGAAGTGTACATAAGGGAAAATATGTAGATTCATAACAGTTGAGTGATTTGGAACTAATTCAATGGTTCGCTAACTTAGATGTCCTTCCAATTCTTCAAATAAGTGAACCCATTTATCCTGGACTTGTTCAGTTGTTTTACAACAACTTGCATGTGGATGAACATGATAAGGTGTCCACTTATCTCTTAGGACATCACATGCCCATTACGGATAGCGTAATTTATAGCATAATAGGAATTCTTGAGAAAAAAAGAGGTTGTTATTTTAGAGGACAATAAGACACAGAATCGATTTGGATCACATATTCTGAGGTTATAGGTACCATTTTTTATAATCCAAATTCATCTATCATTCCAAAAAGTTATGAATATTTGCTACCTTTCAACACAAAATTGCTTCATCACATCATTATAAGTATTCTACTTTCAAAACAATACCATCATGTTGAAGTTAGTCAAATGAAATTAGGAATAATGTATTTGATCATGGTAGGACATGATAACTATTTTGGATATATGATATGATAAAACATGATTGAACTATCAACAAAAGATATAAAGTTGGATATATGCTTCTATATGGTGGCTTGATTACTAGACTAATGTATGCACATGACATAGTCATTCTACTATATGAAGAAACCTTGAAACTAGATATATTTAATGTCATAAATAGAAACCTATTAAGAAGATTAAGATGTATAGTAAGAAATGAGGTTTGGACTAGATTACCTATGAGGATTGATCCTCCCTCACCTGAACCAGAAATACTTATATATAGGGAAAGTCAATCTCCTCGTATTAGTCCCTTTGAGGTAACATCTCCAACAAAACAAGCACCCTCCTCATCTACCGATGTCATAGTGACTCGATTGGATCGAATTGAACTACGTCAAGATCGAATCTTAATCGAGATGCAGCAAATTTATCGACAGGTTAATACTCTGTTTAAGCATTTCAATTTACCACCACCTGAATAGCTTATGTATATCTTCTTTTTGTTGATGACAAAGGGGGAGAAGTTAGACGGATTCTTCCATATACTCTTTAATGTTACCATGCATGATGTTTTGCACACTTTGATATGATGCAATGGATTCTTCCATGTACTCTTTAATGTTACAATGTAACGATGAATGCTTTAGTATCATGTATGTTATGGCTAAAGTAATATTGATTTATGTTTGTATCATGTATGAAGTCATGAGTTGTAATGTTTTGACATTGTGCATGTTACATTTTGATAATTTGAAGTTATAATGATGCATAATTTTGATATGATATATCACATTTGATCACTATGATCAAAATATTTTTATTTAAATTCAAAGGTTATGATTTCTTTTGAATTTAAATTAGCCTTATTTCAATATGGCATATAGATAGGGGAAGTTAAGGTTAACTCTAATATTAATTGGTTGTGATCATAAAAAAGGGAGAGATTGTTGAATCTTGAATTTTGATGGTGAAATCAATTGGTGAATTAATGATCTAATCCATATGTTGATATAAGTGATGCAGGACTAAATATGATCATGAGATAAATAAAATAATTAAAGAAGAATCTAATGTTGGGCCGGAGTCAATTAATAGGGATTGAGCCAGATGAATTGGGTGATACACCAAAGGATCTGACAAGGTAGTGCTTATCGAAAGTTTGCCGAAAGCTCGCTGGAAGTTTGCTAAGAGTTAGCCAGAAGATCGTCGGAAGTTCACAGAGAGTTCGATTGAACAATTGACATGTTAGACAACTTAGATTCCTTGTATTATAATTGTTTTAGCCTTAATTATTATAGTTATGGTTTCAATTTATGTTAGTTTTAGGAGAAATTCTACTAACTTAATTAGGGGCCAATTGGGCTCGAATTAGAACTGAATTCGGCGTGTTGTTTAGCCCATTTAGTGATCCTTAGCTAGCCTAAGCAGTGGCACCACTTGAGGCTCAGCCTCCTAGGTGGTTTGGGTGGTGGTACTACCCAAACTAGGTGATGGTACCGCTTAGACTAGGCGGTGGTACCGTCGGTAGTTAATGCTGCTAAGCGGTGGTACCATCCTATCAGGCAATGGTACCACCCTATTAGGTAGTAGTACCACCAGAACCTGATCTCTAAGGCTTTGTCAAGTGATCGTACCACCTAGTGTCAATCTATAGGCGGTGATACTACCCAATAATGACGGTGGTATTGCTAGTATCCTGGAAACCCGGGATAAGACACTTTTTGGCTCCATTTTTAAAGCTATTGAGGCATATAAATACTCCACTCTTTCCTACATTATAAAGCATAAAAGGTTGAACAAAAATATTGAGATTTTGTGTTATAAAATTGTTAAGTGTCCTCCTCCTTCTTTTCTAGTTTTATGATCATTCAAGAGAGGTACGAGGCTTGTAAAAGGTTATCCCCTAAACTTATAAAAGGGAGAAAGTGTTGTAAGAGGATTGTTGGTCTTCGCTCATTGAAGAAAGACCATTAATGGATGCTGGTGGTCTCAATGAAGGAGGAATCAGATGTGAATATAGGTCACGATAACCGAATCACTATAAATTTGATGTACTTTCTTTCTGTGTCATTTCTTTCATATTTTTCATTCTCATCACTCACTGATTTACTTGCTTACTGCCCTCAATCACTTACGAACATTTTCAAGCTTAAATGCTTTTTTGGATACAAGCTTTATCGAATAAATCTTTGAATCAATGTCGATTTTATTAAAAGTACTAACTCACCTCCCTTCTTAGTGCCAACTTGATCCTAACTCATGCTTCTCGTATTAGTGAGTTTGAAAAATTAAAAAATGAGTATGATAATTGCATGATAACTCTTGCACTAAGTGTGAAGAGTTAAATTTACTTAAGAAGAAAACTGTTTTACTACAAAAAAAAATATAAAAAATATTTAAATTTAGTAACAAATCTTTAAACATGATCATTGCTAACAAAGGTCATGTTCAAATAAAAGTAAGAATTAACTTTGTGAGTAGCAACACTCAACAAAAGTTAACTATATTTGTTAAAGGATCTATATTACATGTTTCCCTGAAAATAGATTTAATTTTTATGATAGATTCATTATTACTATAGAAATTTATTTAAAAAATATAATTCACACAAATTAATTTGGGTTCCTAAAGGAACTATAAATAATGCAATGCCAATAGTCAAGATAAGTAGGTCTATTCAAGATGGACCCAAAGTTAAATGGGTACCTAAAAGTAAATCCCCTTTCTTGTAGATATGTTTGCAATAAAAAACTAGGAGTAAGAGATGATATCTCGATAGTGGATGCTCAAGGCACATGACCGAAGATTCAATATGTTTCTCTAAGCTCACTAGCCAAGATAAAGGATATGTCACCTTCAGAGACAACAACAAAAGAAAAATTTTTGGCAAAGGAACCATAAGTAATAAGTCAAACCTCTTGATTGAAGATGTGTTATTAGTAGATGATTTAAAACATAATCTACTAAGCATTAATCAATTGTCTGATAAAGAATATATCATCAAATTTGAATCTAAAGCTTGCATAATAGAAATACCACACAAAAATAAATCTGTGATTGTCATAAAAGATAATAATGTATATATTATTGATATTAATGATTTTTGTGATGAAACATATTTTTCAGATTTAAACGATGATGCATGGCTTTGGCATAGGAGACTAGGTCATGCTAATATGAAACTAATCTCACAAATTTCAACTAGAGAACTCGTAAGAGGAATGCCTAGCATCAAATTTGTCAAAAGATAAAATTTGTCATGCATGCCAACTAGGTAAACAAATAAAAAGTAGTTTAAATCAAAAAATCAAATAAGCACCTCTAGACCACTACAATTAATCCATATGGATTTATTTGGACCAATTGATACACCAAGTTTAGGAGATAGTGAATACACATTTGTAATTATTGATGATTATAATAGATATACTTAGACATACTTCTTGGTACATAAAAGTGATTGTTTTAAATATTTTTTAAAATTTTATAAACTTATTCAAAATAAAAAGGGTTTTATTCGTAGTGATCATGGTGGTGAGTTTCAAAATCATGATTTTTAAGATTTTTTGAGTCAAATGGGTACTATTAAATTTTGGATTTTGATAATAAAATCAATTGACGAAGTTACGATCTAATGTGTGTTTAAGTGACGCAGGACTATCTTCGATCAGAAAAGGTAAATTGATTGAAGTAGGAAGAATCAAATATTGGGCTGGATTGAATATGTTAGAAGATTGGATGTTGGGTCAGAGGATCGGTCGACATATTGACAGAAGGACTTCGAGCCGAAGGATCGGACATTGTGTCAAGGAGATCAAATGTTGTGAAAGGTTAACATGCTGATTGGGCAATAGACCGAAGGAGAGGACGATGCACTAAAGGATCAGACGAAGCGTCAGATAGACCAATGATATGCCGAATAACATAAGATTCATGCTTATAATCATTTATCTAGATCGAAGTAATTTAGGGGGCTAATTGAGTTATTTTTAGTGTAATCATGCTAACTCAATCAGGGGAAAATTGTGCCTAAATTGTGACTATTTTGGGCCAAGAGGAAGGCTCATCAAGTCACCCAAAAGTTGGGTCAGGCGGTGGCACCGCCAAATTGGTGATAGAACCGCCTATGAGCTAGAAAAGTCAAAAGCCCAAACTTTGAGGCTATCAAGCGGTGGTACCGCTAAACTAGGCGATAATATCGCCTAGTGTTAGTGTGTCAGGTAGTGGTACTGCCAAACTAGTTGATGGTACCACCTAGTGTCAGATTAACAAGGAATGGTACCACCAGCGTTAGTATTGTCAGTGCCTAAAAAACCTAGGGTTTTAAATTTTGGATCTAATTTTTGAAGTCGTTTGGGGTCTATAAATACACCACAAATTCCTGTTTGGGTAAAGCAAGAAAGTGGAACAAAAACTCTGTGCTTCTAAGGTTATAAACTCTTTTAAAGTATAGAGTCCCACCTCATAGTACTTAAAGATAGTCCTAAGGGAGGTGTGTGAGGGAATACTTATAAAAGAGGGGTGTAAAGGTTCTCTCCTGAGCTTATGAAAAGGAGAAAGAGTTGTAAGGGTAGATGATCTTTGCGTGTTAGAATGAAGATCAGTAGTGGAAGCCGGTGGCCTCGATTGAAGAAGAATCGGGAGTGAACATAGGCCACAACAACTGAACTACTATAAAATTGGTGTGCCTTCTCTTCTTTGCCTTTTTCTTGATATTGCTTACTAATTTGGCTGCTCACTCCACTTCACACTTTCTTTAAGTTCAAATGCATTTCCGATACGATTTTATCGAATTAAGTTTTCAAATCACTAATGTTTTTACATAAGCACTAATTCACCCCCCCTCTTAGTGTCGGTTTCGGTCCTAATAGTTATTATCAGAGTTAAGTTTTTCTCAATTGGTTTAACACCTAAGAGAAACTAAATGGCTTTTCTCGACATTCAACAGGGTTACTCTATCATTTGTCCTCCTATGTTCAATGGAATAAACTACACGCATTGGAAAACACGAATGGGAGTTTTCTTGCTTTCTATAGAATTTAATATATCGAATATCATTGAAAATAATTTTCAAAAGTCTTCTAAGCCAATGAACGAATGAAATGATTTGAAGAAGACTTTTTCTTTGAATGCTAAAGCAATGAACACTTTGTTTTGTGCTTTAGACAAAAATAAATTTAATCATGTTTCTATATGCTAAATTGCACATAATATTTGACATATACTCGAAGTCACACACGAAGGCACAAGTAGAGTTAAAGAGTCTGAAATTAATCTTTTGGTACATAATTACAAGTTTTTTCGAATAAACCTAAGCGAAACCATTGAAGACATTAACACCCATTTTACATATATCGTTAGTAGTTTTAAAGTACTTGATAAAAGTTTTTCTAACCTTGAACTTATAAATAAAATACTAAGATCCCTTCCAAAATGTTAGGATCAATAAGTAACAATAATACAAGAAGAAAAGAACTTGAATAATTTTTCGCTTGAATAACTTATCGGGTCTTTAATGACTTATGAAATAACATATTTAGCACATGATAAACATGAGGATAATCTTCTAAAGAATATGAAGGTTATTGCACTTAGAACTAAAGAAGACCACTCGAGCGAGAGCTCAAGTGAAGATGACATAGAACTCCTCATAAAAAAAATTAAAAAGTTCATAAAAAGAACAAGGCTAAATTAAAACAAGAATCTAAAAAAAACTAAAAAAGGACATAATCACTTGCTATGAACATAAGAAGCCACGACACTCTAAAGATGAGTATATAAAACTGAAGAAGAAGAAAAAATTATTGAAGGCGACATGGGATGAATCAAGTATATCTGAAGACAGATGAGCAAACCAATAAAGGCGAGGTAGTGAACTATCCCTTAATAGCTCTCAATGACGAGGTAAGTGACTCAAACGAATCTTATTTACCTTATAGTAAATTACTTAATGTCTTTCATGATTTGTTTGATGAATCTAAATTAGTTGGTAAAAAATATAAATTATTAAAAAGGATCATACTTCTCTTTCTAATAAATTTAAAATTTTAAAAATGAGTATGATAAATACTTGTTAATCCCTTGCATTAAGTATGAAGAATTAGATTCACTTAAGAAAGAAAATGTAATATTACAAAAAAATTAAAACAATTTAAAATTGGTAGCAAATCATTACCAATAAGGGTCATATTCGTAGAAAGAAAGGAATCGGTTTTGTGAGTAGCAACACTCAACAAAAACTGACTTTATTTGTTAAAGAACCCACATTGCATATTACCCCTAAGGTTAAGTGTAGTTTTTGTGGTAGACATGGCCATTTTACATATAAATGTCCATTCAAAAAGTATGGCTCATATAAATTAGTTTGGGTTCATAAAGAAACCATAAATGACATTATCCAAAAGACACGATATGTAGATGTACGAGGGATCATGTTAGAACCCTTGCAGATTCTAAACTTGGGGTTGATTTCTTTAGGGGATCGGCCTCCTTGGAACTCTATAAGAGTTTCTCTCTCCAAGTTGCTGCTCAAAGGCTGCAGAAAAGATTCATCTATTGCTTAAGAAAGGAGAAGGAATACGTGGCTATTTATAGGGCTTCTAAACCCTAACTCCTAATAGGACTCCTACTTAAGACACTTACTTCTAACCAACTCCTAATAGGACTCCTACTCAAGACTCCTATTCCCTTACAACTCCTAATTCTTCTCTAAGAAAAAACCTCCTACATGAATATCCCTCTTAATTAGGACTCTCCTAGCTAGAGTCCTAACAGATCCGTCCTCTTCAAATCAGTCTTATCCTCAAGGCTGAGATTCAATGAACTCAGGGAACCGAGTCTGCAGCTCCTCATATGGTTCCCATGTGGCGTCTTCAAGTGGTAAATTATTCCAATGCACTAGTACTTCAGTAGAGGGACGTCGGCGACGCATCACGATCCTGCGATCGAGGATGGCTTGTGGTTGAGCTTGAATAACTCCATCCTTAGTGGTGTTGGGCAGTTTGATCTAGGGTGACTCGTGTTCTCCCAACTTGGGCTTCAGGCATGACACGTGGAAGATAGGGTGAATTTTGGCATCCTCAGGTAATTTAAGTCTATACACCACTGCTCCAATACGCTCTGTGATCTGATAGGGCCCAAAAAATCGTGGAGATAGCTTCATGGAGGCTCGAGTGTTGATGGAGAGTTGTTTGTATGGTTGTATACGAAGATAAATCCAATCTCCTACTGAAAATTCTCTTTCGCTTCGTCGTGTGTCGGCTTGCTACTTCATTCTGGCTTGAGCTGTAGAGAGATTATCTTTTAATAGTTGTAGGAGTTTGTCCCTATCAATCAATTCTTGTTCAACCTGATCGACCTTGGCCGAGCCAATTACATACTTTGGAATCACAGGGGCTGGTCGACCATACAATGCTTCATAAGGGGCACATTTTGTAGATGAATGATATGTAGTATTATACCACCATTCGGCCCAGGGAAGCCATTTTGCCCACTCTTTTGGTCGGTCGCTAGCGAAACACCAAAGGTATGTCTCTAAACACCTGTTTACCACCTCTGTTTGGCCGTCAGTTTGTGGATGATATGTTGTGCTCATCTTTAGTTTGGTGCCTTGTAACTGGAATAACTCGGTCCAAAATTTACTAGTGAAGATCCTATCACGATCACTTACAATGGACCTTGGCATCCCGTGCAGTTTAACAATATTTTCTATGAAAACTTGGGCAATACTAGTAGTAGTGTAGGGACTTCTCACAGCACAAAAATGAGCATATTTCGTAAGTTGATCAACCACCACGAGCATTGTGCTTTTACCTTTGGCAGGTGGCAGCCCTTCAATGAAGTCCATGGAGATGTCAGTCCACACTGAGTCCGGTATAGGTAGTGGTTGTAGTTTCCCTGGATTTGCCACAGTTTCACCCTTGTGCTGTTGACATACATCACATTGTGCCACATATTCAGCAATAATTTTTTTCATCTCTCTCCAATAAAAATTTTGCTTCACTCTTTTGTAGGTTCTTAGGAATCCAGAGTGCCCTGCTGAAGGTATGGAGTGCATTTCATGCAGGATGATTGTGATACAAGGGGAGTCAGGTATAAGCACAATACGACCTTTGTAGCCTAGATCCCTCGAATCCTAAGTGTAGTGGGCTATTGCACTTGGATCCTCCTCCAATTTTTTTATAATGTTGCTGATTTCTGGATCCTTCTTCCATTCTTCCCTAATGTCCATGAGGAGACTAGTGGTAGGAAGGGAGATGGCTGAAACCTTAGCTTACTCAGGTAGCCGTGAGAGTGCATCTGCAATAACGTTTTCTTTCTCCTTTTTGTAAATAATTTCATAATCAAATCCAAGAAGTTTGGTTACCCAATTTTGTTGCTCAGGGGATGATATCTTTTGCTCCAAAAAATACTTGAGGCTTCTATGGTCGGTTTTAATTTGAAATCGCCGGCCAATTAGGTAGGGTCTCCACCTCATTACTGCGTATACAATGACGAGCATCTCCTTATCATATACTGACATGTTTTGATGGGAGGGAGATAATGCCTTGCTAGTGTATGCGAGTAGTCGACCATCTTGCATGAGAACGGCTCCAATTCCGACTCCAGATGCGTCGGTCTCAATGATGAAGGGTCGGCTGAAATCGGGTAGCGCTAGCACCGACGTCGTTGTCATGGCTACCTTAAGTTTGTCGAAGGCAGTAAAGGCTTTGTCTGACCATTGGAAAGCATCTTTTTTCAATAGAAAAGTGAGTGGTGCACTGATCTTCCCATAGTCCTTAACAAATTTTTGGTAGTAGCCTGTTAGTCCAAGGAACCCGCGTAGTAATTTCACGTTTGTAGGTTTCGACCAGCCTTGCATTGTCTCAATTTTTGTTGGGTCTACCACCACTCCTTCTGATATTATGTGCCCAAGGTACTCTACTTTTTGTTGGAGAAAGCTACACTTTGGTTGCTTAACAAAAAGAGTATTCTCCCAAAGGATTGTCAGAACAATCCGTAAATGCTGAAAGTGAGTCTCAAGAGAAGGGCTGTAAATGAGAATATCATCAAAAAATACAAGCACAAATTTGCGAAGAAAGCTCCGAAAAATATCGTTCATGAGACTTTGAAAGGTTGAAGGAGCATTAGTGAGTTCAAAAGGCATTACCAAGAATTCATAATGACCATCATGTGTGCGGAATGCAGTTTTTGGAATGTCATCTTCACATACCCGAATTTGGTGGTAACCGGATCGGAGGTCCAACTTCGTGAAGACTCGAGCTCCTTTTAATTCATCAAGAAGTTCATCCACCACTAGTATTGGGTACTTGTCCTTGACGGTGATGCCATTTAAAGCTCGGTAGTCGATGCACATCCGCCAAGTTCCGTCCTTCTTGCGTACAAGTAGCACTGGTGAGGAATATGGGCTGCAACTTGGCCGAATCACCCTTGTTTCAAGCATCTCCTTTATGATCTTTTCAATTTCATCTTTTAGGGGGTGAGGATATCGGTACGGTCGAGTGTTCGCTGGTGGCTTGCCCGGAAGGATTGGAATTTGATGGTCATGTTGTCGAGAAGGAGGAAGATCGCATGGTTCAGCAAAAATGTCGGCAAATTCAGTAAGCAATTGGGCAAGATTTTGATCTTCAATTTCTATTTTCTTCCCCTCTGGTTGCTGCTGGAGGTGCATCAAAAAGCCACCATTTATCTTGTGTAAAACTTTCTCCATTCGCTGGGTCGAAACAATGGTAACATTGCTTCCGCGCTTCCCACGTAGGATGATCTGTTTACCCTTATAGTAGAATTTCATAATTAATTTAGAAAAGTTTCAAGAGACATCACCTAGTGTAGTCAGCCATTCTATACCAAGTATTGCCTCATAGTCATCAAGTGGTAGGAGGAAGAAATCGGTGATAATTTCTTGGTCTTGCAGTAATAGTTTTACCTGCGGGCATCTTTGGTCGCACTTTAGGATTCTATCGTCGACAACCTTTACATCGAACTTGCTGCAGCCTTCAATATGCAGTGCCATCCGAGCAGCAACCTTACTATTCAGGAAGTTATTAGTGTTGCCCGTGTCGATGAATCGGCTGTTGTTTGAGAAGGCCTCCAACTTTCATCGTTTGCGGGTTTGAGTAGTCGGCTAGTGCGTGTACCGTAATGTCGGTCGGTTGTGGCTCTTCTTCTATATCTTCTATTTCATATTCAAGGCTCTCTTTTGGATGTTCAATGACCTCTTCTTCTACTGGCTCAATTATAAGAAGTCTTCCTTTTCTACAGCGATGCTCATGGCTCCACAGCTCGTCGCAATGCCAACATAACCCCTTCGCAGATCGCTCCCGAAGTTCTTCTCTTGTTAACCTTTTCAGTGCAGGGACTCAGTTGATAGTAAGGGGGGCTGAGGGCTTTAGTATTGTAGGTCGAGGAGTGATCCTATTCCTCCGGGCTTCATGGTTCAATCGCTCCTCTTGAAGTCGTGCGAAAGAGATGGCTGCCAAAAGCGTGAATGGTTGTCGCGCGTTAACTTCTCGCCGGATCTCCGACTTTAAGCCCTCAATAAAGGTCCCCAATAGCTGTTTTTCAAACCAATCACGAGTTTGATTAGATAACCTTTCAAACCTGGTTTGGTACTCCTGAATGGTGGAGGTTTGTCGGATCTTTGCTAGTTGTCCATCAATGTTCTCGTAATAAGTTGGTCCGAAGTGGTTCAGTAGTCCTTCTTTGAATTGTCGCCATGAAAGGACTCCATATGTGTGTTCAAACTAGTCAAACCACTATATGGCATCCCCTTTAAGATGTATAGCTGCAATTTCCACCATGGATGCATTCGCAGTTTTATGGTACCGAAAATATCGCTCCGCGTGCGAGATCCAACCAATTGGGTCTCCTTCTTCCCATCTAGGGAAGTCCACTCTCATGCGCGAATAGTTGGGGTCGGTCATAGAGCCTCCTCTCTCTTGGAAGTCATCTCTTTGGGCATGATGTGATTGGTTAGAGCTCTCTCCTTGATGTGATTTCTTCGGGCTTGGTGGTCGGCCCAAACTGAATTCGGTAAGGAGAGTCCGAATCTTATCCTCCATTCGTGCCTCGAATGCTTCAAATTTACCATTGATTGCCTCCTCAGATGCCATAGTATATGACTCGATGTTAAGATCTCTCTTTTGTTGACGGGTTAAAGGTATGTATAGGTTGAGAGAAGTGATGGTTGAAAGGGTTGGGGGATTGGTTTGGACAGAGAAAATATAGTATCAAGATCAAACAAATAGTGCTATGCGGCTGAAATTCTACAATGTATCTTTCGTTGTAGAGATGAAAACTTTGTGACGGAAAGTTTATGTAGTAATATAGGAATAATTTTTTTTTTTTTGGATTTTCGGATAGGGATAACTAAATTACAGCAATAGTAAGGTAGGAAACCAGAACCTGTTGCAATTCACATGGAGATCAAAGAATGATCCACGGTGGTGGAGATGATGGCGGAATCTGGCGACGATCTTTTAAGCAATTGTGGGAATTACTTTGGGCGACTGTGGAGGGCTGATGGATGGCTATGGAAGGGCAGCGAGATGCCAAGAATGCTGCTCTAATACCAGGTGTAGAACCCTTGCAGATTCTAAACTTAGGGTTGATCTCTTTAGGGGATCGGCCTCCTTGGAACTCTATAGGGGTTCCTCCCTCCAAGTTGCTGCTCAAAAGCTGCAGAAAAGATTCATCTATTACTTAAGAAAAGAGAAGGAATACATGGCTATTTATAGGACTTCTAAACCCTAACTCCTAATAGGACTCCTACTTAAGACTCTTACTTCTAACAAATTCCTAATAGGACTCCTACTCAAGACTCCTATTCCCTTACAACTCCTAATTCTTTTCTAAGAAGAAACCTCCTACATGAATGTCCCTCTCAATTAGGACTCTCCTAGCTAGAGTCCTAACAGACCCAAATATGACATTAACCATATTTGACAAATTGATGACAACTTGACATATTAAATAATGTGTAAAATGTATTGCATTGTAGATAGTTGATAAATATCTTTCATTATGTTAAGATATCATAAGATCAACTTGCTATTTATAAATTGATATCTTGCCATGGATTGATGAAATGTTATCTTTTGTCAAGAATTGTCATCTTGTTAAAATTCATATTCGAAATTCATAAATAATGATTGATTATCATTGGACTTGAAAATGAATGTTATGCCTTGACATCATTTTCACAAATACAAAGCATCGTATTTTGAATTGGTAAATCATGATAAGTATCATGATATGCATGTTGATAAGTTTAAATGAATTTAACTTATTGGTTTGATATTTGAATTCAAAAATGTATTTTCTCAAGTATGGCATATAGATAGGAGGAGTTAAAGTTAACTCCGTCATCAATTGATTATCATCATAAAAAAGGAGGAGATTATTGAATCTCAGATTTTGATGATGAAATCAATTGTTAATTATTTGATCTAATCTATATGTTGAGAAAAGTGTGCAGGATTAACTATGATAGTAGTAAGACATAAAGCAAGTGTTGTACCAGAGTCAAGATCGAGATCTCATTGGAAGTTCAAGAGTTTGTCAAACGTCCGGACATTTATCGGAAGTTCTGTCGGAACCAATAGAGAAGTCCAGGAGCTTGCCAAAGAATCTCATTGGAACTCGCCAAGAAGATCATCGTAAAGTCCGAGAGCTTGCCGGGAGTCCGCCGGAACATTATTGAGAGTTCGTCGAAAGATTACCGGAAGAGCAATTGACGTACCGGAACAAAAGTGCTTTGGTTATGTCTTAGTTACTATAGTTAGACAATAGATTGAGTTAGAATTGAGAGGTAATCTCACTAACTTAATTAGGGGCCAACTGGGCCCTTAAAAAGGCTGAATTGGGCTGGATTGAACAGCCCATTCAGCCCCTGAAAACAAGGCCGGCGGTGGCACCGCTTGGGAGACCCATTCTCCCAAGTGGTTTGGGCGGTGGTACCATTGGCAGTTAATGTTGCTAGTGGTGGTACCGCCCCTATCAAGTAGTGGTACCACCAAAGCTCGATCTCCAAGCTCTATCTAGTGGTGGTACCGCCCAGAGTCAAACTGTAGGTGGTAGTACCACCCAGTAATGCCAGTGGTACCGCCATACCCTGAAATATAGGGATGTGACATTTTTTGGCTCCAATTTTAAAGTCATTGGGGCCTATAAAAACTCCACCCTTTTCTGCATGAAAGGGTACAAAAAGTATTGGCATAATCTTGAGTCTTTAAAGTATTAAAGTATTGTAAAAGTGCTAAAGTCCTCCTCCCTTTCTAAGTGTTAAGATCATTCAAGAGAGGTGTGAGACTTGTAAGGGTTGTCTCCTAATCCCGTGAAAAGAAGAAAGCATAGTAAAAGGTGGTTGGTCTTTGCCTATTGAAGGAAGGCCTTTAGTGGATGCTGGTGACCTCGACGGAGGAGGAATCCAAAAGTGGATGTAGGTCACAATGACCGAACCACTCTAAATTATGGTTTGCTTTTTATTTGTGTAATTTACATTACTGCAAACCTCCTTAATCTTCTCTTTGTACTTTTACGAAAGCTTTCAAATTTAATCTCTCTCTGAAATGGATTGAATCGAAACGAATATTTTTCGAAATTAGGTTTAATCGGGAAAGTTTTCCACTGCACTAATTCAAACTCGTCCCCCCCCCCCCCCCCCCCCCTTCTTAGTGCGCTCTTGATCGTAACACTTGAGTCGTCCCATGTTGCTTTAAAAGCCTTCTTCTTCTTTGGTTGTTTCTTCTTTGCTTGAGGACATTCGCTTTTGAAATGTTCCGGCTTCTTGCATTCATAGCATATGACTTATTCTTTCTTGGGTTTAAATTTATTTTTAGTATAATTTCTAATTTTATTCCTTTTTATGAATTTTTTGAACTTTCTTGTCAAGAATGCTAAGTCATCATCATAGTCCTCATCACTTGAATTTTCTTTCAAGTGGTCTTCTTGAGTTCTTAGTATCATATCCTTCCTGTCCTTTGGAAGGTTGTTCTCAAGTTCTGCATGAGCATTACAAGTCATCTCATAGGTCATTAGTAACTCGATTAGTTCTTCAAGAGGAAAGTTATTTAAATCCTTGGCCTCTTGAATGGCCGTTACTTTAGGGTCCCAACTCTTTGGAATGGATCTTAAAATTTTATTAATAAGTTCAGAATCTGATAAACTTTTACCAAGTCCTTTTAGACCATTGGCAATATTCGTAAATCGGGTGTACATGTCTCCAATGGTCTCACTCGGTTTCATCTGAAACAACTCATAAATATGGACTAAAAGATTAATTTTTGACACCTTTACTCTACTAGTGTCTTCGTGAGTAACTTCGAGTGTGTGCCAAATATCAAAAGTCATTTCATAGACACTCGATTGAACTCATTTTTACCTGAAGCACAAAACAAGACATTCATAGCCTTGGCATTTAAAGCGAAAGTCTTCTTCTCCAACTCATTCCAATCGTTCATTGGAAGAGAAGACTTTTGCAAACCATTTTCGATAATGTTTCGTAGCTCAAAATCCATAGAAATAAAAAAAATCCTCATTCTAATCTTCTAATATGTGTAATCTGTTTCATTGAATATGGGCAGATGTGTAATTGAGTAACCCTGTTGGTTGCTGGCAAATGTCATCTCTCTTGGGTTTTAAACCAAACGAGAGTGACCTTGCTCTGATACCAATTGTTGGGATCAAGAGCAGCACTAAGAGAGGGGGGGGGGTGAATTAGTGCAGTCAAAAAAGCATTGATTCTGAAAAATATTCATTTCGATTCATTCCGTTCCATAAAGATATTGAACTTGAAAGCTTTCGCAAGAGTGCAAAGAGAAGGTTAAGAAAGTTTGTAGTAATGTAAATTGCTTAAATAGAAGAGCAAACCAAAATTTAGAGTGGTTCGGTCATTGTGACCTACATCTACTTCTAATTCCTCTTCCGTCAAGCTTACCGGTGTCCACTAATGGTCTTCCTTCAATAGACGAAGACCAACCAACTCTTTACAACGTTTTCTCCTTTTCATGGGTTTAGGAGATAACTCTTACAAGTCTCACACCTCTCTTGAATGATCTCAACATTTAGAAAGGGAGGAGGAGGACTCTAGTACTTTTACAACACTTTAACACTTCAAAGATTCAAAATTATGCCAACATTTTCGTGCCCTTTCATGCAGAAAAGAGTGGGGTATTTATAGGCCCCAATGGCTTCAGAATTGGAGCCAAAATATATCACATCCCTAGATTTCGGGGTACTAGTGGTACTACCGCCATTACTGGGCAGTACTATCGCTTACAATCTAACACTAGGGGGTGAATTAGTGTAGTGAAAAAAGCATTGATTCTGAAAAATATTCATTTCGATTCAATCCGTTTCATAAAGATATTGAACTTGAAAGCTTTCGCAAGAGTGCAAAGAGAAGGTTAAGAAAGTTTGCAGTAATGTAAATTGCATAAATAGAAAAGCAAACCAAAATTTAGAGTGGTTCGATCATTGTGACCTACATCCACTTCTAATTCCTCCTCTGTCAAGGTCACCGGCGTCCACTAATGGTCTTCCTTTAATAGGCGAAGACCAACCAACTCTTTACAACGTTTTCTCCTTTTCATGGGTTTAGGAGATAACTCTTACAAGTCTCACACCTCTCTTGAATGATCTCAACATTTAGAAAAGGAGGAGGAGGACTCTAGTACTTTTACAACACTTTAACACTTCAAAGATTCAAAATTATGCCAACATTTTCGTGCCCTTTCATGCAGAAAAGAGTGGGGTATTTATAGGCCCCAATGGCTTCAGAATTGGAGCCAAAATATGTCACATCCCTAGATTTCGGGGTACTAGTGGTACTACCGTCATTATTGGGTAGTACTATCGCTTATAGTCTGACACTAGGGGGTGAATTAGTGTAGTGAAAAAAGCATTGATTCTGAAAAATATTCATTTCGATTCAATCTGTTTCATAAAGATATTGAACTTGAAAGCTTTCGCAAGAGTGCAAAAAGAAGGTTAAGAAAGTTTGCAGTAATGTAAATTGCATAAATAGAAAAGCAAACCAAAATTTAGAGTGGTTTGATCATTTTGACCTACATCCACTTCTAATTCCTCCTCTATCAAGGTCACCGGCGTCCACTTATGGTCTTCCTTCAATAGGCGAAGACCAACCAACTCTTTACAATGTTTTGTCATTTTCATGGGTTTAGGAGATAACTCTTATAAGTCTCACACCTCTCTTGAATGATCTCAACATTTAGAAAAGGAGGAGGAGGACTCTAGTATTTTTACAACACTTTAACACTTTAAAGATTCAAAATTATGCCAACATTTTCGTGACCTTTCATGCACAAAAGGTGAGGTATTTATAGGCCCCAATGGCTTCAGAATTGGAGCCAAAATATGTCACATCCCTAGATTTTGGGGTACTAGTGGTACTACCACCATTATTGGGCAGTACTATCGCTTACAGTCTGACACTAGGGGGTGAATTAGTGTAGTGAAAAAAGCATTGATTCTAAAAAATATTCATTTCGATTCAATCTGTTTCATAAAGATACTGAACTTGAAAGCTTTCGCAAGAGTGCAAAGAGAAGGTTAAGAAAGTTTGCAGTAATGTAAATTACATAAATAGAAAAGCAAACCAAAATTTAGAGTGGTTCAATCATTGTGACCTACATCCATTTCTAATTCCTCCTTTGTCAAGGTCACCGGCGTCCACTAATGGTTTTCCTTCAATAGGCGAAGACCAACCAACTCTTTACAATGTTTTCTCCTTTTCATGGGTTTAGGAGATAACTCTTACAAGTCTCACACCTCTCTTGAATGATCTCAACATTTAGAAAGGGAGGAGGAGGACTCTAGTACTTTTACAACACTTTAACACTTCAAAGATTCAAAATTATGTCAACATTTTCATGTCCTTTCATGCAGAAAAGGGTGGGGTATTTATAGGCCCCAATAACTTCAGAATTGGAGTCAAAAATATGTCACATCCCTAAATTTCGAGATACTAATAGTACTATCGCTTATAGTGATACGAGAGGGAGAAGTGTTGGTACAAATCAGCGTCGCCTGAGGTTGGTTGCTGGCAAATGAGTTTTTTTTGTCGAAGGAGGCGTATATTAAGTAAAGTTGCATATCTCTACGTAGCAGTTCTGCGGTTGGGGATCTGGGCAGTGAAGAACGTGAAGAGTATTGCTGCGTGCTTCGTCGTCGAAGATCACTACTGTCCTTTGCTTAGTAGCGATGCAGTGATGGGTAGCAAGTGGAGTAGAAATGGTTCCGGATGCTACTCGTCGAGGCGAAGAAGTCGGGTACACCGGAGAAGGTAGAGTGGGATGCAGCAGAGCTGCACTCGCCTCGCGTGCTGTTGCGGTGCAGGGGCTGCCCCTAGCAGCATGGCAGTGATGCTATTGCGGTGTAGAGGCTTGCCCATGGCAGCATGGCAGTGATAGGAATCTGCAGCAATGAGCAAGAAGAAGAGAACGTGGGGAAGAGGTTCTGTTCACCACCGGAGTGTGGGCAGCGGCTCCTCAAACGAGCGCGTACGCCAGATCAAGGGTGAAATCGGGGATGAGGTGCCCCTTTCTCGCTCGAGCGAGATGGGGCGTGATCGGAAGTGGGAAGTTGGTGGCGTCAGGGACGTTCTTGCCGAACCTGGAGCCCCGGCCGAAGTTCGAGATGCCGTGAAGCTTTGGTGGAACCTTTAGTGGAAGACTTCGGTTGGCGAGGGAGCAACAGTCGGCGGTAGAAACAGAGGTTGCGACTGTGCTCTGCGAGTGTGGGCTTTGTTTGAATGGTTCTCTAGTTGAATGGAGTTGCAATGTATCGACAAGGGGCGGCCAGCAGCGAATCACTAGTGGAGCACTCGTACGGCAAGTTCTAGCGTCAGTTTCGGTTGCCGGACAACGCCGATCTTGACTCCGTGAGCACCAAGATAGAGGACAGTGTGCTAATGGTGGCACTTCTGAAGCTAGCACTGGAAAAGATCAGGGGCCCTCGGGTGGTGAGTATCGCCGACGGAGACAAGGAAAAGCTTCAAGGGAGCAGAGGATGCTGATGGTTCCGGAGATAGCTTTGACATTAATGAACGAAGGTTTTCTGCGGTGGGACGAGACGCTGGCAACGGTGGAAGGTGGGAGGTGGGCGAAGCCTCGCTCAGGAATGTGACTACGACGGTGGTGGTCGCTGGCCGAAAGCAAGGGCGAAGCCTCGCTCTGAGTTAATATTGTTTCTGCTAATATTCAATCTGAGTTAATATTGTTTCTGCTAAATACGGTTGGATATCTTCCTAAAATGATAAGATTTGTACCAACATTAATTAGAGTTAGAGGCTTTCATTTTTAAGTTTGTTAACAATGATTCTTCTATGGATTTAATGTGTTATTAGAGGATTTTTTATATTCCACTTTCTCATAAACCTACTTTTGTTGATCTTATATTGGATTCTTCGGATACACATGTTAGATCTTTGATCTCCGATGGGTGTTGAAATTTGAAACTTTTATATGATCGCTTTGGACTCTCGATAGTGGGGGAAATCTCAAGAATCAATCTTCCCCTTGATCGTAGGATGATGTCTAGTCATGAAGATTTGACAACCACAGTTATGCCACTTTGATCTTAGATGTCTTTTTTCAATCCATTCGTAGAGAACCATTGGATTGTTGGGATTTGTGGCGATGTGTTTATGGTCTTCTAGTCTTACCTCGAATGAAGATTAATTTTTTTGCTGGAAACTCCTCCATCACAGCCTCTCAACATCCACTAGGCTTGCTGCCATTGGAATGAGCATCAACCTCTTTGTGTCCATTTTGTAATAGCTCTCCGGAGATTGTCGAGCATTTGTTCTCTCATTGCAATCATGCATCGCAGGTGTGGAATCCAGTACGTGATGATAAATGTCACTGCAGCAATTTCCAGCAAGAGTTCGATCTCAGTTAGCTGCTCAGACAACAATCTACAGCAGATGAACAGGAAATATAATCTGACACATTGTTCAGGAAGGAATAGGAAGAGAGCTTGGGAGAAAAGAGATGACAAATGGGAGACAGGCAGGGATAAAGGAGAACAGGAGAAGCTATTAATTAGGAAGCACAAAATGCAGATCGAATCAAAATTTTCAACTACTTTTTTCTAATAAACTAACTAGAATTTAACTCAAATCAAACCCTAACTAACCAAGGGCCTTCCTTACCTGAAGAACAACATCATGACATCCAGATTCAATATAGCTGAATACCCTTCTACTTCTGCACAGCAAACATTTCTGAACAGATCAGACCTGTAGGATGAATATTGTTCTTGTGGCTATGGAATCAATGCTTAGGCTTCAGTTATATGCATAACAAGACAGTAGAATAACTTTTTTTTTTTGCTTTTAGGAAAGAGATGAATGGGAATATCCAAATATGAGCAGCTATCAAGCAAGCTATTACTAACAAACCTGTAAAAGTACTTCAATAATTGAGCATACTAAGTTAAAAGGCTACCACGGAAACTAGAATGCCGACTCTTAGAATTGTATACCAGATGGACCACCCACCGAAGCAGTCTTGCATAAGAATCAAAGACAAAAGGACATGTGCATTAGCACATGAGTTATTCAACATAATCTCCTCTTTAATTCATTCATCATAGCCACCAATCAACTGCTGCCACCATAACCATCGAATGCTTAACCTCCTATCGATTTAGTCATCTTACCATGAGCTCCGGATCCTGCCTCAAGTTGGGTTGAGTGGTAATTTATTTTAATCCATTATTTCCAATCAAATCAGATGGTTCAACTGCAAGAATGTTTACAGTTCTCAGTTCCAAGAAGAATATAGTTTTGTGAGTTCCTAGGATCACAAAAGTCCACAAAGTACTGGTTAAATGCAATTGGCTAGTGTGCATCATTATAATTTTCCACAAGAACTAGTTCACCTAAAATAGTGTCTGCACTTAACATCAAGCATGTCAAGTTCATCAGCAATGAGTCGCAATCATTCATCAAATGAACCACAGGTTTGGTGTTCATGCATGTCAAGTTCATCAGCAATGAATCGCATTCATTCATCAAATGAACCACAGGTTTGGTGTTCATGCATGTCAAGTTCAACAGCAATGAGTCGCAATCATTCATCAAATGAACCTCAGGTTTGATGTTCTTTTGTAATGCCGTTATTACTTATGTTGAAGTTATCCTTATAAAAGAAACAGACCTCATATCAGAGAACTTCAAAGAAGCATAACATGCCTCCCCTGAAAACTAAAAAGGAAGAAGCATACCACATCAGTCAACAGTGTATCATCCTTCTTTTGGAATGTTCCTTTCCATTGATAAGTAACTATGTAGAACAATTCGCTGGAATATCATCCGTTTGAGTCAATCGCAAATCCTTCAGCATTGAACACAATAATTGTCAGTATCATCAAAACATGTTAATACATGTAAAGAAAGAAAAGCACCATGCGTCGAGGTAAACGGAAGAAGAAACATCAGAGACACATATCATGTATGATCCATGAAATGTATTATTAAGCCATAGAAATCAAACAGGCATCTGATGAATCAAGCACACTTGTAGTTTTGTGACACACAAAAAGTTAGGGTTTAAAAGCAGAATATTTCAGTCGCTATAAAGCAAGTAACTTCAAAGCAACAATTTTGGTTCAGTTAAGAAACGACCCAACTACGGAACTGAAGGGAAAGGACCGATTTGTTTATGCTTCTCTGTTATTCCGAGCGGCTAGCGAACCTCTCGACATTGGCGTCGTTGAGATTGCTCCCCACCATGGCCTCCCCCAGGCCGCAGCTCACCTCCGCCAGGATCTCCGGGTCGGTGTAATGGGTGACTGCCTGCACGATGGCTCTGGCCCTGCGCGCGGGGTCTCCGCTCTTGAAGATGCCGGAGCCAACAAACACGCCATCGCAGCCGAGCTGCATCATGAGGGCAGCATCGGCAGGGGTGGCGACCCCGCCGGCGGCGAAGTGGACGACCGGGAGCCTGCCGAGCTGCTTGGTCTGCATGACGAGGTCATAGGGGGCCGCGATGCGCTTGGCGAAGGCGAAGACCTCGTCGTCGTCCATGTTGCGGAGAGCGCGGATGTCGCCCATGACGGAGCGAACGTGGCGGACGGCCTCGACGATGTTTCCGGTGCCGGCCTCGCCCTTGGTGCGGATCATGGCGGCGCCTTCACGGATGCGGCGGAGCGCCTCGCCGAGATTGCGGCAGCCGCAGACGAAGGGCACCCGGAAGTTGTGCTTGTTGATGTGGTGCTGATCATCGGCGGGAGTGAGGACCTCGCTCTCGTCGACGTAGTCGACCCCGATGGCCTCAAGGATCTGGGCCTCGACGAAGTGTCCAATGCGGGCCTTGGCCATGACGGGGATGGTGACGGCGCGCTTGATCTCTTTGATGAGACCGGGGTCTGACATGCGCGCCACGCCGCCCTTGGCGCGGATGTCAGCGGGGACGCGCTCGAGGGCCATGACGGCGCAGGCGCCAGCCTCCTCGGCGACGCGGGCCTGCTCGGGGGTGACCACGTCCATGATCACGCCGCCGCGCAGCATCTGCGCTAGCCCCACCTTCACCGAGAAGGTGGACGACTTCTTCGGCTCCGTGAGGGCCGCGCCATTGCCGTAGACTGTCACAACGCCGCTGTCCGACATCTTCTCTATGAAACGTCCTCTTCTCGTCCTCCTCGATAAATAAGATGGGGAGGGGGATGAAAAGGCGCCTCGAATGGCCTGGAAGCTTCTCTCAGTTAGAGAGAGAGAGAGAGAGAGAGGTATTAAAGAAGACAAGCATCGGACGGCCTTCAACTCACCACATGATCTTTCCGCAGCCCTTTGATTTTTGCCGTTTCTGTTATTTTTATTATTCTAAATAGATAGATAAAGGAGAAAAGAAGCCGCATTTGTTTGTTGTGGCCAGCAAATCATACAACGTGGCTTCTTTTTGTCCTTTTACTTTTCTTTTCTTTTAAAGGGAAGGGATTAGGAAAAAAAGAAAAGAAAATGTCATGTACACAAAGAAGCCATATCAGTGAATCACAATATTTTGAGAAAAAATATTTCTAGAAAACTGATGATTTCAAGGAGAGACAGATGGTTGCGGTTATAGCAATTAAAAACATATCTATAATGAAAAGTATCGAGGAAAAAAAATATTAATTTGTTGAAGACTTTAAAAGAACAACTGGAACTAGCACATGTTATTTATGATACAGTAGGGGAGATTTATCAAAATGAAAACCATAAAATTAATTTTATGGGATTTTCTGAGAATTTGACTCTCATGATTCTTTATTATAATATTATTTATGATACTTTCCAATTACGAGCACTCAACTATCTGACAATTAAGCTCTAATTAAGCTGGCAAAACACTAATATTGAGATGTACACAGAAAAATAGCTCAGTGAACCAAACCACACCTTTAAATCATGGCAGTAGATGGTGCAGATACCTTTCTAGCATAATGCAATTCTATGCAATGCTGTTCTCAAAATGGATCTGCAGGACATGCGCCAAAAACTTCACACCAGAATCCTTGCCTAAAATTATTATAAATCAAAATACAAGACTATTATTACAAATCAATAAATGCAGACATTTCACCAAGAACTGTATGATAAGACCCGGCTTGGACAAACTTAAATGCAAATGTATCTGAACTTAAGCCACAGATCAAAAGCTACTAAGGAATCATTTGGGCTTCATCCAAGTAAAATAACAGTAGAGAGTCCAGAAAGGATGGCTTTTAAACAGGAGTATTCCCAAGAATCCAATAGATGCAACAAAAACTTTTACATGGCTTCATGTTGTTATTTAGTTACACTTTACAAAGAATACATTAAGCCTATTTACATCTTGAACACTCTGACTACTCGTGCAGTAAACAGAATACACTGCTGTCAATACAATGAAGTGTTTGATAAAGACAAAGACCCCATGAAAATTGCAGGGCTTCTGTCTTTAGGCTTCCGTATTAAGTCTGGACTTGCCTTCAACAGAATATTAGAAAACAAACTCAAAGATGGACTAGACTTTGAAGGTTGGGCGAGCACAGCCAATGGCTTCTCACTTTCTCCATGACCTCGGATATCCAAATTCTCGACTGCATTGGTTGATTTGCCACAAGTGCAGCAGATCATCTTCACGAAACAAGGCTGGTGGAAGATGGACCCACACGAATTACATCTAGCAGCTTCAGCTTCCTGTAATGAAAGTAAAATTCCACCATTCACTTGACAGGATATATTCTTTGTGGACATTAGACTTCAATCCAGGCCAGTCAAGTTTGGCAGTATAATTGACCAATGTCTAATCCTAGCTGGACATAATCCACTTGCCAGTCAAGATAACCTAACCTGAACCTGACTGGTTTCTATAAGCAACAAGACTTGTTTGTATAACCAACAAGGCACAACATTACAAGGTCTGACAGAGCTTGGATTTAAGCCAGACTTATGACTAGATTAAGTTGTGATCAGGTAACCTTTAGTGTTAAAGACAGTGATCAAGTCAAGATTAATTCAACAGAAAGCAAATAAGTTGACCATAGTCAACACCAGTTGAGTGGGTGCGATAATGAGTTCAGTGGACAGGATGATCCAACTAGTTTTTGTCAAGATTGCACTAGTAAATAAGGCATCAAAGTGAGAGACTAACCTGAAAGGGAAATATAAGAGACAATGGCTCATCACAGATTTGACGGGCGGCACAAGGAACACCAGTGTCATAGCACACAAGGCACTGTTGCGTTATGTGCTCCAGGATCTTATTCGAAACAGTTTCTAACATGACAGGGAGTGCTGCCATTGTAAAGAACAGAAGAATCAGATACTGATAGAGGCACTCACAAGAGCATATTGATGAACACAAGCAAGCAGTGTCTCAGATTGTTGTAGAACTCAGATACCTAAACTTGCAGTAATATGCACAGAGATTGAATATGAAACACTTGCACATATGCATGTACATGTTCAGTAGCAAACAAATGCTACAACATTATCATGATAAACAATTAAAAGAGTATTTAATCTTGCATTTTTCCTTTGAAACTTCAGTGTTACACAGTGCTGACAGGCTCCATATGTGCCAGTAGTTCAAAGTTCAAACTTAAATGTTTTGCTTCCTCGATGTTCAATAATTATAAATGTGATTGACATATCAGGATTTTCTGAATGGGGACAACTTTCCTCAATTATGCACATCGTCACCAAATAGTCAAACAATTTATTACAGATTATTAAATAAAATCCTAGACTAATTTGATGTTTCATATGTTTGACTTTGTGCAGTGAAAAACACACAAGAACAGTTACAGACAAGTTTAGCAACTACAATCCTCTTTTTCTCCTCATCTTGTATCTTTCACTCACATCAGTTATTTGTGGTAACCAAATAGAGTAGCACAACCATTTTAAGCATCATAGGGATTAATGCCCTACAATATTCAGTTAATGCAATAATGAGATATGTGAGAGAAAGAAACAGAGATGGAACTTGGCTGACTCAAATCCACAGCAAGAGATTTGGATCGAAATTGGACCTAGTGATAAAATATTTCCTGATTAGTTGCGATCTTGAAGAACCAGTCAAAAGACAGCAGGGAGAGGATGACAATCACTCAGGGTTAGATATGACTCAATTGATTTTCTAAAGGTCCCATCTATCGAATGCAATTGATGTATATGATGAGAAGAACATAGATTCTAACTTGACATTGTTGACATAGAAATGTCTGATCCGGACAAAAAGAGGTCTAAGATATCATTTAAGAAGAAAATAAAAACTCACAACTTGTTCTTCTCTAGTTAGTTAGATAATATATTACAGCTACCAAAGAATCTAATGATAGTAGAGTAGGATAAAAGTGACAAAGAATGCAGGAACCAAACAAAAAGAAAAAGGATTGAAGATAAGAAGGAAAATAAAATAAGAAAGGAACTTAACAGAAAAGAAGTTAACAGGAACCAAACAAAAAGAAAAAGGATTGAAGATAAGAAGGAAAATAGAATAAGCAAGGAACTTAACAGAAAAGAAATAGTTCGAGACTACTTGCCATGAAATTTTGGCTCAAAAAATAAAATGGTCAGCCACCTTGTTTTACCCCTTCAATTTCTTCTTGCACGAGTCATCCAGAGAAAGGATAGAAGGATATCTTGAATTGAAAGAGTAAAATATTGAGGATAATCAAATAGTTGTCACAAAGTCCTCATTCTTCTTTTAAAATTGGAACACGGGTTCAGTGTTTGATGGAAATTATGTATGGCAACAATGTCAATAGAAACTGAAATGGAAGTTGACAAATTAAGAATGTGAATTACATGCAAATGCTCTTGCTAGATGGTTTATAATCTCACAATTAGGCCCCCTGATGCCATCCTTCTATATTGGTATATGTTATATAATGTCCCACCCGCTGCAAATATGCCTTCATATATTGCTTTCCAGATGTATGCATAATAAATCAAATATTGGACGAATGCAAATAATAATGTACCTGCAAATGCCCCTTTTGATAGATCAACAAGATCTCGAAGTGCAAAAAAATCATTGCTTTCAAGAAGATGACAACGAGATCTAAAGCCTCTCTGAATTGAGATTCGAAAAGGGCAGCGAATATAAGGGAACATGGCACCTATGTTCTTCCTGATTCCCATAACATGAAGCAAAGCTGGCACTTTGGAGAACAGAAAGGGGTTGATTGCACTCACACATAGCATTGGCTGGGAAAAAAATGTGACATGTATTAGCATTTAGCATCATATTGGCAACAAAATACTTAATGCTCTTGATGTTACAAGTTTAAGAAGGCTAGACTATATTATGCCTAACCTTCAAAAGAATCTAGAAATTTTTAAAATAATAGACCAGAATCTTGCCAACATCAAAAAATTTTAAGGATGATATACATAGTGCAACTGCAAACAATGTTATTTCCAGATTACCTGGTCATAAATGGAATCCAAATATGCTTTTGCTAGCTGAGAAACTGGATAAAGAGAAAAATCCCAAAGATGCAAGATTTTTGCTGGCAGAACCGAAGTATCATTTGTATGGCATGTTGCACAAAATAACTGGCCACTGTACTCACAAAACCGTGGCCTTTTCCAACCTAATGTCTGAACAAGATCCCTCAACAATGTCTTTCCAGCATCCAAATGTTTGTGGCATCCTGCACAAGTATAGTGTTGTAATTCCAACAACTTTTGCATAGACTTTTGAGGCTTTATGCTAACGATTAGTGGTATTGTCTTCCCTAATTCAGAAATATTTTCTGGAGACTCCTTATAAGTTGAAAATTTTGAATTCCAACCCTCCCCAAACTTTATGAACGATTGAGGAACTAGAGCTTTCAACAAATTAGAGTTAATAGCCACCTTGCCTGGGGATAAAAAACAAAGTAGAGGGCTAGGAAATCCAAAAGGATATCTGGAATTAAGAACTGAGCGTAAACACTCTTGAATAAGAGCACTTCTATTGCTGACAACAATTGGTGAAGCATTTCCAAATATTTTCATGGATTCTCTCTCAACAAAGGACCATTGAGAAGGAAGACTTAAATCATGGTCAGAAAACAGAGTTTTTAGCTGCTGGTAAAGTGCAAAGAAATTGCGATAGCGTCGTTCAACCTCCCATTGATCCTTAGCGCTCCACACTCTTAATATGTACACAGTATATTGCTTGACACCAACCAATCTTTCCCCAAAAGAAACATCTCCTATTTTCTGTTTTGCTCCAATGACCTCAACCCAATCAATACTGGAAGGGAATTGAGGAGGTGGATTAATATCATCTGTGCCAGAAGTAGAAGCGGTAGAGCTCCCATCTCTGAAATGATGAGACTGATGATTTAAGTACTGATGGTTGACCACAGGCCTGGTTCCACTTCCTGTATCTAACAAAATTTCCTCCATCTCTAGAACCATTTCATCATATACATCACCAGAATCCTGTTTCTGAATCTACATAGTAAACAATACAGTTTAATGCTCAACAAGAAGAATATACAAAAATAATTATCACCTAACATAATTATGTGAAGTTACTGCTTGTACAAATTTCAGCAAAACTTCAGTGTTGGCTTGGAGGTTAAGACGGGGTTAACTAATGGCCTCAAGCTTAACCAGCCAAACTTTATATGTTATTCTGACCGAGTCAAAACTATCAGATGAATGATAAAACTACACATTGAGAGTGGAGGGTTAAGAAAGCCCTCTACTCTACCATGTCAATGAAGACCATTCGAGTGGTTAATGAGGTAAGCAACCATGAAAAGAAAAGAGTTTCAGGGCTAACTTAGCTCTGGATATACAAGCTAATTTATTATGACCCAAAACAAACATGAAAGAAAGGGGAGTAAAGGAGGGGGCAGTTATCAATGGCGTACTTGGTTTGTGGTAGGTTGGAGGCTAAAGTACGGCCCACATGGTGAATCTTGAGACCAAAACTTGCTAAATACATTCAACATACTTTGACAAATTATTTTGGTCCATATCTGATTTACGATTGATGGTGTCTTATGACTAATTGATGAATATTTCAATTGTCTGATTAAACTGAGGGGTGGCCACTGTTTTGACAGAGAACTGGTACAAGGTGGGAAGAACTTTGTCTTGCTACTTTGCATGAGATTTTTTTATTTTATACATTTTGCATCATTAATAATTTTATTTTGGAGTGTTCGGTTTAAGGATCTCACATCTGTATTAGTCGGTTGAGGGGCATGCACTGTTTGGACATGGAACCGGTAGGGGGAACCTACGAATAGTCCCAGTACTTCACATGAGTTTCCGATTCTTTATATATTCTGCATTAGTCTAGCTCAGTTGTGTAACAATTTGATGGAGTCAATAAGCCCCTTGTTTTCTTTATCTCAAAAGCTTTTAAGATTAGACTCAACAAACAAAGGGCCATCACTATCTAGTCTCCATCCTCAAGTCTTGCCAGAGGATAGACTAAAATAGCACCTGGAAATCTGATAACATTTCAGTATTTTCCCTTATCCACTCCTTTATGTCTTTCTCCTAGTGATTTAAAAAGCGTTAAACGTCAAAAGACGCTAAGATCCCAAAATGCTCAAGGCGCTAAGTATTTACCTAAGCGCTCACTTGAGTAAAATTAAGTACTCTGAAATATTAAAATATAATAAATATATAATAAATATGATAAATATTATTATATAAATTAAAATATAATATTAAATTAAAAAGATCTAAAGTACCAAGTCACATTATCCATCTTCTAATAACAAAAATGTTAAAAGACTCAAAACAATAAAGTTTTACATCAAATTCAATCATCATCATAATCAATATCATCATTTTCAAACATTTCATCATCTTTCTCTTTCTCTTGTCCGTCTTCAACAAAATATATTTCCTCCTCTTCATCGATGGCAAGAGATGAGCTTGAGACTTTTGCACTCATTTTTTCCTTCGTCATTTGTCTTGTATATATCTGTATTTCTCCAACACCTAAGGCTCATGTCACACCTCCTCATATCTGTCATCTTCAAATACAAGCTCATCTTCGATATCTTGCAAGCTAGCACCCACTTCCCTTACCAACCACTCATTTGAATCATCAATATCTTGTCATGAAATTAGATCAATGTTATTTTGCAAATTGGATCAATATCTTATCTTCAATGCTTGATTATACTTTATATAAACAAGATCATGTAATCGTTGATGCCTACACCAATTTCTTCTCTTTGTGTGAATCTATCATGTTATATAATTTAAATATATATTAATATATCTATTCGAAAAAAAAATGATTAATTGAAACAAAAATATTTTGTGATCCTTACATGCTCATAGACATTCCAATTTTACTCATCACCTACAACACTACATGTTAAACTAAGAATTTTGATAGCCAATTGTTAACAATAACATACATGTTATTGATTAAGTTCGAGGTAGAATTTCTAAATAGACTCTCCACCGTTTAGTTGCAAAATTTACTTTATTATTAACAATAACATACTAACATGAAATTAATTATATAAATTTATTAATACTTGGGATTGTAGTTGTCCTAGATCAAATTATTATTGGAATTCCAAAAAGACCTCGGCATTCTTATATAAAGATAATTCACGTATGATTTTATCTTGCACCTCAAGGCTTGGAATCATTCTTGCAATGCAGTGATATAACTCATTTACAACTTTTACATTAAACTCAATGGATGTGTTTTTATAAAAGAATTTTGGGTTCAAATAATATCCTACTACATGTAATGGACGATGAAGTTGACAATTCCATTTTTCGTCAATGATTACAATTATTTTTTTATACGTTTATTTATTTCTATAAAAAAAAACTTTTGAATCGTCTCCTTTACTCTATCTATAACCTTATAAATATATCTTATTATCGACTTCTTTTTATTATCTATCAACCGAAGGACTCAAACAAGAGGGTCCATTACCTTTAATATATAAACTATAAGATTCCAAAATGACGACATTAAGATGATATCACCGGCTCTCTTGCCCTTTGCTTCTTTTGCTCATTTACTTATCACTCATTTCTCCGAGATAAACATGTTTCTCAAGTTATGTGTTTAACGATGCATACTCTATAATACCAAGAAGGAAGTAGCAAATCGGGTGACACCATATTTCACCAATTCTTTATTGCCTATGAATTCTCTCATCATATTCAAAGCCCCAATATGATTATAGAAAAATCCAACAAAAAAGATTGTCCTTTCTAAAGTCTTCTTGATTTCAGGAATCTTTTCAATATTCTCCAACATTAAATCAATACAATATACTGTATGTGGAGTCCTATATAAGTGTTGTATTTTTACTTTAAGTAGTTTATCTAAGACAAAGGATAATAAAATTGATAAGCTTAGAAGTCACATAGTTATTACATTCAAATTAAAGACAGAGTAATTAAAATATTAAAATTTTAAAAGATAAATCTTACCAGCTAACACATAGTTGCTTCCCTTATTGGTTATAATGGATGACATTTTGTACAACAATTTCTTCCACATACTTATTAAGCAAATTATATATCTTTTCTCCAAATTTCATAAAAGATGATGCATCTATTGACTTCACAAACATGATTCTTAAATAATAGTTGATCATAAAATTAAATATACTCATACGTTTCCTATCAGTCCAAGCATTTGACATAATAGAGCAATCATGCTTTGCCCATGATTCTTTATGATCCTTTAATAAGTCATTTATATAATCCAACTTTTTTTTCAATAATGAAACTCGCAACTCATAATAATTTAGGATGTTTTAATCTCCCACCATATCTTTCAATAGCTTCAATAATCTTCTTAAAACTATCTAAATGATAAGTACTAAGGGGAAGGCTAGCCTAATAGAAGAAGCAAGCAATATGCTAAATTATTCTTCCCCTTATTTACTTATATTTGTTTATCTTAATTTTGATCCTGCTTACGCTTATTGCTTTTGTGATCCTTGATATATATATAAGTCCATCAGTTCCTTTTTACCTTTCTTAACAACTATAGCTTCTTTTCCTTTTCTTTCATATACTCATTTTCCACTTAAATAGACACTTTTAGAATAATTTTCTTCTTCTTCATCTCTAATATGTTCAACAATATCCTCTGGTAAAAATCTCATAAGATTCATTCCTTTGTATCCTTTTTTTAGTTATATAAGCTAGCATCTCTTCTTTTACATCAGGTGAACACTTCTTGTAGATTGATGCATTCTTGAAATTTCTTACCGGATGCTGCTTTGCACAAAGAATATCACCTCTAATAAAAGATGCAAATAACTGCATTAGGTTCCTTAGGATTCTTTAGATAATTGTATTTCAAAGCAGGATCCTTTCTTAATTTTTTTAAAGAATCTTCTGAATTGCTTTATACACTTGCCATTAATAATAATTTTAAATAAATAGAGATTAACAGTGTTAAAATCTAAATAGTATATTATCAATCTATATAGAGATTGCTTTATACAATAGTTAATAATCTATTGTTAACAATATATTATTTACTGTTAACAGTAGGTAGAGGGGGAGAAAAGTATCACCGACAGTGGAAAGTGAGGAAGGAGAGGGCAGCGGTGATAGAAGAACTTTCGGACGACAACGACAGCGATGGAGGAAGCTGCAAATGACAGTAGCAGTAGCGAAGGAAGCTGCAAACAACAATAGCGACAGCAAAGGAAGCTGCGGACGATAGTAGCGACAGCGATGAAAGCTGCAAACGGTGACGTCGTGGGCAGGGGAAGCTTCAGAGGTGTTCGTCGGTGGTGGAGGAAGTTGTAGTCCTCTCCCTCGACGATAGAAGGAATTGCACATGGAAGCATCGACGACGAAAGAAATTGTGCACGAAGGTTAGGCCGTCAGACCCGTCCATCGGCGACAAAGGAAGCCTCGATCCTGTGCGTCGGCAACGAAGGCAGAAGTTGCACTAGGGTTGATGGTTCGAGGTCGCACGGGGGTGCGGGACGTGGGTTTTGCGGATACAATAAAAGAAAGTAGCTAGTTGGTTGCTCGCCCGAGGCGCCCAGTGCTTGGGTTCAAGCAAGTGCCTAGGTGGCACTTCATTGAAGCACATCGCCTAGTCGACCCTTAAGGCACTCACGCCTCGCCTCACCTCACCTCACCCGAGCACCTAGGCGAGCTCCTGGGCACCTATTTAAACCATTGCTTTCTTCGTTCATGTTTCTTTCCTTTGTTTCTTCTAATGATAGGCATTATTATCTTGCAGTATACCATGGCTTGTGACATGTGCATACCAATCACCAATAACCAAGAGAACATGTTCTAAGAAGGAAATCATTAGTCTAATAAATACTGATGCAAATTTCAAATAAAAAATTGCCTCAAACGTCATTTCAATTGGTCATCACCTCTTAGAGTATCTTTGGTCAAGATCCATCAAATAACACTACAGACAAACAAAGAAAGCAAGGAGCCTAATTATGACAAACATCTCGATATGAACAAAAAAGCAGGCAATAGGCTCTTAACCTAGGACATTTAACATGAGAACAAAGATTGTCCATCATGATTCTTAGGCTTGTAGGCTAATTTGAATTAAAAAATGATCTGAACTAAAGCTAGTTTTGCTCAATTTTGGGTTAAAATGACCAACTTTAACAGTTTTGGTTGGTTTTATAAAGTTTCTTCCATTAGAAGTTTTGTCAAATTGGCAACACATTCTGATGAATTTATTGGATTATATCTACCAGACACAGTTAGTTATATTGGATTCATGCTTATTTTTATGGTGGATTTTTTTAAAAAAAAGTATATCCACTAATTATATTAATGTTATTAAATATATGATAATGTAATTATTAGTGTTAGAACTATAAGGAGTGTATCTAGTGAGTTTCTCATAAGCATAAAACTACACTAAAGATCCGCATTAAGTTTATATCTTTTCATATTAATAATAGATGAACTTACTAGTCATACACATGATAGAACCCTTAATGTATGTTATTTGCTCATTGTATCGTCTTAATTGATGAGAGCTTAAGTGGAATTAATTATAAACTTGAACTGTAGATGCATTCCTTAAAAACTAAAGGTTTTAAATTAAGTAAGACTAAAACTGATTATATAAGATGTAATTTTATTAATACTGGGAATTATCACAAAAATATAATTAAGTTGGATAGACAAGAAGTTTCTTTAAGTAATAACCTCAATTATCTTGGATCAATTATTCAACAAGATGGAGAGATCGATGAAGGTATTATTCATAGAGGAAAAACAGGTTAAAATGACAAGGGGCGTTAGGAGTCTTATGTGATCATCAAATACCTTTGATATTAAAAGAAAAGTTTTACAATATAATTATGAAATCAATAATACTGTATAGATTTAAGTGTTGCTGAGATAGATATGTACAGTTACTAAAAAAGATAAGAAAAGAAATATTTTTATTCGTGAACAATTAGGTATCGCTTCAATAACGGATAAGATGAGATAAAATCGTTTAAAATAGTATAAACATGTATTTAGGAGACCTATAGATGCGATAGTTAGGAAAGGTAAAATTATTAATATTAGTTGTATGAGAAGAGATAGAAGAACTAAAAAGACTTTAATAGAAACTATAAATAAAGACTTAAAAGACTCTAAACTTAACTAAACATATGGCTTTTTACAAATTTCAATTGCAGCAAAAGATCCACGTAGCTAACCCCAAATAGTAGTAGTTGTTGTTATTGTTATTGTTGTTCATGCTAATTGTTGGATACACTCAGTTTGTCAAGCACCGGAGTGTTTTAGCACCAAAAGTTTTGATACATGCATGATGTAAGATTGACTTTAAGCAAACTCAACAAAATTATACCCTTTCTATGGTTAAACATGCTAAATGCAAAAACTAAATGTGCTTCATTCTGCTTCATTGTGATATAAGCTCTATGAATAATTTAATATTCTACAAACTGAGAAATTTTATTACCAACTTTATAATAGTTTGCAGTTACATATGATCAGACAGGTAGCTCTTGACGATGGGTCTCCAAGCATGTAGTTCCAATAGTTTTAGCCTAAAAGTAAGAGAACTTCAATAACATCAATTTTGGCCAAGATAACTGACCAGAATAGTGAAAGATAAGTTTTCTTATCCATTTTATTCTTATTATTATTATCTTTGCAATCTAGAATGCAATACCTGGACCAAAATTGTTGAATTAAAAACTCAGTAACCACATCCACAACCAAAAACTAAATAGATTCTTAAAAGCATATACAAAGGCCAATATATCCATAAATTAAGGTCATCTATAGTACTTTCAAGTTCCTACCATAGAAAACCTCGAAACTGATCCTAATTTCATGCTAGAACCTCGCAAGATTCTAGCAAGTGTTTTAATAAGAACCAACAAGCTTTTAGATTTTATTCCTGGACAAGATTCTAGCATTGTTTTAATAAAAACCAACAAGATTTTAGATTTTACTCCATGGACAATATTCTAGATTCGTGCTAGAATCTCGCAGTTATCTTGTGGTGCTTTGTCTCTTGCATAATAGGTATCAGAAGATATGCAAGTAAATTGCAAACAGTGGCCCATGGACAATATTTTGTTCCTGGATTATCAGGAAAATGGGAAAACATACCATTGCTATCAGCTTCTACCCACAGGAGAAAATGTCTTAGCTTCCTTTAGAGGTTGAAGAATACAAATTGAACATTCTTGCTTCGTATATGCTACAGCCAACTTCACCAGTTGCTACAGTATGTTCCTCAATTCAATGAGTTCATTTCTCTCTCCTTTTTTTCCTCCACCAAGACATCAAATCCAAGATATCAGGGAAATATAACTTAGTTCAAAAGTGAGGTTTCACTGGCAGGTTCATAAGCAGAGCTGACAATTTATAAAGATTTTCCAAAGCTCAATGACATCTTCCAACGGATGGAAAGCATTAAAAAGCATAATCCAGTGTCTTCTCTGAAAGTCAAACATAATGCCTAAGGCTATTAGCAAACATAAAAACTAAACTAGTAAGAGATGTTTGCAGCCTAAGTGAAAAAAAAAAAAAAAAAAACATATTTGATATGTATTATCCACTTAATTGTTTGCAAATAAATTCAATGAGTTCTAGTCATATAATGAAACAACTCTAAACAGAAAAAAGATCACATTCATGGTGATGTCTTTAGAACAGTTCAGGATTCGACCAAAACTCAACTCAATGTCATAATTAGACCTCTCAAATGTTGACAAAGTATAGCAAATGGGAGATATCTATTGATTCACTTGTATCATAAGTAAAAGCAAATTGCATTTGCTGACCTCATCAGTTACAATATTTTCTTCTGATAAATCCGTAAAATTTAAACTCCCGTCCAACTCTATCTGGAAACTTGAACTCTGGCCACTGTGGACCACTGGCAATAGCAAACTTGGCTTATCATAGTCTTGACCAAAACATTTTTCATGTCGAGATGTTCCAACTGAAATGGAAGAAATCTTTATGACAGTATCAGTGTCAGCAGAAGCTGGCTCACCAAACACCTGTCTTTCTGGAGCTTCATCCACATGAACATCTGCAACAATCCCATCACTTATTGAATAGAAATCTCCTTTCAGACCTTTGTACATAGACTTGATCTGATCTTCTAAAGTATATTCTCCAAGAAGAAACTTACCCTTGTGTGAAAGTTCAGAGTTAGGTTGATCGGTAACTTGGAATTTATGGTTCACTGCTGATACATCCACGGCATCCTCATCTTTCTCTACGTCATGAAGAGGATCAATAACATGACTGTTGGATAGTAATGGAAGATGTCCATCACCTTTTGCAGGTACAGTTTGCTGGAAATTAGGTTGATCTTGGTAAAGTGACAGAGATTGTAAACTAAGTCCACCATTTTCTCGCATAAGCTCATCCAAATCATCAGAACCGTAAGCTACAGATGAGTTCATTAGAAGTGGGTTAAGGTTGTCATGTTTAGTCTCATCAATGCACCGCAAGTTTTCACTCAGACCATTTGCATTTTCACAATCTGTGCCATATTCAAGCATCGAGTCCTCACCGTCCGAATGTTCACATCTGGAGGGTCTATCCTCATCTGATTCCATCATCACATCACGAGAGGAAGAGCCTAAATTCCCCAAAGAACCAACCTCTTCAGCACCAGCCATCGCACAAAGCAAAGAACTTTGGTCAGAATATCCGTCATCACGTCCCATGGAGATCACATCTCGATCCAAGAAGTCTACTTCTTTCCCATTACACGGCACTGCTTCCTGCTGGTCCTCAACTACCCTTAGCTGCGTGCTTTCACCCGGACGGTCGACAGATGCAGGACGCAACCTGGACCCGGTGCTGATTCTGGGCAACGAACCCATCCGATCCGACAAGGCCAGCAGATGCTGGGACGGGGAAGAACAATTTTCTCTCGGCGACGTAACGGCGCCCTCCTCCGAGTACCGATTGAAGCGATCCCAAGAAGCAGCGATGTCCCCACCGAGCCGACCCCTCTGGGAATTCTCTATCGCGCCACATACGTCAGAGAAATCGAGCAGGTCGGCGTAGTTCCCGACGGAGCTGCAGAGGCTGGCGCTGCCGAGCGCCGAATTGGCGCTGCAGTACCGCTCGAGCTCCGAGTCCTCACCGTCGCAGGATGAATAGTTGGAGGCGGAGGGCGAGGCGTCGTCGGCGTCGGAGCCGCAGCCGTGCTGCTGGGGAAAGAACTCATCGAATGGGTCGGCAGGCGCGGCCGGAGGAGATCCCGCCTCCATGGATGAAGAAGGTTGTGCAAGATCGTCGCTTTCTGAGAGGGATTCAACTACGACGAGAGAGAGAGACGATGGTGGGGTGGTGATGATGATGCAGGCGGGGATGGGTTGGTCCGGTTGGATCGGTGGATCCGAGGAGAGAGAAGAAAAGTGAGGAGTTGGTACGGGGATGATCGTAACGAGGTGAAGAAAAGAGCAGTTGCGTGGCGACATCAGGTTGTCTACTGGGCTTTCTTTCGTATGTGCTATAACGGCCCAACGTATCCATTAAAATAGAAAAAGGGATTGATAAGTGGCCCAAGAAATCCATTCACATCAAAAGAGAGAATTGACAAGTGGTCCTTCAATTTAGGACAAAATGCCGTATAAAAAAAGCCCCTTCGTAGTAATAATCCATTCACCCTTTTCTTATAAAATTTTCCACCGGAGAATCGTTAATTTTTAAAATAATAAAAATAACCTCAATCACTTCTTTATTTTTTTTTTTTCCTCAAACTTATATTAAACCGACACATTCTTTTCAACAAACTCATTCAATTTGATCAACTAATTCAACTAAGTTTATTTAACTAACTAAAAATTAAGATAGGTCCAAAGTAAGTAATAGCTACTAAATTAAATTATATATAAATATAAATATAAAATTAATCTTAAAATTATAAAATATAAATATTAGAGAAAACAATAAAATTTTCACAAAAATAATAGCATAATTTCAAGTTTTTAAGATCTGAAATAATACAAAAATACCTATTTAAAGCTTTTAAAATAGAAAAATGATCGTTAAGATTTTATAAGTCAATTTCAATATTTCCTATAAATAAATAAAAATAAAAAATAAATAAAATTGGGTTACTTTATTTTTAGATACCACCAGCAATGTAATCTCATTTAAAAATAAATAAAACACAGATATCCTTTTTATTCCCACAAAACTACCATATGTAATAATATTCAAATAGTTTTTTCCTCGAGTGGCTGTAAATTCACCTTAAATTAGTATAATTATGAAAATATGATACAATTTCAAGCTTTTAAGAGCTAAAATAAAAATAAACTATCGATTATTGTCATGCCCCTCTCAAATATCGATCATATTTAAAATTTTCATCACAAATCAATTTAGGATCTTAACTAACATTTGAGGACACAGAAAAACCCGTATAATTTATAATCATATATCACATCACTCGATAATTCCAACCCAAGCCAACTTAACAAACATGAACAACATTTATAAATTCACAAGTTAAGTAATTTATACAATCAGAACTCCAACCATTTACCACAAGTTCATATCATCGTAAACTAGACTTAACATTTCGAAATTCCAAATAAGAGAGATCTTATAACACTTTTACACGGTATATCCATTTTGATTCATCGACAACATTTCATTACATACAAAATATGCTTATACAACAATAACATAATAACCAACAAGACTTGCCCACAATTCTGAATAGCTATCCACTGCCTCAACCCAATTTTAATATTTAAACAAGTAACAAGTTATTCTAAAAAATTTATATAGCAACAGAGTGAGCATATAAAGCTCAACAAGTGACTAACATATCCATGACAAAAGAGAACAATTTCCAAACAAATAAGGTTTCAAAATACAAGGCAGAATATAAAGAATTCATAGACGTAATCTCACTAGGTGCAGAATCACAAATGTCATTTCAATCAAACATATTTGGTTCATAACAGATGGAGCATAGAGAAATTGGAGCATATTAATAACCAATAAAACGTTTTGGAGCTTATCAATGACGTATGAAAGGTTTCTAAGCATATCAATAGCAAATAGGACATTCCAGAATATATCAATAGTATATGAAATATTTCAAAGCGTATCGATGGTGTACGAACATTTCGGAGTATATCAAAGAATGATGCGAAACAGAAGTTGAAAAATCATATTTGATGTTGCATTCGTATCTTTCTTATTCAAAGCACATACAAAAATATATAACCAAAGCTCTAGATATCATATCAAACATATAGAAGGTGTAGTGGGACCACAGATAGAATATGATTCATCTATTTCTGAATAACCACTAGACAAAAGTCTCCGGAGCTCCATCCACCCACGTTTGGGTGAAGTCAGAGGGGGTCGACAGAGCATCACAGGCTCTATGCATAACTCCCTTTATCATTTCTAGCAAAGGTACACATTATCCCACAACACCATAGTACAAAATGACAGTATGAACAATAAATAGTACATATTGGAAGCACACGTAGAACAATAAAACGTATATATACCTTTACAAGTCAATACGATGCAAGCAATAATCTTTCATAAATATATTCAGATTTGACAGAAAATGAAAGCAAGAGTATACACGGATTCCAAGCAATTATATATAGCTCAATTCAAATAAGAAGGTTAGATGAATTCAATATCCAAAGGAATAAAACTAGAATAGGCACATATCGAAAGCAAATGCGGAACAATGGGATATACATGTGCCTATATGAGTCAATACGATATAGCATAAATGTTACACAATATGTTTCAAGAATATAAATAACTTATAGACAAGAGCAAACTAGAATTCAAGCATTAATATAAACCTCAATTGAGTGAAGTAAACTGAATGAAATCTATTTCCAAACGAATGAAAACAGAATATGCGAAATCGACCAAAGCTCGATTTCTGATAGAGTTTAAGAGGCACATTGAACAAATACTTCAGATTATCAATTATGCTCCAATACTCTCAAGAAAGCTATTGTTGAAAGATATATCAATCTATTTTCTGATGAAATAAGTTTTGTACGAATCAAGGTTTCCAACAAGGAGTTACCATTGATTTAGTAACCAAAGGTCAAAAATAAAATCACTGTTTTGCATAATTCACAGGGTCGGTTTGAATAGATAATAAGATATACATTTGAATTCTAAATTTTTCAATATATATATCAAAAGAAAGATCTATAAGTCTAGTTTCAAATGAAGTTAGTTTGGTACAAATTAGAATATCCAACAGGGACTTATAGGCATTTTAGTATCAAAAGGTCAGAAATTTTGATCCATGTTTTGCAGCATCCATAGGCTCATTTGAATAAGGTCCTGCCTAAATCCACGTTTGGTGCTAAGAATTATGGCTGAAACAATCCATAGGGGTCAATTTATCAAAAAATTTCAGATTCATGATTTTGTGTCTAACAAAGAAATATCAGGTTCTAAGCAGAAATCTTTCAGATTATTCAAAATTAATATGAGAACAGAGACTAATATTTCTGTAAGATGGGATTAGAATACTTTCCTTTGAGAATTATGACCCAAATGGGAAGATTTAAGTAAAGAAAACCCCGAATCCCCAAATTTCTCTTCTTCTTTTTCTCTCTTTTCTTTTTTTTCTTCTTTCTCTCTTCCTCTATTCTTCCACTTAGCTGCCTTCTCTAGTTCCTTCAGAACGAAGGCAGAGAGGCTTAAGCGATAGGATTTGTAATTTTATACATTTTATAATTTAATCCTTGCATTATTATATTTACGATTAGGTCCTCAGGGTTTACATATAGATCCTCAGATTTTTTTTTCTCTTTGAACATATCTCCAAATCTTATGAATAAGTTTTTTGATTTATACTTTGCTCTTTTATCAAATTTAAAATAGATTCTTATATTACAACTAGAAATTTATACGAAAATTTAGAAACGAAGGATGTTACAGTTATAAAGGCTTATAATTAAAAAAAAATATCAGTTATTAAGCCTTTGTAAGTTATTTCTATGGTTTGCTGAAAATTTAAGAATTTCTATAAAAAGTGGATTAGGATTCTATTGATTTTGAATAGAACCTCAAAAATAGTGTGAGTCAGATCTTTAAAAAATTTTATGCTTAATACTTTAGAAAATATTATCTAATAATATTCAAGTGGTTTTTGTCTCAAAGTGGTTGTAAATTCACCTTAAATTGGGTAAAATAAAAAAAATTAGTTTCCCACTTTTAAGAGCTGCAAAAAAAGTTACATATTTTAAAGGATAAAAAATATAAAAAAAATAAATATTTAGATATTTGTAAGTCATTTATAAATTTGATCATTTAAAAAATTAAGATTGAATTATACTATTTTTTGAAATAATTATTTAGGTCTTTGTAAGTTATTTACAAGTTTTTAAAAAAAATAAAGAATTTTTAAAAAAATTAGGATGTGTGTTACACTATTTTTGAATATGACCCAAAAATAGTGTAACTCAAGTTTCCAAAAATTTTTTGGGGTCTTTAAAACTTCAGAATAAAATTTATAATAATATTCAAGTAACTTTCTATCCCAAAAGAGTTGTAAATTTATCTTAAATTGAGTAAAATAAAAAATATTATAATTTCATGTTTTTAAGGGTTGAAGTAAATGAAAATACCTATCTTAAAGGCTAGAAAATAAAATAAAATGGTCATTAGGCCTTTGAAGTTATTTTTAAGGCTTACTAAAAATTAGGGAAAATAAAAAAATGACATAATTTCATGCTTTTAAATGCTTGAAATAGAAAAAAATTGTTATTTTGACTTTTTTTATTTTCTAATACTTTTTTAAAAAAAATTAGGATATAAGTTGTCCCATTTTTAAATAAGATTACACTCTTTGTTAATAAGGCCCTGAAAACAAAGGAAACTCATTGTGCTATTTTTAAATAAGATTACACTCTTTGTTAATATGACCCTAAAAACAATGTAAACTCATTATGCTATTTTTAAATAAGATTATACTCTTTGTTAATATGACCCTAAAAACAATGTAACCTCATTCATAAACAATGTAATTCAAGTCTCCAAAATTTGTTTTGTATTATGAAAACTTCATAAACCTTCTATTATAATATACAAGTGCATTTTGTTCCAAAGGGTTGTAAATTTGCCTTAAATTAAGTAAAATAAAAAAAAACATAATATCATTCTTTTAAGGGTTAAAATAAATAAAAAAATATTTTAAGGTTTTAAAATAAAATTTTCTCATTTAGGCATTTACAATTTATTTCTTAGGTTTCATAAAAATTTAATAATTTATAAAAAATTAGAATGTGAGTTTTACTGTTTTTGAGTAGAACCCTAAAAACAATATAACTAAAGCCACCAAATTTTTTTTTATATTTTCTCAATACTTTAGAAAATATTCTCTAATAATATTCAAGTGTGTAAATTCACCTTACGTTGGGTAAATTTAAAAAAAGTCATAATTTCATGCTTTTAAGGGTTAAAATATATATTTTAAAGGTTTTAAAATAGAAAAGTAATTTAAGCCTTTGCAAGTTATTTTCAGGTTTTTTAGAAATTTAACAATTTTTGACAAAAGGAACATGTGAGTTACATTATTTTTGAATTAAGTTATATATATATATATACATACATATATACATATATATATATACATATATATATACATATACATTTATATATATACATATATATATATATATATATATACATATATATATATACATATATATGTATATATATATATATATATATATATATATATATACATATATATATATATATATATACATATATATATATATATATATATATTTGAATAGTATGCTGCAGTGTCACTAGAAAATTTTTCCTTAAAATTTTAAAAAATTTCTAATAAGACAAGCATAGACTGTAGGACACATGCAAACCTGGATATCACATTCAATGTTTCACTCAGTGACACCATTTGCACACCAAAGTCACTGCAATCTGGAAAGATATATCATCATGTTGGAGAGTAGCACTTAAACATTGGCTACTTTGTATAGCACAAAGTTCAACATCTGATGACCATTATTTAAGGCCGAACATGCATCTATTGTGAAATGCATCTCATAATTTAAATAAGGAATACAAGATTATCTTCTCATCAGGTTGCATAACAAATTGATAGTTCCTATACATCTTAAAGAAGTAAATGAAATGGCACAGCACCACTAATATCGAATAATCAATATTAGATATCAACTATTTGCTTCTGCTGCTGGTAATGATCGGCACTGAACTTTGGATCTGAAACTACATATTACTCTGAGCACCTGCGTTTGGCCTTCAAAAGTTCAATGGATCAGGTACCCTATCTTCCTCTGCAGGAATTTGTTTGAGCTATAAACTTGCTTCGTTAAAATTACCTGGTTGAATCTCATATTACCTGTCACCATGCAGTGAAACATCAGTGAATTACTCAAATCATTTTGATGAGAACATGGACTCCAAATCCTTATACAACCCTCTTGACTTTGCCTTTTGGTCTGCCTTTGACTTGAAACCAGATGATGATGCAACAGAAGAACTTCCGCTTCTCTTTGCATTCTGAAACTTACTTCTTTGATTAGTGCTGCTTGAAGGGTCATTAGGGGCTCCTGCATCCTCTCTACCGAAGCTAGCCTCCGCAAGTTCTCTTAGTTGTCTCAGCCATGATCTCTCGTTCGTACCAGAAGCTCCTTGGACTTGACCGATAGGGGACAATGTAGTTCCACTGTCTCCTTCTCCATGGCTGGAGGATGACTGCTCAACCATTTCTGTCAACACCTTTGTTGTAGGTAGCACAATTAATAGAATTCCACCAAGAGCTCTCTTTAACCCTGAAGAGAATGAGTCCCTAGTTCGGCTCAGTCGAATAACTTGTTGGTATAATGCATACCATTCGTTGGCCAGCTGTGCGGTAAACATGATAATAAACATTGCCAGCATGAATAATCCAAGTCTCCTCTCATTACCACCAAAGAAATCCTTCTCCAGTACAGCCAGACAAGCCCCAAGCAGACCAACTTCACCAGCTACTGAGATAATTTCCACAAACTGAACCTTCCTTTTGATAAAGGGCTTCTCCAAGACAAGGAAAAAGAGTTGAAAGCAGGTGGTGGACAAAATAATCAGGGTTGGAGTCCTAGAAGGTCTTCTTGATGAGTACGCACCAGCCAAAACTCCAAGAGAGACACATTTAACTGATTCTAAAAGCGTATAGTAAATTCTGAGCATGCCAAAGAGCTTCTGGATAAATGGAGCTTCTGCATCTTCAGTTTCATCTCCAGAAGCAATTATTCGGTCTTCATATTTTCCTTGGTTTCCCCTGCCAGCAATTTGTGTGAGCATGGACCTTGGTGGCCCTCGGAGATCCTCAAATAAGGGGCCTAGTATTGTTTGATTAATTGAGCTCTGTTGACCTTGCCATGCCCATTGGCCTCTTTTTCCAGGACCTAGAGCTACATGGACTAACTCTTGATACCAACGGAGCTTCTCTCCTTCTTGATGAACTTCTTTGTACCGTAGAAGCTTACCCATTGAGATGCCAAGTGAGATGATCAATAGCAATGATATAAGGAAAGATGTGGAGACACCCAGGAGTACAGTTCCAACAACTATACCTGTAGATGTTCTCCCTTGTTTCAACAAGAGAGGAAGTCAGTCACACAGAAAAGTTATTTTAGCATAAAAAATGCCTTCAGTTTTGCAAAATGATAAGCTATTCAAAGGTTATACTGACTTTGTTAAATATCATTAATAAATTTAATCAATCTCTTAGACATTATACCAAGTTCTTCCACTGTAAATAACCACATTACAGTGTCAATCTAGATATGCATGAAGAATAAGAAAAAATATGTTTTATATTTAGCTGCAGTTACCTTTAATTATTGCAGCAGACGCTTGGCATATACATGGCAATGCAAGAAATATCAAAAATATCTCAAACCTTGGGAACACAAGGGCTCCAAACTCTTTCTGCTTTTCTAAGTTCTTCCTCAATTTCAAAATGCAAAGAATCACCACATGGAGAAAGATCAATCCACCACCAAATACTGCTAACCAGAACATGTTTCTACCAAAATACTGCCACCCGCTGCAATAAAATCAGCTAAAGGTTTCAAGAAGTATTGACTTTGGTGTGGTTGCATATTTAGTAAAATATACAGGTAAAATAATTAATAATCTATGACATATTCTTGTAACTTTAAGATTTTGCAAAAATAAATCACAGGATATTGAGAATTTAGATAATGTGCTTCAAACTTAGCAGGTCATTGTCTTTATTTAAGCAGGAAAAGAAAAAGAAATATAAGATCTACCTTGTCTTTGTTTAACCTACCTATCTGAATTTCGTGAAATCATAATGAATTCAGCTTCAGGTTTCATGTTCTGATTCTGCAGATATACAAGTCAAAACTTTTCTAGTGAGAACACAAATGGTTGCTGAGGATATTGAAGTAGACCTGTGTAGACAGGAAATCCTGACCTCAAGAAATGACATGTATTCTCCTGGGGTAAGTGGCTTTCCATATTCAGAAGAATTCATTTCCAGTATTTGGTTTCTCACTGATGAGGATTTAAAATATAACTTGTTCCTATCCCATACTTCAAAATGTGTAGCGGATGTAGATGTAGAACCTTCAAAAAATGTCTTGGAGCCCATTTCCCATGGAAGATGAATGTATGGAATACTCCATTCTATACCCCTAGAAAATTCATAATACTCAATGGGCATGTTAACTACCAACCATCTACAGAGTGCAAAGACCTGGATGTGGCACAAAATTCTCTGTAGAAAATGAAATACAAGCAATCAGTATGCTTTATGATAATAAAATCTGTAAATGTGAATTCAGTGCTCCCTTCGGGAAAAGAGGACTGCAGATATCTCTCCTTTCTACTTTATTAGTCAGTCTACAATAAAAAAAAAAAAACAATTTTCAAGAAAATGTTAGAACAATCTATCAGTCAGATAGGAGCTGCAATTTTCCAATTTATCAGATCATACCAGCATTAAGGTTGCAATTATTTTCCATAGAATCCTGATACCCTATATAATAATGCACTTTATGATTAACCATCATATATTGGAAGAATGTTAAGCACATTTTTATAACTAAAAAAATGGTGGATCTGAAAGATCAATTAAGTTTATTGTCATGATAGGTATAATCGATATCGGCCAGGATTTTTCCAGTTTTGTCTAACACAATCTGTATCAGGCAACTCAAAATAGGTAACCTTGGGTTCACAGGCCTTTGGTCTCAACAACCAACATTTTATAGGCATCTGGACTCCACTTATGGATTAACACACAAAGCTGATTGCACCGGAGTTATGGGCAATTATACCTTTTTTGTTTTTTGTTTTTTTGTACTTCTCGGATGTATTTTCATCTTTATGTTTAGTTGGTATATTAAGGAGTTTCAGAGGTATGTTCTGAGTAAGATTCTTATTTTCTATTCCTATTCCAAGTATAGGTTGTTTCAAAAGAATACTTAAGCCACTAGTCTATTTAGCTGAGATCTTAAGAAGGTACAAGATTTACTGCCTTGGAAGGACTTCTTATTATAGTAGTCTCAAATGATATGTAAAGTCCAAATCCTTAAATGTTTATAATATCAAGCAGTCAAGTCAAGCAAAATCATATTTGTGTTAAACTATTAAGTTATATAATTATCTCAACCTATGGAACATTAGGCCACCATGTTTAATCACATTGTACTCAATGATTAGTTGATAGAATTTCCTAAATTAACGCATCATCCCAAAGAGCATGTTTGTCTCAGATCCATGACTATAAAGTCAGATTTTAGCTTATTGTTACTCTTTTTTTTTCTTTTGTACAAGCTTAATTGGAGGTTGTTATGAACAAGATAATAAAATGAGACTTTGAATCTAGCCATCCTATTGACCTAGAATCTTTGACATGCATGCATTACAATTTGGCATCTAATGAAAAAAATCAGGCTGGCCCATTAACATGCCATGTTCACCATGTGCTACCGCCCATGATATCTACACAAGCCTATAGCTGATTAATAAGCAATAAAAAGATATATAGCTTTAGATAACATTCTGACCATGAGCACTGCCATTCATGTACTATTATAGAAATTATCAGCAAGCAGAACATCATGATTCATAGCCTGGTCTAAAACTTCCAAATGAGTCAAATGCTAAAATTTATGTGTGTATAAGAGTGACAAGAAAATTTTACAAGGATCAGGTATACATGTTAATTATGAATACATCACAGGTTAAAATGTATCAACTTCTATTATTAATATAAGCCTGACCCTTTTAACTGTTTGTTTGGCCATTGTTGATTTTTTTTTTTTTTTTTTAAAGTTTAGAGAAAAAGGAACTCATATGAACATAATATGTCTTCATATAATACCGAGATAGTGGTGTAGCTTCATTTGTAACATCAAAATGAAAAAGCAACTTGATATACCGGTAACTTATAAGTTCCAATAGCTTCAGTACTATACCAAAAGATTCCTTGATGGTTCGGAAACAAGATATGCTTTCTGTCTAGAAACTGCTCCGGAAGATAGGAGGCTTGAAGTTGAAACAGTGAGCAATGCTGCAACCATTGATGTCATTGCAAATGCACTGGTAGCAACTAAAGAAACAAATGATGATATTGTTGGTGTGGTATCTGTTACATGCAGCAAAAAGATCTTAATTGAAGTTTGCTCAGTATAACAAACTATAAATAGAAAATAAGACATTTTATTAACCCTTCATGTAATCATATTTAAAGGCCAAATTGAAATATTACATTACAAAGGCATGTAGGAGTGCCGAGGAGGTTGCTTAGCATCAAGTCCTTTACCAATCAAATGTGCATGCATACATTTTCAGAAACAATGGGTAAATTATAATTTATCTCAAGAACACAATCAAATGCTTATTGAGGTATCAAGCATCAGTTATGGTGAAATATTGTTGCTTACTCTGTTAGTAAAATTTATAATGCAACACATAAAACATAGATTGAGAAAATTATTATACAACAATAGCAACATACCCTAACATCCCAACTATTTGGGCTAATTCCATGTATCCTTTAGCTTCCCACCATTGAGCTCTTTGCTATCACTAGTTATATCAAGAACATTTAAATCTCTTTTTACTGTTTCTGATAAAGCTTTCTTAGATCTCCCATGTCTCTTTGTGCACCATTAATCCTAATCAACTCACAGTCTAACCATGACATTTACAAGCCTCATTTGGACATTTTCTTACCATTTTAAGCAATATTCTCTTATTATATACTATTTGAGGACTGCAACTAAACATACACAGATGAAGAAATAAATATTGACTTAGCTCAAGATTTTTGAAATGGTTAAGTGATCTTGACTGAGAATGAGCTAAACAAAGAAGACAATTAAGTGCTTTAGAAGAAATAAAAGAACACACATGTACAAAGAACACACATGTACAAGAAATTCATTACAACCTAATAAATAGAAAATCATGTGTGAGAAATAAATAAGTGAATATTTCATTCAAAAATGAAAATAAGCAAGTGAATTTATATTATATAGACAAATGAAAAAAATTATGAAATCATATATATACCCACTTAAGCTTAAGTAATAATTTACAAGGTAAAGGTGTATGTGGAATAGAAGTATGTCTCACAGAACATTCATTTGAAAATCATCACTGAAGATCATTGATTTGAAAATCCATGAAAAACAGAAAAGAGAGCCCCATCTATCAAAAACCAGACTAATCGATCTAAATCAAACTAGGACAACCATGACCAAAAAATTCCTACCATCAACTCAACAAGAATATCAATAAATTTTCAATAGTGACCAGAAACCTTTTTCCGACTACTCAAAGAACATAAAAGTTGCATTGTCTGAAAACCTCCGATATCAACACAAATTATTTTAAAATCCTCATCACCCATTGACATCAGTTCTGTATCAGTGATATTTCCTTTCATAAGAGGAAATCATGCATTTTTTTTAGGGCCTCTTTTTATTTCACTTCATCTACCAGGTCTGCATAAAGCATATTGATTCTGACAGTTTAACTAAAAGGCTGAACTTGTAAGTGATCTATAATATATTGAAGTTAGAACAGGAACAATCATCAAATGATATGAGAATTTTTTTTGATATGGAAGACAGAAAGCCTTACAGTGCTTCAGTTGTAGAATATTTGACCGAAGGTTCTTGTTTCCAGCAATATCTACTGTCTTATTTTCAGGAACTTCCACAGATATAAGACTATCATTGCCATTGATCTCAATGATGTATATGCTCATTGTTATTTCGTGAAAGCTAATCCCAAAGTCAAAAGGAAGTCATCAGTAGTTTGTTTTACTAAACCAACTTGTGTTAGAGCACAGAATGATAAACCTCCAAATACAAGAATTCATTAGCATTCAAATACATACCTCAGTATATATCCTCCAGAAATTCTTATAGCTGAAGAATTAAAGTCAAAAACAGGCTTCACAAACTTTATCAGCACTGGTATTTTATGTTGTCTGGTCCTCATGTTAGAAGTTGTACTTAATCTTACAGAAGGCCTTTGAGCATCTATATTTCAATACCAAATAACATGCACTAGATAAGGAGGATGATGATCAAGTCATAGATGTGTTAAAAGTTGTCACTAACCTTGCAGAAGGCCTTTGAGCATCTATATTTACATTATCAAATTACATGCATTGGATAACGATACAACTCATAGATGCATAGAAAGTCCGAAACATTCAAATTTATTTGACTTCAAAAATTATTGAAAATTTAACAATAGACAACTTGTCAAAAGTGGTCTTTATTTTGTCCTATTCCAAGGAAGGCACTTACTTAAGGTTGATCTGGATGATAAAATTAGAAGTTTACTTGTTGTTTTTTTTATTAGTTGACAATTGTACATGGTGTAGTAGGGTTAAGCAGATTCCTTCTCTAATGTTCTAGGGACTTAGGGTGCATTTGGGAATATATTTGAAATGTGAATTGAGGGCCTAATACACATTTTAAATGTGAATTGGTACTTGATAATTTTTTTTTCAAATCACATATGATCTAAATGTTATATTGAAAATGCTTAAATATTGATGCTACATCAGGGTAGCATTATTATTTCAGTATTTACGGGATGCTAATGTAATTTTTCAAATTCTGAAATTACCCTATGATTTTATCTAAAATTACAAGATTGTCAAAATGATTTAATGAGAAATCAATATGATTTATATTTCTATAAGGTAAAATTTTATTTCTTTACTTTTAAAGATTATTTTATATTTATTTATTATGAATATATTATTCATTTATTATATATTTGGGCCATATAAATTTTTTATATGATTATATACATTCATTTATTTATTTTATTTATTTAAATAAAAAAACATGTGTTCACTTTTGAATATATATTAAATATATTACAATGATAAATTTGTCACAAAAAATTCAATTGACCTTTGAAATACAATTTACTAAATAACACTTACATCAATGCACATTTAAAATACTGTTATTATATATTATTTACCAAATACTTAAAAGCATTCCACAATTACGCATTTGCTCAAACCCTTTTCTTAAAGTGCACATTAAAAATGCAAATGTGTTTCTAAACATAGCCTTAAGGTTTTGTAAGTGGCAGTGTTCTATTCTGTATGATGAGGTTCTATTACTTGTGGAAATGGTCCAATTAAGAAAAGATATTGCAATGTAATCTAGGAGCAGATGATAGTTGCAAGAAATTGAACATGGACTTATTCATGCAACTGGAATTTTGGAATATAGTTTCATACTCCTGTAAGAGAAGAAAATACCATAGAGGAATGTGATTGGATCTGATGGAGAAATTGGTGTCCCTTGTCTGCTGATTATATTGTTAGTATCACAACTTATGGTAACAACAGTCATGCTTGAAATGCTGCGTACCTAAACAAGAAAGGTAGTCATGGAATTAATTTTAAAAAAGAAGGGTGCATTATATCAATAACAGTAGAATAATTAACATGAATATTCAAACCAGCTTACTAAATAGCCAAAGCGACGGTTTCCAAGGCTATTCCTTTTTGTAGGAATAAGTGAACCAGAAGTTGAATGAAGAAGGCCTAGAATTTCTTCAGATGAATTAAGAACTGGCTCTGAAAAAGATAAATATATTTTTAAGCCCTTATAAGTGTTAGTAGCCTCTGCAGTTCTAAGCTCGCCATTAAGTTGAAGTGACTTCTTCGGGATGTGAGTTGTCAAGTTCATGAAGACACTTCTTCTATCTGCAAGTCACAAATGGCAAGAGAGGATAGGTGAAAGGGCAGTAACAAAGACAACATATATGCATTTGAATTTATCCTTTACAAAAATACATCATAAAATATTTATGAAAAATAATCAAGTAAAGCACAGCATGAACATAATTCTTGATATGGCTCAATACTATGAGAATATTGAAAATTTCATATAAAAAGTTTTTCATTCACACCTCGTAGCATACGTGAAATCAAAGTGGGCACAAAATTTACAAGTGGCATAATTTATTAGGCTTATTATACAGAACTTAGTGTAATCTCAGATTTATTTAAAAATATTCAGAAAAAAAATTGCTTACTGCAATTAGTCGGAACCATGATTTAGAAATTTGATAAAGCAGATAGCATACCAAAATGTAATATGAAACTTGAATTTGATGTTCGTTCGAAACTGTTCCCAGCACTGTCCATACAGAAGCCCTTATCCATGACCAGTACCAATCGACCAAACTGAACATCAGCTGATATACCCACCATAAGGGTAAATACTCGGTCAGGAAGAAGAACCTTGAGAGTAGATGGTAAAACATGGCCAGCTCCATAAACAAGAAGCTATAGGAAGAAGCAATTAGATACTGAAACTTAAGGGGAAAGAAAAAGAATAAAGAGAAAATGAGAGATTAAGGTAGAATGGCAAGACTAAATCCTAATACTTGGCAACATTATGGTAAACAAGATTATAATTCAAGCTACTGAGGATAAGTATCCAAGACTCAGAAATTTGGAACAGATTACACTGATAAACTAGATGCTGGACAGGTAATAGTAAGATTATGTATAAAGAGAGTGACAGGAGAATAAAGAAGTAAGAAATTACACATCCATGTGAAAAATGAAGAACAACATTTGTTGTATAGTGAACCTAAGAGGGATAATTAGTCTTTGAGTAGAACTTTCAAGTTTTCTGCATACTCACATTGCATTTACTAGAGGAGCACTTAAATCCACCTCCATTGGTGCAGGGTTCACTGAAAGAAACATTTACTGATACATTCAAAGCATTTGTGAAAGATGATGCAGCAGAAATGCATGCAGTGGGGGAAATTGTATCTGCAGAGAAAGGACAACAAAGTTAGAATGTATAGTGCATGAGCTGTCAAAGACATGGTTTAGGTTGGATAAATAATCACCAAGGGTATTAGTAAACAAGTTGGAGACATACGTCTTATCACAGATGTAATTCTATTTATAATTATTAAGTAGATAATCCTCTAAAGCAGTGCCATGTTCAGGCACGGAAGTTAATGAATCAATCTAGCTTTATATGCAGATCTTTTCAGAGATTTTTTCAAATAAATTTGTAAATTTGATCATAGAGTTATAAACTAGGTATCCAAAGAGAAAGTTCTTGGTAAACTGCTTATCATGAGAGAAATTACTTGCTATGCTTATATAACTTGTTAAAACCATCCATTTAAGGAATTCAAGACAAAACCTTAAAGTCCAAACTTTATGAAATTAGGAACTAGCATACACCCATCTTATTACTTGGTTGCCAGATAGCTAACAAATAACTAATAATACAACATGCTCTTAGTTTTAAACAAGATGATAACAAAAAGCACACAGATGAAAAGTTGGGAATAAATATCCATATACTGAAGGTGGATCCAGTATTGTTTGAGTCAAATTCAACAGATTATGGCCTGTTGCACCAAGATAACAGCAATTGAAGGGATTTTATTGCTAAAAATAGCAGCAGTTCTGCTATCATATCAGGAAAAAATAAGATGCAAGAAAATAAATAGACAAGAGAAAATAAGGAAAGAGATACCTGTGCCACCAGCAGAAAACAAAACTATCTTTTATTACTCAGAACAGCAAACAAAAACCACTTTTCCTCAATATAAAAACTTCAATAAGCAAACTTCATATAAGTAGATCCTAATCAATCTGGGGCTTAAAAATAAATGAAAATTATACTATACAGTAGACATATTCCTCTGTAGGGACCCAATAATCTCATTTAAAGTCATCAAGAATTTCCTAAATTGTCTGACCTAATTTAGGAAACTCTCCCAATACAATCTGTACCTAAAATCAAGGTTTTAAATACAGGTCTATATAATGTGTACCACAGTAACCAAGTCAACCATAGAACGATATTGGACCACATTTTTTAATTATGTTTTCAGTTAAAATTGGTAAAGATTGGTAACTGGTGTTTTACCTATCCAATAGATTGCCAAAATTTGCATCAGATCAAGATTTAAATCCTTAAAATATGACTACTATTCATTAAATCACTCAACCGAGCTTTGAGAATCCGTAAAGTAACTATTAAAAATAATGAAAAAAGATTATTTTAAAGATACTAAAATAATAGAAAATGATTTCCCAATTCAACAAAACCAGGATTTATTTAAATATTAATAAAATCTAGACCTGAGAGTCCTAACATAAATCAATAGCAATTATTCTGATCAAAAGATATTTAACAAATTTGACTAGATTATACACAATTGACTTGATTTTCACTTTAGATAATATAATATCTCTTAAGGCAAGAAATTAAGTTTTGGTTGTACCAATCAGTAAACAGGTCAGCATTTCTGGTGACACTGAATGTTACAGATCATTATACTGCTTGGTATATTGATAAAATACAGATCCAACTAGATACTGAAACTAGTGTTTGACCAAGATCTTAATCTCTTTCTTTTACCTTTTGTAACTTCCGAAATACAACATCTATTCAATATTATTTACTAATTTTCAACATAAAACTGAAAGAAGAGATGATATAAGGAACATGGTAACTTCAAGTCAAAATGAAACTAAATTTATCAAAGAGAAACAGGAATGACAGGGGAGTTTCTTAACCAACAATCCATTTATAGCTAGCACAGCGAACTCTTTGAGAACCACTGATGCAGACCTCAAACAGATGATCTCCTTCAAGCAAGCCTGAGTACGTAACTTCTTTTGGTTCACAAGCAGAGGAACTGTAGTTATCTAGCTGCATTATGTTAAAACATAAAACAACGATGGTCAGACAGAGTTTTGGTCAAATATGTAAATTCTTTGTTAGACTAATTGTCATAACTAGTGATTAAATAATGGAGTTCATTGTTTCTTTAGTACTCTAGCTATTAATTCAAAGCAGTCATGACATGACCATAAGATATGGAAAAACATCATATGAAGTGAGCTGATACACATGCCTGATAGTAAGACTTTTAAAATGTTCATAAAACATATAATAAAGCTAGAAACAAACATTGTAATTTCTATGTGTACCAGTTATTAGGATTCTAAGCACTAAAAATATTAAAATTTGCTAAACAAAACAAATTGTGATCCGATACACACCAACAAGAGTGATACAATTTGCAAATCATCTTCCTCTACCTACAACTCATTAAATTAATCAGTTGATCACAAAATATTCCATGTCTATTTCAAATACTTTCAATTTCCTCAAACAATATGACTTGTGTATACTCTGTACTCCTTGATGGAAAATACAGTGGCATGAATGCTAAAAATTTTGAAATTAAGACTTAGAATTGTCTTTCTCTAAGTAGTTATGAATCATTATATCTTCTATATTTGTTTAAAAGTACATTCAACTCTCTGATTTCTGGGTGAAATAAGAACTCAAATTTTGGTGGGCATAAGGAATATCTATTGAAATTTTCTCTTCTGGATAAGAAAAGAATTCAAATTTTCTCTCTTGAAAGACTAAAATGCCCTCAAAATAAAATAAAAGGATAATTACAATCAAGGGCATTTCAATCATTATGGATTAAAAACGATCTAATTATTGAACTGATAGGCCAAGGTTCCATTTCTTCTTTTCTCTGGGTTCCATAACTATACCTTAAAGACTTATGGAATTTGTCATGTGGAATATCATTTTATTCATAAATCATAAAAGATATATAGTGATTAAAATTTATGGCTTTTCTTATATATAAAGTCATCAAGAAGACTCCTAAATATACTAGGATATATGTAAGTTAATTTCCCACCTATACTAAAATATATTGAGGATATCTAGTTTAAGAAGGGGGGAAGTCTTGGCATCATAGGAAGATTGCTAATTTAGTACTTGGGTGACCAGGGTTCAAGTAATGGAAACAATCTCCCTCGTCACATGATTAATCCTTCCCACACCCTGGATTGGCAGGAGTCTTATGTATCAGGTTCGTCCTTTCTTTTAGTTCAATTCAAAATTTACTAAAATATTTTTTTGCTCAGACTGTAAAAGGTTACCAGCATCTTCAGAAAATTTTAGATATTATTTTGTAACAAACCTTTCAACCATCTTTATAAATTAATTAGTAAACAGAATCACATCAGAGATGTTCATTGTCCAACTCTTGACTAGACTCTCTGAGTAAAAGTTGAAGATTCCACCATCCTGAAACAGAGCAAATTTTCAAATTTACATGTCTAGAACACAGAGCAGAAATCACAACTTTAAAAATCTAGATATCTACTTCTCTAGTCTCTTGGCCTCAGATATCTGTCTCATGTCTGAATATAAGCAGATAAGAGCCATTTATTTTATGAACAGGTCTCATCCTACATTGTTGATGCAATCCCAACAGTAGGCCTTAAGATCTATACCAATCATTTTTAAGATAAAATGTCCAAAATACAGTGAAAAGTAAAGCACCTGAATACCTGGAGGACTTGTTTGACTTAAAACATGTGTGCATTCAGCGAATAAGATAGTCTTGAGGAAATGAGTAGTCTTATAAGGAGGATCAAAAGAGATGAGAGGCTCAAGACACCAAAAGGTTAACCAACTATTTTAGCTAACTTTAACTAAGGACACAAAAGTGTGTTATGCGTTTTTATCCAAATTATTCCAGACATAATGTTGAAACAGTCTCACTTAACAAAATTCCCTCTCTCTTTAACTTGTTTCTGTAGTTGTATCCTTTATATCACTCTGCTTCTTTTACATGTTTACCGGTCAAATTTTCCAAAACTAACAAAATACAAGTTGAACACCTTGCTAACATTTTATTGGTGATGGTTTTCTGACAGTGAAAGTTATTAGAACCAGAGAAATTCTTTCAAGATAGACGAAATACTTCTTTCCATGATATGTAGCACAACCTAGTGGCCACTAAATGCTAATGCAACTTTCAGCTGATAACTCGCAAGCAAATTTTCAATCCCAAAGTAGGCACAGAAGAAATCTACCAATAGTCAATTTTAAGAGAAACGAAATTTCTGTTCACCATTATTTAGCTCATATGTTGTCTGCGATCCTCGTAGTTCTTGGATCCTGAAAATTTTATAATTCTCATAAAATTACTGCATTATAATAGTTAATTGCTTCATATAATCTTTCACTCTTGAAGCTTTTACGTATCCTGATAAATTGTGAGACTCTCAAAGAGAAGAAAAAGGAGTCTTAATACTCTAGTCCGATATATGTACCTTGTCAGTGTCAAAAGTGCAACCGCCTTGTGCATACAAAATTACCATATCAGTTAATACAACATTCAGCTTCCAGATCAATGTGCATGGGCGTGAAGAAGGGATTGAACCCACGAACCTTGCAGGTGATGCTGCAGCTGCGGCATGCGCCACCGTTCCTCCTCTCCGTGACCTCAAACCGAAATGTGGCCCTCGACGATGCCGAGAATGCCGGAGGAGCCTCCAAGAACCTAACCGCAGCATCAGAACCAACACCAGCATGGGCTTCCCGGGGCATCAGAAGCAAAGCCGAAACGATCCAGGAGAATCCACGGACACACAGGACTCTCCTGCTCCAACCCATCTCAGAGGCACCCAGGAAGGCGAGCAATGTAGAGTATGTGAGCTGCCAGGCCTCGTAAATGCCCCCGAAGACGCTGTTCTTTCGAGGCTCGAGTGCCAAGGAAACCAGTTCTGACGAGTGAGAGAGTGCTTGGTTAAACGTGGAAGGGACAGAGCTGCGCCGGTGGTGGGTTTGTCTGTGTGTGGCAGTGGGGTGACTCCCTCACCGCGATGAATGCTTAGTTTTTGTCTGCTTGAGGCACTCAGTCACCCACTCACTCTGCAGGAGAGAAGAGGAGGAATGGGCGTGAAAGTAGTGGCAAGATCGGGTGGTTAGTTGTATGTGGAGCATCTACTGCTGGATTCTGCCTGTTCTTTTTTTACCTTTTATTTAGTTTTCGGATATTAAGAAATTATTGGTAGGAAGAGAATAAATTATTTACATAATTTTTGGTAGGAAGAGAATAAAATGGTTTGATAGATTATTTACATAATTTACATAATTCAGTCAACTTAAAATTAATACGGTTTGATAGATTAATTATAAGATGTTAAGGTTTCCACTAAAGCACATATTTTTATGTAAATCCTCTCGTGTATAAGTTCTAAAAAATTTACATCCTTTTCTCACCCATCTTAAAATCGGTATCACAAATATTATTCATAGTTCTCTCTTTATCAAAATCTAAAAATACATCAGATATATTTTATACAAGAATCAAATCTAAATTATCAATATTTTCCTAAGAACTCATTGTATTAAAATTCCTTTCTTATCTCGTTAGATTCTAATTGGCTCTACAAATCCTAAAATACTTGTCGATCTCATCAATTTTCTTTCTTAATGAATATTTTGTCAACTTTGTACATATTTTTAATTCACACTTCTTCTTATTGTATCTCTGGCCATCAGATCTTTTTGTCTATGATATCGAAGAAAAATTAAAAAAAAATCACCTAGGGATCAATAATCAAATATATACCAGAAAGTTAATGTAAGATCAATGTGGTTCGATAAATCTCTTCTTTTATCCATGAAAAAATTAAATTCTTCACTCTATGAGATTAATTACAAGATCTTTATTTATCCTCACTCAATATAAATTTCTTTGCTGACCTAAACTCCAAAGAATTTATACCATTTCTCGCCCTTTTTAGAAACTCTAGATAAAAAACCTTTAAGTATTAAAAGTATTCTTTATATCTTGTTTTCTCCCTATCAATAAGTAGATATGCACGAGGTACTCATAGGAGAACCAAACCCTAATTATCAAGATTTTTCTTCTTCACAAGAATTCCTTCCTGTATTAAAATTCATTATCTCATTAGAACACCGACTCCATAAATCTTAAATATTTATCAATCTAATATCTCATTTAATATTCTATTACAAACATTTGACAAAATAAAATTTGACGTCAATGATATTAAAAAAGCTTGATGAGGATTAAGAGTGACAAGAAGAAGCTCATTAACATAGAATAAGAATAAGATCGGTGGATGCTTAACGTAAAAAGGTAAATAATAAGAAAAGGAAGGGAAAGATAAAAATTTTGTTAGAAGCAATGATTAAATATTGAATCATTAGTAACTTTGTGTCTATGAGGAGAAAAGAGGTTAAAAACTGGTTTGTATGATAAGATATTTTATATAATAAATAAGATATTAAAAATAGTGAAAATGATATGCATCAAATTGCTAAACCCAGAAAAAGAAAGCATAAAGATTTAGATAATATTATATACATTAAAATGAAGATCAAACAATATTTATTGATGATGATGAAATTAAAGAAAGATGGAAAAATTATTTTTATAAATTATTTAATAATTATTCCATAAAGGATATAGTTTTAACGATAAATAATAATTATAGATTTAATAATCGTATATTTATTTATAAGCTTAGAACTAGTGATATTGAAGTCTAGAAAAGTTCAAGGTTTAAGAGACTAGCTTGGTTAAATAACTTATTTAACAAGATTATGAGATTCAAAAAGATGTCTAATGAATAGAAAAAGAGTTTTTAGTACTAATTTACTATAATAAAGGTAACATACAAAATTATTTAAATTAGAAAAGAATTAAAATTATAAGTCATACTATAAAAATCTTGGAAAAAAGTAATCAAAAATAGAATGAGACTTGAAATAAGTATATTAAAAAATCTATTTAATTTTATGCTTAGAAGATCAACCATACAAGCTATTTATTTATTAAGATAATTAATTAAAAAATCATTATAATTTTTATTAACTAAAAAAACCTATGATAGAGTTCTTAGTGAGTTATTATGATAGGCTCTAGAAAAAAAAAATATAACCACTAACTATATTAATGTCATTAAAGATATGTATGATAATATATCTATCATTGTTAGAACCATAAGAGTACATTTGATGAGTTCCTTATTAGCACAGAATTATATTAAAAGTTTGCATTAAGTCTCATACCTTTTCACATTAATAATGGATGAACTTATTAGTTATTTATAAGATAAATCTGCTAAGTATATATTATTTGTTGATGATATTATCTTAATTGATGAAAATGTAAGTAAAATTAATTATAAACTTAAGTTATAGAGATAATCTTTAAAAAATAAAGATTTTAGACTGAATATATAAGATACAATTTTAGTAATAATAGAAATAGATAAAAAAAAATATAGTTAATTTGGATAGATAAAATATTTTTTGAAGTATAAGCTTTAGGTATCTTGGTTCGCTTATTCAACGAGATGAAGAGATCGATGAAGAATATTACTCATGGAGTAAAAATGAGATAGTTAAAATAACAAGGGATATTAAGAGTCTTATATGATTATCATATATATTTAAAAATAAAAAAATATATAAAATAATTATAAAACTAATAATGCTTCATGAATATGAGTTTTGGGTAGTTAAGAAATAATATATACAAAAAATTTATATTACTGAGATGAAAATATTGAAGTGAATGCGTAGACTTACTAGAAAAGAAATGAAATTTTTTATTTATTTATGAATAACCAGGTATCAATTTAATAGAGAATGATAAAAGAGAATCGTTTAAGATTATATGAATATATGCCTAGGAGACATATGAATACAGTAGTTAGAAGAAGAGGTAAAATAATTAATTTTAGTAATATGAAAAGAGATAGAGGGGACCAAATAAACTTTAATATAAATTATAAATAAAAAAAAATTAATTATTCTAAACTTAATTAAGCATATGACTTTTTATCGATATGAATAGTGATTAAAGATCCACATAATCAACTCTAAATTGTTGACACTTATCACTTTATTATTGTTATTTTTTTAATAACTTTAGGGTTTACTTGAATGAGAACTTTTGCAACTTCAACAATTAGCATGATCCAACAAAAAGAAGTTGAGGATTACTTAAAGAACATAAAAAGAAATCTTTCATAGAAATATGAACACCATTTCATGATAAAAATAATATAATTGGATACTAAGTTTTTTTTAACTATATTATGCTGAGACAAACAAATAACTTAGATATGGATCCAAGTAAGATTAAAAATGAATCAAGATGTGAGTATCACATCAGTTTCATATATCCTAAAAAAATAATTTAAGAATCATTAGATAACAGTATCAACATAATTCAGATCTTGAATAGTGTCACCACATCCCACTGCACTTGGATTTCTGACATACATTATCAGATCCACACTGGCCCTACATGAAACCCATATGTCTTCTTTTGTCTGGTTACTGAGATGCATGTGACATGGAGGAGTACTGTTAGAGCATACCTTGTTTGTATTACGAACTAAAAAGAAGGCAGAGACAGATGAAATAATTGTCCTCTCTATTAAATAAATGTGTTCCACATGTTTTGAAGTATAGAACAATAGTAGGGGGCTACTCTAAATAAAGCAGTTTAATTTGCTTTAAGGAACAGTAAGAGCTCAGTGCACCCATGCATGTATAGGTTAGATCACCTGCTTTCTCATTTGAAAGCTTGTGGGAAGAACAAACCAAGGGACACTGGCCTTCAATTAATGCATGCCATACCTTCTGTTATTTTTCTAATCATGTCCACCAAAATCCATTTAACTAGACAAATACCTCTTTATGATGAAGATTGTGTGATCTGTGGGACTGCTATGCCAGATTAGGTTTGAAAAAGAAGAGGAGGAAGAAGATCTTTCATTCAGATTTCCCACTCAATCTAGAATTGCAGCTGCATCTCCTTGTTTTCATCCACATTTCTATCAAACTAACCACTATAATTATTTACTAGAGCTCCATATCATTTCATATATTTCAAGACACCAATGTAGATTCATATAAAAATATAGAGCTCATAAAATCTCAATCCCAGCAGGTTGTAATCTTGAAGAAAAAGAAAGCTGATTTGGATGATAACTTCTGGTTTGAATGCTAGTTATTACTATAAACAACATCACATTGAGCCACACGCACTTTCTTTGCTCTTTTCTGATCACTGTGACAGCCTTATTTTGCCTGTCTTCAACTACAGAAAGAGAGAGAGAGAGAGAGAGAGTTAAAGATCTACATCCTTCACTGTCAATCTACATCTTTCATGAACTCCACATCAAACAAGGGATGACAAGGAAATGGCTCTCCAACTCATGGTGAGAAAGGTAGGTTTATGCTAGATTGACAAGGGATATAGTTAGATTGAGAAACCCATACCGATCATTACTTTTGGATTGGTCCCTGGTACTGGACCTCCTGGTCCAGTTAATGATAGCCGAAGATGAACCCAAGGAAAAGAACAATTTCCTTTGGCCATCTACCCTTGTGTTTGGTTGTTGGCATCATTTATGTATCTTCATTTCATTCATCTCAAGTAGAAAAGCTTTATTGGTAGCATAATTTACTGTATTTGCAGCAGATGAAGTAACTAAGTTTCTGATCTGATTCTGAGATGTACTAAATAGTTTGATCTCATAACGTGGGCTACCTGATTTGTTTTCTGCTTCAATTACATCGAATTCTCTCGGTTCGGTAGCTTTCCTGATGCTCTTTGTTCCCTAAGTAGATACAGCCACAGCATACTGACATGGAGATGGTTGTACAATCATTGCTCCTTTTCATTGTCTAAAATCAGGAGAAAATGATATCTCAAGAAGAACATCATTCCAATGATTTTGTCCGATATGTTGCGAACAAATTAAATTGACAGCATAGGAAATATATGTGTGTGTGGGAGGGGGGGGGGGAGTTACTGCTAATGAAAGACAACAAAATGATACTTCGGTTTGTGCATGTCAAAAGGAATTCTACTTTAATTTATGCATTTATTTATTTGATGTAATGTCAAAAGATTTTGATGGACAGGTAGAGAGGGAAAAAGAGACAAATCACAGATGAATGAATAGACTGACAGTAAAAACAGGTCTTGGCCTATGAGTGAAAATTTGTGATCAGGCATGCATGAATCTTCACACATTAAAACTCCTTCATTTCCTTGGCCAAAGATAAACAATAAATTAATAGAAACTTTATCTTCTCCAAAAAAATAAAAAAGAATAAAAAAGAACATATTCTGAATACTCTAATTCTTAATTAATTGCACAGCTTTTTAGCAACCTTTGGCACCACCTGTTCACAGATCTCTGCGACAGATGGGAGAAATGAAGTCATACACAGCTGAGATCATTACTATTTTTCTAGTACATGATCACATGCAAAGAATCAAATCAGCTACCACCACAAGCATGTGGGATTTTGTGGCCTACTTACTACCTCTGAATGCTGGTGAATTTAAATTCCTTCTGATCATTTGTTGTTTATTCAAGATTTTCATTGACTTTATTCCTGTATACTCATTTTCTCTGAAAGTTTCTAAGGGATCCAGAAATCTTTACATTGGCATTTTTCTATTGCTAAACATATCTCCTCCATATGCAGAAATTTTTCGACAGTTTCATATTACATTTCCTGAGTTTTTGAGTTCATATACTGTACAAATTTATCTGGTTGTGATAACATCAATGTCCCGAGGAGTTTTCTCTGTCATCTGAGGCCCAAAAAGCAGAGAGAAGGTCTACGGTTCATCAATGAAGCCTTACGGAGTCACTGACGAAGCTAAGATAACATTTGATAGATCTAAATGATCGATCTCTCACGGACTTTAACACCCCCATAAAGGCCAAGAGGAATGCCTGTAGTACATACAGCATGTGAACGGTGAACCCATCTAAAACAAGCAACGGTGTTGGGTATCAGATATATGTATGTAGTCTTACTCTAATGACCGAACCGAAGAGGTTATTTCTGTAATCTCACCCCTATTCACTCAGGTCGCAAAGGAATATTTACATCTCTCTTGAATGATTTATTGAAGCAATTGTGATTGAACTTTTAACAATGGAAATATGTGGGAATTAAAGCGCTCCATTCAATCTGAAAAACGAAAATACAATTATAGAGAATTTTAGATCTTCCAATACCAATTCTTTAGAGCTTATATTATTATAGCCAGTGAGAGAGACAACTAAACTACAGATTGGAAAAATATTCCATATGATGGAAGGTTGCAATTTCATATGGTTCTACTTTTCTTAAAAATTTGAAGTTTATTGCAGCAGCAAAAAAATTTTGCTGCTTTTGAATTACTGATTTCAATTTTTTCTACCTAGAAGAAGCATTTCTTGGCCATTTTTTAAAACTTTAAAAAGTGTTGTATTATTTAAATTAAACAATTTTCTACTCTCTTTGGGACTCTCAAATGCATAAATAAATATTGGCAAAAGTCTCTTTTCAGAATGGAATTTAGAGATTTTTGGAGTAGCTTTATCAAATTATTTTTATTTTCAAATACACAAAAGCATTTCATAGAGATTCAAATGCATAAAAAATTGTTCATCAAATATTTTGAATTTTGGGTTTTTTTTTTTAGATTTTCCTTATTATCAAAATACCTAACAAAAATCTCATATATGGAGTAGTAGTAGGTATTGAAGAGGGAAGAGGATCCTAACTCAAATTTATTTTCTTCAAATAACTTTTCTACCTAATTAATATATTTAGCACTAGTGCTTGTGTCATGAATGCATGAATGCTTGTACATCTAAAAATGCATGAATAAGCAAACATAGTAACTGTAAATCCATGAATGATTTATTTGAGTACATGCACATATTTGCAGATGCTCCATCTCTAAACTGTGTAATTTCATTCATGCATTTATAAATTACAATTAATATTTTGTTTTATACTCTTATTCCAAATGCAGATTCATGATGATAATTTTTATTTTCTTGTACAATGCTAAAGTTCTTAATTATATAAATATTCCTAATTTATTAATTGCTGGCACATATTCCTCAGTTTTGAAACTTCAGGCATGCATTCTATGCATGCTGGGCTGAGAAAACTTATCTGAGGCTGAGCATTCATGGCATTCACATGGCTGGAAAAGCAGTGACATGAATCAAGCATAATACAAATAGCTGGTCATTGCATTCATGGATCCAAATAACTGTACATTGGATTAAATGTTTCAGATAAATACTTAAAGCAGCAAGTTGCATACACTGTTGCTGTCTGTCAGCAAGGCACTTGCTCATTTTGAGCATATCATGAAACAGATAAGACTGACAGCTCATGGCAGCATTATTTTACTGCAAATTCATTCATGCTGCCCGACCCCTTCATCATCATCTTCTCTCTCTCTCAGCATTGCCTGAAACCCTAATGCCGAGCCCAGACTTTCTATATAAAGAGGCCAACTCTTACCCCTCCGTCCTCCTCCCGTGGTTGCTGCCATTGCCTTTCTTTTTTAGCTCATTAACTTCCACTGTATACATCAGAGATCAGTTTTGTGTGTGGGTAAGTCCATGGTTTTCTTTCTGATCATTCCTTGTCTTGCCTTCTCTTTGTTTGCTGTACCTCTTCCTCCTATCTTATTCTTCTCTTCGACTTTCACTCTATACATATGCTGGGGTGATTTAAGTCCAGGGTTTTCTACTTTCAGATCATTCTTTTCCTCTCTCTCTCTCTCTCTCTCTCTCTCTCTGTATGTGAGTGCAAAATCTTCCAATCGGACTGCGACCCGCAGTGAGCAGTCCGACCACCTTTTGCACAGATTAAGAGTGACAAGTGCTAGCCAAGTGCCTGACCTTTAGCTCTATTTGACATGTTGAGGGTCAGCAGTCCCTTGATCTGGGATTTCTTCCAAGCTAGCACATATAGCTTCAGTTCTATCAAAACAAAGTCTCTTTTTTCTTGCCTTTCATAGCATAGATCTTTGATATATACATTTACATATAAATAGATTTTGTCGATTTCATTAGTGGTATAATCTCCTTGTTTCAAGGTTAAATTTATATTTTCTCGTATCTTTATAATTATTTTCGTATTTTAACCTTGCATAAGTTCAATTTTGTCCATCCACTCTCTCTCTCTCTCTCATCTCGGATTTATAAATAATAATAATAATAATGAATTAATAATTTATTATTCATAAGTTACATAATAAATTTTTTTTTCTTTTCGTTCGTCTTTGAATTCAAATCCATATCTTTACGGTAGTAAATATTCTATTAATAAAAAAAATGATAACATCTTTTTGATAGGGTCACAAGTCTCTTCCACCCAAGCTTCAGATCTATTACATAATAGTAAATTACTCTAAAAATAAATATAAAATAAAAATATATCAACAACAAACCTCATAAAAATCATAAAGTTAATCTTCAATATTCATAAAATATAAACAAAGATCAATAATTTAATAAAAATATATATCTATTCATCATAAAATTTATATATCAGAAAAATAATAATAATTTCTTACATAATAAATAAAATCATGCATCAGCCACATACAACACATACATAATAACAAAGACGTACATCACCCGATGATGCACTCTCCCAACAGTAGATGGAGAGGCATATTCCATGGGATGGATTCCTCCCAACAGTGGATAGAGATAATTCATATCGCACTCCCAATAACGAATGAAGTGATATTTCTCACCCGCTCAAGTGGGGACACGTTCTTCCCAATAATGGATGGAGGAATCGTATAACCATCACGTCTAACGGCCTGCTAATCTTCGAAGGGAATCTCCATACATGCCCTCTGCAGGGATACAAAAACATCCATGATCATTCATTTACACTCATCCAATCACTCATGCGTACATCAAGAAATCAATATAATTAAATATTATGAGAGATCATACTTGATGTAAATCTGCTAGACTATGTTCAATGGTGGCTCCGCACCGTGACGGCCCGTAACTCCTTTCACATGTTGCACTCCCAATGTGAACTATTAGTCTAGTCACATCTACTACATGATACTCATCATATCAAGATCATAAACATAAGAAAATAGAAAATCAATAATCATTTTCAAATGATATCTTTAGATAAAACCCTTAAATTCATCAAATCATAAAGGCATGAAACATCAATCTCTCAATAATTCTCAATAAACCAAAACCCTAATTTGAATAGCTCAATTGACTTAAACTAAACTCAATTCAATTATGATCTAACGGAACCAACATCAAATCCTTATAGAACCGATTTGGAATCACCATAGACTGCTCTAATTTAGATTTGATTGATCTCGATTAAATCAAATAGGTTTGAACTAGTCAAGTTAGTTTGGAATCACCCTAAACCGGCTTTAACTGATCAAACCTATTTGATCTAGTCAATTAATGAGCTCAAACCAATAGAGAGGGAGAAAATTGGACTATGTCGTATAGTGCTAATCCAAACTGAACCAACCCACCTGAGTCTTGGACAGGTCACATACACTGCATATACATATTCCACATACACTGCATATGCTTATTCCAAGTACTAGGTTGAGTTGAGGTATGACGGGCTATATAAAAGGTGCGACGATATATCTAATGTCAATCGCGTAGTTGGGTAGGCTTAACTTCATGAACTAGGCTAAGCCTCACTTATAAGTTGGACTAAGTCTTGCCATTGAACTAGGCATTGCTTGGCTCGCGAGTTGGTCCTAGACACATGAGTTGGGGTCATATCTAACCATATGGATTGGGTCATACCTAGCTGCATGAGCTAGCCAATGCCTGGCCACATAGTTGGGTTATACCTTACTACATGGGCTGGGTCATATATGATTACATGGACTAGATCATACCTAGCCATATGAGTTGGGTTATGTTTGGCCACATGGGTTGGGTTGTACCTTGCCATATGGGCTGGCTCCTACCTGGCCACATAAGTTGGCTCATGCTGAATCACATGGGCTAGGTTGTACTTGGTCACATGAGCTAAGTCGTACATGACCACATGGGCTAAGTCGATTCGATCTAATCGATCAACTTGACTCAAGTCACACCCCAATTAGACTCTTATCAAATTAGATTTCAACATTTAAAATAATTAAAGAATGACTCAAATCCATTAATTAAAACTTTAAATTTATGATCTTAAATTTAAAATTAATTACATTATAGAAATTCACACATAATTCTTGAAATATAGATATATCTAATTAAATAAATTAGAACTACTATGTTAATCCAAAAATAAAAAAATTAATAATTAAATCAATATTAAAATTTATTTTAGCTCAAGAGATCGAGATAAATCAAATAATGATTATAACATCACAAATCAATTATCATTATTTACTACTCATGAAATTTCAAAAAGTAAAACATCATTATGCATCATAAAATAATAATAATCTCAATATCAAGATTTCAAAACATAAATAAAAGCTAATTGAAAAAGAAAAAATCCTATCTCTCTTCGATTATCCCTTCCTCGATATCATCTCCCCGGGAAGTTCTCTTCTCAATCCTCCCATTGTCAGGCTCGATGAGGAATGAGGGGGGAGCAGTCTCCTTTATATAAGAGAAGATGAGATCTCCCAAAAAGATAATTAATAATTTAATTTTTATTTTTAATTTATTTTTATTTTTCTTTCATAAGAGAGAAATATAATATTCATTTCTTATAGTTCACACACGAAAATGGAATGTAAACTATTTACTTCCTAAAAATCAAATCACTCGATAGGAAATAAATCAATTAATAATTTAATTAATTAATAAAATTTCTAACTTATTCACGTGATTAAGGAAATCAAATTTAATTATTTCATTGACTATAACACAAAGTTAAAAATAAAATAATGTATTATTTATAGTAATTAATTTTTATTAAGGGAGAAATTATAGGTGATTACACTCTCTCTCTCTTATAACACCAAAGAGAGCAAGTAAAGGTAGATAATGCTGAAGTATTTCGTTCTACAAGTGCATTTTGTTTGTGAGGGAAAGTATGATCTTTTGTCTATATAATTCCTTTCAAATGAATGGTTAAGATTGTTTTTACTTGACATTGGAGATTAGCTTTCAATTGATCACAATTCCCGGCTTCATCTATCACCAATTCTATGAAGTACATTAATCAACCAACTACCTCATTTATGTACGAGGGAACTACTCTAAATCAAAGTTATATCCATCATTCCTCAACCATAAGAACCTCCAAATTCCCAAAGTACAATTTATGGTATATGAACCACTAAGGTAATGATCCATTAGCTTGTAGAAGTGAATATTATACTATTAATTTTTAAAAAAGAGTCTTTCGGGGATTCGGAAAGGGTTAATATAAGTAATTTTATTCATACAATAAAAAAAAGGAGGCTTTTATGTGATGAAAATCTTAATCACTAAGATCACAACGAGTAATTTTATTATTTGATGATGACTAAAGATATTTTATAAAATTAAAGGGCCACAAAAATGCTGCCAAAATAAAATCATCTTAATGGAGAGTATCACAAGTTAGGGGAGAGCTATTCGACAATCATGGCCTACTTCTCTACTCCATTTTTGCTCACAGGCAGAGAGAGAGAGAGAGAGAGAGACGTGGTTTTAGTTTTTGCCAATGGAACCTTTAGGCAACGAACTAATCTTACATTTTCCTCCATATCTTGAGGACTAAAAATCTTTGAGCTTATAGAACAATCACCAAACAACATTAAACATCCTACTACTACTTTTACTGGGACAAATTTTAGTAGATGCTGAGTCTTAATCTGTAAACATAAGAGTTCATGGTTTTCTACATACACATACCTGAACTGAATCAGAATACTCTTTAACTGTGAAAGATTAAAGAGACAAAAGGAACCGCAGAATCAGATGTAGACTGAAATCTGAAGATAAATTAATGAACATCATCAAGGTTTAATTCAAACCCAAAGCAGGTGATCACAAACCCTACAGTACCCACTTCACAATCTAATTGTTCCTCAAGAGACGTAACTCTGTATAACTTGTTGAGACTGATTAGAGTTACCCAGCAAATAAAAGTACTTTGGATCAGAAGCTCAGCCTCATCAACAAATCAACTTAATCCAATTGACAGCAGGCATCATACAATTGGAGAAAGAAATCAGGCATCATACAATTGGGGAATGTAACCAATGGCTGGGGCACAGATTGGAAACTCGACCTGTAAACAATCACAAGCTTTGTAATTTCAAGAGAGAGATGATTTTTTTTCCAAAAAGAGGATGGAATTTACTTATTCAACCAAGAAAATATCCATTTCCAAAAATATATTTTGTTGTCGGCACTTCATAAAAAGATATGGAGAACTATAGCGTATAACAAGCCCAATACACAATCTCTGGAAAAATACAGTGAACTTTTTGGATAAGCACGTCATTCTCACACAACATACTAGAAGCAGGAGGTACTAAAAACAACGTTGTTTGGATGATCTCTACCATGCACACCGAAGATGTAAACGATAAGTCCCACGTGTGCTCCGTGTAAATCCAGAATGCACAGCATCTCAAATATCCTGAAGTATTGCACATGCAGTTTCCAAATGCCAAACAGAAGACTAGAGTGAGCTAGATGAGTCTCAGTTCATATTCACCAGCCATTGTGATGTATCGCACCCATGGAAGGGCCTGGTATCCGCTCTTCTCAATTATTTTGAGATACCGAACCTAAGCAACCGATGTGGTAGATCCATTAACTACTGGTTCAGATACTGCAGTACATAAGTTGTGAAGAATCAAAATACCTGTATTCCAGACACAGTGAAATATGGGATCTCAAACTTCACACGTATAGGAGCCTTCTTCTCTGGAGTTGCTTCTTCTGCGGTTATACTGGGAAAACTAAATTCTGCCCTACACATGTATTCCTAAATGTAGCAAAGGACTGTATTTATGTCGTGAAGAAAGATTGAAATAGAATTAGATTGACGTCTCCATTTATCAACAAAAAAGGAGTTGTGCCTCAAACCTTGCCACCAGGAAAAGATTTTATTTTCCAGACCAGTGCATCATTTTCAGGTGCATATGTAGCAGAACCCATGGATGTCCGAATGTTAGGATTGGTGGCATCTGAAGGTACCGGGATCTCAATTTCTACATTTGTTGCAGTGCTGTGTCAAAGAAACAAAGACAGAAACTCTTCATAAATGGACGGCTCAAGTTATAACAGGTATAACAAGTGCAATCATCTATAACAAAATGAAAGTATGCTCACACCTCCTTTCTTTAAACTGACTTCTTGCTTTCACCATGATCTCTATGCGACTTCTCGAGTGCCTCTCAATTTGAGCCTCCACCCAGATTGGAGGCTTTACCTGAAGGACCAGGATAAAAAGTGTGCAAGCTATATATGACCTCAAAGCTATATATCAAACAAAAATATGAACTTTTAAGATTTTATTTCATACAAAATCATAAATCCAGGTTAACCTGAGTGCTGAGTCTGTACGTCATTAGGTCAAAAGATCCATCCGGTGGTATGAAGGATATTGTCCTGTCATTCTCAAACCGTGCCAAACGCACACACCTTAAACAGACAGTATAAATACTCAATATTCATAAATAAATGTGATCATATACAACTAAAAAGTGAAAGGACCCTCAGCACAAGAAAAAGGACCACTTACTGATGAAACTTGATATCATCTAAATCTATAGCTTTCCCCTTAGTTGTTCGGCCTTGAGCTTCCAAAAGTACCCGGTCATTCAGCCCAAGTTTACATTCAGGCATTCCACTGCATAGATTGTGCATGATTTTCCATTGTCAAACTTCGATTCTCAATATATATGATGCTTGTTACACAATATTCTACATATGCCACATATGCTAGTGTTTTGGATGAATCAGCATGGTTCAGGTTGAGTACATAAGATTAAAGAACATCAAGAACATGTTATCAAGTGAATTTATATTTTTTCAGATGGAGTACTTCAGATGAAGGGAGAACATCAAGAGCACAAAAGCATTTGTCACATTTGAGTTTCAGGAAAAGAAATAAATGTCATTGTTCACATTAAGTGCACATGTTTTGTTCCATCAATTCTGGCAAAAAAATCTGTCCTAATCATTTCCAAAATGAAGTGTAGCTGGAGTAATACAATTTTATATACATCACATATCCAAAATTTGCATTTGATTTCTGTTACCTTAGTTTCTCAGATATGAATACAGATGTTTGTGCTCTACCCATATCCCATATCAAGAAAACTGAATTTGTAAATATCTATGTATATTACAGAGGTAGTTATTTGATTTTTGAGATATAACTAATCTTCTTTCCTGTTGTTCCTTCTTCTCATGTTTTCTTTTTGGTTTGTTTCCAGAAAATGAAATCATGAGTTTTGTTTGGTGCTTTAATTTCTTGTCCAGAGAGTATCTATTTCACTGAATAGTTATATCAATATTTATTGTTAATCTGAGTCAAATCCCTGTACCTCAGATATCTGATATGTAATCATTTGTCTAAAACATCAGAAGCATGGCAGAATGTGACATATCTTGACAATGTGCAGATACATATCATGACAACCAAGTAACTGGGATTCTTAACTCTATTCATCATTAGGGAAATTACTTTTGGAGACAGCACTTCAGGAAATACAGAGAAGTTTGCAAGAACTTTTATGTTTAACTCCTAGTTAAACTAGGCTTAAGGTTAAAAGAAAGGACTCAAAAGTGGGTGGATAACCAACTGATCCAGCATGGTATCAGTATAGTAGTTCATATGTCAACATATACCACCAAATAATAGTAAATAAAGAAAGTACAATGAATTGTATTTACCGATATCAAGCTACAATTTTTTATACCAGGACTTGATCAGATAAATACCGGTTCATACCGGCTCATACGATCAAGATTTTAAACCTTAGTTAGAAGTATAATACAGCTATCTCAGGTTGTTCATAAGCATTGTGGCCTATGGTGTAAGTTGGGATCATTTTCCATTAACAAGGAGGGTAAAGGCCAATTTACGACTCTATTCAAAACGCTACGAGTGAACTTGGTGCCAGAAAAGAGAACTTTTTTCTTAATTTATCGATTTTGGTTAGCTCTGCACTTTCTAACATTCCAAATTGTTGACAATCCAACTGCTACATGCTTGAGGGATTCTTTATAAAGATTAACACAATTGTTAAAAGAAAAAACTTCGTATGGAAAAGGAAATGAAAAAAGAAACTTCCACCTATCTAGGATCAGATAAAATGCTTACGTTGCCTAACACGAGGTTATCTAAGGTTACTCTTCTGGCCAAGTAGGTGGACAAAATCTTGGATATTAGGAATACCATTTGAACTTCTTTATCATGATTCAATTTATCAAATGAAAATTCCCACAAGATTAATGTTCTTTGACCAATCAGCCAATTAAAATGTAACCTATGTTATTAAGTTTGCTCTTCCTTGGCAGGTCAAAATGGGGCTTGGGCCAATATTTGGAGTCATCCATGATTATTAGTATGGAGATGATTAACTTGATTAACAGGGCAAGTGACCTGATTTTTTAAATCAGGCCAAAAACCTTCCAAAATACGGAGTGATGTCAAAAATACGCACCTTAACCTGCACAGTAACCAGGATCATTAGGTTTGGACCAGTGCATCGTGGGGGTAGCTTAGGGCCAATCTACAAAGACAAATGTTCTGAGTGGCCTTAACATTAGCAACAACTCCAATTTGCAAAAGGTAACTTTTTCAATGAAGCTATATTGGGGGGAACTACCAATATTTCATTACAATTGGTAATGTGTCTTGATCAGAGCCCAGTCACATTGGCTACATTATGAAGAACCACAGGCACTTATTTCAAAATCTTATAGGTCTCTTTAGAGGAATTGGGCATCTTTAGCAACATGATATCAGGTCTCAAATTAAATAAAATATGCTTGTTGATGGGAAGCCCCTGTCAGAATGTTTATGGGGGTGTTACCAACATGACCATGAAAGTGGAGTAATACTACCAAACTTTTAAATATCATTATTTGTTCCTTGGAGAATCTAAGGTCAAGTCAATGATGGTAAATTTTGGCTTTAGATATAGTTTGATGGTCAATGTACAATATGCATATAGAAAGAAAGGTAAACTTTGTGGCTTTTTTTGGCTTGTTCGATTAGGTCGCCTAGGTCTCAATCATTTTTGTGACCCAAGAGACGCCCAAGAGGGTCAGGACCATGTAGAACAACTTTTTCAAGTGTCCTCATGAGGGTTTTGTAATTTAGCTACCTAAAGGAATCCATTTTTATCAAAAAAAAAAACTAATCTCTATCTTAGTTATAAACATGATATCCTAAAGTTTGATGGAAAATGAGATGATGAAGTTGTATATATATCTGAAAGAAAAATTACATTCAAAGTTTCTAATGAATCTAATACAATATCAGATAAACATTGTAAGTTATGGTAGTCCAATATACTTACAAGTAGGACTTTAGTGAACATCTTATAAAATAAATCAACTCAAAACTCCACTCTACATGATTTCCAATTTCCAACTTTAACTAGAATAAGTATGTAGTCGAGTACCAGTATTCTCAAAAAGTGTAGAGTTGCAATTGAAGTAGTTAAAGTTAAACAAAGATACTAAAGAACCAGGGGAATGATTTAATTTTCTTGTTGTACTTGAACCACTTCCGTAAATATCATTTTACTTTCAATGCGTTGTCTCACTTTTGCAATTTATCCACTATGGGATTTTCAAAGGAAAAGATGTATAACTAACGCTGCAAATTTATCACTTCTTCAATATTGCTGCATCAATTAAAAAAAGTTGCTTTTTTCCATTATCAGAAGCACTCACATTTATTATCTATTTAATATTTGTTAATGCGCATAAACTGCTTCTCATGTAAGATGTACATCACAAACTAAAGCCAAAAAGATCATTGATAAATCATATTACTGAAGATGCAAGGGAGATGATTTAGCATCATAATTCAAGCAGTACTTTAAAACAAAATAATATCTTACAAGGAGATGCATAAGATCAAAATTTCCTTTCCTGATTGGACTTTCTTTTCCATCAACACAACCAAGGAAATATGCAGGACCATATCCACCAGAACACACCACAAAAGTTAAATTATCTTGGAAGTGTCTAGCTTGGCATTCCAATGGCTAGTATATGGCATTTCCCTCTTAACAAAATAACAACGTGTTCTAAAAAAATCATGCAGCCTCCCATTATTTTTATATACTAATTTTGTGCTGTGCATGTTAAAGGAAAGACAACAATGCATAAGCAAGTTGATGGAGTAGGTCAGTATCTGAACTTGCTCTACTGAACATATCAAGAATTATGTGGAATCTAATTCTTCATAACCTATATGTGGTTTTACATTAACATGCATATAAAGTATCTCATCCTTCAAGAGTCAAAAAGATAAAACAAGTTATAAAGTAGTGAGCTTAAAATGACATAAATGGACAGCATATTTAATAAATCACATTAAAACAGATGAAAAATCCACACAACATACTCTAATTAAAATAAAAAGAGAAATCTATGAAAGAATGGTGCACCTCAAGTATGTTCTCATTTTCAATGCCCCAACAACATCTGAACGGATAATCTGTCCATTGCTGTTGACAAGAATATTTACGCTTTCAACCACATCCAAGAATACCTACAAAAGAAAGAAAGAAAGAAAGAGAACCACATTTTCCCATTAGCTAGAGATGAACAGTGGCCAGCAAGCATCCATTAAACAGGAACAAATGACCTACTTCATTTTTCTTGTACCGTATCCCTTCACTACGCCATGACACTGCATTTGTGACAGCCATTGGAGGCCTCTGTGTGACTTCCATCCTGTACGCATCTGTCTTAATAAACTCACTAAGAATCTTAGCTTCGGTGTATTGAGGGTACCCAAAGTCCATCATTTCGTCGAGTAACTCATACTGTCCGCATCACAAAGGAGATACAATTTCAAGACAGCATAATATGAAATCATAGAGCAAGAAAAGAAACTCCTGGATTTGGTCAGCATTGTAATGCCTACACAATACAGCACGGGCACCACGCAGCAGAAAACAAAGTATAGATTTTTCAAATTACCACAACAACAAAATTATCTCTTAATGATTCCTCCTCGAGCTCTTCAAAATAATGTTTAAAGACCTGAAATAAATATAATTAAAGATAATAAAATAAAACATCCACTTAATTAATATAAGATATCTACATTTATAAAGAATACTCACATCAACAACACGATGCAGGAAGAGAAGGATGCTGGCAGAATTGCAGTTCTGCCTCGCAGCCGTCATAAGGAAGACATTGTTGTGTTGGATGAACATATAACTGATTCCATCATCGAACACCACAGGCGAGTGAGACTCGGGATCGGCCTGTCACCACAGAACCAGAAATCAAGATTCTATCTTACCTCGAAAAACAAACGGGACAAACCAAATGCAACAATTTCCCCCAGCAGGGGTGGATCTAAGGCATGCAAGAGGGAGGAAGAAAATAGGGTTTCGAGGAAGGGATTCACCTCCTTCTCGATGAGCTTGGTGAAGAAGCGCTCGGCCTGGACAGCGGAGACGTCGCCGCGGTAGTCCCTCCAGATGAGGACGCGGCCCTTGATGTCGAGGAGGAACAGCGCCGAGACGGCGCCCGCCATGATTTGGGAGCGGGAACTTAGAAGTTCCCGGATCAGGAGCAGATCAGATGCGGGGGCGGGGATCCAGATCTGGCTTTACTTTCCATTCCCAAGATCCCTATCGCTCGAATTCCCTATCGCGCGAGCACGAAGGGATCGAAGAAGCGGAGATCGAGACAAAGAGAGAACGATATCGATCGATACGACGGTGAGCGAGAGGGGGGTTGGCTTTTGGGTATCGTTCGAGATATCGGGCGGATGTCCGAAACGGAGGGCTTCTCCTCCCTCCCTCCTCTTTAATAGTATTGTTTTGTGTATGCGTGCGCAAGAGAACGAGGCGGGGGCGAGTCGATCGTGTCCGGTGCGACTCAGCCAGCCACAACTCGGATGGATCGGAACCGAAAGTAGACCAGATTACACGAAGACTAATGAATTTTCGATTGACCAACTCAGCACAGCAAGTTTCCCCGGTGTTTGAAAGGTGATTTGCACACGAGGAAGGGTGTGTGCCAGTTGATTAATAGTAGGGGTCATCTTATCTCATATGCCTTGATTTATCCATTTTTTTTATTATAAATCTCATAATTTATGAAATTGATTCGATTGTCTTCCATCTTATAAATAGGAATATGATATACTATAACACCCTATTTTTAATTTCATCTGACTAAAATAATTTTTTTTTATAAGTATAATAAAAAATAGATAATTTTAAAAATAAAATATACTAATTTACTAAATAAAATGAGAGAGTTTCTTTATATATAGTAATTTGGAAACATGTATATAATAATAACATCTAATCAAAAGAAAAATATACGTGCACAATATGTTCAAAGGTTATGCATATGTAAATACTCAAAGTTTATCGTCCATATCTATAATAGCATGGGCTTGTACGTGCTCGTTTCTTGACTAATCACTTACGTAAGGTAATAGTATCTTTACTTGTAAAATAGGATATATAGTTTATTTAAGTAAGTATGCATCATATTATATTATAATATTTTAAAATCATCGATAGAAGGCATTTAGTAGGAAACCTCTCATCCTATGTTGTAAGCACACCCTACAACATAGTATATATAAAATAACAAGATAAAATTCTATATCGAAATAATCCAAAGTGTTTATATGCAAATATAGGATACATAGCAAATTCATAAATGTCTATACCTCATATCATAATATATGCATATACTCTCATACCACACATCATCGTAATATATACATGCACTCTCATATCATATATCATAGCATATACATGTAAGCATAAAATCTGTAATATGCTATATGAAATACAAAAATAATCTTTTATGCCAAAATTGAAATCAAATAATATTAGATCTGGTTTTATGATACGTACCTTTTGATGTCATCTGAAAAGGATCTCTATGTGATCTATAAGAGTACTGTCTTTAGTGTTATGATCGGAGCAACACTAAGAGGGGGGGGGGGTGGGGGTGGGTGGGGGGGGGGGTGGGTGAACACTTAAGCTATTGAAAACAAGACTTTTTTAGAGCTTTTCTCACTTTCTAACTTGTCAAAAAGATGTTGTCTCTGTTGAGAATTGACGGATATTTATAGGCCCCAAGAGGATTCAAATTTGAGCTCCAAATTTGAATTACTTTTGGGTTTTCCGGTGCTAGCAATGCCACCGCCTATCAGTATCTAACACTAATAGTGTATTGGCAGTGCCACCGCCAGACCTCTCGGGTTCTGAGCGGTGCCACCATCCAGTCCAGTAGTGTACTGGCGGTGCCACCGTCGGACCTCTCGGGTTCTGGGCAATGCCACCACCCAGTCCGGCAGTGTATTAGCGATGGCACCGCCGGACCTCTCGGGTTCTGAGTGGTGCCACCGCCCAGTCTGACGGTGCCATCACTTGGATTGTTCCAGCTCACTGGTTGGGCTCTAAACTTGGCCCAAACCAGTCCAAACTCAAGCCCAATTGACCCCTAACCAGGTTATAGGATTAACCCTTAATCCTAACCCAAATTATATGTAAACTACGAAATTAAGACATAGCCCTAAGCAAATTTTAACCGGCAAAGTTGAGTTTCCTTCCGATGAGCTTTCCGACGAACTTCCAGCGGATTTCCGATACACCCTCGGATTTCTTCCGACGGACTCCTAGCAAGCTCCCGGTCTTATGGCGAGTTCAACGAGTCTTTGGCAAGTATCCAAACCTTCTTGGTGATCTCCACGAACCTCCGACGATCTTTCCGGTGGACTTCCGAAAACTTCGGCAAGTCCCCGATTCTTTCTCGGTTGGTTCTGGAAGCACTTCCGACGATTCTTCGGACTTTCGGCGGACTCTCGAACACCCATCGAACTTGACTCCGGTAAACTTGCTTTATGTCTTCAAGCTATCGTAGTTAATTCTGCATATATAAAACACACTTCGATCTAGACAATTAATCCTAAGTATCTAATCAAGTTGTCCGGCATGTCATTGATCCCTCGACGCTTCGTCCGATTCTTCGGCATATCGTCTTCTCGTGCGGCCTATTGCCCAATCGGCTAGTTGACTCTGTAACTTCGATATCCTTGGCGCAATGTCCGCTCTTCTTGGCCCGATGCCCGAATCCACGGCTCAAAGCCTTCTATCGATACGTCGACCGATCCATCGACCCGACGTCCAATCTTCTAACATGTTCTTCCGGCCCAACATGATTTTCCTGCTTTAATTGTCTCATCCTGATCGAAGCATCCTGCGTCACTCAAAACACAGATTAAAACATAAACACATATTGATTGGTTTCATCATCAAAATCTGAGATTCAACATTTAGATCCAAAATTGCTATCAATCTACAAGGAGAACTAGACTCTCCTTCTCCTCTCTTCTTATCCTTTCACAGGACCACTTAGATTGATGGTTCAGGGAGGTTGAGAGAGAAATTGTAATATCTCAACTGTGTCCTCTATAAGATGTGTAACACGTCTTTCAGTCCCTAGAGATTTTATCTATTTATAGGCGAGAGCATAGAATCTAGAATAAGTTATTAGAAGAGTTCTTCCCATCAAGGACATCTCTTAAGGAATCCTACTATAATATGGACTTTTTTTTCTATTAGCCAATATCTGTCATCAAAATCCAATTAGTTTCATTATATATCTTATCCAATTATAAAGGATAACATAATATAATATTCTCTCACTTTGCCATTAATTGATAAGATATAAAAGATATTCAAAAACAAAATAAACAAAATAAAATTTATTTGAAAACAATTTAGCTAATTGGATTCTAAAGAATTTTAAAAAAATATTTTAAGTTGAATCTCAAATTTTGATGATGAAACCAATTGATAGTGTTTATCTGATATGTGTTTTGAGTGACATAGGAAGCTTCGATCAGGGAGAGACAATTAAAGTAGGAAGAATCATGTTGGGCCGGAATGGAACATGTCATAAGATTGGACGTCGAGCCAGAGGATCGGTCAACATATAAGCAAAAGGCTTCGGGCCATGGGTTCGGGCATTAGGCCAAGAAGAGCAGAAATTGCACCAAGGAAATCAGAGTTGCAGATGTCAACTGGCCGATTGGGTAATAGGCCGCAGAATAGGATGATGCACCGATGAATTGGATGAAGCGTCGATGAACTAATGATTGTTAGGGTCAAGAGCACTAAGAGGGGGGGGGGGGGGGGGGGGGGGGGGGCGGGTGTGAATTAGTGCAGCGAAAAACCTTCTGCGATTAAAATCGAAAACTGCGTTCGTTCGATAGAAGTGATTTTGGTAAGAAAGTCGATTCGTAAATCACTTTAACTTTTAACTAGGAGAGATGCAGCAAAGATATGAACGTAGTTTGCAGTTATGATGGAAATCAGAATATAAGCGCAAACTGAAATACGACGTTCGTACGATAAAGGCGATTTCGGTATAAAAGCTGATTCGTAAACCACTTTAACTTGAGATAAGGCGAGATGCAGTTAAAGCAAAGATATAAAGGCAGTTTGCAGTTATAATGAAAATCAGAACGTAAGCGCAAACTGAAATACGACGTTCGTACGATAAAACTGATTTGCGTCTTAAACCCCGATTTGGAAAGCACTGAACTTTGAAACACGTTCGTAAAAACACAGAAGGCAGTAAGCTTTTGAGGAGGTTTGCAGTAAAGATAAGATGCTCAAAGTAAATGCAAACCGAGATTTAGAGTGGTTCGGTCAATCTTGACCTACTCCACTTTTGGCTTCCTCCACCGACGAGGTCACCGACGTCAACTAGAGGCCTTCCTTCAATAGGCGAAGGCCAACCACCCTTTTACAGTTTCATTCCTTTTGACGGGCTTAGGAGACAACCCTTACAGAATTTTCTCTCCTCTCTTTGCAACTCAGAACTTGGAAGAAAAGAGGGAGAAGAACTTTTGGCCTTTACAACAATTTTGAGCTCTAAGAATCACAGAAAAAGATCAAGATTTTGGTGTAAGTTCATACCCTTTCAGTGCTGAATGGGTGGGGTATTTATAGGCCCCAACCCAGTTCAAATTTGGAGCTCAAAACTGTCAATTCTCGGAATTTCGGGATCAGGCGGTTGCACCTCCTGATTGGAGCGGTTGCACCGCCCGGCAGAGCTCGAAGACTGAGCCTCTGGGCGGTGCTACCTCTTGTCAGGGGCGGTTGCACCTCCTGCCAGAGCTCGAAGACCGAGCTCAGGCGGTTGCACCTCCTGACTGGAGCGGTTGCACCGCTTGGCAGAGCTCAAAGACCGAGCTCAAGCGGTGCCACCTCCTGTTAGGGGAGGTTGCACCGCCCAGTCTCGCTCGGAGACTGAGCCCAGGCGGTGCCACCGCCTGGCTGGAGTGGTTGCACCTCCCAGTCTCGCTCGGAGACTGAGCCCAGGCGGTGCAACCTCTTGCCTTGGGCGGTTCAACCGCCTGGCAGAAATCAGGGTCCGAATGGGTCGATCCATTCGGCCCAATTTGGGTTTTTCAGGGGCCCAATTGCCCCAAGATTAAGTTAATGGGATCACCTCCCTTTTCCAACTTAATTATTGTGCTAACTACAATATTCCCTAAGACATTTACTACAACTTGCTCCGATGCGTCAATCGCTTCTTCCGACGAGCTTCCGGCGAACTTCCGTCGATCATCCGATGAACCCTCGGTGATGCTCCTGTGGACTTCCGACAAACTACTGGACTTGCGACGATTCACTTGGCGAGTTCCGACGAGCTTCTTTGGCAAGCTCATGGACTTCTCGGATTTGTTCCCGTAGAACCTCCGATGACTGTCCGAACTTCCGTCGAACTCTCGAACTCCCAACGTGATCATTGTCTTGACTTCGGTGCAACTCTTGCTGCATGTCTTTCTTCTATTGTAGTTAATCCTGCACACTTAAAACAAAACTTCGATCGAGATAATTAATCCTAAGCAATTAACCAAATTGTTCGGCATGTCATTGGTCCCTCGACGCTTCTTCCGATCTTTCGGCGCATCGTCCTCTCCTGCAGCCTATTACCCAATCGGCCAGTTAACTCTGCAACTCCGATATCCTTGGCACAATACCCGCTCTTCTTGGCCCGATGCCCAAGTCCATGGCCCGAAGCCTTCTGTCAATACGTCGACCGATCCACCAGCCCGACGTCCAATCTTCTGACATGTTCCTCCGGCACAACATGATTTTTCTGCTTTAATTGTCTCATCGTGATCGAAGCATCCTGCGTCACTCAAAACACAGATTAAATCATAAACATATATCAAGTAGTTTCATCATCAAAATATGAGATTCAACAATGATATGCCAGACAACATGATTCAAGCTTTGTAATAATTGTCTAGATCAAAGTAGGTTTTATTTATGTAAGATTAACTATGATAGTGATCAAGGTATAAAGAAAAATAAAGTCCCGGAGTCAAGAATGAGATTTCGTTGGGAGTTAGAGAGTTCGTCGGAAGTTTTATCGGAATTGACCAAGAAGTCCAGGAGCTTGTTAAAGAAGCCCATCGGAACTCGATAAGAAGAATGTCATAAAGTCCAGGAGCTTGTCGGGAGTCCGTTGGAACATTGCCGAGAGATCGTCAGAAGTTCGCCAGAAGCTCGCCGAAAGAAACCAAGACTAATCGGACCGGATTTGCTTAGTGTATGACTTATAATTCATAGTTAACATATAATTGAGATTGTAATTGGGCCAACCCAATTAGGGGCTAGTTGGCCCAATGCATAGACTATGTTGGGCCAAGTGAAAGGTCCAAATAGTGACCCAACAAGTGACACCGTCGATGGCACAGTCTCTGAGATAGTGTCAGGTGGTGGTACCGCCCAGACATAGTCTCCCAGGTGGTTGTATCGCTAGATTGGGCGGTGGTACCACCTAGTGTCATTATTGTAGGTGGTGGTACCACCCAGCACAGGCGGTGGTACCGCTAGGACCTGAGAAACCCGGGATGAAACCTTTTTAGACTCCAAGTTTCAATCAACTTAAGGCCTATAAATACCTCTTTCATCCCTAGTTAACATACACAAGCATAGAGAATTTAAAAGTGGGAAAACGCTGTAGTAATTACTTAAGAGATTCCCTCCTCTAAAGTTCTAAGTTTAGAATTCTGTATAGGGAGGAGTGAGTGCTTGTAAAAGGTTGTCTCCTAAACCTGTGAAAAAGAGAAGAGGGGTGTAAGAAGGTAGTTGGTCTTTGCCTATTGAAGTAAGACCGTTAGTGGATACTGGTAGCCTCGATGAAAGAGGAATCGTGAGTGGATGTAGGTCACGACGATCAAACCACTATAAATTCTGGTGTGTTTTTTCCTTATTACAAATTCTCTTTACTGCATTCAACTTTACCACATTGCAAACTACCCAACCTTTTCTTCTCTACTTATTCTAAGTGAAACAAATGATTTGAGTCGAAATCGGTTTTTATTATATGAAGTTTTTTAAATCGACGTGTTTTATCCGCTGCACTAATTCATCCCCCGCTCTTAGTGCTGACTGGTTCCTAACAGTTGGTATCAGTGGGTTTAACACCCAAGAGAAATGACTCTTTTCGGATTTCAAGAGGGTTTTTCCATCGTTCGTCCTCATATGTTCAATGGGATGGACTACACTTATTGGAAAACTCGAATAAGAGTTTTCTTGCTTTCCTTGGATTTGAATTTATGGAATATTATCGAAAGCAATTTTCAAAGGTCTTCTCTTCTAATAAACGATTGGAATGATTTGGAGAAGAAGACTTTTTATTTAAATGCCAAAGCTATGAATGCTTTATTTTACGCCTTAGACAAAAAATTAATTCAATCGGGTTTCTACTTACGAAACGACTTTCGATATTTGGCATACACTTGAAATCACACACGAAGGCACTATTAGAGTAAAGGATTCTAAGATAAATCTTTTGATGCATGATTTTGAACTATTTCGAATGAAGCCATGTGAAATTATTATTGACATATACACCTGTTTTACAGATGTCGTCAATGGCGTAAAAGCTCTTGGCAAATGTTTTTCGAATCTTGAACTTGTTAATAAAGTTTTACGATCTCTTTCTAAAACTTGGGATCCTAAAGTAACGACCATTCAAGAGGCCCAGGATTTGAATACTTACCCTCTCGAAGAACTTATCGGGTCTTTAGTGACCTATAAAATGAGTTGTATGGCACAAAACAAACATGAGAACAACCTTCCAAAGAACATGAAGGATTTGACACTTAGAACAAATGAAGACCACTCGAGCGAAAGCTCATGTGATGATGAACTTGAATTTCTTACTATAAAATTTAAAAAGTTCATTAAATAAGAATTAAAGAATAAAAATAAACTTAAAAAGAAGTTGCCAAAGAAGAAAAGAGCACTTAAAGCGATTTGGGATGAACGAGTGCATCTAAAAACGAGGAGCAAACCAACAAGGGCAAGGTGGCGAACTACACTTTGACGGCTTTCGTCAATAAGGTTAGCGACTCAATTGAATATCCTTTTCCTTACTATGGAATTACTTAGTGCTTTTCATGATTAGTTATATATATATATATATATATATGATCATGATGATTGCATGTTTTGTAATAATACTTGCACATTAATTCCTTGTATGTTATAAGAAACAATTATATGTATCTTGATGATTTTGTATTGCTTTTCGGTTTTAAACATGATGGATGATTTTTTTGAAAAACTTGAGCATACGTATATGAAATCAATCACATAAAATGAAATACATAAAAAAGAAAAATGCATTACTATAACAAACAAGATAATTTTGATTAAAAATACATCATATTTAATGAAATTATGCTTGATGTTTTAATGACACAATGATGTAAGACGTAATGAAAATGTTAAAAGATTTTGTATCATGCTTGATGATTTTATTTTATACATGAGGATTTGAAGTAATAATTTGAAATCATATGTTTTGGAATTATGTGTTACACTTTTTGAACTTGATGATTTTTGTGATAAATCTTGCACTTTCGTTTTAAACGTTGATGTATGTTTTTATTTGGCATAAATGACAAAGGCATGCTTATATGAAATAGAAAGGAAATATATTTTTATTTTCTTGAAGACTTCTCATTCCCTGTCTTATTGAGTTTTTAAGGAGAGATTAATGAATCTATCTATGTTTTTTATTATGAATCTCTTGAAAATAATTTTGATTCGACGATTTGAATTTGAATGAGCTTTATCTTGATTTTTCAAGATTTATAACTTGAAATTTCTTATGCCTAAATCAAGATATTATATCATTTGATCTCCTATGTTTCTTTTTGCTATTTATAAAAAGAAGAGATTTGTTGAAATCAATTATGTCTTGTGGCAATCATGATTTGATATTAATATCTTTGATGTCGTAATTTTCATATGACACATTTGTATTTTTGTGATGACTTGAACATTTGTATCATTATGTTATTTCCTTCTTCCTTCTTATTTACAATGACAAAGGGGAGAAACGAAATCACTAGCATTTCAAGAGATCGATAAATCTCTTCATTTCACTTTGAATCTCTTAAAAAAGGGATTTTGTTAATTTGATAAATTGAATAAGTTAAAAATAATAATGAATGTTTTGAAAATAAATGATTTTATCATGTTTGATGATTTTACATTTTGAAATTATGCATGATGAATTGAAGTGATGTTGGTTTAAAAATATTTATTCAAATGCATGAATCAACAATCTTTTTGTCATATAAATCATGATTTTTCTTGTGAATTCTTAGAATTATAACTTGAGTTTTATTTTTGAATCAAGATCATTTCCTATCATGCTTTCTATTTACAAAAGAAGAAATTTGTAAAAAATGATATGTGATCTTTTGACATTCATGACTTGATTCTTCATCTTTGCTATTTATCCTTGTCATGATTTGAAGATTGAAGTAAAGGGAACTGAATTACACTACTATATTGTTATTCCCCTCTCTTTACCAATAACAAAGGGGGAGAAAGAATTGCTTGCATGTATATCATGAAAAGAGGCAAACTTGATAGCTTGCTCATCTCAAAAGGGAAGCAAGAAGTGGTATCTTGCAAATCTCAAGAGAAGCAATATTTGCTAAGTTACACATTTCAAGAAGATGCAAAAATAGTCTATCTTGCACATCCCAAAATATGTAAAATTTTGCTAACTTTCATATGTGTAAAATTTGCTAGCTTACATACTCTAAAATGATATAAATTTGCTAGCTTGCATATTCTAATATGATGTAATACTTGCTAAATTTGCTAGCTTACAAATTGCAAGGAGAAAAACTTGCAAGGAAGCTAAATTGCTAGCTTGTACTTCTCAAAAGAGAAGAAAGAAAATTACTAGCTTGCATGATGATAAAACTGTTAGGATCAAGAGCACTAAGAGGGGGGGGGGGGGGGGGGGGGTGAATTAGTGCAGCGGAAATCTTTCAACGATAAAACACGTTCGAACGATAAAAACGATTTCGGTGTGAAAGCCGATTCTAAGATTACTTTAACTTAAGATCAAGCGAGACGATGTTAAAATCAATCTATGAAGGCAGTTTGCAGTTATGATGAAAACCAGAATATAAGCGCAAACTGAAATATGATATTCGTACGAAGAAATTGATTTACGTCTAAATGATGATTCGTAAATCACTTGATTAAGCGAGATGCAGTTTAAGCAAGGATATAAAGGCAGTTTGCAGTTATGATAGAAATCAAAACATAAACGCAAACTGAAATATGATGATTGTACGAAAAAACTGATTTATGTCTAAACACCGATTCGAAAAGTGCAAAGCTTGAAACCCGATCGTATATGCGCAGAAAGCAGTAAGCTTTTGAGGAGGTTTATAGTAAAGATAATATGCTCAAAGTAAATGCAAACCAAGATTTAGAGTGGTTCGGTCAATCTTGACATACACCACTTTTGTCTTCCTCCACCGACGAGGTCACTGACGTCAACTAGAGGCCTTCCTTCAATAGGCGAAGGCCAACCACCCTTTTATAGTTTTACTCCTTTTGACGGGCTTAGGAGACAACCCTTACAGAATTTTCTCTCCTCTCTTTACAACTCAGAACTTGGAAGAAAAGAGGGAGAAGAACTTTTGGCCTTTACAACAATTTTGAGCTCTAAAAATCACAGAATAAGATCAAGATTTCGGTATGAGTTCATGCCCTTTCAGTGCTGAATGGGTGGGGTATTTATAGGCTCCAACCCAGTTCAAATTTGGAGCTCAAAACTGTTAATTCCTGAAATTTCGGGATTAAGCGGTTGCACCTCCTGATTGGAGCGGTTGCACCGCCTGGCAGAGCTCGAAGACTGTGCCTCTGGGCGGTGCCACCTCTTGTCAAGGGCGGTTGCACCTCCTGCCAGAGCTCGAAGACCGAGCTCAGGCGGTGCAACCTCCTGACTGAGGCGGTTGCACTGCTCAGCCAGTGCTCGGAGACCGAGCCCAGGCGGTGCCGCCTCCTATTAGGGGAGGTTGCACCGCCCAGTCTCGCTTGGAGACTGAGCCCAAGCGGTGCCACCTCCTGGCTAGGGCGGTTGCACCGCCCAGTCTCGCTCAGAGACTTAGCCCAGGCGGTGCCACCTCCTGGCTAGGGCGGTTGCACCGCCCAGTCTCGCTCGGAGACTTAGCCCAGGCGGTGCCACCTCCTGGCTGGGGCGGTTGCACCTCCCAGTAGAAATCAGGGTCCGAATGGGTTGATATATTCGGCCCAATTTGGATTTTTCAGGGGCCCAATTGCCCCAAGATTAAGTTAATGGGATCACCTCCCATTTCCAATTTAATCATTGTGCTAACTACGATATTCCCTAAGACATTGACTGCAACTTGCTCCGGTACGTCAATCGCTTCTTCCGGCGAGCTTCCGGCGAACTTTCGTCGTTCATCCGATGAACCCTCGGTGATGCTCCTCCGGACTTCCGGAAAACTCTTGGACTTGCGACGATCCACTTGGCGAGTTCCGACAAGCTTCTTTGGCAAGCTCATGGACTTCTCAGATTTGTTCCCGCAGAACCTCCGACGACTGTCCGAACTTCCGTCGAACTCTCGAACTCCCAACATGATCATTGTCTTGACTCCGGCGCAACTCCTGCTGCATGTCTTTCTTCCATCATAGTTAATCCTGCACACTTAAAACAAAACTTCGATTGAGACAATTATTCCTAAGCAATTAACCAAGTTGTCCGGCATGTCATTGGTCCTTCGACGCTTCGTCCGATTCTTCGACGCATTGTCCTCTCCTACAACCTATTGCCCAATCAGCCAGTTGACTCCGCAACTCCGATATCCTTGGCACAATACCTGCTCTTCTTGGCCCGATGCCCGAGTCCACAGCCCAAAGCCTTCTTTCGATACGTCGACCGATCCACCGGCCCGATGTCCAATCTTCTGACATGTTCCTCCGACACAACATGATTTTCCTGCTTTAATTGTCTCATCCTGATCAAAGCATCCTGCGTCACTCAAAACGCAGATTAAATCATAAACATATATCAAGTAGTTTCATCATCAAAATACGAGATTCAACAATCTCCCCCTTTTTTATGATGACAACCACTTGATGACGGAGTTAAACTTAACTCCCGGAGTTTAAACAAACTCCCTCTATCAATATGCCATATTTATAGAAACTTGAATTCAAACTGAATTCAAGTCATTGCAATATTCATCATGAATACTTGCAACATGTCATCACGAACTTATGCATAAACTTATGCATAACATGTCATGTCATCAACATACTTCTCCCCCTTTGTCATCAACAAAAAGGAGAAGTCCAACTATTCTTGTGTTTGGAATATAAGTTCAACTCATTGCATGAAAAACATAATATCCATTTTTACCATCATGCAAGTTTGCTATTATCAAATGGTATGATATCAACATGTAAGATTGCAATGTAAGCTTTTGATATCGTAACGCAAACATTTCAAGTGTTTATCAATTGTAGCATTTCATCACATGGCAAGATATCAATAAGTAAAGTTGCGATGCTAGTTCTTGATATATTATTATAATGCAACCATGGCATAGAGCAAATATGGCAATCATAGCATCAATTCATATATTTCTCCCCCTTTGTTGTCAACAAAAAGGAGAATGATATAAGCAAATTTTAAATATAAGTGCGATGCCATAAGCAGGTTCATGTCATTTTTCAACAAAGTGTGATAAGATACCAAATATTCAAACATCTCAAGGAAAACATGACATGGAGATAGCTTTGAAAACTTCTTCCATTTTATTTGTTATTTTCTTTTTACATGAAGGAGGAAAGCTATTTATGATCTTACTCGAATGAAGTTAAAATTGATAAGATATTAAAGCACGCTTCATTTTTACAAGTATCAAGATATGTTTGTGAATCAAATCCTTGTACGTAAAAATGACTTCCATTTTCAAGAAAGAATTTATAAGCAGGAATCATTTCATCAAATCCATTTCTCAAAACAAAATATTGTTCACATAATAAGTGTATGAGAGATGTATTTGCTAGTTGATTCCATATGTCAAAAATCAATGATTTGAATTAAACTTGATATGACATATGCTTATTAAGTTTGGAAGAGGATAATTCAAAAATCCAATTGTTAGGATACCAATAGTTAAGAGAATACGAAAATGAAATTAACACTTTCATGCATTCGGACAAAGATGTGCTATTGATTTTCAAATATAATCATGAGGACAAAACATGCTTATTATCATGAAAATTTTTGTATCCAAAGCACATAATTTCCAACCTATTATCAGGGCATGTAATTGTGTAAAATCATTATGGCAATCGAGTGATTTGATCATTCAATCAAGAAAGTCCGAAAATTAATTTTAACAAGTTCAATCATTCGAACATATTTTTGCCATAGTTTTTCAAATACAATCATGAAGATAAGACATGCTCATCATCATGGTAGTACGATAGCAAGTTTACAATATACAAGCTAGCAAAATTTTTTTAACATTTTAAGACACGCAAGCTAGCAATTTTCTCTTTGAGATATGCACATTAGCAACTCTCCCCCTATGTCATTGGCAAAAAGACGGGAAGACCCTTTACATTAATTTCTAAATCATGACAAAGGTAGGTTTCAATCTTATTTGTGCATCATTATATTTTCAAATTCGAACATGCACAATTTCAAAAACCTTATATTTCATTCATGCATGATACTGAATAAATCAATCAATATTATGAGCATATTATACATGATACTTAAATTTTTAACTATTTATCAACATTTTGATCATGATACCAAACATTCATCATTTAGAGTATTCATGACATTAAATCAACATTTATGATATATCATTTTAGTAACGACTCATAGCATTTTAAATCATGATTTACAACATATGCAATACATCATATCATAATTAAAAAGCTCAAGTATTGCATGCATCATTGCAAATCATAAATGCCTCATATCATGATGGTATCAATTTTGTCAAATTATATCCTACCATGCATGATCATAACTTTTCATTTGTATACATCAAAATAAATTAATGAATATTTCATGTATTCATATCATCACATAAGGAATATCAAGAAGAATTGGTAATGAGATTTACGAATCATGTAGACAAATTATGAATATTAAGAGACATATTATGATTCTTTTTAAATAACTCAAATAGCAAAAAGAAAGAATCATAGTAAGTTATTTTGATTTATAAAAAGAATTCTCAAGTTATAATTCCAAGAAATCACGATTCATTTCAATAAGAACACAAAGTAGGTGATCTTGATTCATAAATGATTTCAAGTTATAAATCATGGGAAATTAAGATCATGATTTCAATAAAACCCATTAAATTCAAATCATCAAAATCTCAACATTACTTTCGAGAGATTCAAAATGGCATAGATAATTTTATTAATCTCTTAGTGAAAAAGTCAATAAGGTAGAGATAAATAAATTTTCAAGAAAAATACTTTTCTCCTTTTAGTTGTTTTAATTCATATGATTTTATTTCATCTATGCCAAACATGTAGCATGTTTTAAAATCAAAATTCGCAAGATTCATCATCCATAATTATAAAACCAATAAACACGATTTTTAAAATCTCATGTATAGAATAAAATCATGGTACCAAAACATCATTATATCACCAAGCATGGTTTCATATTTTCAATCAAAATCATTTTGTTTGTTTATCATAAAATATGTATTTTTCATGATTATTTTCAGAACTACTAGCATGATCATAAATTTTGCATTTTCATCATATTTTTTTTAAACATGTAATTTTCAAGAAAATTAATTCTATACTAAAAAAGAAAATGCATTATGAAGAGCATCATGTAATTTCAAAATAAATTTAGGAGGTTTTGATTACCTCATCGTTGAATGTCGTTAAGGCATAGTTTGCCACCTCGCCTTTCTTGATTTTCTCCTCGTCTTCGGAGGAGCTCGATTCATCCCACTTTATGTTCTTTTTCTTTGGCCTCTTCCTTCGTTCAAGTTTATTGTTTATTTTAGATTTTTGTTTAATAAACTTATTAAGATTTAGTGTTCGAAGTTCAAGTTCATCATTATCCTCATCACTTGAGTCATCACTCAAGTGGTATTTTTTTGTCTGGAGTTCCAAATCCTTCCTATTCTTTGGAAGGTGATTTTGTTCATCATGTTCATCATGTGCATTGTGCACCATTTCATATGTCATCAAAGAACCAATTAGTTCTTCAAGTGGTAAGTTGTTTAAGTTTTTAGCTTCTTGTATTGCAGTTACTTTTGAATCCCACTTCTTAGAAAGAGAACGCAAAATCTTGTTTACGAGTTCAAAATCCGAAAAACATTTTCCAAGAGCTCTTAAACTATTGACGACATTCGTGAAACGGGTGTATATGTCGCCTATAGTCTCGCTTAGTTACATTCGAAAAAGCTCAAAATCATGCAATAAAATGTTAACTTCCAAGTCTTTGACTCTACTAGTTCCCTCGTACGTGATTTCAAGTGTTCGCCAAATATCAAAAGCTGTTTCGCACATATAAATCTGATTGAACTCATTTTTGTCCAAAGCGCAAAATAAGGCATTCATAGCCTTTGCGTTTAAAGAAAAATACTTCTTCTCCAAATCCGACCATTCGTTCATCGGTTTAGAGGGAAGTTGAAAACCGTTTTCAACGATATTCCATAAATCCAAATTCATAGAAATCAAGAAAACTCTCATTTGAGTTTTCCAATAAGTGTAATCCAATCCGTTAAACAACGGTGGACGAACAACCGATAAGCCCTCTTGAAAGCCATGAAGAGCCATTTCTCTCAGGTGTAAATCCGAAATGAGAAATACCGGGCTCTGATACCAATTGTTAGGATCAAGAGCACTAAGAGGGGGAGGGGGTGAATTAGTGCAGCGGAAATCTTTCAACGATAAAACACGTTCGAACGATAAAAACGATTTCGGTGTGAAAGCCGATTATAAGATTACTTTAACTTAAGATCAAGCGAGACGATGTTAAAATCAATCTATGAAGGCAGTTTGCAGTTATGATGAAAACCAGAATATAAGCGCAAACTGAAATATGATATTCGTACGAAGAAACTGATTTACGTCTAAATGATGATTCGTAAATCACTTGATTAAGCGAGATGCAGTTTAAGCAAGGATATAAAGGCAGTTTGCAGTTATGATAGAAATCAAAACGTAAATGCAAACTGAAATATGATGATCGTACGAAAAAACTGATTTACATCTAAACGCTGATCGGAAAGTGCAAAGCTTGAAACTCGATCGTATATGCGCAGAAAGCAGTAAGCTTTTGAGGAGGTTTATAGTAAAGATAATATCCTCAAAGTAAATGCAAACCGAGATTTAGAGTGGTTCGGTCAATCTTGACCTACTCCACTTTTGGCTTCCTCCACCGACGAGATCACCGACGTCAACTAGAGGCCTTCTTTCAATAGGCGAAGGCCAACCACCCTTTTACAGTTTCACTCCTTTTGACGGGCTTAGGAGACAACCCTTAAAGAATTTTCTCTCCTCTCTTTACAACTCAGAACTTGGAAGAAAAGAGGGAGAATAACTTTTGGCCTTTACAACAATTTTGAGCTCTAAAAATCACATAACAAGATCAAGATTTCGGTATGAGTTCATGCCCTTTCAGTGCTGAATGGGTGGGGTATTTATAGGCCCCAACCCAGTTCAAATTTGGAGCTCAAAACTGTCAATTCCCGGAATTCCGGGATCAGGCGGTTGCACCTCCTGACTGGAGCGGTTGCACCGCCTGGCAGAGATCGAAGACTGAGCCTCTGGGCGGTGCCACCTCCTGTCAGGGGCGGTTGCACCTCCTGCCAGAGCTCAAAGATCGAGCTTAGGTGGTGCAACCTCCTGACTGAGGCGGTTGCACCGCTCAGCCAGTGCTCGGAGACCGAGCCCAAGCGGTGCCACCTCCTGTCAGGGGAGGTTGCACCACCTAGTCTCGCTCGGAGACTGAGCCCAAGCGGTGCCACCACCTGGCTGGGGCGGTTACACCGCCCAGTCTCGCTCGGAGACTTAGCCCAGGCGGTGCCACCTCCTGGCTGGGGTGGTTGCACCACCTAGTCTCGCTCGGAGACTTAGCCCAGGCGGTGCCATCGCCTGGCTGGGGCGGTTGCACCTCCCAGTAGAAATCAGGGTCCGAATAGGTTGATCCATTCAGCCCAATTTGGGTTTTTCAGGGGCCCAATTGCCCCAAGATTAAGTTAATAGGATCACCTCCCATTTCCAACTTAATCATTGTGCTAACTACGATATTCCCTAAGACATTTACTGCAACTTGCTCCGGTGCATCAATCGCTTCTTCCGGCGAGCTTCCGGCGAACTTCCGTCGATCATCCGATGAACCCTCGGTGATGCTCTTGCGGACTTCCGGCAAACTCTTGGACTTGCGACGATCCACTTGGCGAGTTCCGACAAGCTTCTTTGGCAAGCTCATGGACTTCTCGGATTTGTTCCCGTAGAACCTCCGACGACTGTCCGAACTTCCGTTGAACTCTCGAACTCCCAACGTGATCATTGTCTTGACTCCGGCGCAACTCCTGCTGCATGTCTTTCTTCCATCGTAGTTAATCCTGCACACTTAAAACAAAACTTCAATCGAGATAATTAATCCTAAGCAATTAACCAAGTTGTTCGGCATGTCATTGGTCCTTCGACGCTTCATCCGATTCTTCGACGCATCGTCCTCTCCTACAGCCTATTACCCAATCGGCCAGTTGACTCCGCAACTCCGATATCCTTGGCACAATACTTGCTCTTCTTGGCCCGATGCCCGAGTCCACGGCCCAAAGCCTTCTGTCGATACGTCGATCGATCCACCGGCTCGACGTCCAATCTTCTGACATGTTCCTTCGGCACAACATGATTTTCCTGCTTTAATTGTCTCATCCTTATCAAAGCATCCTACGTCACTCAAAACGCAGATTAAATCATAAACATATATCAAGTAGTTTCATCATCAAAATACAAGATTGAACAAATACTTGAGATTATGTTACAATGATTTGAAATTATATCTAAAAAATTGGCTTGTTGCACTTCTCATTTTTGTTGATGACAAAGGGGGAGAAGTTATAATGATGATCATGGATGGAATGATGTATTGCAAATTTGATTATGCATGAATTTATCTTGCACATTTTCATGATTAAATTTACTTTGACTTAAATTCAAGTTTAATTCAAGGTTCTATCAATATGACACATCGATAGGGGGAGTTAAGGTTAACTCCGTCATTAATTGGTTGTCATCATCAAAAAGGGGAAGATTGTTGAATCTTGAATTTTGATGATGAAACCAATTGATAGTGTTTATCTGATCTGTGTTTTGAGTGATGTAGGAAGCTTCGATCATGGAGAGACAATTAAAGTAGGAAGAATCATGTTGGGCCAGAATGGAACATGTTAGAAGATTGGACGTCGAGCCAGAGGATCGATCGATGTATCGGTAGAAGGTTTTGAGCCATGGGTTCGAGCATCAGGTCAGGAAGAGTGGAAATTGGGCTAAGGAAATTGGAGTTATGGAGGTCAACTAGTCGATTGGGCAATAGGCTGCAAGAGAGGATGATGCACCGAAGAATTGGATGAAACATCGATGAACCAATGACATGCCGGACAACATGATTCAAGATTTATAATAATTGTATAGATCGAAGTAGGTTTTATTTGTGCAGGATTAACTACGATAGTGATCAAGGCATAAAGCAAAATAAAGTCCTGGAGTCAAAAACGAGATTTCGTTGGGAGTTAGAGAGTTCGTCGGAAGTCCGGATGTTCATCGAAAGTTCTGCCATAATTGATCGAGAAATCTAGGAGCTTACCGAAGAAGCTTATCAAAACTCACTAAGATGATCGTCGTGAAGTCCAGGAGCTTACAGGGAGTCTACTAGAACATTGCCGAGAGATCGTCGGAAGTTCGTCGGAAGCTCACAGGAAGAAACCAAGACTAACCGACCCGAATTTGCTTAGTGTATGCCATAGAATTCGTAGTTAGCACATAATTGGGATTAGAATTGGGCCAACCCAATTAGGAGCTAGTTGTGCCTATGTATTGACTATGTTAGGCTAAGTGAAAGGCCCAAATAGTGACCCAACAGGTGGCACTATCAGTGGCATAGTCTCCGAGATTATGTCAGGTGGTGGTATCGCCTAGTGAGTGTTAGGCAATGGTACCACAAGTCTGGGCGGTGGTACCACCCAATGTCAGTGCTACAGGCGGTGGTACTGCCCAACACAAGTGGTGGTACCACTAGGACTCGGGAAACCTAGGATGAGACCTTTTTATGCACCAAGTTTGAATCAACTTGAGGCTTATAAATACCCCTGTCATCCCTGATTAACATACACAAGCACAAAAAATTTAAAAGTGAGAAAACACTATAGTAATTGCTTGAGAGATTCCCTCTAAAGTTCTAAGTTTAGAATTCTATATAGGGAGGAGTGAGTGCTTGTAAAAGGTTGTCTCCTAAACCTGTGAAAAGGAGAAGAGGGGTGTAAGAAGGTGGTTGGTCTTTGCCTATTGAAGGAAGACCATTAGTGGATAATAGTGGCCTCGATGAAAGAGGAATCGTGAGTGGATGTACGTCACAACGACCGAACCACTATAAATTTCGATGTATTCTTTCCTGATTGCAAATTCTCTTTACTGCATTCAACTTTACTATATTGCAATCTGCCCAACTTTTTCTTCTCTACTTATTCTAAGTCAAATAAACGATTTGAGTCGAAACCGATTTTTATCATACGAAGTTTTTCAAACCGATGTGTTTTATCTGCTGCACTAATTCACACCCCCCGCCCTCTTAGTGTCGACTCGTTCCTAACATTTTATACATGGTCATGAATTTGAAAAACAAGCCAATAATTCTAATAAACACAATAATACTATATTAAGTTCAACTATCAATGCAAGTCATAGCGGTTGTATATCATCAATGTCAGAATCCCTTCTATGTATCAAAACATTATTATTCTTTTCTAATATAGTCCATAATGACCCAATTACTTAAGTGAGGTAATAGTATCTTTACTTACAAAATAGGATATATAGTGAGTAATCACTAAATATATATAAACCTTTATAGTTTTATTTAAGTAAGCATGTATCATATCATATTATAATATTTTAAAATATCAACAAAAGGCATTTAATAGGAAACCTCTCATCCTATATTGTAAGCACACCCTAAAACATAGTATATATAAAATAATAAAGTAAAATTCTATATCGAAATATTCCAAAGTGATTATATGCACATATAGGATACATAGTAAATTCATGGACGTCTACACTTTATATCATAATATATACATACACTCTCATACCACATATCATCGTAATATATACATGCACTCTCATATTGCATATCATAGCATGTACATGTAAGCACAAAATCTGTAATATGCTATATGAAATACAGAAATAATCTTTTATGCCAGGATTAAAATCAAATAATATTAGATTTGATTTTATGATACGTACCTTTTGATGTCATCTTAAATGGATCTCTATGTGATATGCAAGGGCACCGTCTTTAGATCAAAAATTACTATCAATCTATAAGGAGAACTTCTCTTCTCTTCCTATCCTTTCACAGGACCACTTAGATTGATGGTTCAGGGAGGTTGAGAGAGAAACAGTAATATCTCAACTACATCCTCTATAAGATGTGTAATATGTCTTTCAGTCCCTAGAGGTCTTGTCTATTTATAAGCGAGAGTAGAAAATCTAAAATAAGTTATTAGAAGAGTTCCTCCCATCAAGGGCATCGAATCCTATTATAATATAGACTTTTTTTCTATTGGCCAATATCTGTCATCAGAATCCAATTAGTTCCATTATATATCTTATCCAATTATAAAGGGCCACATAATCTAACATTCTCTCACTTGGCCCATTAATTGATAAGATATAAAAGATATTCAAAATCAAAATAAAAAATAAAATTTATTTGAAAATAATTTTACCTAATTAGATTCCAAAGAATTTTGAAAAAGCATTTTATACATAGTCATGAATTTTAAAAACAAGCTAATAAGTCCAATAAATGTTGAATCTCGTATTTTGATGATGAAACCACTTGATGTGTGTTTATGTTTTAATCTGTGTTTTGAGTGACGTAGGATGCTTCAATCAGGATGAGATAATTAAAGCAGGAAAAATCATGTTGTGCTGGAGGAACATGTCAGAAGATTGGACGTCGGGCCGGTGGATCGGTCGACGTATCGACAGAAGGCTTCGGGCCGTGAACTCGGGCATCGGGCCAAGAAGAGCGGGTATTGCGCCAAGGATATCGGAGTTGCGGAGTCAACTGACCGATTGGGCAATAGGCCGTAGGAGAAGACGATGCACCGAATAATCGGATGAAGTGTCGAGGGACCAATGACATGCCAGACAACTTGGTTAATTGCTTAGGATTAATTGTCTCGATCGAAGTTTTGTTTTACATGTGCAGGATTAACTACGATGGAAGTAAGACATGCAGCAGGAGTTGCGCCGGAGTCAAGACTATGATCACGTTGGGAGTTCGAGAGTTCGACGGAAGTCCGGACGGTCGTCGGAAGTTCTACGGGAACAAATCTGAGAAGTCCAGGAGCTTACCAAAGAAACTCGTCGGAACTCGCCAAGTAGATCGTCGCAAGTCCAGGAGTTTGCCGGAAGTCCGCTGAAGCATCGCTGAAGGTTCGTCGGATGTTCGCCGGAAGCTCGTCGGAAGAAGCGATTGACACATCGGAGCAAGTTGCAGTAAATGTCTTAAGAAATATCATAGTTAGCATGTAGATTAAGTTAGGAATGGGAGGTGATCCCATTAACTTAATCTGGGGGCAATTGGGCCCTTGATATACCCAAATTGGGCTGAATGGATCAACCCATTCGAACCAGAATTCTCGCCAAGCGATGGCACCGCCAGGGTCGGCGGTGGCACCGCCCAGGAGATGGTCTCCCAGGAAAGCTAGGCGGTGTAACTGCCTAGGTCAAGCGGTGGCACCGCTTGGGCTTAGTCTCCGAGCGAGACTAGGCGGTGCAACCGCCCCAGTCAAGCAGTGGCACCACTTGGGCTCAGTCTCTGAGCGAGACTGGGTAGTGCAACCGCCCCTGACAAGCGATGGCACTGCCCAAAGGCTCAGTCTCTGAGCTGCCAGGCAATTGTACCGCCCTAGTCAGGAGGTAGTATTGTCAGGACCCCAGAAATCTAAGAAATGACATTTTTGAGCTCCAAATTCAAACCAGTTTGGGGCCTATATATACCCCACCCTTTCTTGCATGAAAGGGCACCAAAAATCCAATCTTACTCTATAATTTTAGAGCTCAAAAGTGTTGTAAAGGCTAGAAGTTCTCCTCCCTCTTTTCTTCCAAGTTTTGATCTTTCAAGAAAGGAGAGAAAATTCTGTAAGGGTTGTCTCCCAAGCCTGTCAAAAGGAGTGAAACTGTAAAAGGGTGGTTGGCCTTCGCCTATTGAAGGAAGGCCTCTAGTAGACACCAGTGACCTCGTCGGAGGAGGAAGCCGAAAGTGGATGTAGGTCACGTTTGACCGAACCACTCTAAAATCTGGTTTGTATTTCCTTTGTGCTAATTATGTTAACTATAAACTGCCTTCCTTATTTTACTTCAAATACGTTTTCGTAAGCTTTCAAAGTTATTATCTGCATGAAATGACTGTTACGTCGGAATCAGATTTCAATGTACGAACACAGTTTTAATCGTCGAAAGATTTCCGCTGTACTAATTCAACCCCCCCCCCCTCTTAGTGCTCTTGATCCTAACAATTGGTATCAGAGCCACAGTTTTCTAATTTGGTTTAACACCCAAATAGAAATGGCTCATTTCGGCTTTCAAGAGGGTCAATCTCTCATTCGTCCTCCCTTTTTCAATGGGATGGACTACACTTATTGGAAAACTCGAATGAGAGTTTTCTTGCTTTCGTTGGATTTGAATTTATGGCACACTATCGAATCTGATTTTGAAATGTCCTCTCTTCCAATGAACCATTGGAATGATTTGGAGAAGAAGACGTTTTCTTTAACTACAAAGGCTATGAATGCCTTGTTTTGTGCACTTGACAAAAATGAATTTAATCGTGTTTCGATGTGTGATTCGACTTTTGATATTTGGAGAACTCTTGAGGCCACTCATGAAGGCACTAGCCGAGTGAAAGAGTCTAAAATCAACATTCTCGTGCATTCTTACAAACTTTTTCGAATGAAGCCGAGCGAAACCATTGTTGACATGTACACCCATTTTATGGATGTCGTCAATGGTTTAAAAGCTCTTGGCAAATGTTTCTCGAATTTTGAACTTGTTAGTAAAGTTTTATGATCACTTTCTAAAGCTTGAGAATCAAAAGTAACGGCAATACAAGAAACAAAAGATTTAAATATTTTTCCACTTGAAGAACTTATCGGTTGGTTGATGATATATGAAATGGTGCATAATGCACATGATGAACAAAACCACCTTCCAAAGAACAAGAAGGATTTGAGATATAGAATATTTGAAGACCACTCGAGCATAAGCTCAAGTGATGGTGAACAAGAACTACTCACTAAGAAATTTAAAAAACTAAAGAAACAAAAATTTAAGAACAAAAAGAATGGAACTACTTGCTTTGAATGCAAGAAGAACACAAAGTGGGATGAATCGAGCTCCTCCGAAGATGAGGAGAAAATCAAGAAAGGCGAGGTGACAAACTACGCCTTAACGACATTCGAGGTAATTAAAACCTCCTTAATTTATTTCGAAATTACATGATCCTTTCCATAATGTATTTTCTTTTTTTTAGTATAGAATTAATTCTCTTGAAAATTACATGTTTAAATAATATAATGAAAATGCTAATGAATTAGGATTATGCTTATCATGCTTACCTTTCCAATAAATTTGAAAATAATAATGAAAATTGCATGTCTTATGAAAATACAATAAAATGTAAGATTTAAATGTAATGATAATCTTCTGTATGTTTATGAAAAATTTCTTCTTGATGATTTCCAATTTTCATTAAAAAATGATTAAAAATACCTTATGAAATTATGCTATATGTGGTTAATAAGTAATAATGTATATCATTGTTATTTCTCGATTTTGATTAAATGAAATCATATTTGATTTGAAGTAATGCATAATGATGTAATGAAAATATTAAATGTTTTGATACCATGATTGACTATTTTATGTATGAGATTTTAAAAGTTATACATGATTATTGATCTTGATGGTTTTTATGACGGAATTTATTTTTCCATCCTAAATGATTGATGATATATATTCTTTTTGGCACAAAAAGGACAAAGGCATGCCTATATGAAACAACTAAATAGAGAAAAATATTTTTCTTGAAAATTCTTTTTCTCTATCTTATTGACTTTGATGAATCTATTTTATTATCTTTTTATGAATCTCTTGAAAATGATTTTGAGTTGATGATTTGAATTTGAATGTGCTTTATCTTGATTTTCTAAAATTTAATACTTGAGATTTACTCTATAAAAATCGAGATCTTTTATCCTCAATGTTTCTTTTTGCCATCTACCATCCAAATGAATCATGATTTTGGTATCATTACTATATCTCTTCTTATCGTGTACTAAAGAGAAAATTTTCCTAAATGAATCATGATTTTTCAGAACCACAATTTTTTTTATGATTCATAATAAATTGAGAAATTTAGACCATGCATGGTAGGATATAATTGCTATGATGAGAATTTTACACTATTGCATGCCTTAATAACATGTTGGAAATTATATGTTTTGGATACAAAAATTTTCATGATAATAAGCATGTTTTATCTTCATGATTGAATTTAAAAATCTATAGCAAAACCTTGTCTGAATGCATGAAAGTGTTAAATTTTATTTTCGGATCTTCTTGATCCTAACAATCGGATTTTCTCGATACATTATTCTCTTCCGGACTTAATAAACATATGTCATATCGAGTTTGATTCATATCATTGATTTTTGACATATGGAATCAACTAGCAAATGCATCTCTCATAGACTTATCATGTGAAAAATATCTTTCGAGAAATGGATTTGATGATTCCTTCTTATATCTTTTGAGAAATAGTTTTACGTGTAAGGATTTGATTTACACACATATCTTGATTCTTATAAAAATGAAGTGTACTTAATATTTTATCAATTTTAACTTCATTCGAGTAAGCTCACAAGTGACTTTCCTCCTTCATGCAAAAAAATAATAACAAATAAAGAGGAAGAAGTAATGAAAGCTATTTCCATGTCATGTTTTCCTTGAGATGTTTGTATAATTGATATCCTATCACTCATTGTTGAAAAATGACATAAACCTAGTTATGGCATGAATCATTACCGCACTTACGTTTAAAATTTGCTTATATCGTTCTTTTTGTTGATGACAAAGGGGGAGAAATATATGAATTGATACTATGAGTGCCATATTTGAATTTGAATTATGTTAAGATATCAAAAGAAGCTTGCATCGAAATATATGGTAAATTGATGATAGAAATGCTATGATTGCCATATGCCATGTTTGCATAATGTTAAGATATCAAGAACTTGCATCGTAATTTTACTTGCTGATATCTTGCCATGTGATGAAATGCTATGATTTGTTGCTAAAATGATGCATGCAATACTTATGCTTTTTATTATGATATATGTGATGTATTGCATATGATGTGAATCATGATTAAAATTGCCTTAATTTAAATTCAAGGTTTATCTCAATTATGGAATTTTAAAATAAGAATGATTACTCACCTTTGTCATGATTTAGATATTGACGTAAAGGGTCTTCCCTTCTTTTTGCCAGTGACAAAGGGGGAGAAAGAGTTGCTAATGTGCACATCTCAAAATAAAATATGCTAGCTTGCATAATACAAGAAGAAGGTAAAAATTGCTAACTTGTTCATTACAAAGAAAGCAAAAATCACACTTCTCAAAAGAGAAGAAAGAAATTGCTATCTTGAACATCACCGAGAATTTCTAGCTTGAAATCTCAAGAAAATATAAAAATGTGCTATCTTGCCTATCTCAAGATGTAAAACATGCTAACTTGCACTTTGCAACGGAATCAAAATTGCTAGCTCAAACTTTGCAAAGGAAGCAAAAAATTGCTCATTTCAAAAGAGAAGCAAAGATTGCTAACTTGCATATTTCTAGAAGCAAAAGTGCTATCTTACCTATCACAAAGAAAAGAAAATATGCCAACTTGCATATCTTTGAATTTGCTAGCTTGTATATTGTAAAACTTGCATATTTCAAGAAGCAAGAGTTGCTTTCTTGAATATCTCTAAATTGCTAGCTTGCATGTTCTAAAATGTTGTAACATTGCTAGCTTGCATGATGTAGAACTTGCTATCTTGAACATTACCAAAAGTGCTATCTTGTATGCTGTAAAACTTGCATATCTAAAACTTGATAGCTTGAATGTTCTAAGCATGATGTAACACTTGCTAAATTTTCTAGCTTTAAAACTGCACAATGATAAAACTTGATATTATGTTTTTCATGCAATGAGTTGAACTTATACTACAAACATATTAGAGTTGGAACTTCTCCTTTTTGTTGATGACAAATGGGGAGAAGTATGATGTTATGCATAAGTTCATGATGACGTGTTGCAAGTATTCATGATGAATATTGCAATGACTTGAATTCAGTTTGAATTCAAGGTTTTATCAATATGGCATATTGATAGGGGGAGTTTGTTTAAACTCCGGGAGTTAAGGGTAACTCTGTCATCAAGTGATTGTCATCATCAAAAAGGGGAAGATTGTTGAATCTCGTAATTTGATGATGAAACCACTTGATATGTGTTTATATTTTAATTTATGTTTTGAGTGACGCAGGATGCTTCGATCAGGATGAGACAATTAAAGTAGGAAAAATCATGTCATGCCGGAGGAACATGTCAGAAGATTGGACATCGGGTCGGTGGATTGGTCGACGTATCGATAGAAGGCTTCAAGTCATGGACTCGGGCATCGGGCCAAGAAGAGCGGGTATTGCGCCAAGGATATCAGAGTTGCGGAGTCAACTGGCCGATTGGGCAATAGGCCGCAGGAGAGGACGATGCGTCGAATAATCGGACGAAGCGTCGAGGGACCAATGACATGCCGGACAACTTGGTTAATTACTCAGGATTAATTGTCTTAATCAAAGTTTTATTTTACATGTATAGGATTAACTACGATGGAAGTAATACATACAGTAGGAGTTGCGCCAGAGTCAAGACTATGATTACGTTGGGAGTTCGAAAGTTCGATGGAAGTTCGGACGGTCGTCGGAGGTTCTGCAGGAACAAATCCGAGAAGTCAAAGAGCTTGCCAAAGAAGCTCGTCAGAACTCACCAAGTGGATCATCGCAAGTCTAGGAATTTGCCGGAAGTCCGCCGGAGCATCGCCAAAGGTTCATCGGAAGCTCGCCGGAAGAAGCGATTGACGCACCGGAGCAAGTTGCAGTAAATGTCTTAAAAAATATCGTAGTTAGCATGTAGATTAAGTTGGGAATGGGAGATGATCCCATTAACTTAATCTAGGGGCAATTGGGCCCTTGATAGACCCAAATTGGGCCGAATGGATCAACCCATTCAGACCAGAATTCCTGCCAGGCGGTGGCACCGCCCAGGAGATGGTCTCCCAGGAAACTACCTTGCTTACTTTACTTCAAATATGTTTTCGTAAGCTTTCAAAGTTATTATCTACACGAAACAACTTTTACGTCGGAATCGGATTTCAAAGTACGAACATAGTTTTGATCATCAAAAGTTTTCCGCTGCACTAATTCACCCCTACCCTCTTAGTGCTCTTGATCCTAACAATAAACACAATAATACTATATTAAGTTTAACTATCAATGCAAGTCATAGTGGTTATATATCATTAATATCTGACTCCCTTCTATGTACTATAATATTGTTAGTCTTTTCTAATATAGTTGATAATGACCCCTATAATTTATCTTGTCAAGACAATCCTATTATTATATTTAACTATAATATGTATAAATATAAATGTAAACAGGATAGCAAAAACAAATAACTTTAATTAAGTAAAAAACTCAATAATAGCATCCACCTAAATATGCATCACTATATCTTTTATGGCTTGCTCACAAACTCTATTCTAACAACATGTTCTTTAAATATTTTACACTATAAAGCTTTGGTAAATGGATCAGCAATCATCATAGTGGTGCTCAGGTTCTCAATTGACACTTGTTGTTTCTGGATTCTTTCTCTAATCATCAAATACTTTATCTCAATGTGCTTGGAACCACTAGAGTACTTGTCATTCTTAGAGAAGAAAACTGCTGCGGTGTTATCATAAAATATCTTCAATGACTTGACAATTAAGTCGACCACACCAAGTCTTGAGATAAAATTTTGCAACTATAAAGCTTAATTTGTGGCCTTAAAGCATGCCACAAATTTAGCCTCCATTGTTGATGATGTAATAAGTGATTGCTTTGCACATTTTCAAGAAATTGCCCCACCAGCTAACATGAATACAAATATTGAAGTAGACTTCCTACTATCAAGGTAATTTGTAAAATTAGCATCTGAATATCCCGTCACTTCAAGTTGGTCTGATCTCCTGTATGTGAGCATATAATCTTTCGTCCCATATAGATATCTCATTACTTTCTTTGCGGCTTTCCAATATTTCATTCTTGTATTGCTTTGGTATCTTCCTAACATTGCAACCGTAAAATTGATATATGGTCTTATATAGGTTTGAGCATATAATAGACTTTCAATTACACAACCATAAGAAATATTCTTCATTTGATTCTTTTCTAAGTTATTTTAAGGGCATTAGTTTTGGCTAAAATTTTCACCTTTAGTAATAAGTACATCATTGGCTGAGCAACATTGCATATTAAATCTCTCCCAGATATAATTAATATATCCTTTCTGAGACAATCCTAATAATCCTTGAGATCTATTCCTGAATATCTCAATGCTAATAATATATGCTACCTCATTCATATCAACCATCTTAAAGTTCTTGTTGAGAAATATTTTGGTTTCGTGAAATAAACCAAGATTACTACTAGCAAGTAAAATATCATCAATATATAAGTCCAATATAATAAACTTGCTCCCACTTATCTTCAGCATTGATCAACAGTGTTTTTCTTAAATTTGAAGGAAGTAATGGTGTGGTGAAACTTTATATACCATTATCTAGAAGCTTGTTTAAGGCTATAAATGGATTTTTTTAAGTTTACAAGCCCAACTTTCTTTTCCCTTTCCTATGAATCCTTCATGTTGTTCCATATATATTTTCTCATCTAGATCCTCATTCAGAAATGCTAATTTCATATCCATCTGATGTAACTCAAGATCATAATGAGCTACTAATGCCATGATGATTCTCAATGAGTCATTTCTAGAAACTGGAGAAAAAGTCTCGTTATAGTCGACGTCTTCTTTTTAAGAAAATCCTTTGGCCACAAGTCTGGATTTATATTGTTCGATATTACCCATATCATTATGTTTTGTCTTAAAGACCCATTTATAACTGACTATTTTATAATTATTGGGTAATTTATTGAGTTTCCAAATAATATTTTGGACCATTGATTTTAACTCTTCTTTTATTGCATCATACCATTTTTTAGAATCGTTACTTTCTATGGCTTGTGAAAATGATAAGGGGTCTCTTTTTATTCCTATATCATAATCTGATTCTTGTAGATATACCATATAATAATTAGAATAGCGTGTTTCCTTTTCATTTGAGATCTTCTCAAAGCTACCAATTGTGATTGTTTATAAGATCATCAGCGGCAACATTAACGTCATGTGAGAGTTCATTAATGTTATTTTATTATTTACCATCGTCAATTCTCTCATTGATTTGAGGAACAATAATTTCTCGAATAGGAGATGATACGAGAGAATTAACATAAATCTCCTCAATATTAAAATTAATCATTCGAGATTTTTCACTCCCATTGATTTTTTAGGAATTTTGCATTACCGGATTCTACTATCCTCGTACTATGATTAAGGCAATAAAATCTATATCCCTTGGATTTTTCTGGATAACCAATAAAATATCCAAAAATAGTTCTTAGATCCAATTTCCTTTCATGTGGATTGAATACTCTTATCTTTATATGACACCCCCAAATATGTAAAAGTCTTAGACTGAGCTTCCTACCAGTCCATAACTCAAATGGAGTTTATGGAACCGACTTACTAGGAACCCTATTCAAGATATACATAGCTGTCCTAAGAGCTTCACCCCATATTGACTCAAGTGTAGGTCAATTTAGAGGTGACATCACATGCACAACAGAAGAATAAAAAATAAAATCCCCAAAATTTCCAATGATGTGTTCGTCGTCATGCGAAGATTGGTCGAAAATATGCAAAACCAAAAACTGCATATATGAAATATTATGTTTTACATAGGGAGATCATATATCCTTAAAGCCCCAAAATGGCTCCATTTTCACGTGTCGTGGGTTGTTTTCTATAGCCCGCTATAGCACCTAAAATGTCAACCATCTCAGCACCCTGGAATCCCCCGGGTGGGATAGGGCTAGATGGGGATTCGATATATTGTTAGGCATTGAAAAATCTTCACAAGTTCGCATGTTAACTTGACGAGAACTTGCCTTCACACCCGGCACTCAGTGAGTAGTTGTTTATGGACTTACAATTGTTCGTTCTACCTTCTGAAGTCCTTGTTTTCTCCTTCCTCTCTTTTCTCTCTTGCACTCAAGGTGCTTGCTGAATTACTTGTAAAGCTTCCCTTTCCGCGAGACATCGAGACTTATCTATCGCTCGTTTTCAATCTAATCAACTTGCTATTTTACAGGTCCTTCAGGACCTGTACGAGGTTGTAACTAGGCTGAACCTTTGAGGATGCATATGTCATAAGGGTGCCTCATGACTTAGGCAATCCCAGCTAAATCTAAGGTGTTGGCGCAAGGGTGCTTCACGACTTAGGCAACTTCAGCTAAGTTTGTGACTTTGCCGCAAGGGTACCTCATGACTTAGGCAATTCCAACTAAGTCTGTGATATTGTGGTATCAAAGCGAGCAAGCAATTCGAGTAAGCAATTCAAGCAAGCAGTGAAGAAACTTCACAATCTCGCCATGGCCAAGCATCATGGTGAATCGAGCAAGGTGAGGTAAGTTGGACCTTTGCCCCAAGCAACCGCAAGTGGGTTGTAAGTGCAAACTCGCTCTCATGTTGTTGGAGATGCTTTGGAAGATCGTAGCATGAACATGATGAGCAAGAAATTGGCTACTCTCCGTGAGCGGAGGAGGCGTAATCCGAAGCGCTAACCAGGAAGAAGAGCTATAAGGAGAGACTCATAGCGGTAGAAACCCGCTTAGATTGTTGAATCTCGGATTTTGATGATGAAATCAATTGATGGGTTAATTGATCTAATCCATATTATTGAGTTAAGTGTGCAGGATTAACTACGATAACCAGAAAACACAAAGCAAGAATACCGGAGTCAAGATCGATGGACGTTTAAGAGTCCGAAGAATCGTCGGAGATGTTGCCGGAACCAACCGAGAAGAAATCGGGAACCTATCGGAATTTTCGGAAGTTCGCCGAAGAGATCGTCGGAGGTTCACGGAGATTACCGAGAAGGCTCGGCTACTCGTTAAAGTCATCACAAGATCGGGAGCTTGATGGGAGTCCGTCGGAAGAAGCTCGTCGGAAAGCTCGCCGAAACAAGACTCGACGTTCGCGGTTGAAAGCTTGCTTAGGATGTGTTTTTGTTATGTAGTTCACTTATAATTAGGATTAGGATTAAGAGATAATCCTATATCCTGGTTAGGGGCCAACTGGGCCCAAAGTCAGATATGGTTTGGGCTTAAATTAAGCCAAACCAGTGAAATCGGAGAGCCAGGCGGTGGCACCGCCTGGCTGGGCGGTGGCACCGCCCAGCACCCGAGAGCTGGGCGGTGACACCTCCTTGGCTGGGCGGTTGCACCGTCCAGCACCCGAGCGCTGGGCGGTGGCACCGCCAGCATTCGGGAACCTAAAGAGAATTCAAATTTTGGAGCCCAAATTTGAATTCTCTTGAGGCCTATAAATACCCCTCAAATCTCAGCTGAAGTTATAACTTTTGAGAAGCATTTTGATTGAGAGAAAAGTCTTAGAAAGTCTTAGCAAGTCTTGTTTTCAATTTGCTAGAGAGTTCTCCTCCTTCTTTCTTATTGAAAATTTGGAAGAGGATGAGCTGTTTGTAAAAGGTTGTAAGAGGGGTATTGACCCTTCCATTTCAAGAGATTTGCTAGTGGAAGGTGGGAGCCTCATCGAAGAGGGGACTCGCAAGTGGATGTAGGTCATTTGACCAAACCACTCTAAAATCGGCGTAATCTTTGGTTTGCATTTCATTATTGCTGTTTACATTACTGCAAACCTTCTTACATGCTTTAGTTCCTTATTACCTTTGCTGCACAACTTCAAGAATACGCTTTCAAGTTAAGTCTTTCAAGTTTCATTCTTATCATACGAAAGATTTTTCTAAAACCGAAGTTTTAATCCGCTGCACTAATTCACCCCCCCCCCTCTTAGTGCCGCTCCGATCCTAACAAGTGGTATCAGAGCAAGGTTATCTCTAATATTTGGTTTAATACCCAAGAGAGATGGCTTACTCCGGCATACAAGAGGGCCACTCTATTGCACGACCACCTTTGTTTAATGGGTCAGATTACACATATTGGAAGACTCGCATGAGAATCTTCCTCATTTCTATGGACTTTGAGCTTTGGTCTATTGTTGAAAACGGATTTCAAAAATCTTCTCTTCCGATGAGTGAATGGAATGAATCGGAGAAGAAGGTTTTTGCTTTAAATGCAAAGGCTATGAATGCCTTGTTTTGTGCACTAGACAAAAATGAATTTAATCGTGTTTCAATTTGTGATTCGGCCTTTGATATTTGGAGAACTCTTGAGGTCACTCATGAAGGCACTAGCCGAGTGAAAGAGTCCAAAATCAACATCCTTGTGCACTCTTACGAACTTTTCCGAATGAAACCAAGTGAGTCCATCGGAGACATGTACACCCGGTTTACGGATGTCATCAATGGACTCAAAGCTCTTGGTAAAGATTTTACTAACTTTGAACTAGTAACTAAAATCTTAAGATCTCTCCCTAAAAGTTGGGATCCAAAAGTTACGGCCATTCAAGAGGCCAAATACCTTAAAGCATTCCCTCTTGAAGAACTCATTGGGTTTCTAATTACCTACGAAATGACATGTCAAGCTCATGACGAGCTCGAGAACCCCCTTCCAAAGAACAGGAAGGATATGACACTCAAATCACAAGAAGACCACTTGAAAGGAACATCAAGTGATGAGGACAGTGACAATGACATTGCACTTTTGACTCAAAAATTTAAGAAATACTTAAGAAAGAACAAATTTAAAAACAAATTTGAACAAAAGAAGGACCAAGTGACTTGCTATGAATGCAAAAAACCGGGACACTACAAGAACGATTGTCCTCAAGCCAGAAAGAGAACATCAAAGAAGAAGGCGCTCAAGGCAACGTGGGATGATTCAAGCGCGTCCGAAGAAGAGGAGTCCAACACCGAGCAAGTTGCTCATTACGCGCTAATGGCTTTAGGAGAAGAGGTATGTGATTTATTTAATGAAGATTTATCTTTTGAAGAACTCTCTATCGCTTTTCATGAATTATTTGATGAATGTAGAATTGTTAGCAAGAAGTTAAGTATCTTAAAGAAAGAGCATGCTTTGCTACAAGATAAGTTTAAGAATCTTCAAATTCCTCCATGCTCTAAGTGTGAGCATTTAGAAGCAATAAAAAATGAAAATTTGCTTCTTAAAGAAACCTTAAACAAGTTGAAGGTTGGTAGCAAAGGATTAGATATGATCCTTGCACACAAGGGTCACATCGCAAATAGAAATGGAATTGGATTTGTAAAAGGATTACATTAAAATCCTATCACTTTCATAAAAGGACCTACATTACATGTTTCCTCTTATATGAAATGCAACTTCTGTTGCAAATTCGGACATATTGCCTACAAATGTCCATTTAGGAAAATTAGTTCACGAAAATTAATATGGGTTCCTAAAGGAACTATAAAGGATTCAATAATAAATAACAAAATTAGTGGGTCAATTTTTGAGGCACCCAAAATCAAATGGGTACCTAAAAATCATCTTCTTTTGTAGACAAACCCACAAGCTAAGAGCAAGAGATGGTATCTCGATAGTGGATGCTCAAGACATATGACTGGAGATCCATCTCATTTCTCTATGCTCACTAGCAAAGAAGAAGGGTACGTCACCTTCGGAGACAACAACAAAGGCAAAATCATTGGCAAGGGAACTATTGGTAACAAATTTAGTTTTTCCATTGATGATGTTTTACTAGTTGATGGATTGAAACACAATCTCTTAAGTATTAGTCAACTATGCGATAAAGGTTATATCATTAAATTTGAATTAAATATGTGCATTATTGAAAAACCAAATCATAACATGACTATGATTGCTTTAGAACAAAATAATGTCTATACCATCAATCTTGATGAACTAGGTAATGAAATGTGTTTCTCCGTCGTAAATAATGATGCTTGGCTTTGGCATAGGAGATTAGGTCACACAAGCATGAAAACAATATCTAAAATCTCATCTCAAGAATTAGTACGAGGGATTTCGAATATGAAGTTTATTAAGGATAAGGTATGCGATGCATGTCAACTAGGCAAACAAATAAAAACAAGCTTCAAACCAAAAAATCAAATTAGCACCACTAGACCATTACAATTGATCAATTTGGACTTATTTGGACCAATTGATACAACAAGTCTAGGTGGAAGCAAATATGCTTTTGTGATTGTGGATGACTACTCTAGATACACTTGGACCTATTTCTTAGCTCACAAAAGTGATTGCTTCAAGTGTTTCTCTAAGTTTTGTAAACTCACTCAAAACGAAAAAGGCTTCATGATTTCATCAATTCAGAGTGATCACGGTGGTGAATTCCAAAATCGTGACTTTCAAAATTTTTGCGAAGTTAATGGGTACAATCATAACTTCTCAACTCCAAGAAATCCTCAACAAAATGGAGTAGTTGAAAGGAAAAATAGAAACCTACAAGAAATGGCAAGAACTATGTTAAATGAACATAGTTTACCCAAATATTTTTGGGCCGAAGCCGTAAATACGGTTTGTTACATCATGAATAGGGTCCTAATAAGACCATCTCTATCAAAAACTCCCTATGAATTATGGAATAACAAAAAACCAAATATTTCTTATTTTAAAGTTTTTGGTTGTAAATGCTTCATTTTAAATGAAAAGGATGCCCTAGGTAAATTTGATGCTAAATCCGATGAAGGCATTTTTCTTGGTTACTCCTCCGTTTCTAAGGCCTTTCGTGTCTTTAACAAAAGGACCTTAGTAATAGAAGAGTCTATTCATGTAGTTTTTAATGAAATTTCTGATTTAAAGAAAAATGATTTTGATGATGATCTTGGTTTTGATAATTTGAATTTAAACGAACCCCCTCCTCAAAATAGCCATTTGAATGCATCTTCTTCCGAAATTTCTTTACCCAAAGAATGGAAGTATGTAGATGCTCATCCAAAGGAGCTAATTATAGGAAATACAACAAAAGGGGTTCAAACTCATTCTTCTTTCAAGAATTTTTGTGCTAACGCCGCTTTCCTTTCTCAAATTGAACCTAAATGCATTGAACCTAAATGCATTGACAAAGCCTTAAAAGATGATTTTTAGGTCATTGCAATGCAAGAAGAATTGAACCAATTTGAGAGGAATGAGGTATGGAAGCTTGTTCCTAGACCAAGTGACCACTTAGTCATAGGTACTAAGTGGGTCTTTAGAAACAAGCAAGACGAAAATGGTATTGTGGTTAGAAACAAGGCTAGATTAGTGGCCAAAGGTTTCAACCAAGAAGAAGGTATCGATTACGAAGAAACCTTCGCTCCCGTGGCTCGATTAGAAGCCATAAGGATGCTCCTTGCCTATGCTAGGAGTAATAATTTTAAACTATTTCAAATGGATGTCAAAAGTGCTTTCTTGAATGGTTTTATTTCCGAAGAAGTATATGTTGAACAACCTCCCGGATTTGAAAATTCTCTTCTTCCTAATCATGTATTCAAATTGACTAAAGCTCTCTATGGCTTGAAACAAGCTCCTAGAGCTTGGTATGAAAGGCTTAGTTCCTTTCTTACTTTAAATAATTTTACCAAAGGCAAGGTTGATACTACATTATTTATTAAACATTTTGAAAATAATTTTCTTATTGTGCAAATTTATGTTGACGATTTTATTTTTGGCTCTTCGGATGAATCACTATGTGAATCATTTGCAAAATGTATGAGTCATGAATTTGAAATGAGTTTAATGGGTGAATTAACTTTCTTTTTAGGATTACAAATCAAACAACTTAGTGATGGTATATTTCTTAACCAATCCAAATATACATTAGAATTGTTAAAACGATTTAACATGGATAATTCAAAAGCAATAAACACCCCTATGAGTACTACGACTAAGTTAGATATGGATGAAAATAGTGAAAATTTCGATCAAAAAACATATAGGGGAATGATAGGTAGTCTACTCTACCTCACCGCGACTAGACCATATATTATGTTTAGTATAGGACTTTGCGCTAGGTTTCAATCTAATTCTAAATTATATCATCTAAAGAGTGTTAAAAGAATATTTAGGTATCTTAAAGGAACTCTAAATTTAGGATTGTGGTATCCAAAATCTGAAAAATTCGATCTAATAGCTTATGCAGATGCCGATTTTGGCGGATACAGCATAGATAGAAAAAGTACATCCGAAACATGCCAATTTTTAGGACATGCACTTGTTTCTTGGACTTCCAAGAAACAAAATTCAATTGCACTATCTACGGCAGAAGCCGAATACATTGCTGCAAGTGCATGTTGTGCACAAGTCATTTGGATGAAAAATACATTAGAAGACTATGGAATTCACTTTAAAAACATTCCCATAAAATGTGATAATACTAGTGCCATATGTCTTACTAAAAATCCAATTCAGCACTCTAGAACTAAGCACATCGACGTTAGGCATCATTTCATACGCGATCATGTCCTTAACAATGATGTTGTTCTAGAATTCATTGACACAAAGCATCAATTAGCAGATATATTTACAAAAGCTTTGAATGAAGACCAATTTGAATTCATTAGAAGGGAATTAGGTATGTTAAATTGTCCCTAAGAATAAACTTGTTTGAATGGATTTTCCATAAAGTTTTTCATTCTCTCTCCGTTCCTCGGTGACTTGTTAAATTATCTTATCCTATCTTGAGTCAAACACCGCTTCCATCTGATCAAGATTAATGATTTTATGATAATTTGAATCTCGAAATTGATTTTGATGGCTTGATTATGAGTTTCAAGTTGACGAATTGAATCTGAATGGATTTGTATTCGAATTATGATCTTGACTTATTGGAGTTACTACTTAAAATTTTTTTTCTTATCCCAATCTCTTCTTTGTACATCTACAATTTTTGTTATTTATAAAAAGAAGAGATTTGATAATATGGATGAATGCTGAATTTTCCTTTAAGATGAACTCTGCGTAAATATTTTAGCATACTTAATTTTGAATGATAAAATCTTTGTATGATCAATGATAATATAGATGAGTGATGTATGATCAATGATAAAATCTTTGTATGATAAATTATGTGCTTCAAGTCTCATTCTCTTTTTGTTGATGACAAAGGGGGAGAAAAGTGATGACTTGTATCATTTTAATATCATGACTTATATGAATTGCAAAAGCTTGTGTGATATGAATGTCTTATATGCCTTGCAAAATCCTTGAGAATATCACAAGATTGATTGATCATATTAAAAGCATGCCTTACATCGATATCATGAAATTCATGTTGAAAATCTTTATCTCCTATCGTAGTAAAAATTATCCCATATCATTTGACTTATGATTTTCATCGAAGTTTCGTATTTACTATTGCTTAATGAGAATAACGATAAGCTCTACGGTTAGAACTTATCGGTTTATGCTTGAATTCAATGGATGAAATTCAAGTGTTTTCATCTTCTCATAATATGACATATAGATAGGGGGAGTTATGTTTAACTCCGTCATCAATTGATTGTCATCATCAAAAAGGGGGAGATTGTTGAATCTCGGATTTTGATGATGAAATCAATTGATGGGTTAATTGATCTAATCCATATTATTGAGTTAAGTGTGTAGGATTAACTATGATAACCAGAAAACACAAAGCAAGAATACCGGAGTCAAGATCGATGGATGTTTAAGAGTCCGAAGAATCGTCGGAGATGCTGCCGGAACCAACCGAGAAGAAATCGGGAACCTATCGGAATTTTCGGAAGTTCGCCGAAGAGATCGTCGGAGGTTCACAGAGATCACCGAGAAGGCTCGGCTACTCGTTAAAGTCATCACAAGATCGGGAGCTTGATGGGAGTCCGTCGGAAGAAGCTCGTCGGAAAGCTCGCCGAAACAAGACTCGACGTTCGCGGTTGAAAGCTTGCTTAGGATGTGTTTTTGTTATGTAGTTCACTTGTAATTAGGATTAGGATTAAGAGATACTTGGAGGAACTCTACCAAGGCTAACGAAGGCTACTTAGGGTAGAGAGCTCACAAGAAGAAGCTGAATCTCGAAACGACAAGGTTGAGGCTCTAGTTGATCGACTAACGGACGATACTAAAGACTCCATGCAACATTTATTGGGAAATCTTAGGGGCGACATCATATGTGTAGTGAAAGAATAAAAATAAAATCTCCTATTCGCAAAGAGATGTTCGTCGTCATGCGAAGATTGGTGTGCAAAATCTATGAAATAGAAAACTGTATATAGTAAAGATTGTGTTACCTAGGGAGATTATATATCCTTGAATCCTTGTAGATCTCTAGGAGAGGGTGAATGAGGTCAAGTACCCTCCTCTCTAGTGGTAATTTACACAGTAGAGCTACGACGACGCTCCTTAAAACTCTAAGCCTACTTTGAGGTGGAGAGGGGGAGGAGAATAGGAGAGGCAAGCAAAAGCTCTAGCCTATGAACCACTGAATCCCTCCTATTTATAGAGGTCCCCTGTCAACTAAACCCTAATGGATTCTCCCATATTGCATATTGGATCTTCATCTAACTACCCAAGCCTATTAAATTAATGTATCTCTATCCAATAATCTCTTATGAGCTTTTATTTGATCTCGTCCATGGGATCCAATAATTCAGGGGCTTATTGGATATCCAATAAGATACGGGGTCTGACGGATATCTCATATCCGAACCTCTACTTATCGCAATGCCTACCATATATGTGTGACCCTCTAGACCCAATATCAAGCTAGCCGTGAGTCATACCTATCAGAACTCCTTTTGGCTCAGTGAATTATTATCTCTATAATAATTCACTCGACTTATCGATTGTGGATGTACTAGGCCACTACGCTGTAGTCCCTAGATGATATAGGGGAATCCAATCCATTGGACATGTCTATCCTCAATTACTGTGTACTTATAGTCCCTCATCCATCTAATATCCTAGAGACCGTATACCGGATATGGTGCTATCAGACCCATATGATTTCTACTCGAGTCTTGCTCTAATCGGATTCTCCCAGAGAACTCTTTCTCTCTCAATCTGAATGACTATGGCTAGAGATTTGTCTGAGCAAGAACACATGAGATATTCCTCTTATGATATCGAAAGTGGATGATCCTCTATCGACACTCAATAGCCCTCGTAAGGTTAACTACCACTCCTGATGACCAGTTGTACTCGATCTGGGACATCCAAACCTGTAAGTCTGGTATCAAAGAATGAAGCACTCATATAGGATATCCTTAGTGTCTTAAGTCTAAGGACCAGATACACCACTGGGACTATGTAATCACTGTCTGACAATAAGGTATCATCAATGATGATCCAGCATTCCGTAAGTGGATCAATCAGTGAACTCATTCTCTAATGAGCACCTATACTGTATCCCTAGTGTCCCCACACGAGTAGCTATAAGACCAACTGCATCCATCATATGGATGGGTATATAGCACACTAGTTTTTTTGGTTATCTCAATGTCCCTTTCGAGTAACATATGATCGGGATTATTTAGAATTTGTGTTTAAAGGCGAATCGGTCTCATTATTGTGATCTTATCACGATCTGATTCCTATTGCACAGATCCAAGGACATTACAAAATATACATGCATATATGCAATAGTTAATATAAAGTGATAAATGCCAAAATATAATAAGCAAAATAACTATGTGTCAAGTCACACATGCCATCACTCACGTGATTGGCTTACTGGGCACCTATGACTAGCAATCTCCCACTTGACCTAAAGTCAATCACCTATGCGTTTGATCCCCATCAGACCCCTGTGACGCTTAAAGATAATTTGAGATAACGGCTTTGTTAGTGGATCTGCAATATTATTTTCGGATGGAACTCTTTCCACTACTACATCTCCTCGGGTCATGATCTCTCAAATAAGTTGGAACCTCCTCAAAATACTTTTGATGAGACCTGGGTTCCTTTATTTGAGTAATCGACCCATAATTATCGCAATATAAGGAAATCGACTCCTTACTACCTAGTACAACTCCTAGATCTGTATGAACTTCTTCATCCAGACTCTCTCCTTTGCTGCCTCTACTGTAATAATGTACTCCGCCTCTGTGGTCGAGTCAACAGTAGTATCTTGCTTGGAACTTTTCCAGCACACTGCTCCTTCATTCAAGGTGTACACATGCCCCGAATTTGACTTGCTATCATCGACATCAGATTGAAAACTTAAGTCCGTGTAACCTTCAATCCTGAGGTTACTACCTCCATATACTAGTAAAAGATCGTTAGTCCTTCTTAAGTACTTAAGGATACACTTTACTACTTTCCATTGCTTCAAGCCTGGATTCGCTTGATACCTGCTCGTGACACTTAGAGCATGCACTATATCAGGCCTAGTACATAGCATGACATACATGATAGACCTTATCGCTGAGGCATAAGGTATCATATCCATGATCGCCCTTTCTTCAGGAGTCTTTAGGGACATACTCCTAGAAAGCGATATCCCATGTCTTATCGGTATAAGACCTCTCTTGAAATTTTCCATGTCAAACCTTTTTATAATGGTTTCTATGTACCTGGATTGAGACAAGCTAAGCATCCTCTTGGATTTATCTCTATAGATCCGAATCCCCAAGATATAGGATGCTTCCCCTAAGTCCTTCATGGAGAAGTGTCTAGATAACCAAGCCTTTACTATGGATAGCATTCCTACATCATTCTCAATGATTAGGATGTCATCCACATATAATACCAAAAAGGTGATAGCGCTCCCACTTACCTTCCTGTACACAGGGCTCATCTTCGTTCTTAACGAAGTCATAAGATCTGATTGCCTTATCAAATCTTATGTTCCAACTTTGGGAAGCTTGCTTTAGTCCATAAATGGATCTAAGCAACCTGCACACCTTATCTGGGCAGTCCTTGGATATGAATCCCTCGGGTTGTATCATATACACCTCCTCCTCGAGGTTCCCATTGAGGAATGCAGTTTTCACATCCATCTATCATATCTCATAATCATAGTGTACTACAATAGCCAATAGAATTCATATGGATTTTAGCATTGTTACGAGTGAGAAGGTTTCATCATAGTCAACACCATGTCTTTGACGATATCCATTAGCCACTACCCTTGCTTTATAGGTCTCTACCTTTCCATCTACACCGATTTTTTTCTTAAAGATCCACTTGCAACTGATGGGTACAATACCCTCGGGCGCATCAACTAGGTTCCAAACCTTGTTAGAGTATATGAAATCTATCTCAGAATTTATGGCTTCTTGCCATTTCCCGGAGTTTATACTCATAATAGTCTCCTCGTAGGTCTGAGGATCAATATCCTCAACATCCTCTCCTCTAATATGTCCCACATATCTCCTAGGAGGATGGGATACTCTGTCAAACCTACGTAAAGTTGGAACTTGTGTATTAGGTACCTGAACAAACTCGGGCTATAGGGTGGTGCTTGAGCTAGGTTCCCCAACCTCGCTCAACTCTTTCATGCTCCCACTGTCTCCGCCAAGAATGTGTTCCTTCTCAAGGAATATCGCTCTCTTGGCTATAAAGACCTTTTGGTCCTCGAGATGATAGAAATAATATCCACAAGTTTCCTTGGGGTATCCAACAAACTTGCACCACTACGTCCTTGATTCTAACTTATCAGGGTTGTATCTTTTAACGTGGGCAGAGCAGCCATAAATCTTAATAACCTTAAGATCGGGCTTCTTTCCTTTCCATATCTCATATGGTATAGACACTACCGACTTAGTTAGAACTATGTTTAGAAAGGTAAGTTGCAGTCTCTAGGGCATATCTCCAAAATGAGATAGGTAGGTCAACGAAACTCATCATGGACCGTACCATTTCTAACAGTGTATGATTCCTCCTTTCAGACATACCATTGAGCTAAGGTGTATAAGGAGGTGTCCATTGGGATAAAATCCCATGGTCCTTGAGGAACTAGGTAAACTCTGTACTTGAGTACTCACCTCCTCGATCTGATCGAAGAGTCTTGATACTCTTTCCAATTTGATTCTCTCCTTCATTCTTATACTCTCTGAATTTCTCAAAGGCCTTGGACTTGTACTTCATTAAGTACACATGTCCATTCCTTGAGAAATCATCAGTAAATGTAATGAAGTAGGAGTAACCACCAATGACATGAGTTGACATGGGTCCATATACATCACTATATATGAGTTCCAACAACTCAATGGCTCTCTCTCCAGTTCCACTAAATGGAGAGTTGGTCATTTTTCCACGAAGGCGAGGCTCGCAAGTTGCATATGACGCATAGTCGAATGGATCTAGATATCCATCCTTTGAATCATTCCCTCATGGTTGTGACCTAGCCTACAATGCCACAAGTATGCACTATTCACCTCATCTTATTTCCTCTTAGACACACTTACATTCATGATATGTGGAGTAGTGTCTAGCATAAACAAACAATTATGTAATATTCCTTTCATGATAATCTCATTATCTAATAATATTAAACAACCATTGTTCTCAAAAACTAATTTATATCCACTAACTGTCAAACATGAAATGGATATAATATTTTTGATAATAGAAGGAATAAAATAACATGCATCTAATGCAATAATAGCTCCACCAGGTAGATGTAAGGCGACCTCGCTAATAGCTACTGCAACAACTTTTGCTTCATTGCCCATCTTGAGGTCCATCTCACCTCTCGCCAATCTCTTAGGCCTTACCAGAACCTACAACGAATTGTATATATGATAAGCACTACCGGTATCCAATACCCATGTGTTATCATAAGAGTCTAACAAATAGAGATTGATCATAAATGTATATGAAGCTTCTCCAAGCTTCTGTTTTGCCCTCTTTGCAAGGTACTCTTTGTAGTTCCTCTTCCAGTGCCCATCTTTACCATAGTGGAAGCACTAGCCTTTGTCCATTGTTGGGTCTTTCTTAGCAACCTTTGCTTTACTTGGTCTGCCCTTGCCCTTACCCTTCTTAAGGGACTTTTCTGCTTTCCTTTTCTTTCTGGTCTCACTAGTGTAGAGAACTGGCTTCTCCTTTTTTATAGTGCTCTCTGCCTCTCTCAACATATTAAGGAGCTCCGGGAGAGTCACCTCAAGCTTGTTCACATTAAAATTAATTATGAACTATGAAAAGGAATATAATAGGAACTGAAGCATAATTCCACACACAAGTTATCCTCTAAGACCATTCCTATGTTGGGATCAAGAGCACTAAGAGGGGGGGGGGTGAATTAGTGCAGCGGAAAACTTTCGTCGGTTAAAAAGACTTTCGTACGAAAACCATTTTGGAAAGAACTTTAACTTGAGAGCAAACGAAAGTATAGATGATGTAAAGCAACGGAGGCAGTTTGCAGCTAAGATAAAGAGCAGAATGTAAATGTAAACTGAGATTTAGAGTGGTTCGGTCAATCTTGACCTACATCCACTTTTGGCTTCCTTCTTCGACAAGATCACCGACGTCCACTAGAGGCTTTCCTTCAATAGGCGAAGGCCAACCACCTTTTACACCTTTACTCCTTTTGTTGGGCTTAGGAGACAACCCTTACAGATTTCCACTCATCTCTTGAATGATCAAAACTTAGAAAAAGAGGGAGAAGAACTTCTAACCTTTTACAACACTTTTAAGCTATTAAATTCTCAGAATAAATGCAAGCTTTCGGTGTCCTTTCATGCAGAAAAGGGTGGGGTTTATGTTGAATCTCGGATTTTGATGATGAAGTCAATTGTCATTTGTTATCTAATCTATATGTTGAGATAAGTGTGCAGGATTAACTACGATGAAAGTAAGATATGCAGCAGGAGTTGCGCCGGAGTCAAGACAATGATCACGTTGGGAGTTCGAGAGTTCGACGGAAGTTCGGACAGTCGTCGGAGGTTCTGCGGGAACAAATCTGAGAAGTCCATGAGCTTGCCAAAGAAGCTCATCAGAACTCGCCAAGTGGATCATCGCAAGTCCAGGAGTTTGCCGGAAATCCATAGGAGCATCACCGAGGGTTCATCGGATGATCGACGGAAGTTCGCCGGAAGCTCACCGAAAGAAGCGATTGATGCACCGGAGCAAGTTACAGTAAATGTCTTAGGAAATATCGTAGTTAGCACAATGATTAAGTTGGAAATGGGAGGTGATCCCATTAACTTAATCTTGGGGCAATTGGGTCCCTGAAAAACCCAAATTGGGCCGAATGGATCAACCCATTCGGACCCTGATTTTTGCTAGGCGGTTGAACCGCCCAAGCTAGGAGGTGGCACCGCCTGGGCTAAGTCTCTGAGCGAGACTGGGCGGTGCAACCGCCCCAGCCAAGAGGTGGCACCGCTTGGGCTTGGTCTCCGAGCGAGACTGGGCGGTGCAACCTCCCCTAATAAGAGGTGGCACCGTTTGAGCTCGGTCTTCGAGCTCTAGCAGGAGGTGCAACCGCCTCAGTCAGGAGGTGGCACCGCCTGAGCTCGGTCTTCGAGCTCTGGCAGGAGGTGCAACCGCCCCTAATAGAGGTGGCACCACCCAGAGGCTCAGTCTTCGAGCTCTGCCAGGCGATGCAACCGCTCCAGTCAGGAGGTGCAACCGCTAGATCTTGGAATTTCAGGAATTGACAGTTTTGAGCTCCAAATTCAAACTGGGTTAGGGCCTATAAATACCCCACCCATTCAGCACTGAAAGGGCACTGAAAATACACCGAAATCCTGATCTTGTTATGTGATTTTTAGAGCTCAAAATTATTGTAAAGGCCAAAAGTTCTTCTCCCTCTTTTCTTCCAAGTTCTAAGCTTTAAAGAGAGGAGAGAAAATTATGTAAGGGTTGTCTCCTAAGCCCGTCAAAAGGAGTGAAACTGTAAAAGGGTGGTTGGCCTTCGCCTATTGAAGGAAGGCCTCTAGTTGACGTCGGTGACCTCATCGGTGGAGGAAGCCAAAAGTGGAGTAGGTCAAGATTGACCGAACCACTCTAAATCTCAGTTTGCATTTACTTTGAGCATATTATCTTTACTACAAACCTCCTCTAAAGCTTACTGCTTTCTGCGCATACACGATCGGGTTTCAAGCTTTGCACTTTCTGAATCGGCGTTTAGACATAAATCAGTTTTATCGTACGATCATCATATTTATGTTTGCGTTTATGTTTTGATTTCTATCATTACTGTAAACTGCCTTTACATCCTTGCTTAAACTGCATCTCGCTTAATCAAGTGATTTACGAATCAGCATTTAGACGTAAATCAGTTTTTTTGTACGAATATCATATTTCAGTTTGCGCCTACTATCTGATTAGAATCATAACTGCAAACTGCATTTATATCTTTGCTGCATCCCGCTTAAACAAAAGTTAAAGTGATTTACGAATCGACTTTCTTACCAAAATCACTTTTAACGAACGAATGTAGTTTTTATTTTTCGTAAAAGGTTTTCCGCTGCACTAATTCACCCCCCCCCCCCTCTTAGTGCTCTTGATCCTAACAATTGGTATCAGAGCGGTGTTAACTCTCAAACGGATTAAAACCCAAGAGAGATGGCATATGTCGAAAACCAAATGGGGCATTCTATTACACGTCCACCCATGTTCAATAGGACGGACTACACCTATTGGAAGACCCGAATGAGGATCTTTCTTATTTCTATGGATTTTGAACTTTGGAATCTTGTCGAAAATGGATTTTCGAAGTCTTCTCATCCAATGATTGATTGGAATGAATTGGAGAAGAAGGCTTTTGCTCTTAATGCAAAGGCTATGAATGCCTTATTTTGTGTGCTTGATAAAAACGAGTTCAACCATGTTTTGGTTTGTGAAACCGCATTTGATATTTGGCACACTCGAAGTGATTCACGAAGGCACAAGTAGAGTGAAAGAGTCAAAAATCAATATTTTGTTACATTCTTTCGAACTTTTTCGGATGAAACCGAGTGAGACTATTGGCGACATGTTTACCTGTTTCATGGATGTCATCAACGGTCGAAAAGGACTCGGAAAAAGTTTTTTGGATTTTGATCTCGTAAATAAGATTCTAATATCCCTTCCTAAGAGTTGGGATCCTAAAGTCACTGCTATTCAAGAGGCGAAAGATCTAAACAACTTCCCTCTTGAAGAACTAATCGGGTCATTAATGACCTACGAGATGACTTGCAAAACTCATGAAGAGCAAGAAGACATCCTTCCAAAGAATAGGAAGGATATGGTACTTAGAACTTCAGAAGACCACTTGAGAGAAAACTCAAGTGATGAGGACTGTGACAATGACTTGGCACTTCTAACAAGAAAATTTAAAAAAATCATTAAAAGAAACAAGTTTAAGAATGACACAAAAAATAAACTTGAACCCAAGAAGGACCAAGTTATTTGCTATGAGTGCAAAAAGCCAGGACACTACAAGAGTGATTGTCCCCAAGTCAAAAAGAGAACATCAAAGAAGAAGGCGCTCAAAGCAACATGGGATGACTCAAGTGTGTCCGAAGAAGAGGAGTCCAATACCGAGCAAGTTTCTCATTACGCCTTAATGGCCATCGGAGAGGAGGTAACAAATTCAATGGATGCAGATTTATCATTTGATGAATTATTAAATGCCTTTCATGACTTATTTGATGAATGCAAGATTATTAGTAGAAAATACAAATTGCTAAAAAAGGAGCATGATAGTCTTACTTGTAATTTCAATGAGTTAAAAGCTGAATATCATGATAGTTTAGGTTTATGCATAAAATGCCATGATCTAGAAACTCTCCAAAAGGAAAACTTGCTACTTAAGGACACCTTGAAGAAATTCGAGGTTAGTAGCAAGTTCTTGAACATGATCCTTGCAAACAAGGGTCACATTCCCAAAAGAAGTGGAATCGGATTTGTGAGAAGTCCTCACCAAAATCCAACCACCTTCATAAAAGGCCTCATCTTACATGTTCGACACCAAAGCAAATGCAACTTTTGTTGCAAACTTGGACACAAAACACATTATTGTCCATTCAAGAAAATTAGTCCGAACAAATTAATTTGGGTTCCTAAAGGAACCATGATAAATTCTATGCAATATGATAAATAATGTAGATCTATTTTTGAGGCACACAAAAGCAAATAGGTACCTAAAGATCATCCTTTCTTGTAGAAACCTATACCATCGCAAGTTAGGAGCAAGAGATGGTACCTTGATAGTGGATGCTCAAGGCATATGACCGGAGATCTATCTCAATTCTCTAAGCTCACTAGCATAGACGAAGGCTATGTCACCTTCGGAGAAAACAACAAGGGTAAAATCATTGGCAAAGGAACCATAGGTAACAAATCCAACTTCTTTATTGAAGATGTTTTGTTAGTTGATGGTTTAAAACATAACCTCTTGAGCATTAGTCAATTATGTGATAAATGATATATTGTCAGATTCGAATCTAATGCTTGCATCATTGAAAAACCACACAAAAACACGTCTATGAATGCATTAAAACAAAATAACGTATACACTATTAACATCAATGATTTGTGTAATGAAATATGTTTTTCAGTTTTGAATGAAGATGCTTGGCTATGGCATAGAAGATTAGGTCATGCTAGCATGAAACTAATCACTCGAATATCATCTAAAGAACTTGTAAGAGGAATTCCTCATATCAAGTTCATCAAAGATAATGTATGTGATGCTTGCCAATTAGGTAAACAAATTAAGGGCAGTTTCAAATCTAAGAATCAAATAAGCACCTCTAGGCCCTTACAATTGATCCATATGGACTTGTTCGGACCAATCTCTACATCAAGCCTAGGAGGTAGCAAATACGCCTTCATCATTGTGGATGACTATAGCAGATACACATGGACTTACTTCTTAAAATAGAAAAATGAATGCTTTAGATATTTTACAAAGTTTTGTAAACTTGTTCAGAATAAGAAGGGTTCTATGATTTCGTCAATTAGAAGTGATCACGGTAGTGAATTTCAAAACCGTGATTTCCAAGAATTTTGTGAACTCAATGGATACAACCATAATTTCTCTACTCCTAGAAATTCTCAACAAAATGGAGTAGTAGAAAGAAAAAATTGAAATTTATAAGAAATGGCAAGAACCATGTTGAATGAACATAGCCTACCCAAATATTTTTGGGCCAAAGCCGTAAACACTGCATGCTATATTTTGAATAGAGTTCTAGTAAGACCCTTACTCACCAAAACTCCCTATGAGTTATGGAACAACAAAAAACCCAATGTTTCATATTTTAAAGTCTTTGGGTGTAAGTGTTTTATCTTGAATGAAAAGGATAACTTAGGAAAATTTGATGCTAAATCCGATGAAGGAATCTTTCTTGGTTATTCTTCGGTTTCTAAAGTCTTTTGTATCTTTAATAAAAGAACTTTAATTATTGAAGAATCCATTCATGTTGTTTTCAATGAGATTTTCGAAATCAGGAAAAACGATTTTGATGATGATGCTAATTTTGATTCCTTGAATTTAAATGAAACCCCGTCTCCAACTAGCAACTTATGCATCCACTTCCGAAACATCCTTACCCAAGGATTGGAAGTATGTAGATGCTCATCCTAAGGAGCTAATCTTAGGAGACACATCAAAGGGGGTTCAAACACGATCTTCTCTTAAAATTTTTTGTGCCAACGCCGCTTTTCTCTCCAAATTGAACCCAAATGTGTTGACGAAACCATGAAAGATGATTTATGGATTATCGCAATGCAAGGTGAATTAAATCAATTTGAGAGAAATGAGGTGTGGAAGCTTGTTCCTAGGCCAAATGACCATTTAGTTATTGGTACTAAATGGGTTTTTAGAAACAAGCAAGATGAATATGGTATCGTAGTTAGAAATAAGGCTAGATTAGTGGCCAAAGGTTTCAACCAAGAAGAAGGTATCGATTACGAAGAAACCTTCGCTCCTATGGCTCGATTAGAAGCCATAAGGATGCTCCTTGCCTATGCTAGTAGTAATAATTTTAAGTTGTTTCAAATGGATGTTAAAAGCGCTTTTCTTAATGGCTTTATTTCCGAAGAAGCCTATGTTGAACAACCTCCTGGATTTGAAAATAATAGCCTCCCTAATCATGTGTTTAGATTAACTAAAGCTCTCTATGGTTTAAAACAAGCTCCGAGGGCTTGGTATGAGAGACTTAGTTCTTTTCTTATTAAAAATAATTTCACAAAAGGCAAGGTTGATACTACATTGTTCATCAAGAATTTTGAAAATAATTTTCTCATTGTTCAGATTTATGTTGATGATATTATTTTTGGTTCTACGAATGAATCTCTTTGTGAATCTTTTGCTAAAACTATAAGTCTTGAATTCGAAATGAGTTTAATGGGAGAATTAACATTCTTCTTAGGCTTACAAATCAAACAACTAAGCAATGACATCTTTATTAGTCAAACTAAATATGCTATGAATTTGCTAAAAAAGTTTAATATGAATAACTCAAAAGCTATTAACACTCCTATGAGCACCTCCACTAAGTTAGAAATTGATGAAAGTGGAGAAAGCTTCGATAAAAAAACTTATAGTGGTATGATAGGAAGTTTACTTTACCTCACTACAACTAGACCAGATATCATGTTCAGTGTAGGACTTTGTGCTAGATTTCAATCAAACCCTAAGATATCTCATCTCAAAGCAGTTAAAAGAATACTTAGATATCTTAATTGTACCACAAATCTAGGATTATGGTACCCAAAATCAGAGAATCTTGAGTTAATTGCTTATGCTGATGCGGACTTTGCTGGCTGTAAACTAGATAGAAAAAGCACATTAGGAACATGTCAATTTTTAGGACATGCCCTTGTTTCCTAGTCATCTAAGAAACAAAACTCGGTTGCACTATCAACAACCGAAGCTGAATATATTGCAACAAGTGCATGCTGTGCACAAGTTGTATGGATGAAAAACACCTTAGAAGATTATAAAATTCATCTTAAAAATATTCCCATTAAATATGATAACACATGCAATATGCTTAACGAAGAATCCTATACAACACTCAAGAACAAAACATATTGATATTAGACATCACTTTATACGAGATCATGTTACTAATTATAATGTAATCATAGAGTTCATTGATACTAAACATCAACTAGCTGATATTTTTACAAAACCTCTAAATGAAGAACAATTTGATTTCATAAGAAGAGAATTAGGAATGTTGATGTGTCCGAACACATAAACTAGTTAAAATTATTTTTCGGACTTTATTGAATGATCAAATCACTTGACTACCATTACATGCCTAAATAACATGTTGGAAATTATGTGTTGAATACAAAAATTTCCATAACAATAAGCATGTTTTGTCTTCATGATTGTATAGCATAGTCTTGTCCGAATGCATGAAAGTGTTAATTTCATTTTCGGATTCGCTTAACAATTGGTATCCTAAAAATTGAATTTTCTCATACACTTATGAAAAATATTTTTCTGAAATGGATTTGATGAAATGATTCCTGCTTATAAATTCCATCTTGAAATATGGATGATAGTGTTTTTACTTGCAAAGATTTGTTTCACATACATATCTTGATCCTTGTAAAAATGAAGCATGATTTAATCTCTCATTGATTTGAACTTCACTCAAAGTAAAATCACAAATAGCCTTCCTCCTTCATGCAAAAAGATTATAACAAATAAAAAGGAAGAAGTATTCAAAGCAATCTATGTATCATGCTTTCCTTTATATGCTTGTACAATTGATTTCCTATCACTTACTATTGGAAAATAACTTGAACCTAGTAAAGGCATGAACGACTATCACACTTATGCTCAAAATTTGCTTATATTGATCTCCTGGTATCACAACTACTATGCTTTTTGTTGATGACAAAGGGGGAGAAATATATGAGTATTAATGCCATGCTTGCATCACCAAGAGATATATGAATAGATGCTATGATTGCTATAATTTGCATTATGCCTTGTTTGTATCGTGTCAAGATATCAAAAACTTGCATCGTAATTTTACATATTGATATCTTACCATGTGATGAAATGCGATAATTGCTAAAACATTTGAAATGTGTGCATCATGTAATGATATCAAAATCTTATTTCGCAGTTTTACATGTTGATATATGTTGAATTGCTACTATTACCATCATTCAAAATTGTAATGTAAAATTTGAAAATGAATGTCAAGCCTTGACATCATCTTCAGAGAGATACATCATGATGAGAATCATGATAGGAGTATTGATAAGTTTAAATGATTTTAATTTATCAATATGTCTCTTGAATTCAAAGGGTTTGAATTCAAGAATGACTTATCTCAAGTATGGCATACAGACAGGGGGAGTTAAGGTTAACTCCATTATCAATTGATTGTCATCATAAAAAAGGGAGAGATTGTTGAATCTCGGATTTTGATGATGAAGTCAATTATCATTTGTTATCTAATCTATATGTTGAGATAAGTGTGCAGGATTAACTACGATGAAAGTAAGATATGCAGTAGGAGTTGCGTCGGAGTTAAGACAATGATCATGTTGGGAGTTCGAGAGTTCGACGGAAGTTCGGACAGTCGTCGGAGGTTCTGCGGGAACAAATCCGAGAAGTCCATGAGCTTACCAAAGATGCTCATCGGAACTCGCCAAGTGGATCATCGCAAGTCCAGGAGTTTGCCGGAAGTCCGCAGGAGCATCACCGAGGGTTCATCGGATGATCGACGGAAGTTCGCCGAAAGCTCGCCGGAAGAAGCGATTGACGCACCGGAGCAAGTTGCAGTAAATGTCTTAGGAAATATCATAGTTCGCACAATGATTAAGTTGGAAATGGGAGGTGATCCCATTAACTTAATCTTGGGGCAATTGGGCCCTTGAAAAACTCAAATTGGGCCGAATGGATCAACCCATTCGGACCTTGATTTCTGCTAGGCGATTGAACCGCCCAAGCCAGGAGGTGGCACCAAGACCCATTGGGATTGAAACCCCCCCCCCCCCCCCCCCTCTTGGTGCTCTTGATCCTAACAGTTTATATAGGCCCCAACTAGTTTAAATTTAGAGCTCAAAAGTATCATCTCTCGGATTTTCGGGGTCCTGGCGCTACCACCGCCCAAGCCAGGACCTTGATTTCTGCTAGGCGATTGAACCCCCCCCCCCTCTTGGTGCTCTTGATCCTAACAGTTTATATAGGCCCCAACTAGTTTAAATTTAGAGCTCAAAAGTATCATCTCTCGGATTTTCGGGGTCCTGGCGCTACCACCGCCATAACTGAGTGGTACTACTGCCTAGCATCTGACACTGGGTGGTACTATCGCTCAGTCTGGGCGGTACCACCGCCTAGCAGAGCTCGGAGACCGAGCTCTGGCGGTACCATGGCCTGATTGGGGCGGTACCATCGCTTGACTAGGGCGGTACCATCGCCTGGCAGTAATAACTACCGACAGTACCACCGCCTGACAGGTGTGGTACTACCGCCTAGAATTCCTAGGAGACCAAGTCTCCTGGGCGGTGCTATCGTCGGTCAAGAATTCTAGATCCGAATGGGTTGATCCATTCGGCCTAATTTGGGTCTGTTCAGGGCCTAGTTGGCCCCAGATTAAGTTAATAGGATCACCTCCCAATTCTAACTTAATCTACCTGTTAACCACGACACTTAAGACATTAATGCTGTAAATCATGTTCCGGTGCGTCAATCGCTTCTTCCAGCGAGCTTCTGGCGAACTTCCAGCGAACATCCGACGAACCCTCGGCGATGCTCCGGCGGACTTCCGGCAAACTCCTGGACTTTGGACGATCCTCTTGGCTAGTTCCGACGAGCTTCTTTGGCAAGCTCCTGGACTTCTCGGATTATTTCTGCAGAACCTCCGACGACCGTCCGGACTTCCGACGAACTCTCGAACTCCCAACGTGATCTTGGTCTTGACTCCGGCGCAACACCTACTGTATGTCTTATTGCCATCATAGTTAATCCTGCACATGTAAAATAAACTTTGATCTAGACAATTAATACTAAGCATTAATCAAGTTGTCCGGCATGTCATTGGTCCCTCGACGCTTCGTCCGATTCTTCGACACATCGTCCTCTCCTGCAGCATATTACCCAATCGGCTAGTTGACTCTGTAACTCTGATATCCTTGGTGCAATACCCGCTGTTCTTGGCCCGAAGCCTTATGTCGATACGTCAACCGATCCTCCGGCCCGACGTTCAATCTTCTGACATGTTCCTTCTGCCCAACATGATTTTTCCTACTTTAATTATCTTATCTTGATCGAAGCATCCTGCGTTACTTAAAACACATATTAAAACATAAACACAATTATCAATTAGTTTCATCATCAAAATATGAGATTTAATAATCTCCCCCTTTTTAATGATGACAACCAATTAGTGACGGAGTTTAAACAAACTCCCCCTATCAATATGCCATATTGATAGAAACTCTTGGATTCAAAAATTCAAGCAACATGTCATGATAAAATCATGACATATAATCAACATACTTCTCCCCCTTTATCATCAACAAAAAAGAGAAGTATTACAATCAAGTGTTTGTGATATAAGTTCAACTCATTGCATGAAAAACATAATATTAAGTTTTATCATCATGCAGTTTTGAAGCTAGAAAATTTAGCAAGTGTTACATCATGCTTAGAATATTCAAGCTATCAAGTTTTAGATATGCAAGTTTTACAATATACAAGATAGCACTTTTGTAATTTTTGTTTCTTAAGATGTTCAAGATAGCAAGCTCTTTCTTCTCTTTTGAGAAGTATCATTTTTTTATTTCCTTTGCAAAGTGCAAGTTAGCATGTTTTGCATCTTGAGATAGGCAAGATAGCATATTTGGTATGCAAATTTATAGTATGCAAGCTATCAAATTTTACATATAAAAGTTAGCAAAATTTGACATCTTTTGAAATGTGCAAGATGGACTATTTTGTCTCTTTTTGAAATGTGTAACTTAGCAAACATTACTTCTCTTGAGATTTGCAAGATAGCACTTCTTGCTTCCTTTTTGAGATTAGCAAGCTAGCAAGTTTGCTCCCTCTATGTCATTGTAAAATAGAAGGGAATAACAATACAATAGTGTAGTTATTTCCCTTTACTATAATCATGACAAGAGTAAGTATCATTCTTATTTGTGCATCATAATATTTTCAAATTAAAACATGCACAATTTCAAAACCTTACATTTCTTTTTTCATGCATGATATTAAAAATAAATCAATCGTCACTGCAACTCATCATGCATATTATTAAAATGTAAAATCGTCAAATATGATACAAATATTTATTTTTAAAATATTCATCATTATTTTGAGCACATCATTCATGATTCTAAGACATTCATAATACATCATTTTAGCAACAAATCATAGTATTTCAAATCATTAATATTTCACATCATGATGGTATCAATTTTATCAAATTATATCCTACCATACATGATGAAAATTTCTCCTCATTTAATCATTGTAAACAAGAAAGAAGAAGGGAAGAACAAAATAGTGTAAAATATTTTAATCATTTCAAGGCATACAAGCCATAAATACAATGACATAATGTCATGAAAGATAAAATCACTTGAATACCAAAGACATGATTCTAAATCTCTTCTTTAAATAAAATATCAAGAAAAATCATAGGAATACAAAGAAGAGATCTTGTTTTAAAAGAAAATTAAGTAATAAATCCAAGAACTCATAAGAAGAATCATGATTCATTAGAAAATCTATTTTTAAAAAAATACCAAGTAGAATCGTAGGAGAATGATTAATAAAAAAATGTTGATTCATAACAAATCTTTTAAGTTATAATCAATTCATGAATACCGAAAGAACATTCAAGATTCATTTGGATAATTTTTCTTCTTTAGTAAATGACAAGAAGAAACATGGGGGTAAAACATGATCTTGATTCATAAACAATTTCAAGTTATAAATCATGAGAAATCAAGATCATGATTTCGATAAAAATTTATTCAAATTTAAATCATCAAAATTATTTTCATAGTCCAAGAGATTCATAACGGTGATATAAATAGATTCATTTATCTCATTTTTAGAAAAATCAAGAAAGTAAAAAAAATAAATTTTTCTAGGAGAAACCTTTTCTCTTTTTAGTTGTTTCAATTCATGTGACTTATTTCATTTATGCCAAACAAAAATGTGCATTAACGTTTATGATCAAAAAATAAATTTCGTCATAAGAACCATCAAGACCAATAACTCATAAAAATCATCATGTATAACTTTAAAATCTCATGCATAAAATCATCAAATCATGGTATCAAAACTTCAATATTTTCATTACAACATTAAGCAATGTTTCATTGAACATAATTTTGAATGATTCTTATAGATATCTAAAACTTCTTTAGTTTTAATTTATATAATTAACTTTATATTAGCATACTCAAATTTTGTTCTTATGTCAAAACCAAAGACAAGGTCCATAAAAAATCATCAAGCCTTCCATACAAAAACCATGCATCGTCATTGAAAAGCAATATGGAAAATCATCAAAATACACTTGCTTCTCAAACACATATATAAGATTAATCTTACTAGGTGTACAATCATTAGATTTATATCTAACATTTTATTACATTAACATAAAACATGCAATTTGTCATTTTCAAAATTATGAGCATGATCATATTTTTACATTTTTATTTTTAAACATTTAATTTTTAAGAAAATTAATTAAAAAAATAAATTAAAAAAAATACATCATGAAAGACATTATGTAATTTCGAAGTAAATTAGGGGGATTTCGATTACCTCATCATTGCAAGTGGTTAAGGCGTAGTTTGCCACCTCGCCTTTCTTGAATTTCTCCTCGTCTTCGGAGGAGCTCGATTTATCCCAATTTTTGTTCTTCTTCTTGCATTCAAAGCAAGTAGTTCCGTTCTTTTTGCTTTTTAATTTTTGTTTCATTTGTAGTTTAAGTTCACTATCAGTTGAGCTTATGCTCGAGTGGTCTTCAAATATTCTATGTCCCAAATCCTTCCTGTTCTTTGGAAGGTTATTCTCGAGTTCCCTTTTTGCCACATTATTCATTTCGTAGGTCATTAAAGACCCAATTAGTTTTTCGAGTGGAAAATGGTTCAAATCATTGGCCTCTTGTATGGCCATTACTTTAGAGTCCCAAGTTTTATTAAGAGAACGTAAAATCTTGTTTACGAGTTCAAAATCCGAAAAATATATGCCAAGAGCTCTTGAACCATTGACGACATCCATAAAACGGGTGTACATGTCAACAATGGTTTCACTTAGCTTCATTCAAAAAAACTAGAAATCATGCATTAAAAAGTTGATTTTCGAATCTTTAACTCTAAAAGTGTCTTCATGTGTGATTTCAAGAGTATGCCATATGTCAAAAGTCATTTTGCACAAAGAAACCCGATTGAATTCATTTTTATCTAAGACGCAAAACAAGGCATTCATAGCCTTTGCATTTAGAGAAAACGTCTTCTTCTCTAAATCATTCCAATAGTTAATTAGAAGAGAAGACATTTCAAATCCGTTTTCGACTATGTGCCATAAATCAAGATTCAATGAAAGCAAGAAAACTCTCATTCGAGTTTTCCAATAAGTGTAGTCCGTCCCATTGAAGAAGGGCGAACGAATGAGAGAGTGACCCTCTTGGTTGCCGAAAATACCCATTTCTCTTGGGTGTTAATCCGACTGAGAAATAACGAGGCTCTGATACCAATTGTTGGGATCAAGGGCACTAAGGGGAGGGGGGGGGGGAGGGGTGAATTAGTATAGTGGAAAACTTTCGTCAGTTAAAAAGACTTTTGTATGAAAACCATTTCGAAAAGAACTTTAACTTGAGAGCAAACGAAAGTATAGATGATGTAAAGCAACGGAGGCAGTTTGCAGTTAAGATAAAGAGCAGAATGTAAATGCAAACCGAGATTTAGAGTGGTTCGGTCAATCTTGACCTACATCCACTTTTGGCTTCGTCCTCCGACGAGGTCACCGATGTCCACTAGAGGCCTTCCTTCAATAGGCGAAGGCCAACCACCCTTTTATAGTTTCACTTTCGATGAACTCTCAAACTCCCGACGTGATCTTGGTCTTGACTCCGGCGCAACACCTGCTGCATGTCTTACTACCATCGTAATTAATCCTGCACATGTAAAACAAACTTCGATCTAGATAATTAATACTAAGCATTAATCAAGTTGTCTAGTATGTCATTGGTCCCTCGACGCTTCATTTGATTCTTCGGCGCATCGTCCTCTCCTACGACCTATTGCCCAATTAGCTAGTTGACTTTGCAACTCTGATATCCTTGGTGCAATACCCGCTCTTCTTGGCCCAATGCCCAAATCCACGGCCCGAAGCCTTCTGTCGATACATCGACCGATCCACCAGCCCGACGTCCAATCTTCTGACATGTTCCTCCGGCCCAACATGATTTTTCTTGCTTTAATTGTCTCATCCTGATTGAAGCATCCTGCGTCACTTAAAATATAGATTAAAACATAAACACAATTATCAATTGGTTTCATCATCAAAATACGAGATTCAACATCCTAGACTTGTGAGTTTCTTTATCCACTCAATCATTTTTAGGACATGGTTCTGAACTAGTGTCCCCTTAGTCATCCTAGCTCGGAAGAGGCTCTTGGATAACATGTAGTAGTATGGATCTGGCATCCATATTTTTATGTTGTCTTTGTAACTCAGGAGTCATAGAGCCTAACATATAACATTGAGCAAGAGTGGAGTAATCAATGTACTTCACATAGCGAGCGATCTCATCCTCGCTTACCCCTTCCTCGAGCGTAGGCATCACTGTATTAAGGACGTATGCGATTTTCTCCGTCGTGAGAACAATTCTCAAGTTGCGAAGCCAATCCATATAATTTGGACCAGTGAGGCGGTTGACATCAAGTATGCCATGTAAGGGATTTGAAAGCAACATTTTCTAAAAATAAAGATGTAGAAATAAATAACATGTAGATTTTATAGAAATAAATGATCAAGATATGGACTTCTATCTTAATATACTCCCACTATTTTACTGGCAAGTCACGCGACACCCTCATCACGTGAAACGGAAGTCTCCGGCAGACTTCTAGTGGGGATCATGATCCAATCAACGTCTTAGTATAACCTCGAGGGACTCGACCAATCACACTAAGCCCAAAAGGTAGGCAACTCTTGCTAATCACAACTCCTTGTGATTCCTATCATGTTAGGCCTCCGAATCACCATGGTCTCGAGAGACTTACCAACCATGATGTTCGGTTAAGTCAACATGTTAGAACCCTTGCAGATTCTAAACTTGGGGTTGATCTCTTTAGGGGATCGACCTCCTTGGAACTCTATAGGGGTTCCTCCCTTCAAGTTGCTGCTCAAAGGCTGCAGAAAAGATTCATCTATTGCTTAAGAAAAGAGAAGGAATACATGGCTATTTATAGGGCTTCTAAACCCTAACTCCTAATAGGACTCCTACTTAAGACTCTTACTTCTAACCAACTCCTAATAGGACTCCTACTCAAGACTCCTATTCCCTTACAACTCCTAATTCTTCTCTAAGAAAAAACCTCCTACATGAATGCCCCTCACAATTAGGACTCTCCTAGCTAGAGTCCTAACAGAATGTCCCTCTCAATTAGGACTCTCCTAGCTAGAGTCCTAACATTTTTACATGAATGTCCCTCTCAATTAGGACTCTCCAAGCTAGAGTCCTAACAGACCCGCCCTCTTCAAATCAGCCTTGTCCTCGAGGCTGATGATTCATGAATTCTGGGAATTTGATCTTCAAGTCGTCATAGTTCTCCCAAGTGGCATCTTCTTTTGGTAGGTTCGCCCACTGTATTAGCACTTTATTAGTGGGTCGTCGTCGTCGAGTCACGATCCCTCGATCAATAATGGCACTTGGTTAGGTCTAGAGTTCTCTTTGGGTAGTCATATTTGGTGGGTGGCTTTGGGCTATCTCCAAGCACCTGTTTAAAACTTCCGGTTGGCTGTTGGTTTATGGGTGATATGTCGTACTCCTTTTCAATTTAGTACCTTGCATATAGAATAACTTTATCCAAAATCTGCTATTGAAGATGCAAGTAGAATTTGTCACAAGCACAATGCGTCCCTTATAGTGTAATTCTTTTGAGTCCCAATTGTAATGAGCCATGGGGCTTGGTGCTTCCTCCAATTTTTTTATAATCTTACTAGTATATGAATCTTCCTGCCATTCCATCTTAATATCCTCAAGGAAGTCGCTGGTCGGAAGTGAAACGGTCGAAACTTCAACTTGCTCGGGTAGCTGCGAAAGCGCATCTGCAAGAACATTCTCTTTCCCCTTTTTGTAAGTTATTTCAAAATCAAATCCAAGAAGTTTTGTTACCCATTTTTGTTGCTCGGGGGAAGATATCTTCTGCTCCAAGAGATATTTTAGGCTTTTATGGTCGGTCTTGATTTGAAAGTATCGCCTGATCAAGTACAATCTCCACCTCGTTGCTGTGCGCACAATGGCGAGCATCTCCTTATCATATGTTGACATATTTTGATCGGAGGGAGATAATGCCTTGCTAGTGTATGCGAATGGTTGACCATCTTGCATGAGAATGGCTCCAATTCTGACTCCAGATGTGTCGGCCTCAATAATGAAGGGTCGGTTGAAATCTGGTAGTGTTAGCACCGGCGTCGTCGTCATGGCTGCCTTAAGTTTGTCGAAGGCAGCGGAGGCTCTGTCCAACCATTGGAAGACATCTTTTTCTAGTAAGGAAGTAAGTGGTGCACTGATCTTTCCATAGTTTTTCACGAACTTGCGGTAGTAGCCTGTTAAACCCAGAAAGCCATGTAGCAATTTTATGTTTCTCGAGGTCGGCCAGTTTTGCATTGCTCCAATTTTGAAGGGGTCCACTGCCACACCTTCCTCTGATATGATATGCCCAAGATATTCCACCTTTTGTTGAAGAAAGCAAAAATTCGTGGTTGTTGTGTGTTCAAAAGGTGGTTTTCCGCATGTCTTCTTCGCATGCTCGTATTTGATGATACCCAGATCAAAGGTCCAGCTTTGTAAAGATTTGTGCTCCCTTTCATCTAGCAATTCATCTACTATTGGAATAAAGTATTTGTCCTTGATGATTATGCCATTGAGAGCTCGGTAATCAACACATATTCGCCTTGTTTCATCCTTCTTGTGTACAAGTAGCACTGAGGAAGAGTAGAGGTTGTAACTTGGCCGAATAACTCCTATTTCGAGCATCTCTTTTATAATCCTTTTTATTTCATCCTTCTGGAGATGTGGATACTGATATGGCTGAGCATTTGCTGAAGATTTGCATGGAAGAATCATTATACAATGATCATGCCGACAGGTAAGAGGTAGGTTGCGCGGTTCGTCAAATATATTTGAAAATTCAGCAAGCAAAGGAAGTAGATTTGGATCTTCAAATTCTGTTGGCTCTCCCTTAGTTTGCTGCTCAAGTTGTACCAAAAAGCCACTACATGCTTTATGTTGAATCTCGTATTTTGATGATGAAACTACTTGATATATGTTTATGATTTAATCTGCGTTTTGAGTGACGCAGGATGCTTTGATCAGGATGAGACAATTAAAGCAGGAAAATCATGTTGTGCCGGAGGAACATGTCAGAAGATTGGACGTCGGGCCGGTGGATCGGTCGACGTATCGACAGAAGGCTTCGGGCCGTGGACTCGGGCATCGGGCCAAGTAGAGCGGGTATTGTGCCAAGGATATCGGAGTTGCGGAGTCAACTGGCCGATTGGGCAATAGGCCGCAGGAGAGGACGATGCGCCGAAGAATCAGACGAAGCGTCGAGGGACCAATGACATGCCGGACAACTTGGTTAATTGCTTAGGATTAATTGTCTCGATCGAAGTTTTGTTTTAAGTGTGCAGGATTAACTACGATGAAAGATAGACAAGCAGCAGGAGTTGCGCCGGAGTCAAGTTCATGATCACGTTGGGAGTTCGAGAGTTCGACGGAAGTACGGACGGTCGTCGGAGGTTCTGCGGGAACAGATCCGAGAAGTCTAGAAGCTTGCCAAGCGAAGCTCGTCGGAACTCGCCAAGTGGATCGTCGCAAAGTCCAGGAGTTTGCCGGAAGTCCGCAGAAGCATCACCGAGGGTTCATCGGATGATCGACGGAAGTTCGCCGGAAACTCGCCGGAAAAAGCAATTGACGTACCGAAGCAAAGCTGCAGAAATTATCTTAGATTTAATCGTAGTTAGCACGGTGATTAAGTTAGAAATGGGAGGTGATCCCATTAGCTTAATCCTGGGGCAATTGGGCCCCTGAAGAACTCAAGTTGGGTCGAATGGTTCAACCCATTCGAACCCAAGAAGCTGTGGGAGGTGCAACCGCCCAGGCAGGGAGGTGCAACCGCCCAGGCTAAGTCTCCCAGCGAGACTGGGCGGTGCAACCGCTCCAGCCAGGCGGTGCCACCGCCCAGGCTAAGTCTCCCAGCGAGACTGGGAGGTGCAACCGCTCCAGCCAGGCGGTGCAACCGCCCAGGGCTCAGTCTCCAAGCGAGACTGGGCGGTGCAACCTCCTCTGTCAAGCGGTAGCACCGCCTGAGCTCAAGTTTCGAGCTCTGCCTGGTGATGCAATCACCGAGCTCAGTCTTCGAGCTCTGGAAGAGAAGTACGACCTCTCTGGCCAGGAGATGCACAGCCTAAGCTCAGTTTTCGAGCTCTGGCAGAGAGGTGCAACCACCTCTGGCAGAGAGGTGCAACCACCTCTGGCAGAAAGGGGCGATCACCTCTGGCAGAGAAGAGAAACTTCTCTGGTCAGGAGATGCACCGCCTGAGCTCGGTCTTTGAGCTCTGGCAGGAAGGTGCAACCACCCCTGACAGAGAAGGTGCAACCGTCTGAGCTCAGTCTTCGAGCTCTGCCAGGCGGTGCCACCTCTCCAGTCGAGAGGTGCAACCGCCTGAGCTCAGACTTCGAGCTCTGCCAGGCGGTGCCACCTCTCCAGTCAAGAGGTGCAACCGCCTGATCCCGGAATTTCGGGATTTGATCGTTTTGAGCTCGAAATTTGAATTGGGTTGGGGCCTATAAATACCCCACCCATTCAGCACTGAAAAGAAACAGACCCACACCGAAATCTTGATCTTTTCTGTGATTCTAAAAGCTCAAAAGTGTTGTAAAGCCTTTAAGTCTCCTCCTTCTGTTCTTCAAGTTTTCAGTTGTAAAGTGAGGAGAGAAAGGTCTGTAAAGGTTGTCTCCTGAGCCTGTTAAAAGGAGAGAAACTGTAAAAGGGAAGTTTGGCCTTCGCCTATTGAAGGAAGGCCCCTAGTTGACGTCGGCAACCTCGTCGGTGGAGGAAGCCAAAAGTGGAGTAGGTCAAGGCTGACCGAACCACTCTAAATCTCTGGTTTGCGTTTATTTTTGAGCACTTTATCATTACTGCAAACCTCCTCCATTACTACTGCTCTCTGCGCTCTCACGAACAAGTTCTAAGTGCTGTTCTTCCGAATCTGCATTCATACGTAAATTCGTATTTTCGTACATTACAGTTTACGTTTACGTTTGATTCTGCAGAACTGTCTTCCGTGCTTTTACGAAAGAGTTTCTTTGCAGTTTACACTTACATTTTGATCCTATTGATAACTGCAAACTGTCCTCTACAATTTTACGAACGAGTTTCAACATTTAGACGTAAAACTGCATTTAGACGTAAATCGGCTTTCCTCTCACAATCATCAGTTCTCAGTTCACGTTTACGTCTTGATTTCAACTGCATACTGCCTTCTGCGAGTATACAAACGAGTTTCAAAGTTTAGACGTAAATCTGCGTTTAGACGTAAATCTGCGTTTAGACGTAAAACTGCGTTTAGACGTAAATCTGAGTTTAGACGTAAACTACGCTTAGACGCAAAACTGCGCTTAGACGCAAACTGTGTTTAGACGCAAACTGCGCTTAGACGCAAACTGCGCAAACTGCGCTTAGACGCAAACTGTGTTTAGACGCAAACTGCGCTTAGACGCAATCTGCGCTTAGACGCAAACTGCACTTAGATACAAACTGAGAATTAGCTTTTGCATCATAATAGCTTTTATTGAACGAACGCAGCTTTTGGTTTTTAATCGCTGTAAGATTTCCGCTGCACTAATTCACCCCCCCCCTCTTAGTGCTCTCGATCCTAACAATTGGTATCAGAGCGGGGTATCTCTCATTTCGGATTTACACCCGAGAGAAATGGCTCTTCAAGAGGGCTTTTCGGTCTTTCGTCCACCGTTCTTTAACGGATTGGACTACACTTACTGGAAAACTCGAATGAGAGTTTTCTTGATTTCTCTAAATCTGGATTTATGGAATATCGTTGAAAATGGTTTTCAACTTCCCTCTAAACCGACGAACGAATGGTCGGATTTAGAGAAGAAGTATTTTTCTTTAAACGCAAAGGCTATGAATGCCTTATTTTGCGCTTTGGACAAAAATGAGTTCAATCGGGTTTCTTTGTGCGAAACGGCTTTCGATATTTGGCGCACTCTTGAAATCACGCATGAGGGAACTAGTAGAGTCAAAGACTCGAAAGTTAATATTTTACTGCATGATTTCGAGCTTTTTCATATGAAACCAAGCGAAACCATTGTTGACATGTACACCCGTTTTACGGATGTCGTCAATGGTTTAAATTCACTTGGTAAAAGCTTTTCGGATTTTGAACTCGTTAACAAAGTTTTGCGCTCACTTTCTAAAACTTGGGATTCAAAAGTAACTGCTATTCAAGAATCGAAAAACTTGAACCAATTTCCACTTGAAGAACTAATTGGTTCATTGATCACATATGAAATGACGTGCAATGCACGTGAAGAACTTGAGAACCACCTTCCAAAGAACAGGAAGGATTTGGGACATAGAACATTTGAAGACCACTCGAGCATAAGCTCAAGTGATGGTGAACTTAAACTACAAATGAAACGAAAATTAAAAAGCAAAAAGAATCAAACTACTTGCTTTAAACGCAAGAAGAAGAACAAAAACTGGGATGAATCGAGCTCCTCCGAAGAAGAGAAAGTCAACAAAAGCAAGGCGGCAAACTACGCCTTAACAGCCTACAATGATGAGGTAATCGAAATCCCCCTAATTTATTTTGAAATTACTTGATGCTTTCATGATGTATCTTTCTCTTTTAGTTTAGAATTAATTTTCTTAAAAATTACATGTTAAAAAAAAAAAAAAAATTATTATGATCATACTAAGTAATTTCAAAAATAATAATATTGCATATTTTATGATAAACAAATAAAATGATCTTGATTGAAAATATGAAATCATGGTTAAGAAGTAATAATGTGCATTACGTTAATTTCCATTGTTATTTCTCGATTTTGATTAAAGATCATGTTTGATTTGAAGAAATGCATAATGATGAAATTAAATATTTCGATTGACAATTTCATGCATGAGATATACATGATGATTTTTGTGATTGATGGTTTTATGATGAAATTCATTTTACGATCCTAAACGTTGATGCATGTTTTCATTTGACATAAATGAAAAGGCATGCTAACATGAAATCGATCACTTAAGATGAAACATTTAAAAAAGGGGAGAAATATATGAATTAATGCTATAAACACTATGCTATGATTATCCCATGCTTGCATCACCAAGAAATATATGATTGCTATCATTGCTATATGCCCTGTATCAAGATATCAAACAAAATCTTGCTTCACAGTTTTACGCATTGATATCTTACCACATGATGAAATGCTACAATTGATGAACACTTGAAATGTAATCCTCTATCTTATTGATTTTTCAATAAATCTATGCTTGTCATACATGAATTTATTGAATGTAATTTTGAGGATGATTTCAGATTTGACAAATGCTTGATTCGTATTTACGATATAAGATACACTTTAAATATGAATCATGCATCAATCATGTTAAATGCTTCAATCATTTTCTATCTCTAGAGTTCTCGATTTTGATGAAATACAAGTGATAAATTCATTTATGATATCTTGTAAATCACTTGAATTATGAATGAGTTTTTTTTATGATGCGTTAAAAGAATCACTTAAAAAGAAAATGCTTTTCCCATCTGATCGAGATTAATGATTTCATGATATTTTGTGAATCTCGAAATTAATTTTAATGACTTGATTATGAATTTCAAGTTAATGATTTGATTTGAATCATAATCTTGATCTTGCAAAATTGAAGTCACAAATAATATCCTGTGGTATTCATGAATTGATACTCACAATATGAAAGCATTGATATTCATAACTTGAATTGGATTGAAACATTGTATGCTTAAATTAATCATTCTCCTATGTTTCAAAAATTCCTTAAATGCCTTATGTGATGATTGAAAACTAACTTGCTTTATGATGAATCACGAATCATAACTTGATCTATGATGCCTTGAAATGATTAAAATATTTAATACTTTTATGCTCTACCCCCTACTTTCTTCTTGTTTTCAATGATAAAATGGGGAGAAGTTTTGATCATGCATGGTAGGATATAATTTGACAAAATTGATACCATCATGATATGAAACATTTATGATGTGCAATTATGCATGCAATACTTGCTTTCTAATTATGATGTGATGTATTGCATATGATGTAAATCATGATCTAAAATGCTATGAGTGCCAAGTTACACATTTTGAGAAGAAATTGCTATATTGAAACATTAATGTAATTATGAATGGTGATATGATATCATGCATGTAATACTTCAACTTATGATAATGATGCATGCAATGATAAAATATTCATGATGAAAAATTGTCTTGACATTCATAACTTGATTATTCATCCTTTGTCATGATTTTGAAATCGTTGTAAAAGGAAAAAAGAAGTACAAAACTGTATTCTCTCTTCCTTTTTTACAATGACAAAGGGGGAGATAGCTAGCTTGTACAAGTCAAGAAGATGCAAAAACTTGACTGCTTGCTTGCCTATCTTAAGTAGCAAAGATTGCTAACTTGCTCATTTCAAGAAGAAAAATTGTCTTCTTGAACATCACTATCTTGAATATCTTAGTTGAAGCAAAACTTGCAATTTGCACATTGCAATAGGAAGCAAGAATCATGAGCTTACACAAGAAAGCTATCTTGTATTTGCTTTCGAAATTTTTGCTAGCTTATATATTGTGAAACTTGTATATCGTAAAAATTGCTAGTTTGTTGGTCTAAAGAGAAGCAAAAAGTTGCTATCTCAAAAGAGGCAAAAATGCTAACTTGCGCATCTAGCAAAGTGAGCAAAATTTTCAAGAAGCAAGAGTTGCCTTCTTGAACATCTCTAATTTGCTAGCTTACATGATGTAGAACTTGCTATCTTATATGCTATAAAACTTGCATATCTAAAACTTGATAGCATGAATGTTCTAAGCATGATGAAATACTTGCTAAATCTTCTAGCTCCAAAGATTGCATTATGATAAAACTTGATACTATGTTTTTCATGCAATGAATTGAACCAATATCACAAACACTTGATTGTGGTACTTCTCCTTTTTGTTGATGACAAAGGGGGAGAAGTATGTTGATGACATGACATGTGATGCATAAGTTTATGCATATATTCATGTTGACGTGTTGCAAGTATTCATGATGAATATTGCAATGACTTGAATTCAGGTTGAATTCAAGGTTCTATCAATATGGCATATTGATAGGGGGAGTTTGTTTAAACTCCGGGAGTTAAGTTTAACTCCGTCATCAAGTGGTTGTCATCATCAAAAAGGGGGAGATTGTTGAATCTCGTATTTTGATGATGAAACTACTTGATATATGTTTATGATTTAATCTGCGTTTTGAGTGACGCAGGATGCTTTGATCAGGATGAGACAATTAAAGCAGGAAAATCATGTTGTGCCGGAGGAACATGTCAGAAGATTGGACGTCGGGCCGGTGGATCGGTCGACGTATCGACAGAAGGCTTCGGGCCGTGGACTCGGGCATCGGGCCAAGTAGAGCGGGTATTGTGCCAAGGATATCGGAGTTGCGGAGTCAACTGGCCGATTGGGCAATAGGCCGCAGGAGAGGACGATGCGCCGAAGAATCAGACGAAGCGTCGAGGGACCAATGACATGCCGGACAACTTGGTTAATTGCTTAGGATTAATTGTCTCGATCGAAGTTTTGTTTTAAGTGTGCAGGATTAACTACGATGAAAGATAGACAAGCAGCAGGAGTTGCGCCAGAGTCAAGTTCATGATCACGTTGGGAGTTCGAGAGTTCGACGGAAGTACGGACGGTCGTCGGAGGTTCTGCGGGAACAGATCCGAGAAGTCCAGAAGCTTGCCAAGCGAAGCTCGTCGGAACTCGCCAAGTGGATCGTCGCAAAGTCTAGGAGTTTGCCGGAAGTCCGCAGAAGCATCACCGAGGGTTCATCGGATGATCGACGGAAGTTCGCCGGAAACTCGCCGGAAAAAGCAATTGACGTACCGAAGCAAAGCTGCAGAAATTGTCTTAGATTTAATCGTAGTTAGCACGGTGATTAAGTTAGAAATGGGAGGTGATCCCATTAGCTTAATCCTGGGGCAATTGGGCCCCTGAAGAACTCAAGTTGGGTCGAATGGTTCAACCCATTCGAACCCAAGAAGCTGTGGGAGGTGCAACCGCCCAGGCTAAGTCTCCCAGCGAGACTGGGCGGTGCAACCGCTCCAGCCAGGCGGTGCCACCGCCCAGGCTAAGTCTCCCAGCGAGACTGGGAGGTGCAACCGCTCCAGCCAGGCGGTGCAACCACCCAGGGCTCAGTCTCCAAGCGAGACTGGGCGATGCAACCTCCTCTGTCAAGCGGTAGCACCGCCTGAGCTCAAGTTTTGAGCTCTGCCTGGTGATGCAATCACCGAGCTCAGTCTTCGAGCTCTGGAAGAGAAGTACGACCTCTCTGGCCAGGAGATGCACAGCCTAAGCTCAGTCTTCGAGCTCTGGCAGAGAGGTGCAACCACCTCTGGCAGAAAGGGGCGATCACCTCTGGCAGAGAAGAGAAACTTCTCTGGTCAGGAGATGCACCGCCTGAGCTCGGTCTTCGAGCTCTGGCAGGAAGGTGCAACCACCCCTGACAGAGAAGGTGCAACCGTCTGAGCTCAGTCTTCGAGCTCTGCCAGGCGGTGCCACCTCTCCAATCGAGAGGTGCAACCGCCTGAGCTCAGACTTCGAGCTCTGCCAGGCGGTGCCACCTCTCCAGTCAAGAGGTGCAACCGCCTGATCCCGGAATTTCGGGATTTGATCGTTTTGAGCTCGAAATTTGAATTGGGTTGGGGCCTATAAATACCCCACCCATTCAGCACTGAAAAGAAACAGACCCACACCGAAATCTTGATCTTTTCTGTGATTCTAAGAGCTCAAAAGTGTTGTAAAGCCTTTAAGTCTCCTCCTTCTGTTCTTCAAGTTTTCAGTTGTAAAGTGAGGAGAGAAAGGTCTGTAAAGGTTGTCTCCTGAGCCTGTTAAAAGGAGAGAAACTGTAAAAGGGAAGTTTGGCCTTCGCCTATTGAAGGAAGGCCCCTAGTTGACGTCGGCAACCTCGTCGGTGGAGGAAGCCAAAAGTGGAGTAGGTCAAGGCTGACCGAACCACTCTAAATCTCTGGTTTGCGTTTATTTTTGAGCACTTTATCATTACTGCAAACCTCCTCCATTACTACTGCTCTCTGCGCTCTCACGAACAAGTTCTAAGTGCTGTTCTTCCGAATCTACATTCAGACATAAATTCGTATTTTCGTACATTACAGTTTACGTTTACGTTTGATTCTGCAGAACTGTCTTCCGTGCTTTTACGAAAGAGTTTCTTTGCAGTTTACACTTACATTTTGATCCTATTGATAACTGCAAACTGTCCTCTACAATTTTACGAACGAGTTTCAACATTTAGACGTAAAACTGCATTTAGACGTAAATCGGCTTTCCTCTCACAATCATCAGTTCTCAGTTCACGTTTACGTCTTGATTTCAACTGCATACTGCCTTCTGCGAGTATACAAACGAGTTTCAAAGTTTAGACGTAAATCTGCGTTTAGACGTAAATCTGCGTTTAGACGTAAAACTGCGTTTAGACGTAAATCTGAGTTTAGACGTAAACTGCGCTTAGACGCAAAACTGCGCTTAGACGCAAACTGTGTTTAGACGCAAACTGCGCTTAGACGCAAACTGCGCTTAGACGCAAACTGTGTTTAGACGCAAACTGCGCTTAGACGCAATCTGCGCTTAGACGCAAACTGCACTTAGATACAAACTGAGAATTAGCTTTTGCATCATAATAGCTTTTATTGAACGAACGCAGCTTTTGGTTTTTAATCGCTGTAAGATTTCCGCTGCACTAATTCACCCCCCCCCTCTTAGTGCTCTCGATCCTAACACTTTATGCAAAACATTCTCCATTTGTTGTGTGTAAATCGTTGTTATGTCGCCCCCACGTTTCCGTGCAATGTCACCTATTTCTCCTTACTGTAAAATTTCATAATTAGTTTCATAAAATTCCAAGAAATATCACCTAATGTCGTCAACCATTTAATTCTGAGCATGGCCTCATGATTGTTAAGAGGGAGAAGAAGAAATCTGCAAATATCTCTTGGTCCTGCAGCAATAGTTTCTCCTGCAAGCGTGTTAGGACTCTAGCTAGGAGAGTCCTAATTGAGAGGGACATTCATGTAAAACTGTTAGGACTTTAGCTAGGAGAGTCCTAATTGAAAGGGACATTCTGTTAGGACTCTAGCTAGGAGAGTCCTAATTGAGAGGGACATTCTGTTAGGACTCTAGTTAGGAGAGTCCTAATTGAGAGGGACATTCATGTAGGAGGTTTTTTCTTATAGAAGAATTAGGAGTTGTAAGGGAATAGGAGTCTTGAGTAGGAGTCCTATTAGGAGTTGGTTAGAAGTAAGAGTCTTAAGTAGGAGTCCTATTAGGAGTTAGGATTTAGAAGCCCTATAAATAGCCATGTATTCCTCCTCTTTTCTCAAGCAATAGATGAATCTTTTCTGCAGCCTTTGAGCAGCAACTTGGAGGGAGGAACCCCTATAGAGTTCCAAGGAGGCCGATCCCCTAAAGAGATCAACCCCAAGTTTAGAATATGTAAGGGTTCTAACACCTAGTATCAGAGCAGCATTCTTGGAGTCTCGCTGCCCTTCCACAGCCATCCATCAACCCTCCACAACCGTCTAAAGCAATTCCCACAATTGCTTAAAAGATCATCGCCGAATTCCGCCATCATCTTCACCACCACGGATCATCCTTTGATCTCCCCGTGAATTGCAACAGGTTCTGGTTTTCTACCTTACTGCTGCTGCAATTTAGTTATCTTTATTTGAAAATCCCAAAAAGAAAATTATTCCTATATTGCTGCATAAACTTTTCGTCATAAAGTTTTCATCTCTACGACGAAAGATACATTGCAGAATTCCAACCGTATAGCACTATCTGTTTGATCTTGCTACTATGTTTTTTCTATCAAAATCTCCACGAAATTTTATGACATCTTTGACACTTCCTAACAGCAGATTTCCCTTTGGTTTTGTCAAAAAATTCTCAATATAAACCATTGATATTTTACATCTAATCTGCTATACTTGAAAATCTGCACCGTAAAATTTCAGCCGCATAGCACTAATTGTTTGATCTTGATACTACGTTATTTCTATCCAAATCTCTACGAAATTTTTATGATAGCTTTGACACTTCCTAATAGTGGATTTCCCTTTGGTTTCATCAAAAAATTCTCAATATAAACTTCTGATCTTTTACGTCCAATCTGCTATACTTAAAAATCTATGCTGCAGAAAATTTCAGCCGCATATTGTTGCCTTAACCCATCTATTTGCAATCTTTTTTGAATGAAATTTCTTATACACTTTATAAATCATCTTGGCTTCCATCTAAGATTGATCAATTGAGGAATTCATCTCTAAAACCGATTTTTGTGTTGCTATAAATTTTCATCGTAAACTGCTGAAATTTTTCGACGAGAATTATGCTATCGTAATTTGCACCAATTTCCTTGCTGTTATACTACCGAAATTTTCTTGATTAAATTAGTCATCCTTGCTGTCATATAAACTGTGATTTTGCTATCAATTCCCTCCTCAATTCTCTCAAGTTTTTGGTGGAAATTACGTCGAGAAACCGTTGTTTCTTTGACGACAATTCTGCTCTTACAAGACAGCACATTCTTGCTGCAACTTCCACTGAATTCTCTCAAACCTTTGCTGCCATCTACCACAGATCCAAAACTTTCATCCACAGCCCTAAAACTCCACCAAACCACACCCTCAAACTGCACCCAAAACAGCCACAAAACAAGCCTAAATCATAGCCTACATCCACCGATCAACCAACCCTTTCGACCATCACTCTTCTCTCAACCTATACATGCCTTTAACCTGACAACAAAAGAGAGATCTTAACATCATAGATTTGGAGGTATATACTATGGCATCTAAGGAGGCAATCGATGCTAAATTCGAAGCCTTGGAGGCACGAATGGAGGATAAGATTCGGACGCTCTTTACCGACTACTAAGCCCGAAAAAATCATATCACGGAGAGAGCTTTGCCCAATCGCACCAGGCCCGAAGAGATGAGTTCCAAGGGCGGAGAGGCTCTATGATCGATCCCAACTATCCACGCATAAGGGTGGACTTCCCTAGATGGGAAGAAGGAGACCCGATTGGTTGGATCTTGCACGCGGAGCGATATTTTCGGTACCACAAAACCACGGATGCATCTATGGTGAAAATTGCAGCTATACATCTTGAAGGGGATGCTATACAGTGGTTTGATTGGTTTGAACATACTTATGGAGTCCTTTCATGGCAACAATTCAAAAAAGGACTGCTGATCCGCTTCAGACCAACCGATTACGAGAATATTGACGGACAACTAGCAAAGATCCGACAAACCTCCACCATTCAGGAGTACCAAACCAGGTTTGAAAGGTTATCTAATCAAACTCTTGATTGGTCTCAAAAACAGCTATTGAGGACCTTTATTGAGGGCTTGAAGCCGGAGATCCGAGGAGAAGTTAAAGCGCGACAACCGTACACGCTTATGGCAGCCATCTCTTTCACACGACATCAAGAGGAGCAATTGAACCATGAAGCTCGAAGGACTAGGGTCACTCCTCAACCAGTAATATTGAAGCCCTTAGCCCCCCCTACTGTTGACCAAGTCCCTGCACCAAAAAAGTTGACAAGAGAAGAGCTTCAGGAGCGATCTGCGAAGGGGTTATGTTGGCATTACGACGAGCCGTGGAGCCATGAGCATCGCTGTAGTAAAGGAAGACTTTTTATCATTGAACCAGTAGAAGAAGAGGTCATTGAACATCCAGAAGAGAGCATTGAACATAAAGAAGAAGATGCAGTAGAAGAGCCACAACCGACCGAAGTTACGATACATGCACTAGCCGGCTACTCAAACCCGCAAATGATGAAAGTTGGAGGCCTTCTCAAACAACAACTGATCACTGTTTTCATCGACACGGGCAGCACTAATAATATCCTAAACAGTAAGGTTGCTATCCGAATGGCATTATCTATCGAGAATCGTTGCAGGTTTGATGTTAAGGTCACCGACAGACGGATTTTGAAGTGTGATCGTAGGCGCCCGCAGGAGAAACTATTGCCGCAGGACCAAGAGATAATTGCATATTTCTTCCTTCTCCCTCTTGATGATCATGAGGCCATGCTCAGAATTAAATGGTTGACAACATTAGGTGATTTTTCTTGGAATTTTATGAAACTAATTATGAAATTTTACAGTAAGGAGAAACAGGTGATATTGCACGGGAAACGTGGGGGCGACGTAACGATGATTTGCACACAAAAAATGAAGAAGGTTTTGCATAAAGCATGCAGTGGCTTTTTGGTACAACTTGAGCAGCAAACTAAGGGAGAACCAACAAAATTGGAAGATCCAAATCTACTTCCTTTGCTTACTGAATTTTCGGATATATTTGACGAACTATGCAACCTACCTCTTACCCGTTGGCATGATCATTGTATAACGATTCTTCCAGGCCAATCTCCAGCAAATGCTCAGCCATATCAGTATCCACATCTCCAGAAGGATGAAATAGAAAGGATTGTAAAAGAGATACTCAAAACAAAAGTTATTCGGCCATGTTGTAGCCCCTACTCTTCACCGGTGCTCCTCATACGAAAGAAGGATGGAATATGGCGATTATGTGTTGACTACCGAACTCTCAATGGCATAACCATTAAGGATAAATACCCTATTACAGTAGTAGATGAGTTGCAAGATGAAAGGGAGCACAAATCTTCACAAAGCTGGACCTTCGATCCGGGTATCATCAAATACGAGTATGCGAAGAAGACATATCGAAAACCACCTTTTGAATACACAATAACCACTATGAATTTTTGCTTTCTTCAAAAGAAGGTGGAATATCTTGGGCATATCATATCAAAGGAAGGTGTGGCAGTAGACCCCTTCAAAATTGGAGCAATGCAAAATTGGCTGACCAACATAAAATTGCTACATGGCTTTCTGGGTTTCACAGGCTACTACTGCAAGTTCGTGAAAAACTATGGAGAGATCAGTGCACCACTTACTTCCTTTCTGAAAAAAGATGTCTTCCAATGGTCAGACAGAGCCTCCGTTGCCTTCGACAAACTTAAGGCAGTCATGACGACGACGCCGGTGCTAACACTACCAGATTTCAACCGACCCTTCATTATTGAGGCCGACGCATCTGGAGTTGGAATTGGAGAAATTCTCATGCAAGATGGTCGACCACTCACATACACTAGCAAGGCATTATCTCCCTCCCATCAAAATAAGTCAACATATGATAAGGAGATGCTCGCCATTGTGCGCGCAGCAACGAGGTGGAGACCCTACTTGATTGGTCGACGATTTCAAATTAAAATCGATCATAAAAGCCTCAAGTACTTTTTGGAGCAAAAGATATCATCCCCTGAGTAGCAAAACTGGGTAACAAAACTTCTTGAATTTGATTATGAAATAACTTACAAAAAGGGGAAAGAGAATGTTCTTGCAGATGCGCTTTCGCAGCTACCCGAGCAAACTGAAGTTTTGGCCATTTCACTTCCGACCAACGACTTCCTTGAGGATATTAAGATGGAATGGCAGGAAGATTCAGAGACTAGTAAGATTATAAAAAAATTGGAGGAAACACCAAGCTCCGTAGCTCATTACAATTGGGACTCAAAAGAATTACACTATAAGAGTACTAAATTGAAAAGGAGTATGGCATATCACTCACAAACCGATGGTCAGACAGAATTTGTAAATAGGTGCTTGGAGATAGCCCAAAGCTACCCACCAAATATGACTACCCAAGGAGGACTTCAGACTCAGCCAAGTGCCATTATTGATCGACGGATTATGACTCGACGACGACGATCCACTACTGAATTGCTAATACAGTGGGCAAACCTACTAACAGAAGATGCCACTTTGGAGAACTATGATGACTTGAAGATCAAATTCATAAACTTCATGAATCGTCAGCCTCGAGGACAAGGCTGATTTGAAGAGGGCGGGTTTGTTAGGACTCTAGCTAGGAGAGTCCTAATTGAGAGGGATATTCATGTAAAACTGTTAGGACTTTAGCTAGGAGAGTCCTAATTGAGAGGGACATTCTGTTAGGACTCTAGCTAGGAGAGTCCTAATTGAGAGGGACATTATGTTAGGACTCTAGTTAGGAGAGTTCTAATTGAGAGGGACATTCTTGTAGGAGGTTTTTTCTTGTAGAAGAATTAGGAGTTGTAAGGGAATAGGAGTCTTGAGTAGGAGTCATATTAGGAGTTGGTTAGAAGTAAGAGTCTTAAGTAGGAGTCCTATTAGGAGTTACGGTTTAGAAGCCCTATAAATAGCCATGTATTCCTCCTCTTTTCTCAAGCAATAGATGAATCTTTTCTGCAGCCTTTGAGCAGCAACTTTGAGGGAGGAATCCCTATAGAGTTCCAAGGAGGCCGATCCCCTAAAGAGATCAACCCCAAGTTTAGAATCTGCAAGGGTTCTAACAAAGCGCCTATGATCACAATTCAAAATCCGTCCGTCGGTGACCTTAACATCAAACCTGCAGTGATTCTCGATAGGTAATGATATCTGAACAGCAAGCTTACTATTTAGGAAGTTAGTAGTACTGCCCGTGTCGATGAGAACAGTGATTGGTTGTTGTTTGAGAAGGCCTCCAATTTTCATCGTTTGCGGGTTTGAGTAGCTAGCTAGTGTATGTACCGTAACTTCGGTCGGTTGTGGCTCTTCTTCTGCATCTTCTTCTTCTTCATGTTCAAGGCTCTCTTTTGGATGTTCAATGACCTCTTCTTCTATCGGTTCAATCATAAGAAGTCCCCCTTTACTACAGCGATGCTCACGGCTCCACGGCTCGTCACAATGCCAACATAACCCCTTCGCATATCGCTCCCGAAGCTCTTCTCTTGTTAACCTCTTTAGTGTAGGGACTTGGTCGACAGTAGGGGGGGCTAAGGGCTTCAATATTACTGGTTGAGGAGAGACCCTAGTCCTCCGAGCTTCATGGTTCAATTGCTCCTCTTGATGTCGTGCGAAAGAGATGGCTGCCATAAGCGTATACGGTTGTCGCGCTTTAACTTCTCCTCGGATATCCGGCTTCAAGCCCTCAATGAAGGTCCACAATAGCTATTTTTGAGACCAATCATGAGTTTGATTAGATAACCTTTCAAACCTGGTTTGGTACTCCTGAATGGTGGAGGTTTGTTGGATCTTTGCTAGTTGTTCGTCAATATTCTCGTAATCGGTTAGTCTGAAGCAAATCAGCAGTCCTTCTTTGAATTGTCGCCATGAAAGGACTCCATAAGTATGTTCAAACCAGTCAAACCACTGTATAGCATCCCCTTCAAGATGTATAGCTGCAATTTTCACCATAGATACATCCGCGGTTTTGTGGTACCGAAAATATCGCTCCGCGCGCGAGATCCAACCAATCGGGTCTCCTTCTTCCCATCTAGGGAAGTCCACTCTCATGCATGGATAGTTGGGGTTGGTCATAGAGCTTCCCCTCTCTTGGAAGTCATATCTTTGGGGTTGGTGTGATTGGGCAAAGCTCTCTCCTTGATGTGATTTCTTCGGGCTTAGTGGTCGGCCCAATCTGAGTTCGGTAAAGAGCATCCGAATCTTATCCTCCATTCGCGCCTCCAAGGCTTCGAATTTAGCATTGATTACTGTTGAATCTCAGATTTTGATGATGAAACTAATTGATTGTGTTTAAATGTTTGACTACATTTTGAGTGATACAGGTCTACTCGATCAGGATTAGACAATTAACGCAGGAGGAATTGACGTTGCGTCGGAGGAGATCACGTCAGGATATTGGATGGTAGAAGGCTTCGGGCATCGGGCATCGGGCCAAGGAGAGCGAAATTGCGCCAAGGATATCGGGGTTGCGGAGGTCAACCGCCGATTGGGCAACAAGCCGCAAGAGAGGACGATGCACCGAAGAATCGGACGAAGCGCCAACCAATGACGTGCCGGGCAACAGAATGTCAATTTGCGTTATAATAATTATCTAGATCGGAGTAGAGTGTTTGCTTGTGTGTGCAGGATTAACTACGATAACAATAAAGACATAAAGTAAAACAAAGTGCCGGAGTCAAGTGCGAAGGATTCGTTGGGAGTTCGAGAGTTCGACGGAAGTCCGAAGGTTCATCGGGAATGCTGCCGGAACTAACCGAGAATGAGTAGGGAGCTTGCCGAAGGGTTTTTCGGAAGCTCGCCGGAAGGTTCGTTGGAAGTTCGCGAAGCTCGCCGAGAAAGATCGGAGCTTGCCGAAGAAGCTCATCGGAACTCACCAAGATCAAATCGTGAAGTCTAGGAGCTTGCCGGGAGTCCGCAGAATGGTTTCCGAGAGTTTATCGGAAGACCGCCGGAAGTTCGCCAGAAGCTCGCCGGAAGAAGTCTTGACTTACGGACTTTGTAATAGCTTAGAAAATGTCTTTAAATTCGTAGTTAGCATGTTAATTAGGGTTAGGATTAGGTGTTAATCCTATAACCCAAGTAGGGGCCAATTGGACCCGAGTTCGGACTGGTTTGGGCCAAGTTTGGAGCCCAACCAGTGAGCTGATTTAGCCTAGGCGGTGGCACCGCCTGGGCTAGGCGGTGGCACCGCCCAGCACCCAAGAGCTGGGCGGTGACACCTCCTGGCTGGGCGGTGGCACCGCCCAGCACCCGAGCGCTGGGCGGTGGCACCGCTTGGCTGGGCGGTGGCACCTCCAACAGCGGGAACCCAAAGAGAATTCAAATTTTGAAGCCCAAATTTGAATCCTCTTGAGGCCTATAAATACCCCTCAAATCTCAGCTGAGAGAACAACTTTTTGAGCAGCAAGTGTTTGAGAGAAAGGCATTAGAAAAGTCCTAGCTAATCTTGTTTTCATTTTGCTAGTGTTCACCTCCTTCATTCTTGCTAAAAATTTGTAAGAGAGTGAACCGCTTGTAAAGAGTTGTAAGAGGGGTATTTACCCTTCCCTTTCAAGAGATTTGCTAGTGGAAGGTGGGAGCCTCATCGAAGAGGGGCCTCGCAAGTGGATGTAGGTCATTTGACCGAACCACTCTAAATCGGCGTAATCTCTGGTTTGCATTTCATTATTGTCATTTACATTACTGCAAATCTTCTTACTGCTTTAGTTCCTTATTACCCTTGCTGCGCAACTTTAAGAATACGCTTTCAAGTTAAACTTTTCAAGTTCCGTTCTAATCGTACGAAAAATTTGTCGAAATCAACGTTTTAATCCGCTGCACTAATTCACCCCCCCCCCCTCTTAGTGCCGCTTCGATCCTAACAATTGGTATCAGAGCCACGTTTTTCTACCTTGGTTTAATACCCAAATAGAAATGGCTTTTTACGGCTTTCAAGAGGGTCACTCTCTCATTTGTCCTCCCTTTTTCAATGGGACGGACTACACTTATTGGAAAACTCGAATGAGAGTTTTCTTACTTTCTTTGGATTTGAATTTATGGCACATAGTCGAAAATGGATTTGAAATGTCTTCTCTCCCAATGAACCATTGGAATGATTTGGAGAAGAAGATGTTTTCTCTAAATGCAAAGGCTATGAATGCCTTATATTGTGCACTTGACAAAAATGAATTTAATCGTGTTTCGATGTGTGACTCGGCTTTTGATATTTGGAGAACTCTAGAGGTCACTCATGAAGGCACTAGCCGTGTGAAAGAGTCCAAAATCAATATTCTTGTGCATTCTTACGAACTTTTCCGGATGAAACCAAGTGAGTCCATCGGAGACATGTACACCCGGTTCACGGATGTCATCAATGGACTCAAAGCTCTTGGTAAAAGTTTTTCTAATTTTGAACTAGTCACTAAAATCTTAAGATCCCTTCCAAAAAGTTGGGATCCAAAAGTTACGGCCATTCAAGAGGCCAAGGACCTTAAAACATTCCCTCTCGAAGAACTTATTGGGTCTCTAATGACCTACGAAATGAACAATGTGACAAAAAAGAAACTCGAGAACAACCTTCCAAATGATAGGAAGGATTTGGGACATAGAACACATGAAGACCACTCGAGCATAAGCTCAAGTGAAAGTGATGGTGAACTTAAACTACTAATGAAACAAAAATTAAAAAGCAAAAAGAATGGAACTACTTGCTTTGAACGCAAGAAGAACAAAAGTTGGGATGAATTGAGCTCTTCCGAAGACGAGGAGAAAATCAAGAAAGGCGAGGTGGCAAACTATGCCTCACCCTCTTTCAACAATGAGGTAATCAAAATCCCACTAATTTATTTCGATATTACATAATACTTTCTTGAGTTATTTTTAATTTAGTTTAGGATTAATTTTCTTGAAAATTGTATGTGTTATGTTAATGCAGTAAAATGTTAGATATAAATCTAATGCTTATACACCTAGTAAGATTAATCTTATATATGTGATTGAGAAGCAAGAATTTGTATTTTGACGATTTCCATATTGATTTTCAACGACGATGCATGACTTTTGAATGGAAGGCTTGATGATTTTTTTTGAACCTTGTCTTTGGTTTTCAAACATGATGTATGGTTTTGACATATGAACAAAATTAGAGCATGCTAAGATAAAGTTAATCATATAAATTAAAACTAAAGAAGTTTTAGTTATCTATAAGAATCATTCAAAATTATGTTCAATAAAAATGCAAAATGATGGAATGAAAATATTAAATGTTTTAATACCATTTTATGCATGAGATTTTAAAAGTTATACATAATGATCTTGATGGTTGTTATGAAGAAATTTGTTTTTCGATCCTAAATGATTGATGATATATATATATATTTTGGCACAAAAAGGACAAAGGCATACTTATATGAAACAACTAAATAGATAAAAGTATTTTTCTTGAAAATTCTTGGTTTGATGAATCTATTTTATCATCTTTTTATGAATATCTTGAAAATGATTTTGATTTGATGATTTGAATTTGAATGAGCTTTATCTTGATTTTTCGAGATTTATAACTTGAGATTTACTCTATAAAAATCAAGATCTTGTATCCTCAATGTTCCTTTTTAGCATCTATTATCCAAATGAATTATGATTGGTATCATTGCTATATTTCTTCTTATCGTGCACTAAAGAGAAAATTTTTCTAAATGAATCATGATATTTCGGAACCACAATTCTTTTTATGATTCATAATGAATTGAGAAATTTTATATGCTTGAATTAATATCTTATTCTAAGATTGAATGAATTTTATCTATATCATGATCTCCTAAGATTTTTTCTTAATTATTTAAGAGGAGATTTTTCAAAACAAAACGTGTCTTCTATTATTATCTTTTCATGATATGATTTTCATGCAATTCCTTGTACTCATGAAATATTTATCTCATCACCCAATAACTCTTCTTGATATTCCTTATGTGATGAAACAAAATAATGTATGAAATTCAAATAAGAAGTTAATGATCATGCATGATAGGATGTAATGAATTTTGACATTTAGATACTATCATTTGAATAGCTATGATCATGTTGCCAAAATGATTTATAATGAATGCTTGAATATCATGTATGATATGCCGATATTGATGATTGATTTATTTGTATCATGCATGAAAAATAAAAGATATAGTTTTGAAATTGTGCATGTTCGAATTTGAAAATATGATGATGCATAATGATTAAATTGTGCAATGAAAATATTAAACATTTTGAAACCATGTTTTAGTGTCATACATAATGATCATGCTTAATAAATTTCGAAATTATGGATGATGAATCTTTTACGATTTATGGATCATTGATTTTTACCATAATGAAAGTACCTTATTGATTTTTGTTGTAATAAATCTTACTCTTTCGGTTTTAAACATGATAAATGTTTTTATTTGGTATAAATGAAACAAAATCATATGTTTTGAAATAATCGAAAAGAGGATAACATTCTTGAAAATTATTTTGCTCAATCTTATTGATTTTGATGAATCCATTTGTATCATCTTTGTGAATCTCTTGGATTTTGATAATGATTTTGATGATTTAAATTTGAATAATTTTTTATTGAAATCATGATCTTGATCTCTTGAAATTCATAACATGAAATCCTTTATGAATCAACATTTTCTTTTCTATTTAAAAGGAGATTTGTCGAAATGTTTCATAGTCTTTTAGTATTCATAATCTTGACAATTATGTTTTGAAACTTTATGTAAACCAAGAATGTTCATCATGATTCTCTCTTTGAATATTTAAAGAGGAGAATTTTCTAGATGGTTCATGATTTTGATGATTGAATATTTGATATGCATGAATTGAGATCTTGCTCTCCTACCACTCTTTTTGCTATTCACCAAAAGGAAGACTAATTCTAATAAACCATGATATGCTATATGAATTTTATTGTATTCATGAAGTAAGATCTCATCACTAATTTTTGTTTATATTCCTTCATGTAATGATATGAATGTATGAAACACTTATGATATGATTTTTTTTTATACAATTCCATGTATTCGTGAAATATTAATCTCATCACCCAATTAATTCCTCTTGATACTCCTAATGTGATGAAGTGAAATTATGCATGAAATACAAATGGGGATAAGTTTTTGGTAGGATATAATTTGACAAATTGATACCATCATGATATGAAACATTTATGATTTGCAATGATATATGCAATACTTGTGCTTTCTAATTATGATGTGATGTATTACATCTGATGTAAATCATGATTTAAAATACTATGAGTTATCGCTAAAATGATGTATTATAAATATTGATTTAATGTTTTGTATCATGAATACTCTAAATGATGAATATTTGGTATTATGATCAAAATGTTGACAAATAGTTAAAAATTTTAGTATCATGTATGATATCCTTATAATGTTGATCGATTTATTCAGTATCATGCATGAATGAATATAAGGTTTTTGAAAATGTGTATATTCTAATTTGAAAATATGATGATGCACAATTAAGATTGATACTTACCTTTGTCATAATTGATGTAATGGGTCTTCCCTTCTTTTTGACAATGACAAAGGGGGAGATAGCTTGCTTGCACAAGTCAAGAAGATGCAAAAACTTGATTGCTTGCTTGCCTATCTTAAGTAGCAAAGATTGCTAACTTGCTTATTTCAAGAAGCAAAAGTTGTCTTCTTGAACATCATTATCTTGCCCATCTCAAGAAGCAAGACTTGCAACCTGCACATTGCAATAGGAAGTAAGAATCGATAGCTTACACACTTCAACAAGAAAGCTATCTTGTATTTGCTTTTGAAATTTTTACTAGCTTGTATGTTACAAAACTTGCTCATTTTTTCAAATACTTTGCTAGCTTGCACTTTGTAAAGGAAGCAAAAATAACACTTCTCAAAAGAGAAGAAAAACTTACTGTCTTGAACATCTTTAATATGCTAGCTAGCATGATGTACAATTTGCTATTTTGAATATTACAAAAAAATATTATCATGCACATTGCAAAGAAAAGCAAAGTGCAATCGTGCACAAGAAGTAAGTGTTGAATTACCATGATTGAACTTAAGAATCTTGCTATACTGTTGTGCTTATATGTTGTGATGAAAATCTAGCTTTATGTTGCAAAAACTTGCATATCTTTTAAAATAGCTAGAGCTACTTCTCCTTTTTGTTGATGACATAGGGGGAGAAGTATATTGATGACTTCATGCATTGAATTAAATATTTTATATATTTGCATGATAGTTTAAATGTTTTTCATAACATGTGATGAATGTTACTTGGATTTGGGATAATCCAAGTGTTCTATCAATGGCATATTGATAGAGGGAGTTTAGTTAAACTCCGGGGAGTTAAGGTTAACTCCGTTAGTCATCAATTAGTTGTCATCATCAAAAAGGGGGAGATTGTTGAATCTCGGATTTTGATGATGAAACTAATTGATTGTGTTTAAATGTTTGACTACATTTTGAGTGATACAGATCTACTCGATCAGGATTAGACAATTAACGCAGGAGGAATTGACGTTGCGTCGGAGGAGATCACGTCAGGATATTGGATGGCAGAAGGCTTCAGGCGTCGGGCATCGGGCCAAGGAGAGCGAAATTACGCCAAGGATATCGGGGTTGCGGAGGTCAACCACTGATTGGGCAACAAGCCGCAAGAGAGGACGATGCACCGAAGAATCGGACGAAGCGCCAACCAATGACGTGCCGGGCAACAGAATGTCAATTTGCGTTATAATAATTGTCTAGATCGAAGTAGAGTGTTTGCTTGTGTGTGCAGGATTAACTACGATAACGACAAAGACATAAAGCAAAACAAAGTGCCGGAGTCAAGCGCGAAGGATTCGTTGGGAGTTTGAGAGTTCGACGGAAGTCCGAAGGTTCGTCGGGAATGCTGCCGGAACTAACCGAGAATGAGTAGGGAGCTTGCCGAAGGGTTTTTCGGAAGCTCGCCGGAAGGTTCATTGGAAGTTCGCGAAGCTCGCCGAGAAAGATCGGAGCTTGCCGAAGAAGCTCATCGGAACTCGCCAAGATCAAATCGTGAAGTCTAGGAGCTTGCCGGGAGTCCGCAGAATGGTTTCCGAGAGTTTATCGGAAGACCGCCGGAAGTTCGCCGGAAGCTCGCCGGAAGAAGTCTTGACTTACGGACTTTGTAATAGCTTAGAAAATGACTTTAAATTCGTAGTTAGCATGTTAATTAGGGTTAGGATTAGGTGTTAATCCTATAACCCAAGTAGGGGCCAATTGGACCCGAGTTCGGACTGGTTTGGGCCAAGTTTGGAGCCCAACCAGTGAGCTGATTTAGCCTAGGCGGTGGCACCGCCTGGGCTAGGCGGTGGCACTGCCCAGCACCCAAAAGCTGGGCGGTGACACCTCCTGGCTGGGCGGTGGCACCGCCTAGCACCCGAGCGCTGGGCGGTGGCACCGCTTGGCTGGGCGGTGGCACCTCCAACAGCGGGAACCCAAAGAGAATTCAAATTTTGAAGCCCAAATTTGAATCCTCTTGAGGCATATAAATACCCCTCAAATCTCAGCTGAGAGAACAACTTTTTGAGCAGCAAGTGTTTGAGAGAAAGGCATTAGAAAAGTCCTAGCTAATCTTGTTTTCATTTTGCTAGTGTTCACCTCCTTCATTCTTGCTAAAAATTTGTAAGAGAGTGAACTGCTTGTAAAGAGTTGTAAGAGGGGTATTTACCCTTCCCTTTCAAGAGATTTGCTAGTGGAAGGTGGGAGCCTCATCGAAGAGGGGCCTCGCAAGTGGATGTAGGTCATTTGACCGAACCACTCTAAATCGGCGTAATCTCTAGTTTGCATTTCATTATTGTCATTTACATTACTGCAAATCTTCTTACTGCTTTAGTTCCTTATTACCCTTGCTGCGCAACTTTAAGAATACGCTTTCAAGTTAAACTTTTCAAGTTCCGTTCTAATCGTACGAAAAATTTGTCGAAATCAACATTTTAATCCGCTGCACTAATTCACCCCCCCCCTCTTAGTGCCGCTTCGATCCTAACAATTACCTCCTTAGATGCCATAATATATGCCTCCAAATCTATGATGTTAAGATCTCTCTTTTGTTGTTAGGTTAAAGGCATGTATAGGTTGAGAGAAGTGATGGTCAAAAAGGTTGGTGGATGTAGGCTACGATTTAGGCTTGTTTTGTGGTAGTTTTGGGTGCAGTTTGAGGGAGTGGTTTAGTAGAGTTTTAGGGCTGTGGTTGAAAGTTTTGGATCTGTGGTAGATGGTAGCAAAGGTTTGACAGAAATCCGTGGAAGTTGCAGCAAGTATGTGATGTCTTGTAAGAGTAGAATTGTCGTCGAAGAAACAACGGTTTCTCGACGTAATTTCCACCAAAAACTTGAGAGAATTGAGGAGAGAATTGATAGCAAAATCATAGTTTATATGACAGCAAGGATATCTAATTTAATCAAGAAAATTTCGGCAGTATAACAGCAAGGAAATTGGTGCAAGTTGCAATTGCAGAATTATCGTCGAAAAATTTCAGCGGGTTACGATGAAAATTTGTAGCAACATAAAATCGTTTTTAGAGATGAATTTCTTAATAGATCAATCTTAGATGGAAGCCAAGATGATCTATGAAGTGTATAAGAAATTTCATTCAAAAAAGATTGCAAATAGATGGGTTAAGGCAACGATATGCAGCTGAAATTTTCTGCAGCATAGATTTTCAAGTGCAACAGATTGGACATAAAAGATCAGTAGTTTATATTGAGAATTTTTTGATGAAACCAAAGGGAAATCTACTGTTAGGAAGTGTCAAAGATGTCATAAAAATTTCGTAGAAATTTGGATAGAAAAAGCACAGTAGCAAGATCAAACAGATGGTGCTATGCGGCTTGAATTCTGCAATTCAAGTGTAGCAGATTGGACATAAAAGATCAGTAGTTTATATTGAGAATTTTTTGATGAAACCAAAGGGAAATCCACTGTTAAGAAGTGTCAAAGATGTCATAAAAATTTTGTAGAAATTGGGATAGAAAAAGCACAGTAGCAAGATCAAACAGATGGTGCTATGCGGCTGGAATTCTGCAATGTATTTTTCGTCGTAGAGATGAAAACTTTGTGACGAAAAGTTTATGCAGCAATATAGGAACGATTTTTTTTTTTTTTTGGATTTTCGAATAAGGATAACTAAATTGCAGCAGCAGTAAGATAGGAAACCAGAACCTATTGCAATTCACGGGGAGATCAAAGGATGATCCGTGGTGGTGGAGATGATAACGGAATTCGGTGACGATCTTTTAAGCAATTGTGGGAATTGCTTTGGATTGTTGTAGAGGGTTGATGGATGGCTGTGGAAGGGCAGCGAGATGCCAAGAACGCTGCTCTGATACCAGGTGTTAGAACCCTTGCAGATTCTAAACTTGGGGTTGATCTCTTTAGGGGATCGGCCTCCTTGGAACTCTATAGGGGTTCCTCCCTTCAAGTTGCTGCTCAAAGGCTGCAGAAAAGATTCATCTATTGCTTAAGAAAAGAGAAGGAATACATGGCTATTTATAGGGCTTCTAAACCCTAACTCCTAATAGGACTCCTACTTAAGACTCTTACTTCTAACGAACTCCTAATAGGACTCCTACTCAAGACTCCTATTCCCTTACAACTCCTAATTCTTCTCTAAGAAAAAACCTCCTACATGAATGCCCCTCACAATTAGGACTCTCCTAGCTAGAGTCCTAACAGAATGTCCCTCTCAATTAGGACTCTCCTAGCTAGAGTCCTAACATTTTTACATGAATGTCCCTCTCAATTAGAACTCTCCAAGCTAGAGTCCTAACACAACACCATCGTTACAAGATGAGTTTGATTCGATGATACACCCTCGAGGGACTCGACCAAGCATACCATGTCCTCAAGTCATCAGTGACATCTCTATGTTGTAGGCAAGATAATGAATCGCGATGTAGGTGAGCCTCGAGGGACTCGACCAACTCAACCTACATCGGGAATCGGTCCCTACCTATAACAATGGAAGGCCACGTGGGTCAATCTAATTAACTCATATTTACCGACTTAATATTATAGAGAGAGAAGTTTCTATGATTTGGTCTCCTAATATGACATGTCACACATATACATATTTAATATATATCTACATCGCATGTAAATATATATATATATACATATCTAGTAGGTTTATAAGCAATCATACCAGATGATCATGGACCACAGCCTAATGTGATCAAGCCCGAACCAGTGGGCCTAATCACTTACATCAAGATCTATGTGTGTAGCGGTGCATCTCCATACCCTGTGATCGTCCATCTCGTCCTCGTCGGTTCCATTAACATCTTGACGCATCTCCATGTATCACGATCGTCCGTCTCGTGGGTCCCGCTATCGCTTCCACGCTCTCGCTGCGCCTTCTCATGTGATTACAGCTTAATCATAGTCACGCAGGCCCAACAATAAATGAGAAATATAATGAAGGCTCGTAGGGCCCAATAATAATAATCACAAGTACACACATCACACGGTCCATGATCATCCGTCCACACATCATACATCACATGTATAAATCATCATCATGTAAGACCACTAGATAATAATAAAAATAATAATCAATTAAACTTTTTAATTAATTAATATTTTCTGAAATCAGGGATATATAGGGAATTTTATGAATTCTGAGGGGTATTTTCATAATTTAGTAAAAAGGACAGCATATGAAATTTCTAAAATTCCGAGGGGCAAAACTCTCTTTTGTCCTAAAACCCTAATACCCTTCTCCCTCGCCCATGCTACTACCGTTGCTGCCACCCTACTGGTGGCGGTTTGTGTGGCGGAGGGGCGTGGGGCGCCACCCTTGCCCGCGGGCGACGCTGCCCCTGCAGGTGAGTGCCCCCGTAGGGGGCCGCCCCTACGGGTGTCACTACTCCTACGGGCGGTGCCCATGCGGGTGGCGCTGCCCCATGCAGCACCCGTAGGCAACTGTGCTCGTAGGCACAGCGCTTGCAAGCGTCACTACCGCGCGGCGCCTCTGCCCCTAAGTCTAGCACCCGCAGGCGCCGCCCTTGCCCGCGGGCCAGTGGCCATCATGCCTGCGGCCCTACCTGTGGGCAACATTGTAGGGGGCCTACCTGCACATGACTGGTCTTGTGGCTGTCGCTGCAGGTGGTGTGCCTGATGGGAATATAAAATAGAATAACCTTTGTATATGAACAAATACTAGCAGGCCATGATATGCAACGGAATTAAATGAAATCACAATCAAATATAACACCAAGATATATGTGGAAAACCCCTCTAATGTGAAGGGTACAAACCATGGGGCAAACTAGAGATAATCCACTATGAGAATAATGAATATACAAATCTCAATCTCTTGCCCTAAACCCTAGCATCAATCACAAGAGAACAACTGGGATACAAGGATCATGTCACTGTCCACGATATCTAAAACCTCCCCAAGTAATCACAGTAAGAGTCTACTATAGATTTGATCTAACCTGAGATGAGAACATTGCTAGATGATTGAGAACAGCCTCTCTGCGTTGTTCTTGTCTTCTTCCCTTTCTTTCTCTTCCTTTTCTGTCTTGTTTTTCTCCTTTTCTTTGGAATCCCATGGCTCTATTCTTCTCCCACGTTGCTGTCCTATTTATGCCTTTTTCTACCTCCAAAATGCAGCCACCACACCCCCCTTAATATTAATTAAGGTTAGGTTAAGAGGGGGTGAGCTGTGGGCTGCCCAAGCCCACTATAGGCTGAATTTGTGGGCTGCCAGCCCAACAACCTCCTCCTTCAGCCCACAAGGGAGGCTATCCCATGGCTCCTCAATGTAAAGTCATGCCGACCACCTGTCGGCATATCTCCTATCTTTCTTTTGGTAAAGTTTTTGTCAACATGTCTGCTCTGTTGTCATCTGTGTGAATTTTCTAAAGCTGCAACTGCTTCTCTTCAAATATATTTTGAATCCAGTGGTATCTGACATCTATATGCTTTGACTTGGAATAAAACATTGGGTTCTTACACAAATGGATGGCACTCTGGCTATCACAATGCACCACATAATTTTTCTGTTTCAGCCCCAATTCTTGTAAGAATTCTTTCATCCATAATATTTCTTTGTATACCTCTATAGCAGCAATATATTCTGCTTCTGTGGTGGAGAGAGCAATACACCTTTATAACCTGGATTGCCATGACACAGCTCCCCCTGCAAAAGTAAGTACATAACCTGAAGTAGACTTTCTCGTATCTATATCTCTTGCCATATCTGCATCTGTGTAACCTATCAACACATGTGGTCCACCTCCAAAGCTTAAACAAACCTTAGAGCTCCCTCTGAGATATCTAAAAATCCACTTCACTACTGCCCAATGCTCTTTGTCTAGATTTGCAAGAAATTTGCTAGTAACACCAACTGCATATGCGATGTCTGGCCTCGTACATACCATTGCATACATTAAACTTCCAACTGCTGAAGCATAAGGAACCTTTTGCATTTTCTCCTTCTCCTCATCACTTGACGGACTCTGTTCTGAGCACAACTTGAAGTGACCTGCAAGAGAAGAACCAACTGGTTTTGCATTGCTCATACTGAATCTTTCCAATATCTTCTCGATGTATTTCTCCTGTGACAACCAAATCTTCTTATTTTTCTTGTTACGGAAAATCTGCATACCTAGTATTTGCTTTGCTGGCCCCATGTCCTTCATTGCAAAAGACTCACTTAGCTCATTCTTCAATCTGTCAATTTTAGACATATCTTTCCCAAGAATAAGCATGTCATCAACATAAAGTAAGAGAATAATAAAATCCTCACCAAACCATTTGATGTACACATAATGATCGGAAGTCATTCTTTTGTATCCATTTTCTATCATAAATGAATCAAACTTTCTGTACCACTGTCTTGGAGCTTGCTTTAGCCCATACAAACTCTTCTTCAATTTGTAGACAAAGTTCTCTTTACCTTTAACTTTGAAGCCTTCTGGTTGCTACATATAAATTTTCTCCTCCAAATCCCCATGAAAGAAAGCTGTCTTCACATCTAACTGTTCAACCTCCAAGTCCTGGCTAGCAGCAATACCAAGAGCAACACGAATAGAAGACATTTTAACAACAGGAGAAAAAATCTCTTCAAAGTCAATACCTTTCTTTTGATCAAAGCCTTTCACAACCAATCTAGCTTTGTACTTTGGTTGAGAACAATATTCTTGAGTCTTCAACCTGAAAACCCACTTGTTCTTCAAGGCCTTCATTCCATTTGGTAGTAGCACCAAATCATAAGTGTGCTTCTTTTGAAAAGCATCCATCTCTTCCTGCATTGCAACTAACCACTTCTCTTTCTACTCACTTTCAACTGCTTCCTGGTAACTCTTTGGTTCACTTGCATCAGTAAGCATCACATACTCATCTGTAGAGTATCTTTTGGAAGGTTGACGTTGTCTAGAAGATCTTCTCAACTGAGGTTCTATTGGAACTTGCTCTCCTACTTCTTCTTGCTCAACATGTCCTGCAGGTAGATCAACGTCAGGCTCTACACCATCTTCCTGCACATCTCCCCCATCACCCTGATATACTAGAGGTGTAATTGGGTTACAATCTACTAATCCTTCTGTAGAAGTATTGGCTGGTGCCTTCTTCTTCAAATCTTCAAAAGTTTGATCCTCAAAGAAGACTACATCTCTGCTTTTAAACACCTTCTGCTTTTCTGGATCCCAAAGCCTGTAACCAAAATGATCATGTGAGTAGCAAAGAAAAATACATTGTTTAGACTTACCATTCAGCTTGGATATCTCATTATCTAGAACATGTGCAAATGCACGACAACCAAACACTCTCAAATGCTTGTAGGAAACATCTTTCCCTAACCATACATGCTATGCAACATCACCATCTAGGGCTGTATACGGTGATAAGTTGATCACATCAACTGTAGTCCTCAAAGCTTCATCCTAAAACCTTTTGGGTAGCTTGGCCTGTGAAAGCATACATATGATCTTTTCCATGATGGTGCGGTTCATCCTCTCTGCAATTGCATTATGCTGAGGTGTACCAGGAACTATCATCTCATGTTGGATCCCATGTGACCTACAATAGTCATTAAACAATCCTGTATACTCACCACCATTATATGATCTTATGCATTTCAATTTCCTTTCTGTCTCCCTTTCAACCCTGGCATGAAACTCTTTGAAGCCATTAATCACCTGATCTTTAGTCTTTAAAGCATAGGCCCAAACTTTCCTGGAAAAATCTGTTGAATCTCGTATTTTGATGATGAAACTACTTGATATATGTTTATGATTTAATCTGCGTTTTGAGTGACGCAGGATTCTTCGATCAGGATGAGACAATTAAAGCAGGAAAATCATGTTGTGCCGGAGGAACATGTCAGAAGATTGGACGTCGGGCCGGTGGATCGGTCGACGTATCGACAGAAGGCTTCGGGCCGTGGACTCGGGCATCGGGCCAAGTAGAGCGGGTATTGTGCCAAGGATATCGGAGTTGCGGAGTCAACTGGCCGATTGGGCAATAGGCCGCAGGAGAGGACGATGCGCCGAAGAATCAGACGAAGCGTCGAGGGACCAATGACATGCCGGACAACTTGGTTAATTGCTTAGGATTAATTGTCTCGATCGAAGTTTTGTTTTAAGTGTGCAGGATTAACTACGATAAGAGTAAGACAAGCAGCAGGTGTTGCGCCGGAGTCAAGATCATGATCACGTTGGGAGTTCAAGAGTTCGACGGAAGTTCGGACGGTCGTCGGAGGTTCAGCGAGGACAGATCCGAGAAGTCCAGAAGCTTGCCAAGCGAAGCTCGTCGGAACTCGCCAAGTGGATCGTCGCAAAGTCCAGGAGTATGCCGGATGTCCGCAGAAGGATCACCGAGGGTTATCGGTTGATCGACGGAAGTTGGCCGGAAACTCGCCGGAAGAAGCGATTGACGCATCGGAGCAAAGCTGCAGAAGTTGTCTTAGAGTTAATCGTAGTTAGCATGATGATTAAGCATGAAAATGGGAGGTGATCCCATTAGCTTAATCTTGGGGCAATTGGGCCCCTGAAAAGATTCAAAGTGGGCCGAATGGAGTGAACCATTCGGACCCTGATTGCACCAGGAGGTGCAACCGCCCCAGCCAGGAGGTGCAACCGCCTGGGCTGTGGGGGTTGGGAGGTGCAACCGCCCCAGCCAGGAGGTGCAACCGCTAGGGCTGCGAGGCTGGGAGGTGCAACCGCCCCAGCCGAGAGGTGCAACCGCCCAGAGCTCAGTCTTCGAGCTAGACTGGGCGGTGCAACCTCCTCTGCCAAGAGGTAGCACCGCCAGAGCTCAAGTTTCGAGCTCTGCCAGGCGATGCAACCACCGAGCTCAGTCTTCGAGCTCTGGCAGAGAGGTGCATCAGCCTGAGCTCAGTCTCGAGCCCTGCCAGGTGATGCAATCACCGAGCTCAGTCTTCGAGCTCTGGTAGAGAGGTGCATCAGCCTGAGCTCAGTTTGGAGCTCTGCCAGGTGATGCAACCACCGAGCTCAGTTTCGAGCTCTGCCAGGTGATGCAATCACCAAGCTCAGTCTTCGAGCTCTGCCAGGTGATGCAATCACCGAGCTCAGTCTTCGAGCTCTGGCAGAGAGAAGCAATCGCCTGAGCTCAGTCTTCGAGCTCTGCCAGGCGGTGCCACCTCTCCAGTCAAGAGGTGCAACCGCCTGATCCCAGAATTCTGGGATTTGATCGATTTGATCGTTTTGAGCTCCAAATTTGAACTGGGTTGGGGCCTATAAATACCCCACCCATTCAGCACTGAAAAGATACAGATCCACACCGAATTCTTGATCTTTTCAGTGATTCTAAGAGCTCAAATTTGTGTAAAGTCCTAAAGTTCTCCTCCTTCTGTTCTTCAAGTCTTGAGTTGTAAAGAGAGGAGAGAAAGGATCTGTAAAGGTTGTCTCCTGAGCCTGTCAAAAGGAGAGAAACTGTAAAAGGGCAGTTAGCCTTCGCCCATTGAAGGAAGGCAGCTAGTTGACGTCGGCAACCTCGTCGGTGGAGGAAGCCAAAAGTGGAGTAGGTCAAGGCTGACCGAACCACTATAAATCTCTGGTTTGCGTTTATTTTTGAGCACTTTATCATTACTGCAAACCTCCTCCATTACTACTGCTCTCTGCGCTTTCACGAACAAGTTCTAAGTGCTGTTCTTTCAGAATCTGCATTCAAACGTAAATCGTGTTTTCGTACGATCTTCACACTGCAGTTTACGCTTACATTCGGACTCCATTTATAACTGCAAATTGCTTTCTACGTAAAACGCTTTTCCAGGTTCAAAACTGCTTTTAAACGCAAAACTACATTTAGACGTAAATCTGAGTTTAGACGTAAATCTGCGTTTAGACGTAAAACTACGTTTAGACGTAAATCTACGTTTAGACGTAAAACTGCGTTTAGACGTAAATCTGAGTTTAGACGTAAACTGCGCTTAGACGCAAAACTGCGCTTAGACGCAAACTGTGTTCAGACGCAAACTGTGTTCAGACGCAAACTGCGCTTAGACGCAATCTGCGCTTAGACGCAAACTGCACTTAGATACAAACTGAGAATTAGCTTTTGCATCATAATAGTTTTTATTGAACGAACGCAGCTTTTGGTTTTTAATCGCTGTAAGATTTCCGCTGCACTAATTCACCCCCCCCCCTCTTAGTGCTCTCGATCCTAACAATTGGTATCAGAGCGGGGTATCTCTCATTTCGGATTTACACCCGAGAGAAATGGCTCTTCAAGAGGGCTTTTCGGTCTTTCGTCCACCGTTCTTTAACGGATTGGACTACACTTACTGGAAAACTCGAATGAGAGTTTTCTTGATTTCTCTAAATCTGGATTTATGGAATATCGTTGAAAATGGTTTTCAACTTCCCTCTAAACCGACGAACGAATGGTCGGATTTAGAGAAGAAATATTTTTCTTTAAACGCAAAGGCTATGAATGCCTTATTTTGCGCTTTGGACAAAAATGAGTTCAATCGGGTTTCTTTGTGCGAAACGGCTTTCGATATTTGGCGCACTCTTGAAATCACGCATGAGGGAACTAGTAGAGTCAAAGACTCGAAAGTTAATATTTTACTGCATGATTTCGAGCTTTTTCATATGAAACCAAGCGAAACCATTGTTGACATGTACACCCGTTTTACGGATGTCGTCAATGGTTTAAATTCACTTGGTAAAAGCTTTTCGGATTTTGAACTCGTTAACAAAGTTTTGCGCTCACTTTCTAAAACTTGGGATTCAAAAGTAACTGCTATTCAAGAATCGAAAAACTTGAACCAATTTCCACTTGAAGAACTAATTGGTTCATTGATCACATATGAAATGACGTGCAATGCACGTGAAGAACTTGAGAACCACCTTCCAAAGAACAGGAAGGATTTGGAACTCTGGACAAATGAATGCCACTTGAGCGATGACTCAAGTGATGAGGACAATGATGAACAAAACAACCTTCCAAAGAACAGGAAGGATTTGGGACATAGAACATTTGAAGACCACTCGAGCATAAGCTCAAGTGATGGTGAACTTAAACTACAAATGAAACGAAAATTAAAAAGCAAAAAGAATCAAACTACTTGCTTTAAACGCAAGAAGAAGAACAAAAATTGGGATGAATCGAGCTCCTCCGAAGAAGAGAAAGTCAACAAAAGCAAGGCGGCAAACTACGCCTTAACAGCCTACAATGATGAGGTAATCGAAATCCCCCTAATTTATTTTGAAATTACTTGATGCTTTCATGATGTATTTTTCTCTTTTAGTTTAGAATTAATTTTCTTAAAAATTACATGTTTAAAAAAAAAGGGGAAAAATTATTATGATCATACTAAGTAATTTCGAAAATGATAATATTGCATATTTTATGATAAACAAATAAAATGATCTTGATTGAAAATATGAAATCAAGGTTAAGAAGTAATAATGTGCATTACATTAATTTCCATTGTTATTTCTCGATTTTGATTAAAGATCATGTTTGATTTGAAGAAATGCATAATGATGAAATTAAATATTTCGATTGACAATTTCATGCATGAGATATACATGATGATTTTTGTGATTGATGGTTTTATGATGAAATTCATTTTACGATCCTAAACGTTGATGCATGTTTTCATTTGACATAAATGAAAAGGCATGCTAACATGAAATCGATCACTTAAGATGAAACACTTAAAAAAAGGGGAGAAATATATGAATTGATGCTATAAACACTATGCTATGATTATCCCATGCTTGCATCACCAAGAAATATATGATTGCTATCATTGCTATATGCCCTGTATCAAGATATCAAACAAAATCTTGCTTCACAGTTTTACGCATTGATATCTTACCACATGATGAAATGCTACAATTGATGAACACTTGAAATGTAATCCTCTATCTTATTGATTTTTCAATAAATCTATGCTTGTCATACATGAATTTATTGAATGTAATTTTGAGGATGATTTCAGATTTGACAAATGCTTGATTCGTATTTACGATATAAGATACACTTTAAATATGAATCATGCATCAATCATGTTAAATGCTTCAATCATTTTCTATCTCTAGAGTTCTCGATTTTGATGAAATACAAGTGATAAATTCATTTATGATATCTTGTAAATCACTTGAATTATGAATGAGTTTTTTTTTTATGATGCGTTAAAAGAATCACTTAAAAAGAAAATGCTTTTCCCATCTGATCGAGATTAATGATTTCATGATATTTTGTGAATCTCGAAATTAATTTTAATGACTTGATTATGAATTTCAAGTTAATGATTTGATTTGAATCATAATCTTGATCTTGCAAAATTGAAGTCACAAATAATATCCTGTGGTATTCATGAATTGATACTCACAATATGAAAGCATTGATATTCATGACTTGAATTGGATTGAAACATTGTATGCTTAAATTAATCATTCTCCTATGTTTCAAAAATTCCTTAAATGCCTTATGTGATGATTGAAAACTAACTTGCTTTATGATGAATCACGAATCATAACTTGATCTATGATGCCTTGAAATGATTAAAATATTTAATACTTTTATGCTCTACCCCCTACTTTCTTCTTGTTTTCAATGATAAAATGGGGAGAAGTTTTGATCATGCATGGTAGGATATAATTTGACAAAATTGATACCATCATGATATGAAACATTTATGATGTGCAATTATGCATGCAATACTTGCTTTCTAATTATGATGTGAAGTATTGCATATGATGTAAATCATGATCTAAAATGCTATGAGTGCCAAGTTACACATTTTGAGAAGAAATTGCTATATTGAAACATTAATGTAATTATGAATGGTGATATGATATCATGCATGTAATACTTCAACTTATGATAATGATGCATGCAATGATAAAATATTCATGATGAAAAATTGTCTTGACATTCATAACTTGATTATTCATCCTTTGTCATGATTTTGAAATCGTTGTAAAAGGAAAAAAGAAGTACAAAACTGTATTCTCTCTTCCTTTTTTTTTACAATGACAAAGGGGGAGATAGCTAGCTTGTACAAGTCAAGAAGATGCAAAAACTTGACTGCTTGCTTGCCTATCTTAAGTAGCAAAGATTGCTAACTTGCTCATTTCAAGAAGAAAAATTGTCTTCTTGAACATCACTATCTTGAATATCTTAGTTGAAGCAAAACTTGCAATTTGCACATTGCAATAGGAAGCAAGAATCATGAGCTTACACAAGAAAGCTATCTTGTATTTGCTTTCGAAATTTTTGCTAGCTTATATATTGTGAAACTTGTATATCGTAAAAATTGCTAGCTTGTTGGTCTAAAGAGAAGCAAAAAGTTGCTATCTCAAAAGAGGCAAAAATGCTAACTTGCGCATCTAGCAAAGTGAGCAAAATTTTCAAGAAGCAAGAGTTGCCTTCTTGAACATCTCAAAACTGCTAGCTTGCATGTTCTAAAAGTGCTATCTTGTATGCTGTAAAACTTGCATATCTAAAACTTGATAGCCTGAATATTCTAAGCATGATGTAACATTTGCTAAATTTTCTGGCTTCAAAACTGCATGATGATAAAACTTGATAATATGTTTTTCATGCAATAAGTTGAACCAATATCACAAACACTTGATTGTGGTACTTCTCCTTTTTGTTGATGACAAAGGGGGAGAAGTATGTTGATGACATGACATGTGATGCATAAGTTTATGCATATGTTCATGTTGACGTGTTGCAAGTATTCATGATGAATATTGCAATGACTTGAATTCAGGTTGAATTCAAGGTTCTATCAATATGGCATATTGATAGGGGGAGTTTGTTTAAACTCCTGGAGTTAAGTTTAACTCCGTCATCAAGTGGTTGTCATCATCAAAAAGGGGGAGATTGTTGAATCTCGTATTTTGATGATGAAACTACTTGATATATGTTTATGATTTAATCTGCGTTTTGAGTGACGCAGGATGCTTCGATCAGGATGAGACAATTAAAGCAGGAAAATCATGTTGTGCCGGAGGAACATGTCAGAAGATTGGACGTCGGGCCGGTGGATCGGTCGACGTATCGATAGAAGGCTTCGGGCCGTGGACTCGGGCATTGGGCCAAGTAGAGCGGGTATTGTGCCAAGGATATCGGAGTTGCGGAGTCAACTGGCCGATTGGGCAATAGGCCGCAGGAGAGGACGATGCGCCGAAGAATCAGACGAAGCGTCGAGGGACCAATGACATGCCGGACAACTTGGTTAATTGCTTAGGATTAATTGTCTCGATCGAAGTTTTGTTTTAAGTGTGCAGGATTAACTACGATAAGAGTAAGACAAGCAGCAGGTGTTGCGCCGGAGTCAAGATCATGATCACGTTGGGAGTTCAAGAGTTCGACGGAAGTTCGGACGGTCGTCGGAGGTTCAGCGAGGACAGATCCGAGAAGTCCAGAAGCTTGCCAAGCGAAGCTCGTCGGAACTCGCCAAGTGGATCGTCGCAAAGTCCAGGAGTATGCCGGATGTCCGCAGAAGGATCACCGAGGGTTATCGGTTGATCGACGGAAGTTGGCCGGAAACTCGCCGGAAGAAGCGATTGACGCATCGGAGCAAAGCTGCAGAAGTTGTCTTAGAGTTAATCGTAGTTAGCATGATGATTAAGCATGAAAATGGGAGGTGATCCCATTAGCTTAATCTTGGGGCAATTGGGCCCCTGAAAAGATTCAAAGTGGGCCGAATGGAGTGAACCATTCGGACCCTGATTGCACCAGGAGGTGCAACCGCCCCAGCCAGGAGGTGCAACCGCCTGGGCTGTGGGGGTTGGGAGGTGCAACCGCCCCAGCCAGGAGGTGCAACCGCCAGGGCTGCGAGGCTGGGAGGTGCAACCGCCCCAGCCGAGAGGTGCAACCGCCCAGAGCTCAGTCTTCGAGCTAGACTGGGCGGTGCAACCTCCTCTGCCAAGAGGTAGCACCGCCAGAGCTCAAGTTTCGAGCTCTGCCAGGCGATGCAACCACCGAGCTCAGTCTTCGAGCTCTGGCAGAGAGGTGCATCAGCCTGAGCTCAGTCTCGAGCCCTGCCAGGTGATGCAATCACCGAGCTCAGTCTTCGAGCTCTGGTAGAGAGGTGCATCAGCCTGAGCTCAGTTTGGAGCTCTGCCAGGTGATGCAACCACCGAGCTCAGTTTCGAGCTCTGCCAGGTGATGCAATCACCAAGCTCAGTCTTCGAGCTCTGCCAGGTGATGCAATCACCGAGCTCAGTCTTCGAGCTCTGGCAGAGAGAAGCAATCGCCTGAGCTCAGTCTTCGAGCTCTGCCAGGCGGTGCCACCTCTCCAGTCAAGAGGTGCAACCGCCTGATCCCAGAATTCTGGGATTTGATCGATTTGATCGTTTTGAGCTCCAAATTTGAACTGGGTTGGGGCCTATAAATACCCCACCCATTCAGCACTGAAAAGATACAGATCCACACCGAATTCTTGATCTTTTCAGTGATTCTAAGAGCTCAAATTTGTGTAAAGTCCTAAAGTTCTCCTCCTTCTGTTCTTCAAGTCTTGAGTTGTAAAGAGAGGAGAGAAAGGATCTGTAAAGGTTGTCTCCTGAGCCTGTCAAAAGGAGAGAAACTGTAAAAGGGCAGTTAGCCTTCGCCCATTGAAGGAAGGCAGCTAGTTGACGTCGGCAACCTCGTCGGTGGAGGAAGCCAAAAGTGGAGTAGGTCAAGGCTGACCGAACCACTATAAATCTCTGGTTTGCGTTTATTTTTGAGCACTTTATCATTACTGCAAACCTCCTCCATTACTACTGCTCTCTGCGCTTTCACGAACAAGTTCTAAGTGCTGTTCTTTCAGAATCTGCATTCAAACGTAAATCGTGTTTTCGTACGATCTTCACACTGCAGTTTACGCTTACATTCGGACTCCATTTATAACTGCAAATTGCTTTCTACGTAAAACGCTTTTCCAGGTTCAAAACTGCTTTTAAACGCAAAACTACATTTAGACGTAAATCTGAGTTTAGACGTAAATCTGCGTTTAGACGTAAAACTACGTTTAGACGTAAATCTACGTTTAGACGTAAAACTGCGTTTAGACGTAAATCTGAGTTTAGACGTAAACTGCGCTTAGACGCAAAACTGCGCTTAGACGCAAACTGTGTTCAGACGCAAACTGTGTTCAGACGCAAACTGCGCTTAGACGCAATCTGCGCTTAGACGCAAACTGCACTTAGATACAAACTGAGAATTAGCTTTTGCATCATAATAGTTTTTATTGAACGAACGCAGCTTTTGGTTTTTAATCGCTGTAAGATTTCCGCTGCACTAATTCACCCCCCCCCCTCTTAGTGCTCTCGATCCTAACAAAATCATCTATAAAAGTGACAAAATAAAGTGCACCACTTATACCAAGAACATCAACAGATCCACCAGGAGTTTTTGTCCTCAAAGGACCACATACATCTGTATAAACACGGTCTAAGGCATGCATTTTTTTAGACAAAGCAGGACTAGCAAATGAAACTCTATATTGTTTACCTGCCAAACAATCAATACAAGGGTTCAGATGTATACCTCTGAGGTATGGTAATTCCTCTCTCTTGGAAAGAGCTTGTAGCCCCTTCTTGCTCATGTGTCCCAGTCGCCTATGCCATAACTCCATGCTAAAGTCTTTTTCTGTAGCATTTAACTGCTCACTATAAGCTTTAGCCTGCAACCTGTACAAAGTATGACATTTCTTTCCATTAGCTATAACAAGAGAACCCTTACTAAGCTTCCATTGCCCTTTGTGAAATCTGCTATCATAGTCTTCATCATCTAGCCTTCCAACTGAAATTAGATTCAGCCTCAAGTCAAACCACATGCCTTACATCCTTAAGCACCAACTTGCAGCCAAGGTTGGTCTTTAAATGGATATCACCCATGCTTATGATGTCTACTGTGCCATAGTTGCCCATCTTGACAACACCAAAATTTTCAAACTTGTATGTAGCAAAAAACTCCCTCCGTGGTATAGCATGATAAGAAGCACCTGTGTCAATCACCTACTCAAGATCCTGACACACACAAGAAAAAATATCATTAGAAGGAGATAAAATCAAATAATCGCCACCTTGCATTGTAGCTGTGATATTATCTTTTAACTCTATAGACTCCACTTTGTTTCCCTTTTTCTTGCTCTTCTTAGGTTACTTATATTGGTTCTTGTAATGTCCTTTCTCACCACAATTATAGCAAACAATATATTTTCTTGATCTTGACTTGCTTCTACCCATACGTGAACCGCTTCTAGACTTTGACCTTCATCTGTTCTCTGAGATAAGTGTCTGTGAATCATTCTGAGATGTTGCCGAACTCTTTTTTCTCAACCCCTCATTCAACAAACTGCTTGTTACTTGACTCATAATGACAACACCATCTGGCGCAGAATTACTGAGGGAAACCACCAGTGTCTCCCAGCTTTCTGGTAATGAACTGAGAAGTAACAATGCTTGCAACTCATCATCAAGAGACATTTTCATATATGATAACTGGTTAGTAATACTTTGCATTTCATTCAAATGTTCAGTAATAAAAGCACCCTCTCTATATTTTAGGTTCACAAGTTTTTTGATCAAAAAAGCTTTGTTGCTAGTTGTTTTTCTTTCATAGAGACTTTCCAACTTTTTCCAAAGAGAATATGCAGAAATTTCAATAGAAACATGGTGAAAGACATTATCATCAAGCCACTATCGAATAAATTCAATTGTTTTTTGATCTAACCTCTTCCACTCATCATCTGTCATAGTTATGGGTTTTGCACTATCCCCCTACAAAGGTCCATACAAATCTTTGCAATACAAGAGATCTTCTATTCTTAGTTTTCATATCATCCAATTGTTTCCATTTAAACTAATCATGCGAGAAACATTACAGGCCTCCATGTTCAAATACAAAATTAAATCACCAAAACCCTTGCTCTGATACCAGTTGATGGGAATATAAAACGGAATAACCTTTGTATATGAACAAATACTAGCAGGCCATGATATGCAGCGGAATTAAATGAAATCATAATCAAATAGAACACCAAGATATATGTGGAAAACCCCTCTAATGTGAAGGGTAAAAACCACGGGGCAAACTAGAGATAATCCACTATGAGAATAATGAATATACAAATCTCAATCTCTTGCCCTAAACCCTAGCAACAATTACAAGAGAACAACTGGGATGCAAGGATCACGTCACTGTCCACGATATCTAAAACCTCCCCAAGTAATCATAGTAAGAGTCTACTATAGATTTGATCTAACCTGAGATGAGAACACCGCTAGATGATTGAGAACAGCCTCTCTACGTTGTCCTTGTCTTCTTCCCTTTCTTTCTCTTCCTTTTCTGCCTTGTTTTCCTTCTTTTCTTTGGAATCCCGTGGCTCTATTCTTCTCCCACGTTGCTGTCCTATTTATGCCTTTTTCTACCTCCAAAACGCAGCCACCACATCCCCCTTAATGTTAATTAGGGTTAGGTTAAGAGGGGGTGAGTTATGGGCTGCCCAAGCCCACTATGGGCTGAATTTGTGGGCTGCCAGCCTAACACTGCCTGCACGCAAATGGCAGCACTGCCATTTGCGAAGATAGTAAGGGCAGCTCGCTTTTGCGTCAACGATTTTGATGCGAAAAGCTTCTCCAAAACATAATACATGCAGTTCAAAACCAATCTATCGCACGAACAACCTAGCTCTGATATCATTATTGGGAAATCTTGGGGGTGACATCACATGCACAACGGAACAACAAAAACAAAATCTCCTATTCCCAAAGAGATGTTCGTCGTCGTGCAAAGATTGATGCACAAAATTCGCAAAATAAAAAACTATGTATAGTACAGATTGTGTTACCTAGGGAGATCATATATCCCTAAATCCTTGCAGATCTCTAGAAGAGGGTGAAGGTGGTCAAGCACCCTCCTCTCTAGCGGTGATACACATTGTAGGGCTGCGGCGATGCTCCTCAAAACTCTAGGTCTGTTCTGAGGTGGAGAAGGGGAGGAGAATAGGAGAGGCAAGCAAAAGCTCTAGCCTATGAACCACTGAATCCCTCCTATTTATAGAGGTCCCCTACTAACTTAACTCTAATGGATCCTCCCCTATTGGGTATTGGATCTTCATCCAACTACCAAAGCCTCTTAGATTAATGGATCTCTGTCCAATAATCTCTCATGGGCTTTTATTGGATCTTGTCCATAAGATCCAATAATTCAAGGACTTATTGGATATCGAATAAGATAGGAGGTCCGGCGGATATCTCATATCCAAACCCCTACTCATTGTAACACCTACCATATGTGTGTGACCCTCTAGGCCCAATATCGAGCTGGCCATGAGTCATACCTATCAGAACTCCTTCTGGCTCAGTGAATTTGTTAGGACTCTAGCTTGGAGAGTCCTAATTGAGAGGGACATTCATGTAAAACTGTTAGGACTCTAGCTAGGAGAGTCCTAATTGAGAGGGACATTCTGTTAGGACTCTAGCTAGGAGAGTCCTAATTGAAAGGGGCATTCATGTAGGAGGTGTTTTCTTAGAGAAGAATTAGGAGTTGTAAGGGAATAGGAGTCTTGACTAGGAGTCCTACTAGGAGTTGGTTAGAAGTAAGAATCTTAAGTAGGAGTCCTATTAGGAGTTAGGGTTTAGAAGCCCTATAAATAGCCATGTATTCCTTCTCATTTCATAAGCAATAGATGAATCTTTTCTGCAGCCTTTGAGCAGCAACTTGGAGGGAGGAACCCCTATAGAGTTCCAAGGAGGCCGATCCCCTAAAGAGATCAACCCCAAGTTTAGAATCTGCAAGGGTTCTAACACCTGGTATCAGAGCAGTGTTCTTGGCATCTCGCTGCCCTTCCATTGCCATCCATCAGCCCTCCACAATCTCCCAAAGCAATTCCCACAATTGCTTAAAAGATCGTCGCCGAATTCCGCCATCATCTCCACCACCGTAGATCATCCTTTGATCTCCCCGTGAATTGCAATAGGTTCTGGTTTCCTACCTTACTGCTGCTGCAATTTAGTTATCCTTATTCGAAAATCCAAAAAAAAAAAAAACTTTTCCTATATTGCTGCATAAACCTTTCGTCACAAAGTTTTCATCTCTACGACGAAAGATACATTGCAGAATTCCAGCCGCATAGCACCATCTGTTTGATCTTGCTACTGTGCTTTTTCTATCCAAATTTCTATGAAATTTTTATGACATCTTTGACACTTCCTAACAGCAGATTTACCTTTGGTTTTTTCAAAAAATTCTCAATATAAACCATTGATTTTTTACGTCTAATCTGCTATACTTGAAAATCTGCACTGTAAAATTTCAACCGCATAGCACTGTTTGTTTGATCTTGATACTATATTGTTTCTATCCAAATCTCTACGAAATTTTTATGATAGCTTTGACACTTCTTAACAGTGGATTTCCCTTTGGTTTCATCAAAAAATTCTCAATATAAACCACTTATCTTTTACGTCCAATCTGCTATACTTAAAAATCTGTGCAGCAGAAAATTTCAGTGGTATATTGTTGCCTTAACCCATCTATTTGCAATATTTTTTGAATGAAATTTATTATACACTTCATAGATCATCTTGGCTTCCATCTAAGATTGATATATTAAAGAATTCATCTCTAAAAATAATTTTGTGTTGCTGCAAATTTTCATCGTAACCCGCTGAAATTTTTCGACGACAATTCTGCTATCGCAACTTGCACCAATTTTCTTGCTGTTATACTGCTGAAATTCTCTTGATTAAATTAGACATCCTTGCTGTCATATAATATGTGATTGTGCTATCAGTTCCCTCCTCAATTCTCTTAAGTTTTTGGTAGAAATTACATCGAGAAACCATTGTTTCTTCGACGACAATTCTACTCTTACAAGACAGCACATACTTGCTGCAACTTCCACTGATTTCTATCAAACCTTTGCTGCCATCTACCACAGATCCAAAACTTTCATCCACAGCCCTAAAACTCCACTAAACCACACCCTCAAACTGCACCCAAAACTGCCACAAAACTAGCCTAAATCGTAGCCTACATCCACCGATCCACCAACCCTTTCGACCATCACTTCTCTCAACCTATACATGCCTTTAACCTAACAACAAAAGAGAGATCTTAACATCATAGATTTAGAGGCATATACTATGGCATCTAAGGAGGCCATCAATGCTAAATTCGAAGCCTTGGAGGCGCGAATGGACGATAAGATTCGGACGCTCTTTACCGAACTCAGATTGGGCCGACCACTAAGCCCGAAGAAATCATATCAAGGAGAGAGCTTTGCCCAATCACACCAAGCCCAAAGATATGACTTCCAAGAGAGGGGAAGCTCTATAACCAACCCCAACTATCCATGCATGAGAGTGGACTTCCCTAGATGAGAAGAAGGAGACCCAATTGGTTGGATCTCGCGCGTGGAGCGATATTTTCGGTACCATAAAATCGCGGATGCATCTATGGTGAAAATTGCAGCTATATATCTTGAAGGGGATGCTATACATTGGTTTGACTGGTTTGAACATACTTATGGAGTCCTTTCATGGCGACAATTCAAAGAAGGACTGCTGATCCGCTTCAGACCAACCGATTACGAGAATATTGACGGACAACTAGCAAAGATCCGACAAACCTCTACCATTCAGGAGTACCAAACCAGGTTTGAAAGGTTATCCAATCAAACTCATGATTGGTCTCAAAAACAGCTATTGAGAACCTTTATTGAGGGCTTGAAGCCGAAGATCCGAGGAGAAGTTAAAGCGCGACAACCGTATACACTTATGGCAGCCATCTCTTTCGCACGACATCAAGAGGAGCAATTGAACCATGAAGCTCGAAGGACTAGGGTCACTCCTCAACCAGTAATATTGAAGCCCTTAGCCTCCCCTACTTTCGACCAAGTCCCTACACCAAAGAGGTTAACAAGAGAAGAGCTTCGGGAGCGATATGCCAAGGGGTTATGTTGGCATTGTGATGAGCCGTGGAGCCGTGAGCATCGCTGTAGTAAAGGGGGACTTCTTATGATTGAACCGATAGAAGAAGAGGTCATTGAACATCCAAAACAGAGCCTTGAACATGAAGAAGATGCAGAAGAAGAGCCACAACCGACCAAAGTTACGGTACATATACTAGTTGGCTACTCAATCCCACAAACGATGAAAGTTGGAGGCCTTCTCAAACAACAACCGATCACTGTTCTCATCGACACGGGCAGCACTAATAACTTCCTAAACAGTAAGGTTGCTATCTATATGAACTTACCTATTGAGAATTGCAGCAGGTTTGTCATTAAGGTCGCCAACGGACGGATTTTGAAGTGTGATCATAGGTGCCCGCAAGTGAAACTGTTGTTGTAGGACCAAGAGATAATTGCATATTTCTTCCTCCTCCCTCTTGATGATCAAGAGGCCATACTCAGAATTAAATGGTTGATGACATTAGGTGATATTTCTTAGAATTTTATGCAACTAATTATAAAATTTTACAGTAAGAAGAAACAGGTGATACTGCACGGGAAACGTGAGGGCGACGTAACGACGAATTGCACACAACAAATGGAGAAGGTTTTACATAAAGCATGCAGAGGCTTTTTGGTACAACTTGAGCAACAAACTAAGGGAGAGCCAACAAAATTTGAAGATCCAAATCTACTTCCTTTGCTTGCTGAATTTTCGGATATATTTGACGAACCGCGCAACCTACCTCTTACCCGTCGGCATGATCATTGTATAATGATTCTTCCAGGCAAATCTCCAGCAAATGCTCAGCCATATCATTATCCACATCTCCAGAAGGATGAAATAGAAAGGATTGTAAAAGAGATGCTCAAAACAGGAGTTATTCAGCCAAGTTGCAGCCCCTACTCTTCACCGGTGCTCCTCATACGAAAGAAGGATGGAATATGGCGATTATGTGTTGATTACCGAGCTCTCAATGGCATAACCATCAAGGATAAATACCCTATTCTAGTAGTAGATAAGTTGCTAAGGGAGCACAAATCTTCACAAAGCTGGACCTTCGATCCGGGTATCATCAAATACGAGTATGCAAAGAAGACATACCGAAAACCACCTTTTGAACACACAACAAACACTATGAATTTTTGCTTTCTTCATAAGAAGGTGGAATATCTTGGGCATATCATATCAGAGGAAGGTGTGGCAGTAGACCCCTTCAAAATTGGAGCAATGCAAAACTAGCTGACCCTGTGGAACATAAAATTGCTACATGGCTTTCTGGGTTTAACAGGCTACTACTATAAGTTCGTGAAAAACTATGGAGAGATCAGTGCACCACTTACTTCCTTACTAAAAAAAGATGTCTTCCAATGGTTGGACAGAGCCTCCGTTGCCTTCGACAAACTTAAGGCAGCCATGACGACAACGCCGGTGCTAACACTACCAGATTTCAATCGACCCTTCATTATTGAGGCTGACGCATCTGGAGTCGGAATTGGAGCCATTCTCATGCAAGATGGTCGACCACTCATATACACTAGCAAGGCATTATCTCCCTCCCATCAAAATAAGTCAACATATGATAAGGAGATGCTCGCCATTATGCGCGCAGCAACGAGGTGGAGACCCTACTTGATCGGCCGACGATTTCAAATTAAAACCGACCATAAAAGCCTCAAGTACTTTTTGGAGCGAAAAATATCATCCCCTGAGCAGCAAAAAAGGGTAATAAAACTTCTTGGATTTGATTATCAAATAACTTACAAAAAGGGGAAAGAGAATATTCTTGCATATGCGCTTTCGAAGCTACCCGAGCAAGTTGAAGTTTCGGTCGTTTCACTTCCGACCAGCGACTTTCTTAAGGATATTAAGATGGAATGGCAGGAAGATTCAGAGACTAGTAAGATTATAAAAAAATTGGAGGAAGCACCAAGCCCCATGGCTCATTACAATTGGGACTCAAGAATTACACTATAAGGGACGCATTGTGCTTACGATAAATTCTACTTGCATCTTCACGAGCAGATTTTGGACAAAGTTATTCCATATGCAGGGTACTAAATTAAAAAGGAGTATGACATATCACCCACAAACCGACAGCCAGACGAAAGTTTTAAATAGGTGCTTGGAGACAGCCCAAAGCCACCCACCAAATATGACTACCCAAAGAGAACTCCAGACCCAGCCAAGTGCCATTATTGATCGATGGATCGTGACTCGACGACGATGATCCACTAATGAAGTGCTAATACAGTGGGCGAACCTACCAATAGAAGATGCCACTTGGGAGAACTATGACGACTTGAAGATCAAATTCCCAGAATTCACGAATCATCAGCCTCAAGGACAAGGCTGATTTGAAGAGGGCGGGAGTGTTAGGACTCTAGCTTGGAGAGTCCTAATTGAGAGGGACATTCATGTAAAACTGTTAGGACTCTAGCTAGGAGAGTCCTAATTGAGAGGGACATTCTGTTAGGACTCTAGCTAGGAGAGTCCTAATTGAGAGGGGCATTCATGTAGGAGGTGTTTTCTTAGAGAAGAATTAGGAGTTTCAAGGGAATAGGAGTCTTGACTAGGAGTCCTACTAGGAGTTGGTTAGAAGTAAGAGTCTTAAGTAGGAGTCCTATTAGGAGTTAGGGTTTAGAAGCCCTATAAATAGCCATGTATTCCTTCTCTTTTCATAAGCAATAGATGAATCTTTTATGCAGCCTTTGAGCAGCAACTTAGAGGGAGGAACCCCTATAGAGTTTCAAGGAGGCTGATCCCCTAAAGAGATCAACCCCAAGTTTAGAATCTGCAAGGGTTCTAACAGAATTATTATCTCTATAATAATTCACTCGACTCATCGACTATGGACGTACTAGGCCACTACGTCGTAGTTCCCAGATGATACAGGGGAATCTAATCTATTGGATCTGTCTATCCTCAGTTAACATGTACCTATAGTCCCTCATCCATCTAATATCTCAGAGACCGTATATCGGGCATGGTGCTGTCAGAACCATATGATTTCTACTCGAGTCTTGCTCTAATCGGATTCTTCCGGAGAACTCTTTCTCTCTTAATCCAAATAACCTTGGCTAGGGATTTGTTTGAGCAAGAATACGTGGGATATTCCTCTAATGACACCGAGAGTGGATGATCCTCTATCGACACTCAATAGCCCTCGTAAGGTTGACTACCACTCCCGATGACCGGTTGTACTAGATCTAGGATATCCAAACCTATAAGTTCGGTGTCAAAGAATGGAGCACTCATACAGGACATCCTTGGTGTCTCAAGTCTAAGGACCAAATACACCATTGGGACTATGGAATCGCTGTCTGACAAAGGTATTATCAACCATCCAACATTTCGTAAGTGGATCAATCAGTGAACTCATTCTCCAATGAGCACCTATACTGTATCCCTAGTGTCCGCACATGAGTATCTATGAGACTAGCTGCATCCATCATACGGACAGGTATATAGCACACCAATTTGTCCGATTATCTCGATGTCTCTCTCGAGTAACCTATGACCGGGATTATTTAGGATTTGTGTATAAAAGCGAATCGGTCTCATTATCGTGATTCATCATAATCCGATTCCCATTGCATAGATCCAATGACATCACAATATATACATGCATATATGCAATAGTCAATATAAAGTGATAAATGCTAAAATATAATAAGAAAAATAATTGCATGTCAAGTCACACATGTCATCACTCGGTTGATTGGCTTGTTGGGCACCTATGACTAGCAACATTTGCTCGAAGTCATGGTGAAACTCACTTCTATAGAGATAGCACTCACAAGGGCACTAAATGCAGGAGGGAGTAATACCCGTGTTGCACCGCCACAAAACTTGAGGACACCCGAGCCGCATTATTATTAAGGTGCCAAAGATGCTAAAGAGCTCGAGAATTTTCTATTCGACATGGAACAATACTTTCGAGCTACAAGGCCTGATTCTAAAGGAACCAAAGTTTTGATAGCTACCATGTATTTGAATGGGTATGCAAAACTTTAATGGCGAACCTATCGGGAGGAGATCCAACAAGGTTAGTGTCGAGTGGACACATGGGAGGACTTAAAGCAAGAGTTGAGAACTCATTTTCTACCTGAGAACACAGAGTTCGTCGTAAGGAGGAAACTAAGACAACTCCGCCAAAGTACTTCCATTCGAGACTACGTGAAGCAATTTTCTGCATAATGTTGGACATATAGGACATGTTTGAGAAGGATACGCTGTTCAGCTTCCTCGATGGTTTAAAGCCGTGGGCTCAATAAGAACTAAATCGATGGAATGTCACCGATATGATCGGGGCAATTACTGCCGTAGAAAGGCTCACCGACTTTGTTACCTCTAAGGGCTTGGGAAAAAGAAAACAATATTCAGGAAATTGCCCCCCAAAATATTCTCGAGGGAAGGAGCCTAGGGGCGAACAAAGGAAGAAGAGTTCCCATAAAGGGCCAAGCTCAAAAGTCAAGGCCTCCAAACCTAACTGATGTTTCTTATATAGAGGGTCGCACATGGTGAGAGAGTGCCCACAGAAGTAAGCACTCAATGCCTTAACAGTTTCTATCCATCCCCCCTAAATAGGACAAGGGCAAGGCTGTCGCTCTTAGTTCGAGTAGTTCAGAATCCAGTAGCAACGATGAGGAGTCTCAAGGACCCCGGATGGGAGCAATGCATTTGTTGAATGCTATACGGGGTCAAGTGGGGGAGAACATGAAGACAAGGCCACAAAAAGCAAGAAGCAGCAAGCTAATGTACATAGACATTAAGCTCAATGGCCAAATGACCAGTGCAATGGTAGACACGGGTGCTACCCACAACTTTATTACCGACCGAGAATCAAAGAGACTTGGGCTGATCTTGGAGCAGAACCTAAGTCGAATGAAGGCGATGAACTCGAAGGCCAAGCGAATCTCTAAGTTAGCAAAGGGAGTTCCCATCAAGATCAAAGCATAGAGTGGGAGCACAAACATGATGGCGGTGCCACTAGACGACTTCCAAGTGATTCTAGGGATGGAGTTCATGCACGCGGCAAAGGTGGTGCCAATGCCATTCCTAAACTCCCTATGTATGATGGGAGGTGATGACCCATGTGTGGTTCCCATCTCTCGGAGAGGAACCAGGGAATCCCAACAGATATCGTCATTACAACTAAAGAAAGGGGTACGAAAAGATGAATAAACATTCGTGGCTGCTATGAAGCTAGAGCCACTCCACGAGGAGGCCATTCATAAATTTGTTGTGGTGGCTAACATTCTAAAGAAATTTACAAATGTTATGCCACCCGAGTTGCTGAAGACTCTACTACCACGCAGAGGCGTTGATCATCATATCGAGCTAAAGCCAGGAGTAAAGCATCCAGCGAGACCACCATACCGCATTCCCCCTCTAGAGTTGGCAGAGCTCAGAAAGCAGTTAGGTGAACTGCTAAGTGGTGGTCTCATTCGTAGTTCCAAAGCATCTTTCGGAGCTCTAATTCTCTTCCAAAAGAAACAATATAGGAGCCTCCGACTATGCGTCAATTTTCGAGCCCTCAACAAAGTGGCGGTGAAGAAAAAATATCCCATCCTGCTCATCGCGGACTTGTTCGACCAATTGGGCAAAGCAAAGTATTTCTCTAAACTTGACCTCCGGTCTGGGTACTGGCAGGTGCATATTGCTAAAAGCGATGAAGTGAAGACTACCTACGTGACCAGGTACAGAGCGTTCGAGTTCTTGGTGATGCCTTTCAGCTTAACCAATGCTTCGGCCATGTTCTGCACTCTTATGAACCAACTATTCAAAGAGTATTTGGATAAGTTTGTGGTTGTCTACTTGGATGATATCGTTGTCTATAATCAAACGCTCGAGGAGCATGTCGAGCACCTTCAGACAATTTTCAAGGTTCTCAGGGAGAATACTTTGTTCATGAAAAGGGAGAAGTGCTACTTTGCTCAAATGAAAATCTTATTCTTGGGGCATCGAATCAGTGATGGCTCCACTCGAATGGACAAATCAAAGGTGCAAGCTATTGCGGAATGGTGAACTCCAAAGAAGGTGCCAGAACTGATATCCTTCCTTGGTTTCGTTAACTACTATCGACACTTCATAGTGGGGTATTCGAAGCATGCAACTCCACTAATGGAGTTGCTGAAGAAGGAGCAGCCTTGGAGGTGGTATGATAAATGTGAAGCTACATTCCAAGATCTAAAGGCTACTGTGTTGGAAGAATCGGTGCTTAAATTGTCGGACTATGGGGAGCCCTTCGAAGTCCATACAAATGCTTCAGACTTCGCTATTGGAGGAGTACTCATGCAGGAGGGCCATCCGGTGGCCTACGAGAGCCGCAAGCTCAAGGAGACCGAGTGGTGGTATCCGGTGCATGAGAAGGAGATGATAGCGGTGGTCCATTGTCTGCGAGTTTGGCGACACTACCTTCTCGGATCGCGATTTGTGCCGAGGAAAAACAAGCATGATGGCAGGACTTCCTAGTTGAGTTTGATATGGCAATGGAGTACAAGTCCGAAAAAGCAAATGTCGTGGCCGATGCATTGAACTAGAAAGTGGAGCGAGTGAATGCCAAACAGTTGGAGGGCAGAGGCCAAGCAAGTCAGTTGCACTCTAACTTCCTTTATAGGATTAGGGATGGACTATACAGTGATCCCCAAGTAGTAACCCTGATGTAGCTCATCAAAGAAGGCAAGACACGATGATTTTGGGTCCAGGAGGGACTCGTTTGCACAAAAGGGAATAGGGTTTATGTTCCTCGAGTGGACAATTTGAGGCGTGAACTCTTAAGAGAGTGTCATGATTCCCTTTGGGCTAGACATCCAGGTATTCACAGAACCTTGGGTCTTATGGAGAGAGCCTTCTACTGGCCGAAGATGGGGACTGATGTGGAGGAATATATTCGAATATGCCTCACTTGCCAACAAGACAAGGTGGAGCAGCGAAAGCCGGTGGGACTTTTGGAACTGTTGCCCATACCAGAAGATCATGGGAGAGCATTTCCTTGGACTTCATATCAAGCTTGCCGGTAGTAGGGGGACTCAGATCAATACTCGTGGTGGTCGATCAATTTTCAAGGTATGCAAATTTCATTGTTGCACCTCTATACTATTTAGTAGAGGAGGCGGCCAAGCTGATGATGAAGAATGTGGTGAAGTTTTGGGGAGTCCCGCACAACATCATCAATGATCAAGATGCTCGATTCCTGGGACGATTCTAAACTGAGCTATTTAAATTATTGGGGTCTAAGTTATTGTTAGAACCCTAGTGGATTCTAAGCTTGGGGTTGATCTTTTTAGGGGATCAACCTCCTTGGAACTCTATAAGGGTTCCTTCCTCCAAGTTGCTACTCAAAGGCTGCTAAGAAGATTCATCTATTGCTTGTCAAAAGAGGATGAATACATGACTATTTATTGGGCTTCTAAATCTCAACTTCTAATAGGACTCCTACTCAAGACTCCTACTTTTAACCAACTCCTAATAAGACTCCTACTCTAAGAAGCAACCTCCTAACTAATCCTAACTCTAGCCGGCCTCTTCATTTCTTTTATAGGGGTTGGCTAGGTAGGTTTTACATGAATGCCACTCTCAGTAAAATTTAATTAGGACTCTTCTAGCTAGAGTCCTAATAGACCCGCCTTCTTCAAATCAGCCTTATCCTCGAGGCTAACGATCCATGAATTCTGAGAATTTGATCTTCAAGTTGTTATAGTTCTCCAAACTAGTATCTTCTGCTGGTAGGTTCGCCCACTATATTAGCACTTTAGTAGTGGATTGTCATTATCGAATCATGATCCATCGATCAATAATGGCACTCAGTTGGGTCTGGAGTTCTCCTTGGGTAGTTATATTTGGTAGATGACTTTGGGTTATCTCCTTTTGTCCCAACTTGAGCTTTAAACATGACATATGGAAGACTGGATGGATTCGAAAGCTAGCTAGTAAGTCCAATCTGTATGCTACCACTCCGATGTGCTCCAAAATTTAGTAGGGTCCATAGAACCGAGGTGAAAGCTTCATAGATGCTTTGGTCTAAATTGATGTTTGCTTCTATGGCTAGAGCTGTAAGAAGACCCAATCTTCTACTGAAAATTCTCTTTCGCCTTTATGTTAATTATATTGTTGTTTCATCCTTGCTTGGGCTGTAGTGAGATTATCTTTTAGTAACTTCAGCATTTTGTCTCTGTCCTATAATTCCCTGTCTACTTGTTCTACTTTAGAGGTGCCCAACACATATTTTGGGATTACAGGGGGTGGTCGGCTATACATAGCCTCATAGAGAGTATATTTTGTGGTTGAATGATAAGTTATATTATACCACGACTCGGCCCAAGGAAGCCAATTTATCCACTCTTTTGGCTGGTCACTAGTGAAGCATCTGAGGTATGTCTCCAAGCACCTGTTCACCACTTCAGTCTGGTCATCAGTTTATGGGTGATATGCCGTATTCATTTTCAATTTAGTGCCCTGCATCTAAAATAACTCTGTCCAAAATCTGCTTGTGAAGACCCTTTCACGATCACTTACAATAGATCTCGGCATCCCATGCAATTTTACAATATTCTCTTTCCCCTTTTTGTAAGTTATTTCATAATCATATCCAATAAGCTTTGTTACCCATTTTTGCTGCTCCGGGGAAGATATCTTCTACTCAAAGAAATATTTTAGGCTTTTATGGTCGATCTTGATCTAAAAACATCGCCCAATCAAGTACGATTTCTATTTGATCACCGCATACACAATCGTGAGTATCTCTTTGTCGTAAATAGTCATCTTGATATGGGAAGGAGATAATGTCTTACTAGTATAAGTGAGAGAGTGGCCATCTTGTATTAGTGCAGCATCAATTCTGACTCTGGAAGCATCAGCTTCAATAACAAAAGTCTTACCGAAGTCGAGTAGCGCTAGTACGGGCGTTGTCGTCATTGCAGCTTTAAGTTCGTCAAAGGCGGTGGTGGCTTTGTCCAACTATTGGAAAGAATCTTTTTTCAGTAAGGAAGTAAGGAGCGTATTGATCTTTCTATAGTTTTTCATGAACTTGCGATAGTAGCCTGTTAAACTGAGAAAGCCGCGTAGCGATTTTATGTTCCTCGGGGTTTGGCCAGTTATGTATTGCTTCAATTTTGGAGGGGTCCACCACCACACCTTCCTCTAATATGATATGCCTAAAATATTCCACCTTCTATTGAAGAAAGTTACACTTTGATTTTTTGACAAAAAGAACATGTTCTCGTAAAATTATCAAAACAAGTCGTAAGTATTGAAAATGACTTTCAAGAGAAGGGCTGTAAATAAGGATATCATCGAAGAAAATCAACACAAACTTACAAAAATAATTCTAGAAAATAACATTCATAAGGCTCTAGAAGGTGGAGGGAGCATTGGTGAGACCAAAGGGCATTACTAAAAATTCGTAGTAGCTGTTGTGTGTTCGAAAGACGATTTTTGGTATGTCTTCTTCGCACACTCGTATTCGATGATACCCAGATCGAAGGTACAGTTTTGTGAAGACTTATGCTCCCTTTAATTCATCAAATAATTTATCTACTACTGGAATAGGGTATTTTTCCTTGACGGTTATGCCGTTGAGAGCTCGGTAATCAACGTACATTTGCCATACCGTCCTTTTGTACGAGGAGCACTAGTGAAGATTAGGGGTTGCAACTTGGCCGAATAACTCTTGTTTCGAGCATCTCTTTTACAATCTTTTCTATTTCATCCTTCTAGAGATGTGGATACTGATATGTCCGAGTATTTGCTGGAGGTTTGCCCAGAAGAATCAGTATACAATGATCATACCGACGGGTAGGAGGTAGGTTACGCGGTTCGTCAAATATATCTAAAAATTCAGCAAGCAAAGGAAGTAGGTTTGGATCTTCAAATTCTATTGGCTCTCCCTTAGTTTGCTGCTCAAGTTATACCAAAAAGCCATTGCATACTCTGTGCAAATCTTTCTCCATTCGTTATGTGCAAATCGTCATTACGTCGCCCCCACGTTTCCTATACAGTATCACCTATTTCCCCTTACTGTAAAATTTTATAATTAGTTTCATAAAATTTTAGAAAACATTACCTAATATCATCAGCCATTCGATGCTAAGTATGACCTCATAATCATCAAGAGGGAGGAGGAAGAAATCTATAATTATCTCTTGATCCTGTAGTAATAGTTTCACCCGCGGGCACATATACATTTCAAAATTCGTCCGTCGGTGACCTTAACGTCAAACCTGCTGCAATTCTAGATAGGTAAGGCCATTTGGATAGCAACCTTATTATTCATAAAATTATTAGTGCTCCCGGTGTCAATAAGAACGGTGATAGGTTGTTGCTTCAGGAATCCTCCCACTTTCATCATTTGCGGGTTCGCGTAATTGGCAAGGGCATGCATCATAATATTGACCGGCAGCTGTTCTTCATCCGTGACCTCTTCCTTATGCTCCTGGACCTCTTCCTCCATATCTTCAAGAGGTTCAATCAGTAGGAGGTGGTCCCTTTTGCAGCGATGATCGTGGTTCCACGACTCGTCGCAATGCCAACAAAGACCCTTTGTTGATCGGTCACGTAGTTCTTCTCTTGTCAATTTTTTTGGCAGCAAAGGGTAGCTTGGAGTAGAAGGAGGCTTATAGGCTATAGACCTAGGAGAGGTTCTCATCCTCCAAGCATCTTGGTTGAGCCATTCTTCTTGTATTCAGGGGAAAGAAATTGTAGTTGTCACGATACGGGGCTGTCACACCTTAACCTCCCTTTTTATCTCTGGCTTCAGTCCTTCGATAAATGTTCCTAATAATTGATGGTCAGCCCAATCATGAGCAAGGTAGGATAGCTTCTCAAACTTGGTTTGGTACTCTTGAATCTTAGAGGTTTGTCGAATCTTTGCGAGTTAGCCATCGATATTTTCATACTTCGTAGGTTCGAAATGATTCAGTAGTGCATTCTTAAATTGATTCCATGTTAGAGCCCCACGATTATATTCTGGCCAATTGTACCATTGAATAACATCTCTTTCAAGGTGGATGATAGCAATTTCCACCACAGCATCATCCGACATTCGATAGTAGCGAAAGTAACGTTCGGCACACGAAATCCACCCTACCGACTCCTTCTTCCCATCGCGGGAAGTCCACCCACATGCATGGCTGAAGCATGTCCAAGGGCTGTCTCTCCTTCTCCGGAGGCCTCTCTAAACTCTCTCCTTGCTAAAATTTGGTCGGACTCGACGGTTGTCTAATTCTGAATTCTACAAGCAAAGCGCGTAATTTGTCCTCCAAGTGCGATTCAAGCCGCGATTCAATCCGAGATTCCCATGCTTCAAATTTAGCATCAATTGGATCTAGAGAATGTTAGGATCGGGGTCGGCACTAAGAGGGGGAGGGGGAGGGGTGAATGTTAGGACTCTAGCTTGGAGAGTCCTAATTGAGAGGGATATTCATGTAAAACTGTTAGAACTCTAGCTAGGAGAGTCCTAATTGTTAGGGACATTCTGTTAGGACTCTATCTATGAGAGTCCTAATTGAGAGGGGCATTCATGTAGGAGGTTTTTTCTTAGAGAAAAATTAGGAGTTGTAAGGGAATAGGAGTCTTGAGTAGGAGTCCTATTAGGAGTTAGTTAGAAGTAAGAGTCTTAAGTAGGAGTCCTATTAGGAGTTAGGGTTTAGAAGCCCTATAAATAGCCATGTATTCCTTCTCTTTTCTTAAGCAATAGATGAATCTTTTCTGCGGCTTTTGAGCAGCAACTTGGAGGGAGGAACCCCTATAGAGTTCCAAGGAGGCCGATCCCCTAAAGAGATCAACCCCAAGTTTAGAATCTGCAAGGGTTTTAACACCTGGTATCAGAGCAGTGTTCTTGGCATCTCGCTGCCCTTCCACTGCTATCCATCAGCCCTCCACAACCGCCCAAAGCAATTCCCACAATTGCTTAAAAAATCGTCGCCGAATTCCGCCATCATCTCCACCACCGCGGATCGTCCTTTGATCTTCCCGTGAATTGCAACAGGTTCTGGTTTCCTACCTTACTGCTGCTGCAATTTATTTATCTTTATTCGAAAATCCAAAAAAAAAACTGTTCCTATATTGCTACATAAACCTTTCGTCACAAAGTTTTCATCTCTACGACGAAAGATACATTGGAGAATTCCAGCCGCATAGTACCATCTGTTTGATCTTGCTACTATGCTTTTTCTATCCAAATTTCTATAAAATTTTTATGACATCTTTGACACTTCCTAACAGCAGATTTCCCTTTAGTTTTTTCAAAAAATTCTCAATATAAACCATTGATCTTTTACGTCAAATCTGCTATATTCGAAAATCTGCACTGTAAAATTTCAGACGCATAGCACTGTTTTTTTGATCTTGATACTATATTGTTTCTATCCAAATCTCTACGAAATTTTTATGATTGCTTTGAAACTTCCTAACAGTGGATTTACCTTTGGTTTCATTAAAAAATTTTCAATATAAACCACTGATCTTTTACGTCCATTCTTCTATACCTAAAAATCTGTGCTGCATAAAATTTCAGCTGCATATTGTTGCCTTAACCCATCTATTTGCAATCTTTTTTGAATGAAATTTCTTATACACTTCATAGATCATCTTGGCTTCCATCTAAGATTGATCTATTAAGAAATTCATCTCTAAAACCGATTTTATGTTGCTACAATTTTTCGTCGTAACCCGCTGAAATTTTTCGACGAGAATTCTGCAATCGCAACTTGCACCAATTTCCTTGCTGTTATACTGCTGAAATTTTCTTGATTAAATTAGATATCCTTGCTATCATATAAACTATGATTTTGCTATCAATTCCCTCCTTAATTCTCTCAAGTTTTTGGTGAAAATTACATCGAGAAACCATTGTTTCTTCGACGACAATTCTACTCTTACAAGACAGCACATACTTGCTGCAACTTCCACTGATTTCTATCAAACCTTTGCTACCATCTACCACAGATCCAAAACATTCATCCATAGCCCTAAAACTCCACTAAACCACACCCTCAAACTGCACCCAAAACAGCCACAAAATAAGCCTAAATCGTAGCCTACATCCATCGATCCACCAATCCTTTCGACCATCACTTCTCTCAACTATACATGCCTTTAACCTGACAACAAAAGAGAGATCTTAACATCATAGATTTGGAGGCATATACTATGGCATCTAAGGAGGCAATCAATGCTAAATTCAAAGCCTTGGAGGCGCGAATGGAGGATAAGATTCGGACGCTCTTTACGGAACTTAGATTGGGCCGACAACTAAGCCCGAAAAAATCATATCACGGAGAGAGCTTTGCCCAATCGCACTAGGCTCGAAGAGATGAGTTCCAAGGGAGGGGAGGCTCTATGACTGAACCCAACTATCCATGCATGAGAGTGGACTTCCCTAGATGGGAACAAGGAGACCCGATTGGTTGGATCTCGCGCGCGGAACGATATTTTCAATACCACAAAACCGCGGATGCATCTATGGTGAAAATTACAACTATACATCTTGAAGGGGATGCTATACAGTGGTTTGACTGGTATGAACATACTTATGGAGTCCTTTCATGGCAACAATTCAAAGAAGGATTGCTGATCCGCTTCAGACCAACCGATTACGAGAATATTGATGGACAACTAGCAAAGATCCGACAAACTTCCACCATTCAGGAGTACCAAACTAGGTTTGAAAGGTTATCTAATCAAACTCATGATTAGTCTCAAAAACAGCTATTGAGGGCTTGAAGCCGGAGATCCGAGGAGAAGTTAAAGCATGATAGCCGTATACGCTTATGGCAGCCATCTCTTTCGCACGACATCAAGAGGAGCAATTGAACCATGAAGCTCAGAGCACTAGGGTCGCTCCTCAACCAGTAATATTGAAGCCCTCAGCCCCCCCTACTATTGACCAAGTCCCTACACCAAAGAGGTTAACAAGAGAAGAGCTTCGGGAGCGATATGCGAAGGGGTTATGTTGGCATCGTTACGAGCTGCGGAGCCGTGAGCATCGCTGTAGTAAAGGATGACTTCTTATGATTGAACCGATAGAAGAAGAGGTCATTGAACATTCAGAAGAGAGCCTTGAACATGAAGAAAAAGATGCAGAAGAAGAGCCACAACCGACCGAAGTTACGGTACATACACTAGTTGGCTATTCAAACCCGCAAACGATGAAAGTTGGAGGCCTTCTCAAACAACAACCGATCATTGTTCTCATCGACACAGGCAGCACTAATAACTTCCTAAACATTAATGTTGCTGTCCATATGAACTTACCTATTGAGAATTGTAGCAAGTTTGTTGTTAAGGTTGCTAACGGACGGATTTTGAAGTGTGATCATAGGTGCCCGCAGGTGAAACTATTGCTGCAGGACCAAGAGATAATTGCAGATTTCTTCCTCCTCCCTCTTGATGATCATGAGGCCATACTTAGAATTAAATGGTTGATGACATTAGGTGATATTTCCTAGAATTTTATGCAACTATTTATAAAATTTTATAGTAAGGAGAAACAGGTGATACTACATGGGAAACGTGAGGGCGACGTAACGATGATTTGCACACAACAAATGGAGAAGGTTTTGCATAAAGCATGCAGGGGCTTTTTGGTACAACTTGAGCAGCAAATTAAAGGAGAGCCAATAGAATTTGAAGATCCAAACCTATTTCCTTTACTTGCTGAATTTTCAGATATATTTGACGAGCCGCACAACCTACCTCTTACTCGTCGGCATGATCATTGTATAATGATTTTTCCAGTCAAATCTCCAGCAAATACTCAGCCATATTAGTATCCACATCTCCAGAATGATGAAATAAAAAGGATTTTAAAAGAGATTCTTGAAACAGGAGTTATTCGGCCAAGTTGCAACCTCTACTTTTCACCGGTGCTACTTGTACACAAGAAGGACGGAACATGGCGAATATGCGTTGATTACCGAGCTCTCAATGGCATAACCATCAAGAACAAATACCTTATTCCAATAGCAGATGAATTGCTAGATGAAAGGGAGCACAAATCTTCACAAAGCTGGACCTTCGATCCGGGTATTATCAAATACGAGTGTATGAAGAAGTCATACCGAAAACCGCCTTTCGAACACACAACGGCCACTACGAATTTTTACTTTCTTCAACAAAAGGTGAAATATCTTGGGCATATCATATCAGAGGAAGGTGTGATGGTGGACCCCTTCAAAATTGAAGCAATGCAAAATTGGCCTACCCTGAGGAACATAAAATTACTACATGGCTTTTTGGGTTTAACAGGCTACTACCGTAAGTTCGTGAAAAACTATGGAAAGATCAGTGCACCACTTACTTCCTTACTGGAAAAGATGTCTTCCAATAGTCGGACGGAGCCTCCACTGCCTTTGACAAACTTAAGGCAGCCATAACGACAACGTCGATGCTAGCATTACCAGATTTCAACCGACCCTTCATCATTAAGGCTGATGCATCTGGAGACAGAATGGGAGACGTTCTTATGCAAGATGGTCGACCACTCATATACATTAGCAAGACATTGTCTCCCCCCTATCAAAACATGTTAACATATGATAAGGAGATGCTCGCCATTGTGCACGCAGCAACGAGGTGGAGAACGTACTTGATTAGGCGATACTTTCAAATCAAGACCGACCATAAAAGCCTAAAATATCTCTTGGAGCAGAAGATATCTTCCCCCGAGCAGCAAAAATGGGTAACAAAACTTCTTGGATTTGATTATGAAATAACTTACAAAAGGTGGAAAGAGAATGTTGTTGTAGATGCGCTTTCGCAGCTACTTGAGCCAGCTGAATTTTCGATCATTTTACTTCCAACCAGCGACTTCCTTGAGGATATTAAGATGGAATGACAGGAAGATTCGGAGACCAGTAAGATACAAAAAAAATTAGAGGAAGCACCAAGCTCCGTGGCTCATTACAATTGGGACTCAAAAGAATTATGCTATAAGGGACGCATTATGCTTGTGACAAATTCTACTTGCATCTTCAAGAGCAGATTTTGGACAAAGTTATTCCATATGCAGGGTACTAAATTGAAAAGGAGTACGACATATCACCCATAAACCAATAGCTAGACGAAAATTTTAAATAGGTGCTTGGAGATAGCCCAAAGCCACCCACCAAATATGACTACCCAAAGAGAACTCCAGACCCAGCCAAGTGCCATTATTGATCGACGGATCGTGACTCGACGACGACGACCCACTAATGAAGTGCTAATACAGTGGGCGAACCTACCAATAGAAGATGCCACTTGGGAGAACTATGACGACTTGAAGATCAAATTCCCAGAATTCACGAATCATCAGCCTCGAGGACAAGGCTGATTTGAAGAGGGCGGGTCTGTTAGGACTCTAGATTGGAGAGTCCTAATTGAGAGGGACATTCATGTAAAACTGTTAGGACTCTAGCTATGAGAGTCCTAATTGAGAGGGGCATTCATGTAGGAGGTTTTTTCTTAGAGAAGAATTAGGAGTTATAAGGGAATAGGAGTCTTGAGTAGGAGTCCTATTAGGAGTTGGTTAGAAGTAAGAGTCTTTAGTAGGAGTCCTATTACGAGTTAGGGTTTAGAAGCCCTATAAATAGCCATGTATTCCTTCTCTTTTCTTAAGCAATAGATAAATCTTTTCTGCAGCCTTTGAGCAGCAACTTGGAGGGAGGAACCCCTATAGAGTTCCAAGGAGGCCGATCCCCTAAAGATATCAACCCCAAGTTTAGAATCTGCAAGGGTTTTAACAGCGAATCAGTACAGTGGTAAAAACTACGTTGGTTTGAAAAACTTCATATGATAAAAACAGTTTCCGACAAAAAATCGATTTTGGAAACTTAACTTGAAAGCATACATAATGAATTGAAGGCAGTAAGCACTTAAAGAGGTATGCAGTAAGGTAATAGCAAGAACAAAATGCAAACCAGAGAACACGATAGTTTTAGAGTGGTTCGGTCAATGTGACCTACATCCACTTTCGGCTTCCTCCTCCGACAAGGTCACCGGCGTCCACTTAAGGCCTTCCTTCAATAGGTGAAGGCCAATCACCTTTACACCCCTCTTCTCCTTTTACCAAGTTTAGGAGATAACTCTTACAAGCACTCACTTTCCTCTCTAAACAAAAATCTAAGTTTAAGCTAGAGGAGGGAATACACTTTTGACCATAGCTGCGTTTTCTCTCTTTTAATCTCTCTGTGCTTGTGTGCTTTAACCAAGGATGAGAGGGGTATTTATAGGCTTCAAGTTGATTCAAACTTAGAGCCTAAAACTTTCCCATCCCGGGTTCCCCGGGCACGGGCGGTACCACCGTCCAGTGTTAGTCTGTCTGACACTACCCTGGGCAGTGTACCACCACTTGGGGGGCAGTGCTAGGCGATACCACCGCTTAACACAGCCTCGAAGATTATGCCACAACGGTGAGACTTCTTGGGGCACTGTTTGGGCTTCTTATTTGGCCCAACATAGTTCTTACATGGGCCTAGCTAGCCCCTAATTAGGTTGACCCAAATCAAAGCTCAATTACGTGCTAACTACGAAATCCTAAGACATTTGCTAAGCAAAACAAGTCCCTATGTCTATTCTTTCGGCAAACTTCCAACGAACTCCTGGACTTCATGATGATCTTCTTGGCGAGTTCTAACAAGCTTCTCTGGCAAGCTCCGAGATTTTCGGCTGGTTCCTCCAGAACTTCCAATGAACGTCCGAACTTCCAACGAACTGTCGAACTCCCAACGTAGTTGCATCTTTGACTCCAGGACTTCATTTTGCTTCATGCCTTACTATCGTAGTTAATCCTGCACATGTAAAAACACACTTCGATCTAGACAATTAATACTAAGCATTAATCAAGTTGTCCGGCATATCATTGGTCCCTCGACGCTTCGTCTGATTCTTCAACGCATCGTCCTCTCTTGCGGCCTATTGTCCAATCGGCCAGTTGACTCTGCAATTGCGATATCCTTGGCGTAATGTCCACTCTTCTTGGCCCAATGTCCGAATCCATGACCCGAAGCCTTCTGTTGATACGTAAACCGATCCACCAGCCTGACGTCCAATCTTCCGACATGTTCCTCCGACCCAACATGATTTTTCCTGATTTAATTGTCTCATCCTAATCGAAGCATCCTACGTCACTTAAAACACAGATTAAAACATAAATACTTATCAATTGGTTTCATCATCAAAATACGAGATTCAATAGAGAAGCCATAGCATATGCATGTAGATCAGAGATGTTCCTATCTTTTTTCTGTTGACAGGTTAATGGCATGGGGTGGTGGAAGGTTCGGAAAAATTAATGATCATGGAAAGGTACTATAGCAGATTTTTACGTCTAAAGAATAGTAGTTTGGACGTAAAAGGTCAATGGTTTATATTGAGAATTTTTTAATGAAACTAAAGGGAAATCCTCTATTAGGAATGGTCAAAGCTGTCATAAAATTTTGTAGAGATTTGGACAGAAAAAATATAGTAGCAACATCAAACAAACTGTGCTATGCGGTTGGAATTCTACAGTGCATCTTTCGTCATAGAGATAAAAACTTTACGATGAAAAGTTTATGTAGCAATATAGGAATGATTTTTTTAGATTTTTAAATAAGGATAACTAAATTATAGTAGCAGTAAGGTAGGAAACCAGAACCTGTTGCAATTAATAGGGAGATCAAAGGATGATTCATGATGGTGGAGATGACGGTGGAATTCGGCGACAATCTTTTAAGCAATTGTAGGAATTGATTTGAGAGGCTGTGGAGGGCTGATGGATGGCTGGATTTTTTAATAAAGATAACTAAATTGTAGCAACAGTAAGGTAGGAAACCAAAACATGTTGTAATTCATGGGGAGATCAAAGGATGATCTGCGGTGGTGGAGATGACAGCGGAATTCAGCGACGATCTTTTAAGCAATTATGGGAATTGCTTTGGGCAGCTATGGAGGGCTGATGGATGGTTGTGGAAGGGCAACGAGATGCCAAGAACACTGCTCTAATACTAAGTGTTAGAACCCTAGCGGATTCTAAGCTTGGGGTTGATCTCTTTAGTGGTTCCTTCCTCCAAGTTACTGCTCAAAGGCTGCTAAGAAGATTCATCTATTGTTTGTCAAAATAGGATGAATACATGACTATTTATAGACTTCTAAACCCCAACTCCTAATAGAACTCCTACTCAAGACTCTGACTTTTAACCAACTCCTAATAAGACTCATACTTTTAACCAACTCCTAATAAGACTCATACTTTTAACCAACTCCTAATAAGACTCCTACTCTAAGAAGCAACCTCCCAACTAACCCTAACCCTAGCTAGCCTCTTCACCTCTTTAATAGGGGTTAGCTAGGTTGGTTTTACATGAATGACCCTTTCAATAAAATTCAATTAGGACTCTCCTAGCTAGATTCCTAACAGTTATACTTCTTTATAAGCCTCCACCCCCAAACGGATGGCCAAATTGAAAGGATAAACTCGCTCCTTGAGCAATACCTTTGGCACTTCGTGAGTGCCAACTAATAAGATTGGGTGAAGCTGTTGGACATAGCCCAATTCTCCTGCAACTTGCAGCGGAGCTTTGCGTCCAACAAGAGCCCCTTCGAGATCATTACTGGACAACAACCTAGACTCCTTACACCTTGGCTATCGAGTATACTAAGAGTAGTCCGTCAGCATATTACTTTGCAAAAGAATGACACCGAAATACAGATATTGCACAGGCTTACTTGGAGAAGATAACCAAAAAGATGAAGAAGTGGGCCGACTTGGGAAGGCGACCGCAGGAATTCAAAGTCAGCGATTTGGTGTTGGTGAAGCTCCAACCAGCATCACTCCAATTCTTTAGGAACAAAGTATACAAAAGATTGATGCCCAAGCACGAAGGGCCCTTCCTAATTATCAGTAGGGTGGGCAACGTCTCCTACAAGTTGCAACTACCGACGTGGCTTAAAATTCACAATGTTTTTCATGCCAGCAACTTGAAAGCCTAATACTCATATCTGCAAGATGCTTCCTGAAGTGTTTCAACTTGGCTACCTATCACCAGAGCCTCTTACGGAAGTGAGTTGAAACCATTCTGGTGGATCGCAAGATAAAGCTACCCAATAGACTTGAGCAGACAGAGTACTTGGTGAAGTGGCAAAAGCTTCCCCAAACCGAAGCCAATTGGAAGCCTGAAGATGCCCTACGATATGAAGGAGCAATTATCAACAACTACTAATAAGCATCAATGAGGGCGTCGATAGGTTAAGTGGGGGAGAATATCACGAACGATCGTCGTGCACTCACAATAACTTCGTTCAACGAACCGTTCATCACTTTTGCACACTTGTACAAAGACATGGCAGCCTATTTTGCCTTGGTTTTGTAGGCTTTTGTATGTAAAAATGTATGTTCAAATAGGTTACAATGCTACAGTACGATCGCTCACCGCGCCGGGCCAAAAAACCCCCAAAATGGATCCGTTTTCATGTGTCATGGGCTGTTTTCTGTAGCCCGTTACAACACCCAAAATGTCAGCTATCTCAACACCCTAAAATCCCTCAAGTGGCATAGGGCTAGATGGGGCTTCGGTATATTATCAAGCGTTGAAAAACTTTACAAGTTTGCACTTTAACTTGATGGGAACTTGCCTTCGCACTCGGCACCCGATGAGTAGTTGTTTGTGGACTTATAACTATTCGTTCTACCTTCTAAAGTCTTTATTTTCTCCTTCCTCTCTTTTCTCTCTTGCACTCAAGGTGCTTACTGAATTGCTTGTAAAGCTTCCTCTCTGCGAGACATCGGGACTTGTCCGTCGCTTGTTTTCAATCTAATCAACTTTTTGTTTTACAGGTCCTTCGAGACCTGTACGAGGTTGCAACTAGGCTGAACCTTTACGAATGCATATGTCACAAGGACGCCTCATAACTTAGGTAATCCCAGCCAAGTCCGATGTGTTGGCGCAAGGGTACTTCACGACTTAGGCAACTTCAGCTAAGTTCATGACTTTGCAGCAAGGGTGCCTCATGACTTAGGCAATTCCAACTACGTTTGTGACACTTTATTAACTTAACCCTAATGGATCCTGCCCTATTGGGTATTGAATCTCCATCCAACTATCCAAGCCTATTAGATTAGTGGATCTCTATCCAATAATCTTTCATTGGCTCTTATTGGATCTCATCTATAGGATCTAATAATTTTGGTGCTTATTGGATATCCAATAAGATATGGGTTTTAGAGGATATCTCATATATGAACCTCTACTCTTCGTAATGCCTACCATATGTGTGTGACTCTCTAGGCCCAATATCGAGCTTGCTGTGAGTCATACCTATCATAATTCCTTTTGGTATCTCTATAATAATTCAGTCCTCAAATAATATAGGGGAATCCAATCCATTGGACATATCTGTCCTTAGTTACCATATACCTATAGTCCCTCATCCATCTAATATCCCAGAGACCGTATACCGAGCATGGTGCTATTATCTCCATAATAATTCACTCGACTCATCGATTGGGATGTACTAGGTCACTACGCTACAGTCCCCAGATGATACAAGAGAATCCTGTTAGAACCCTTATAGATTCTAAACTTGGGGTTGATCTCTTTAGGGGATCGGCCTCCTTGGAACTCTATAAGGGTTCCTCCCTCCAAGTTGCTGCTCAAAGGCTGCAGAAAAGATTCATATATTGCTTATAAAAAGAGGAGGAATACATGGCTATTTATAGGGCTTCTAAACCCTAACTCCTAATAGGACTCATACTCAAGACTCCTACTTTTAACCAACTCCTAATATGACTCCTACTCAAGACTCATATTCCTTTACAACTCCTAATTCTTCTCTAAGAAACAACCTCCTAACCCTAGCCGGCTTCTTCACCTCTTTAATAGGGGTCGGCTTAGGTATGTTTTACATGAATGTCCCTCTCAATTAGGACTCTCCTAGCTAGAGTCCTAACAGACCCGCCCTCTTCAAATCAGCCTTGTCCTCGAGGCTGACGATTCATGAATTCTGAGAATTTGATCTTCAAATCATCATAGTTCTCCTAAGTGACATCTTTTGTTGGTAGGTTCACTCACTGTATTAGCACTTCGGTAGTGGGTCGTCGTCGAGTCACGATCCGTCGATCAATAATGGCACTTGGCAGGGTCTAAAGTTCTCCTTGGGCAGTCATATTTGATGGGTGGCTTTGGGCTATCTCCAAGCACTTATTTACAACTTTCGTCTGGCCATCGGTTTGTGGATGATATGTTGTACTCCTTTTCAATTTAGTACCCTGCATATGGAATAACTTTGTCCAAAATCTGCTCGTAGAATGTGTCCTTTATAGTGTAATTCTTTTGAGTCCCAATTGTAATGAGCCACGAAGCTTGGTGCTTCCTCCAATTCTTTTATGATCTTACTAGTCTCTGAATCTTTTTGTCATTCCATCTTAATATCCTCAAGGAAGTCACTGGTCGAAAGTGAAACGGCCGAAAATTCAGCTTGCTCGGGTAGTTGCGAAAGCGCATCTGAAACAATATTCTCTTTCCACTTTTTGTATGTTATTTCATAATCAAATCCAAGAAGTTTTGTTACCCATTTTTGCTGCTCAAGGGATGATATCTTTTGCTCCAAAAAGTACTTTAGGCTTTTATGGTCAGTTTTAATTTGAAATTGTCGACCGATCAAGTAGGGTCTCTACCTCGTTGCTGCATGCATAATGGCAAGCATCTCCTTATCATATGTTGACATATTTTGATGGGAGGGAGATAATGCCTTGTAAGTATATGCGAGTGGTCGACCATCTTACATGAGAATGGCTCCAATTCCGACTCTAGATGCATCGGCCTCAATAATGAAGGGTCGGTTGAAATCTAGTAGTGCTAGCATTGGCGTTGTCGTCATGGCTGCCTTAAGTTTGTCGAAGGCAGCGAAGGCTTTGTCCAACCATTGGAAGATATCTTTTTTCAGTAAGGAAGTAAGTGGTGCACTGATCTTTCCATAGTTTTTCACGAACTTGCGGTAGTAGCCTATTAAACCCAGAAATCCATGTAGCAATTTTATGTTCTTCCGTGTCAGCCAGTTCTGCATTACTTCTATTTTGGAGGGGTCCACCATCACATCTTCCTCTAATATGATATGCCCAAGATATTCCATCTTTTGTTAAAGAAAACAAAAATTCATAGTGGCTGTTGTGTGTTCAAAAGGCGGTTTTTGGTATATCTTCTTCGCACACTCGTATTTGATGATACCTAGATCGAAGGTCCAGCTTTGTGAAGATTTATGCTCCCTTTCATCTAGCAATTCATCTACTATTAGAATAGGGTATTTATCCTTGATAGTTATGCCATTGAGATCTTGGTAATCAATGCATATTCGCCATATTTCATCCTTCTTTTGTATAAGTAGCATCGGTGAAGAGTATAGGCTACAACTTGGATGAATAACTCCTATTTTAAGTATCTCTTTTACAATCCTTTCTATTTCATCCTTCTAGAGATATAGATACTGATATGGCTGAGTATTTTCTGGAGGTTTGCCTTGAAGAATCGTTATATAATGATCATGCTGATGAGTAAGAGGTAGATTGTGTGGTTCGTCAAATATATCTAAAAATTCAACAAGAAAAGGAATTAGGTTTGGATCTTCAAATTCTATTGGCTCTCCCTTAGTTTGCTGCTCAAGTTGTACCAAAAAGCAGTTGCATGCTTTATGCAAAACCTTCTCCATTTGTTGTGAGCAAATCGTCGTTATGTTGCCCCCACGTTTCCCGTTTAGTATCATATGTTTATCCTTATTGTAAAATTTCATAATTAGTTGCATAAAATTCCAAGAAACATCACTTAATGTCGTCAACCATTTAATTCTGAGCATGGCCTCATGATCATCAAGAGGGAGGAGGAAGAAATATGTAATTATCTCTTGGTCCTACAGCAACAGTTTCACTCGCGGGCACCTATGATTATACTTCAAAATCCATCCGTCGATGACCTTAACGTCAAACCTGCAACAATTCTCGATAGGTAAGATCATTCGGACAGCAACCTTACTGTTTAGGAAGTTATTAGTAATGCCTGTGTCGATGAGAACAGTGATCAGTTGTTGTTTGAGAAGGCCTCCAACTTTCATCGTTTGCGAGTTTGAGTAGCCGGCTAGTGCATGTACCGTAATTTCGGTCGGTTGTGGCTCTTCTTCTGTATCTTCTTCTTCATATTCAAGGTTCTCTTCTGGATGTTCAATGACCTCTTCTTCTACTGGTTCAATCATAAGAAGTCTCCCTTTACTACAGCGATGCTCGCGGCTCCATGGCTCGTCACAATGTCAACATAACCCCTTCGCATATCGCTCCCGAAGCTCTTCTCTTGTCAACCTCTTTGGCGTAGGAACTCGATCGATAGTAGGGGGGGTGAGGGCTTCAATATTGCTGGTCAAGGAGTGACCCTAGTCCTCCGAGCTTCATGGTTCAATCGCTCCTCTTGATGTCATGCGAAAGAGATGGCTGCCATAAGCGTGTACGGTTGTCGCGCTTTAACTTCTTCTCAGATCTCCAGATTCAAGCCTTCAATGAAGGTACCCAATAGCTATTTTTTAGACCAATCATAAGTTTGATTATATAACCTTTCAAACCTGGTTTGGTACTCTTGAATGGTGGAGGTTTGTCGGATCTTTGCTAGTTGTCCATCAATGTTCTCGTAATCGGTTGGTCCGAAGCAGATCAGCAGTCCTTCTTTAAATTGTCGCCATGAAAGGACTCCATAAGTGTGTTCAAATCAGTCAAAATACTGTATGGCATCCCCTTCAAGATGTATAGCTGTAATTTTCACCATAGATGCATCACGGTTTTGTGGTACTGAAAATATCGCTCCGTGCGTGAGATCCAACCAATCGCGTCTCCTTCTTCCCATCTAGGAAAGTCCACTCTCATGCGTGGATAGTTAGGGTCAGTCATAGAGCTTCCCCTCTCTTGGAAGTTATATCTTTGGGCTTGGTGCGATTGGTTAGAGCTCTCTCTCTCCTTGATGTGATTTCTTCGGGCTTGGTGGTCGGCCCAAACTGAGTTCGGTAAAGAGAGTCCGAATCTTATCCTCCATTCGGGCCTCGAAGGCTTCTAATTTAGCTTTGATTACCTCCACATATGCCATAGTATATGCTTTCAAATCCATGATGTTAAGATCTCTCTTTTGTTGTCGGGTTAAAGGCATGTATAGATTGAGAGAAGTGATGGTCGAAAGGGTTGGTGGATGTAAGCTGTGGTTTAGGCTTATTTTGTGGCTGCTTTGGGTGCAGTTTGAGGGTGTGGTTTGGTAGAGTTTTAGGGTTGTGGATGAAAGTTTTGGATCTGTGGTAGATAGCAGCAAAGGTTTGATAGAAATCAGTGGAAGTTGCAGCAAGTATGTGCTGTCTTGTAAGAGCAGAATTGTCGTCGAAGAAACAACGGTTTCTCGACGTAATTTCTACCAAAAACTTGAGAGAATTGAGGAGGGAATTGATAGAAAAATCACAGTTTATATGACAGCAAGGATGTCTAATTTAATCAAAAAAATTTCAGCAGTATAACAGCAAGGAAATTGGTGCAAGTTGCGATAGCAGAATTCTCATCAAAAAATTTCAACGGTTTATGACAAAAATTTGCAGCAACACAAAATCATTTTTAGAGATGAATTCCTCAATAGATCAATCTTATATGAAAGCCAAGATGATCTATGAAGTGTATAAGAAATTTCATTCAAAAAAGATTGCAAATAGATGGGTTAAGGCAACAATATGCGGCTGAAATTTTCTCTGCAGCACAGATTTTTAAGTATAGTAGAATGGACGTAAAAGATCAGTAGTTTATATTAAGAATTTTTTGATGAAACCAAAGGGAAATCCACTGTTATGAAGTGTCAAAGCAATTATAAAAAATTCATAAAGATTTGGATAGAAACAACATAATATCAAGATCAAACAAATAGTGCTATGCGGCTAAAATTTTACGGTGCAGATTTTCAAGTATAGCAGATTAGACATAAAATATCAATAGTTTATATTGAGAATTTTTTGACAAAACCAAAGGAAAATCTGCTGTTAGGAAGTGTCAAAACTGTCATAAAAATTTCGTAGAGATTTGGATAGAAAAAACATAGTACCAAGATCAGACAATTTGTGCTATGCGGTTGAAATTTTGCAATGTATCTTTCGTCGTAGAGATGAAAACTTTACGACGAAAAGTTTATGCAGCAATTTTGGAATAATTTTTTTTTGGATTTTCAAATAAGGATAACTAAATTGCAGCAGCAGTAAGGTAAGAAACCAGAACCTGTTGCAATTCATGGGGAGATCAAAGGATGATTCGTGGTGGTGGAGATAACGGCGGAAATTGGCGACGATCTTTTAAGCAATTGTGGGAATTGCTTTGGGCGGTTGTGGAGGGCTAATGGATGGCTGTGGAAGGGCAGTGAGATGCCAAGAACACTACTCTAATACCAGGTGTTAGAACCCTTATAGATTCTAAACTTGGGGTTGATCTCTTTAGGGGATCGGCCTCCTTGGAACTCTATAGAGGTTCCTCCCTCCAAGTTGCTGCTCAAAGGTTGTAGAAAAGATTCATCTATTGCTTATAAAAAGAGGAGGAATACATGGTTATTTACAGGGCTTCTAAACCCAAACTCCTAATGGGACTCCTACTCAAGACTCCTACTTTTAACCAACTCCTAATAGGACTCTTACTCAAGACTCATATTCCTTTACAACTCCTAATTCTTCTCTAAGAAACAACCTCCTAACCCTAGTCGGCTTCTTCATCTCTTTAATAGGGGTCAGCTTATGTATATTTTACATGAATGTCCCTCTCAATTAGGACTCTCCTAGCTAGAGTCCTAACAAATCCAATCCTTTAGACCTATCTATCCTCAGTTATGGTGTATCTATAGTCCCCCATCTATCTAATATCCCAGAGACCATATAGCGGGCATGATGCTGTCAGACCCATATGATTTCTGCTCAAGTCTTGCTCTAATCGGATTCTCCCAGAGAACTCTTTCTCTCTCAATCCGAATGTGTTAGAACCCTTGCAGATTCTAAACTTGGGGTTGATCTCTTTAGGGGATCGGCCTCCTTGGAACTCTATAAGGGTTCCTCCCTCCAAGTTGCTGCTCAAAGGCTGCAGAAAAGATTCATCTATTGCTTATCAAAAGAGGAGGAATACATGGCCATTTATAGGGTTTCTAAACCCTAACTCCTAATAGGACTCCTACTCAAGACTCCTACTTCTAACCAACTCCTAATAGGACTTCTACTCAAGACTCCTATTTCTTTACAACTCCTAATTCATCTCTAAGAAACAACCTCCTAACCCTAGCCGGCCTCTTCACCTCTTTAATAGGGGTCGGCTTAGGTAGGTTTTACATGAATATCCCTCTCAATTAGGACTCTCCGAGCTAGAGTCCTAACAGACCCGCCATCTTCAAATCGGCCTTGTCCTCGAGGTTGACGATTCATAAATTTTGAGAATTTGATCTTCAAGTCGTCATAGTTCTCCTGTTAGGACTCTAGCTTGGAGAGTCGTAATTGAGAGGGACATTCATGTAAAACTGTTAGAACTCTAGCTAGGAGAGTCCTAATTGAGAGGGACATTTTGTTAGGACTCTAGCTAGGAGAGTCCTAATTGAGAGGGGCATTCATGTAGGAGGTGTTTTCTTAGAGAAGAATTAGGAGTTGTAAGGGAATAGGAGTCTTGACTAGGAGTCCTACTAGGAGTTGGTTAGAAGTAAGAGTCTTAAGTAGGAGTCCTATTAGGAGTTAGGGTTTAGAAGCCCTATAAATATCCATGTATTCCTTCTCTTTTCATAAGCAATAGATGAATCTTTTCTGCAACCTTTGAGCAGCAACTTGGAGGGAGGAACCCCTATAGAGTTCCAAGGAGGCCGATCCCCTAAAGAGATCAATCCCAAGTTTAGAATCTGCAAGGGTTCTAACATCTCCCAAGTGGCATCTTCTGTTGGTAGGTTCACCCACTGTATTAGCACTTTAGTAGTGGGTCGTCGTCGTCGAGTCACGATCCGTCGATCAATAATGACACTTGGCTAGGTCTGGAGTTCTCCTTGGATAGTCATATTTGGTGGGTGGCTTTGGGCTGTCTCCAAGCACCTATTTACAACTTTTGTCTGGCCATTGATTTGTGGGTGATATACCGTACTCCTTTTCAATTTAGTACCCTGCATATAGAATAACTTTGTCCAAAATCTGCTCGTGAAGATGCAAGTAGAATTTATCATTAACACAATGCGCCACGGAGCTTGGTGCTTCCTCCAATTTTTTTATAATCTTACTAGTCTCTGAATCTTCCTGCCATTCCATCTTAATATCCTCAAGGAAGTTGCTGGTCGGAAGTGAAATGGCCGAAACTTCAGCTTGCTCGGGTAGTTGCGAAAGCGCATCTGTAAGAACATTCTCTTTCCCCTTTTTGTAAGTTTTTTCATAATCAAATCCAAGAAGTTTTGTTACCCATTTTTGCTGCTTAGGGGATGATATCTTTTGCTCCAAAAAGTACTTGAGGCTTTTATGGTTGATTTTAATTTGAAATCGTCGACCAATCAAGTAGGGTCTCCACCTCGTTGCTGCGCGCACAATGGCGAGCACCTCCTTATCATATGTTGGCTTATTTTGATGGGAGGGAGATAATGTCTTATTAGTGTATGCGAGTGGTCGACCATCTTGCATGAGAATGGCTCCAATTCCGACTCCAGATGCGTCGGCCTCAATAATGGAGGGTCGGTTGAAATCTGGTTGTGTTAGCACCGGCGTCATCGTCATGGCTGTCTTAAGTTTGTCGAAGGCAGCGGAGGCTCTGTCTAACCATTGGAAGACATCTTTTTCCAGTAAGAAAGTAATGTTGGGAAATCATTGGGGGGCGACATCATATGCGCAGCGGAAGAACAAGAAAACAAAAATCCCCGATTCCCAAAAAGATGTTCGTCGTCGTGCGAAGATTGGTGCGCAAAAAATCCGCAAAACACAAAACTGCGTATAAAGATTGTGTTACCTAGGGAGATCGTATATCCCTGTTTCCTTGCAGATCCTTAGGAGAGGGGGAAGGAGGACGCTACTCTGATGTGGAGAGGGAGAGGAGAATAGGAAAGGCAAGCAAAGACTCTAGCCTATGAGGCTGTGAATCACTCCTATTTATAGAGATCCCGTGTCAAACCCTAATGGGTCCTTCCCTAGTGGGTATTGGATCTGCATCCAATAAGACAAGGGCTCCGTCGGATATCTCATATCCGAACCTCTACTCATCGCAATGCCTACCATATGTGTGTGACCCTCTAGGCCCAATATCGAGCTGGCCGTGAGTCATACCTGTCAGAACTCCTTCTGACTGAGTGAATTATTATCTCTGTAATAATTCACTTGACTCATCGACTACGGACGTACTAGGCCACTACGCCGTAGTCCCCAAACGATACAGGGGAATCCAATCCATTGGACCTGTTTGTCCTCAGTTACCATGTACCTATAGTCCCTCATCCATCTAATATCCCAGAGACCGTATATCAAGCATGGTGCTGTCAGACCCATACGGTTTCTACTCGAGTCTCGCTCTAATCAGATTCTCCCGGAGAACTCTTTCTCTCTCAACCCGAATGACCCTGGCCAGGGATTTGTCTGAGCAAGAACACATGGGATATTCCTCTCATGACGCCGAGAGTGGATGATCCTCTATCGACACTCAATAGCCCTCGTAAGGTCGACTACCACTCCCAATGACCAGCTGTACTAGATCTGGGAACAGCCAAACCTATAAGTCTGGTATCAAAGAGTGGAGCACTCATACAGGACATCCTTGGTGTCTCAAGTCTAAGGACCAGATACACCACTAGGACTACGGAATCGCTGTCTGACAATAAGGCATCATCAACCATCCAGCATTCCGTAAGCGGATCAATCAGTGAACTCATTCTCCAATGAGCACCTGTACTGTATCCCTAGTGTCCCTACACGAGCAGCTATGAGACCAGCTGCATCCATCATATGGACGGGTATACAACACATTAGTCTATCCGGTTATCATGATGTCCCTCTCGAGTAACCTATGACCGGGATTATTTAGGATATGTGTTTAAAGGTGAATCGATCTCATTATCGTGATCTCATCACGATCCGATTCCCATTGCACAAATCCAAGGACATCACAATATATATATATGCATTTATGCAATAGTTATAAAGTGATATACGCCAAAATATTATAAGCAAAAAGATTCTGTATCAAGTCACACGTGCCATCACTCACGTGATTGGCTTGCTGGGCACCTATGACTAGCAATCTCCCACTTGATCTAAAGCCAATCACCTATGTGTCTGATCCCCATCAAACCCCTGTGATGCTCAAAGACAATCTAAGACAACGGCTTTGTCAGTGGATCTGCAATGTTATCTTCGGATGGAACTCTTTCCACTGCTATTTCTCCTCGGGTTACGATCTCTCTGATAAGTTGGAACCTCCTCAGAACACTTCTGATGAGACCCGGGTTCCCTTATTTGAGTAATCGCCCCGTAGTTGTCGCAATATAAGGAAGTCAGCTCCTCGTTACTCGGCACGACTCCCAAATCTGTGATGAACTTCTTCATCCAGACTCCCTCCTTTGCTGCATCCGATGCAGCAATGTACTTCGCCTCTGTGGTCGAGTCAGTAGTGGTATCTTGCTTGGAACTCTTCCAGCACACTGCTCCTCCATTCAAGGTGTACACATACCCTGAATTCGACTTGCTATCATTGACATCAGACTGAAAACTTGAGTCAGTGAAGCCTTCAACCTTAAGGCTATTACCTCCATATACTAGTAAAAGATCCTTAGTCCTACTTAAGGATACACTTTACTGCTTTCCAGTGCTCCAAGCCTGGATCCGCTTGATACCTGCCCGTGACACTCAGAGCATGCGCTATATCAGGCCTAGTACATAGCATGGCATACATGATAGACCCTATTGCTGAGGCATAAGGTATCATATTCATGTTTGCCCTTTGGAATTTTCCATGCCAAACCTTTTGACAATGGTTTCTATGTACCTGGACTGGGACAAGCCAAGCATCCTCTTGGATCTATCTCTATAGATTCTAATCCCCAAGATATAGGATGCTTCCCCTAAGTCCTTTATGGAGAAGTGTCTAGATAACCAAGTCTTTACTATGGATAGCATTCCTATGTCATTCCCAATGATGAGGATGTCATCCACATATAACACCAAAAAGGTGATAGCGCTCCCACTTACCTTCCTGTACACACAAGGCTCATCTTCGTTCTTAACGAAGTCATAAGATCTGATTGACTCATCAAATCTTATGTTCCAACTTCGGAAAGCTTGCTTTAGTCCATAAATGGATCTAAGCAATCTACACACCTTATTTGGGCAGTTCTTGGACATGAATCCCTTAGGTTGCATCATATACACCTCCTCCTCGAGGTTCCCGTTGAGGAATGCGGTTTTCACATCCATCTGCCAGATCTCATAATCATAGTGTGCTGCAATAGCCAATAGAATTCTGATGGATTTTAGCATTGCTACGGGTGAGAAAGTTTCGTCGTAGTCAACACCTTGCCTTTGACGATACCCCTTAGCCACTAGCCTTGCTTTATAGGTCTCTACCTTTCTATCTACTCCGATCTTTTTCTTAAAGATCCACTTGCAACCGATGGGTACAATACCTTCGGGCGCATTAACTAGGTTCCAAACCTTATTGGAGTACATAGAATCAATCTCAGAATTCATGGCTTCTTGCCACTTCCCGGAGTCTATACTCATAATAGTCTCCTCGTAGGTCTGAGGATCAATATCCTCAGCATCCTCTCCTCTAATATGTCCCACATATCTCTCAGGAGGATGAGATACTCTATCAGACCTACGTAAAGTTGAAACTTGTGTATTAGGTACCTGAACAGACTCGGGCTGTAGAGTGGTGCTTGAGCTTGGTTCTACAACCTCGCTCAACTCTATCATTCTCCCACTATCTCCGCCAAGAATGTGTTCCTTCTCAAGGAACACTGCTCTCTTAGCTACAAAGACCTTTTGGTCCTCGAGATGATAGAAGTAATACCCACAAGTTTCCTTGGGGTATCCCACAAATATGCATCGCTCTGTCCTTGATTCTAACTTATCGGGGTTGTGTCTTTTAACGTAGGCTGGGCAGCCCCAAATCTTAACAACCTTAAGATCAAGCTTCTTCCCTTTCCATATCTCATATGGTGTAGACACTACCGACTTAGTTGGAACTCTGTTCAGAAGGTAAGCTGCGGTTTCTAGGGCATATCCCCAGAATGAGATGGGTAGGTCAGCGAAACTCATCATGGACCGTACCATATCTAATAATGTACGATTTCTCCTTTTAGAGACACCATTGAGCTGAGGTGTATAAGGAGGTGTCCATTGGGATAATATCTCATGGTTCTTGAGGAACTGAGTAAACTCTGTACTTACGTACTCACCTCCTCGATCTGATCGAAGAGTTTTGATACTCTTTCCAGTCTGGTTCTCCACCTCATTCTTATACTCTCTGAATTTCTCAAAGGCCTCGGACTTGTACTTCATTAAGTACACATATCCATACCTTGAGAAATCATCAGTAAATGTAATGAAGTAGGAGTAACCTCCAATGGCATGAGTTGACATGGGTCCACATACATCACTATGTATGAGTTCCAACAACTCAGTGGCTCTCTCTCCAGTTCCACTAAATGGAGAGTTGGTCAATTTTCCATGAATGCAAGGCTTACAAGTTGCATAAGACACATAGTCGAATGGATCTAGATATCCATTATTTAGCAACTTTTGAATCCTTCTTTCATGGATGTGACCTAACCTATAATGCCACAGGTATGCACTGTTCACTTCATCTCGTTTCCTCTTAGACATTTACATTCATGATATGTGGAGTAGTGTCTTGCATAAACAAACCATTATGCAATGTTCCTTTCGTGATGATCTTATCATCTAATAATATTGAACAACCATTATTCTCAAAAACAAATTTATATCCACTAACTGTTAAACATGAAATGGAGATAATGTTTTTGATAATAGAATGAACAAAATAACATGCATCTAATGCAATATAAGCTCCACTAGGCAGATGTAGGGCGACCTCGCCAACAGCTAATACAGCAACTTTTGCTCCATTACCCATCTTGAGGTCCATCTCGCCTCTCTCTAGTCTCCTAGGCCTTGCCAGAACCTGCAACGAATTGCATATATGATAAGCACTACCGATATCCAATACCCATGTGTTATCATAAAAGTCTGACAAATGGAGACTGATCATGAATGTACCTGAAGCTTCATCAAGCTTTTGTTTCGCCCTTTCTGCAAGATACTCTTTGCAGTTTCTCTTCCAATGCCCATCTTTACCACAGTGGAAGCACTGGCCTTTGTCCTTTGCTGGGTCTTTCTTAGCAACCTTTGCTTTACCTTGTTTGCCCTTGCCCTTTCCCTTCTTAAGGGACCTTTCTGCTTTCCTTTTCTTTCTGGTCTCACTAGTGTAGAGAACCGGCTTCTCTTTCTTAATAGTACTCTCTACCTCCCTCAACATATTGAGGAGCTCTGGGAGAGTCACCTCAAGCTTGTTCATATTAAAATTCATTATGAACTGTGAAAAGGAATCTGGTAGGGACTGAAGCACAATGTCCACACACAAGTTATCCTTTAGGACCATTCCTAGACCTGTGAGTTTCTCTATCCACTCAATCATCTTTAGGACATGGTTCTGAATCGGTGTCCCCTCAGTCATCCTAGCGCGGAAAAGGCTCTTGGATATCTCATATTGTTGAGTCCTTCTCTGTTCCTCAAACAATTTGCGGACATGTAGGAGAATGGATCTGGCATCCATCTTTTCATGTTGTCTCTGTAACTCTGGAGTCATAGAGCCCAACATATAGCACTGAGCAAGAGTGGAGTCATCAATGTACTTCACATAGTGAGCGATCTCATCCTCGCTTGCCCCTTCTTCGGGCGTAGGCATCACTGTATCAAAGACGTACACGATTTTCTCCGCTGTGAGAACAATTCTCAAGTTACGGAGCCAATCCGTATAATTTGGACCAGTGAGGCGGTTGACATCAAGTATGTCACGTAAGGGATTTGAAAGCGACATTTTCTGAAAATAAAGATGTAGCAGAAATGAATAACATGCAGATTTTGCAAGAAATAAACTATCAAGATATGGACTTCTATCTTAATATGCTCCCACTATTTTACTATCGAGTCACGCGACACCCTCAGCACGTGAAACGGAAGTCTCCGACAGACTTCTAGTGGGGATCAGGATCCAATCAGCGTCTTAGTGTAACCTCGAGGGACTCGACCAATCACACTAAGCCTAAAAGGTAGGCAACTCTTGCCGATCACAACTCCTTGTGATTCCCGTCCTGTTCGGCCTCCGAATCACCATGGCCTCGAGGGACTCGACCAACCATGATGCTCGGTTAAGTCAACACCTTCGTTACAAGATGAGTCTGATTTGATGATATACCCTCGAGGGACTCGACCAAGCATACCATGCCCTCAGGTCACCGATGACATCTCTATGTCGTAAGCAAGATAGCGAATCGCGATATAGGTGAGTCTCGAGGGACTCGACCAACTCAACCTACACCGGGATTCGGTTCCTACTCATAACGATGGAAGGCCACGTGGGTCAATCTGACATGTCACACATATTATCGAGAGATGTTTCTATGATTTGGTCTCCTAATATGACATGTCACACATATACATATTTAATATATATCTACATCGCATGCAAATATATATACATATCTAGTATGTGTATAAGCAATCACACCAGATGATCATGGACCACAACCTAATATGATTAGGCCCGAGCCAGTAGGCCTAATCACTCACATCAAAATCTATGTGTGCAACGGTGCATCTCCATGCCCTGTGATCGTCCATCTCGTCCTCGTCGGTTCCGTCGACATCTTGATGCATCTCCATGCATCACGATCGTCCGTCTCGTGGGTCCCGCTGTCGCATCCACGCTCCCACTGCGCCTCCTCATGTGATTACAACTTAATCATAGGCACGCAGGCCCGATAATAAACGAGAAATATAATGGAGGTTCGAAGACCTCAATAATTATAATCACAAGTACACACATCACACGGTCCATGATCATCCGTCCACACATCATACATCACATGTATAAATAATCATCATCATGTAGGACTACTAGATAATAATAAAAATAATAATCAACTAAACCTTTTAATTAATTAATATTTTCTGAAATCAGGGACATGTAGGGAATTTCTGAATTTATAGGGGTATTTTTGTAATTTGGACAAAAGATAGAAACTGGAATTTCTCAAATTCCGAGGGGCAAAACTATCTTTTTCCCAGAAAACCCTAATGCCATTTCCCCTTTTCACTGCTGCCGCCGCCGCCATCCTGCCGGCGGCAGCCTGTGCTGCGGGGCGAGGGCGCTGCCCTCGCCTGCAAGTGGCACGCCCGCTGGCGGTGCTGCCGCTGCGGGTGGGCGCCCCCTTCGAGCGCCGCTGCCTCCGCAGGGGGTGCTGTCCCGCCGGGCGACTGCCCCTGTGGGGGGGGTTTCGCCCGCGGGAGCAGCGGCGACAGGCGCCGCTGCCCTGCGGCGCCTCTGCCCGTGGGCTGCCAGCCCCGCCGACAGCAAGCCTGCTGCAAGTAGGCCGCCGGCCGGCTACTGCAGACGCAGCCCGTGCTGCCCGCCTTCGGCTGCGCTTCACGCACGTAGATCGAGGGCAGCAACTGTTGCTGCCCTTTCTCGCTTTTGCGTCAACGATTTTGACGTCAATATTCTTCCTAAACACAACACACGCAGTTCAAAACCAATCATTCGCACGAACAACCTGGCTCTGATACCACTGTTGGGAAATTATTGGGGGGCGACATCATATGCGCAGCGGAAGAACAAGAAAACAAAAATCCCCGATTCCCAAAAAGATGTTCGTCGTCGTGCGAAGATTGGTGCGCAAAAAATCCGCAAAACACAAAACTGCGTATAGAGATTGTGTTACCTAGGGAGATCGTATATCCCTGTTTCCTTGCAGATCCTTAGGAGAGGGGGAAGGAGGATGCTACTCTGATGTGGAGAGGGAGAGGAGAATAGGAAAGGCAAGCAAAGACTCTAGCCTATGAGGCTGTGAATCCCTCCTATTTATAGAGATCCCGTGTCAAACCCTAATGGGTCCTTCCCTAGTGGGTATTGGATCTGCATCCAATAAGACAAGGGCTCCGTCGGATATCTCATATCCGAACCTCTACTCATCGCAATGCCTACCATATGTGTGTGACCCTCTAGGCCCAATATCGAGCTGGCCGTGAGTCATACCTGTCAGAACTCCTTCTGATTGAGTGAATTATTATCTCTGTAATAATTCACTTGACTCATCGACTACGGACGTACTAGGCCACTACGCCGTAGTCCCCAGACGATACAGGGGAATCCAATCCATTGGACCTGTCTGTCCTCAGTTACCATGTACCTATAGTCCCTCATCCATCTAATATCCCAGAGACCGTATATCGAGCATGGTGCTGTCAGACCCATACGGTTTCTACTCGAGTCTCGCTCTAATCGGATTCTCCTGGAGAACTCTTTCTCTCTCAACCCGAATGACCCTGGCCAGGGATTTGTCTGAGCAAGAACACATGGGATATTCCTCTCATGACGCCGAGAGTGGATGATCCTCTATCGACACTCAATAGCCCTCGTAAGGTCGACTACCACTCCCAATGACCAGCTGTACTAGATCTGGGAATAGCCAAACCTATAAGTCTGGTATCAAAGAGTGGAGCACTCATACAGGACATCCTTGGTGTCTCAAGTCTAAGGACCAGATACACCACTAGGACTACGGAATCGTTGTCTAACAATAAGGCATCATCAACCATCCAGCATTCCGTAAGCGGATCAATCAGTGAACTCATTCTCCAATGAGCACCTGTACTGTATCCCTAGTGTCCCTACACGAGCAGCTATGAGACCAGCTGCATCCATCATATGGACGGGTATACAACACACTAGTCTATCCGGTTATCACGATGTCCCTCTCGAGTAACCTATGACCGGGATTATTTAGGATATGTGTTTAAAGGTGAATCGATCTCATTATCGTGATCTCATCACGATCCGATTCCCATTGCACAAATCTAAGGACATCACAATATATATATACATTTATGCAATAGTTATAAAGTGATATACGCCAAAATATTATAAGCAAAAAGATTATGTATCAAGTCACACGTGCCATCACTCACGTGATTGGCTTGCTGGGCACCTATGACTAGCAAGTAAGTGGTGTATTAATCTTTCCATAGTTTTTCACGAACTTACGATAGTAGCCTGTTAAACCCAAAAAGCCACGTAGCAATTTTATGTTCCTCGGGGTAGGCCAGTTTTGCATTGCTTCAATTTTGAAGGGGTCCACTATCACACCTTCCTCTGATATGATATGCCCAAGATATTCCACCTTTTGTTGAAGAAAGCAAAATTTCGTAGTGGTTGTTGTGTGTTTAAAAGGTGGTTTTCGGTATGTCTTCTTCGCACACTCATATTTGATGATACCCGGATCAAAGGTCCAGCTTTGTGAAGATTTGTGCTCCCTTTCATCTAGCAATTCATCTGCTATTGGAATAAGGTATTTGTCCTTGATGGTTATGCCATTGAGAGCTCGATAATCAACGCATATTCGCCATGTTTCGTCCTTCTTGCGTACAAGTAGCACCGGTGAAGAGTAGAGGTTGCAACTTGGCCGAATAACTCCTGTTTCGAGCATCTCTTTTATAATCATTTCTATTTCATCCTTCTGGAGATGCAGATATTGATATGGTCGAGTATTTGCTGGAGGTTTGCCTGAAAGAATCATTATATAATGATCATGCCGACGGGTAAGAGGTAGGTTGTACGGTTCGTCAAATATATCTGAAAATTCAGCAAGCAAAGGAAGTAGGTTTGGATCTTCAAATTCTATTGGCTCTCCCTTAGTTTGCTGCTCAAGTTGTACCAAAATTCTACTGCATACTTTATGCAAAACCTTCTCCATTTGTTGTGTGCAAATCGTCGTTACGTCGCCCCCACGTTTCTCGTTCAGTATCACCTGTTTCTTCTTACTGTAAAATTTCATAATTAGTTGCATAAAATTCCAAGAAATATCACCTAATGTCGTCAACCATTTAATTATGAGCATGGCCTCATGATCATCAAGAGGGAGAAGGAAGAAATATGCAATTATCTCTTGGTAAGGCCTCATGATTAGCAACAGTTTCACTTGCGGGCGCTTATGAACATACTTCAAAATCCATCCATCGGCAACCTTAACGTCAAACCTGTTGCAATTCTCGATAGGTAAGGCCATCTGGATAGTAACCTTACTGTTTAGAAAGTTATTAGTGTTGCCCGTGTCGATGAGAACAGTGATCGGTTGTTGTTTGAGAAGGCCTCCAACTTTCATCGTTTACGGGTTTGAGTAGCCGGCTAGTGTATGTACCGTAACTTCGATCGGTTGTGGCTCTTCTTTTGCATCTTCTTCTTCATGTTCAAGACTCGCTTCTGGATGTTCAATGACCTCTTCTTCTATTGGTTCAATCATAAGAAGTCTCCCTTTACTACAGCGATGCTCACGGCTCCACGGCTCGTCACAATGCCAACATAACCCCTTCGCATATCGCTCCCGAAGCTCTTCTCTTATTAACCTCTTTGGTGTAGGGACTTGGTCGATAGTAGGGGGGTCTGAGGGCTTCAATATTACTGGTTGAGGAGCGACCCTAGTCCTCTGAGCTTCATGGTTCAATTGCTCCTCTTGATGTTGTGCGAATGAGATGGCTGCCATAAGCGTATATGGTTGTTGCGCTTTAACTTCTCCTCGGATCTCCGGCTTTAAGCCCTCAATGAAGGTCCTCAATAGCTATTTTTGAGACCAATCATGAGTTTGATTAGATAACCTTTCAAACCTGGTTTGGTACTCCTGAATGGTAGAGGTTTGTCGGATCTTTGCTAGTTGTCCGTCAATATTCTCGTAATCGGTTGGTTTGAAGCGGATCAGTAGTCCTTCTTTGAATTATCGCCATGAAAAGACTCCATAAGTATGTACAAACTAGTCAAACCACTGTATAGCATCCCCTTCAAGATGTATAGTTGCAATTTTCACCATAGTTGCATCTACGGTTTTATGGTACCGAAAATATCGCTCCGCGCGCGAGATCCAACCAATCGAGCATCCTTCTTCCCATCTAGGGAAGTCCACTCTTATGCATGGATAGTTGGGGTTGGTCATAGAGCTTCCCCTCTCTTGGAAGTCATATCTTTGGGCTTGGTGCGATTGGGCAAAGCTCTCTCCTTGATGTGATTTCTTCGGGCTTAGTGGTCGGCCCAATCTGAGTTCGGTAAAGAGCGTCCGAATCTTATCCTCCATTCGTGCCTCGAAGCTTCAAATTTAGCATTGATTACGTCCTTAGATGCCATAGTATATGTCGCTAAACCTGTGATGTTAAGATCTCTCTTTTGTTGTCGGGTTAAAGGCATGTATTGGTTGAGAGAGGTGATGGTCAAAAGGGTTGGTAGATTGGTGGATGTAGGCTACGGTTTAGGCTTATTTTGTGGCTATTTTGGGTTCTGTTTGAGGGTGTGGTTTGGTGGAGTTTTAGGGCTGTAGATGAAAGTTTTGGATCTGTGATAGATGGTAGCAAAGGTTTGATAGAAATAAGTGGAAGTTGCAGCAAATATGTGCTGTCTTGTAAGAGTAGAATTGTCGTCGAAGAAACAACGGTTTCTCGACATAATTTCCACCAAAAACTTGAGAGAATTGAGGAGAGAATTGATAGAAAAATCATATTTTATATGATAGCAAGGATATCTAATTTAATCAAGAAAATTTTGGTAGTATAACAGCAAGGAAATTGGTGCAAGTTGCGATTGCAGAATTCTCGTCGAGAAATTTCAGCGGGTTACGACAAAAATTTGCAGCAACACAAAATCATTTTTAGAGATGAATTTCTTAATAGATCAATCTTAGATGGAAGCCAAGATGATCTATGAAGTGTATAAGAAATTTCATTTAAAAAAGATTGCAAATAGATGGGTTAAGGCAACAATATGCGGCTGAAATTTTCTGCAGCACAGATTTTTAAGTATAGTATATTGGACGTAAAAGATCAGTGGTTTATATTAAGAATTTTTTTGATGAAACAAAAGGGAATTCCACTGCTACGAAGTGTTAAAGCTATCATAAAAATTTCATAGAGATTTGGATAGAAACAACATAGTATAAAGATAAAACAAACAGTGCTATGAGGTTGAAATTTTATAGTGCAGATTTTCAAGTATAGCAGATTAGACGTAAAATATCAATGGTTTATATTGAGAATTTTTTGACAAAACCAAAGAAAATTTGCTGTTAGGAAATGTTAAAGATATCATAAAAATTTCATAGAGATTTGGATAGAAAAAACACAATAGCAAGATCAAATAGACGGTGCTATACGGTTGGAATTCTGTAATGTATCTTTCGTCGTAGAGATGAAAACTTTATGACGAAAAGTTTATGCAGCAATATAGGAATAATTTTTTTGGGATTTTCAAATAAGGATAACTAAATTACAGCAGCAGTAAGGTAGAAAACCATATGATGAAGGCAGCTAGTCTCATAGTTGCTCATATGGCCTTACCTATCGAGAATTGCAACAGGTTTGACGTTAAGGTTGCCGATGGATGGATTTTGAAGTATGATCATAAGCGCCCGCAAGTGAAACTGTTGCTAATCATGAGGCCTTACCAAGAGATAATTGCATATTTCTTCCTTCTCCCTCTTGATGATCATGAGGCCATGCTCATAATTAAATGGTTGACGACATTAGGTGATATTTCTTGGAATTTTATGCAACTAATTATGAAATTTTACAGTAAGAAGAAACAGGTGATACTGAACGGGAAACGTGGGGGCGACGTAACGACGATTTGCACACAACAAATGGAGAAGGTTTTGCATAAAGTATGCAGTAGAATTTTGGTACAACTTGAGTAGCAAACTAAGGGAGAGCCAATAGAATTTGAAGATCTAAACCTACTTCCTTTGCTTGCTGAATTTTCAGATATATTTGACGAACCGCACAACCTACCTCTTACCTATCCGCATGATCATTATATAATGATTCTTTCAGGAAAATCTCCAGTAAATACTCAGCCATATCAGTATCTACATCTCTAGAAGGATAAAATAGAATGGATTGTAAAAGAGATGCTCGAAACAGGAGTTATTCGGCCAAGTTGCAACCTCTACTCTTCATCGGTGCTACTTGTACGCAAGAAGGACGGAACATGGCGAATATGCGTTGATTACCGAGCTCTCAAATGCATAACCATCAAGGATAAATACCCTATTCCAGTAGTAGATGAATTGCTAGATGAAAGGGAGCACAAATCTTCATAAAGCTGGACCTTCGGTCCGGGTATTATCAAATACGAGTGTACGAAGAAGTCATACCGAAAATCGCCTTTTGGGCATATCATATCAGAGGAAGGTGTGATGGTGGACCCCTTCAAAATTGAAGTAATGTAAAACTAGCCTACCCCAAGGAACATAAAATTGCTACATGGCTTTCTGGGTTTAACAAGCTACTACCGTAAGTTCGTGAAAAACTATAGAAAGATCAGTGCACCACTTACTTCCTTACTGGAAAAATATGTCTTCCAATGGTTGTGACAGAGCCTCCACTACCTTCAACAAACTTAAGGCAGCCATAACGACGACGCCGGTGCTAGCGCTACCAGATTTCAACCGACCCTTCATCATTGAGGCCGATGCATCTGGAGACAGAATGGGAGACGTTCTCATGCAAGATGATCAATCACTCACATACATTAGCAAGGCATTGTCTCCCTCCTATCAAAACATGTTAACATATGATAAGGAGATGCTCGCCATTGTGCACGCAGCAACGAGGTGAAGATCGTACTTGATCAGGCGATGCTTTCAAATCAAGACCAACCATAAAAGCCTAAAATATCTCTTAGAGCAGAAGATATCTTCCCCCGAGCAGCAAAAATGGGTAACAAAGGTTCTTGGATATGATTATTAAATAACTTACAAAAAGGGGAAAGAGAATGTTGTTGTAGATGCGCTTTTACGGCTACCTAAGCAAACTGAATTTTTGGCCATTTCACTTTTGACTAGTGACTTCCTTGAAGATATTAAGATGTAATGACAAGAAGATTCGGAGACCAGTAAGATCATAAAAAAAATTGGAGGAAGCACCAAGCTCTGTGGCTCATTACAATTTGGACTCAAAAGAATTACACTATAAGGGATGCATTATGCTTGTGACAAATTCTACTTACGGTTAGGATCAAGAGCACTAAGAGGGGGGGGGGGGGTGAAATAGTGCAGCGGAAAACCTTCTGCGATTAAAATCGAAAACTGCTTTCGTTCGATAGAAGTAATTTTGGTAAGAATGCCGATTCGTAAATCACTTCAACTTTTGACTAGGAGAGATGCAGCAAAGATATGAATGTAGTTTGCAGTTATGATGGAAATCAAAATATAAGCGCAAACTGAAATACGACGTTCGTACGATAAAAGTGATTTCGGTATAAAAGCTGATTCGTAAACCACTTTAACTTGAGATAAGGCGAGATGCAGTTAAAGCAAAGATATAAAGTCAGTTTGCAGTTATAATGGAAATCAGAACGTAAGCGCAAACTGAAATATGACGTTCGTACGATAAAACTGATTTACGTCTTAAACCTCGATTCGGAAAGCATTGAACTTTGAAACACGTTCGTAAAGACACAGAAGGCAGTAAGCTATTGAGGAGGTTTGCAGTAAAGATAAGATGCTCAAAGTAAATGCAAACCGAGATTTAGAGTGGTTCGGTCAATCTTGACCTACTCCACTTATGGCTTCCTCCACCGACGAGGTCACCGACGTCAACTAGAGGCCTTCCTTCAATAGGCGAAGGTCAACCACCCTTTTACAGTTTCACTCCTTTTGACGGGCTTAGGAGACAACCCTTATAGAATTTTCTCTCCTCTCTTTACAACTCAGAACTTGGAAGAACAGAGGGAGAAGAACTTTTAGCCTTTACAACAATTTTGAGCTCTAAGAATCATAGAAAAAGATCAAGATTTCGGTGTAAGTTCATACACTTTCAGTGCTGAGTGGGTGGGGTATTTATAGGCCCCAACCCAGTTCAAATTTGGAGCTCAAAACTGTCAATTCCCGAAATTTCGGGATCAGGCGGTTGCACCTCCTGACTGGAGCGGTTGCACCGCCTGGCAGAGCTCGAAGACTGAGCCTCTGGGCGGTGCTACCTCCTGTCAGGGGTGGTTGCACCTCCTAATAGAGCTCGAAGACCGAGCTCAAGCGGTTGCACCTCCTGACTGAGGCGGTTGCACTGCCTGGCAGAGCTCGAAGACCGAGCTTATGCGATGCCACTTCCTGTCAGGGGAGGTTGCACCGCCCAGTCTCGCTTGAGCCCCAGGCGGTGCCACCGCCTGGCTAGAGCGGTTGCACCTCCCAGTCTCGCTCGGAGACTGAGCCCAGGCGGTGCAACCTCCTGCCTTGGGCAGTTCAACCGCTTGGCAGAAATCAGGGTCCGAATGGGTTGATCTATTCGGCCCAATTTGGGTTTTTCAGGGCCCCAATTGCCCCAAGATTAAGTTAATGGGATCACCTCCCATCTCCAACTTAATCAATGTGCTAACTACGATTTTTCCTAAGACATTTACTACAACTTGCTCCGGTGCGTCAATCACTTCTTCCGGCGAGCTTCCGGCGAACTTCCGTTGATCATCCGATGAACCCTCGGTGATGCTCCTGCGGACTTCCGGCAAACTCCTGGACTTGCGACGATTCACTTGGCGAGTTCCGACGAGCTTCTTTGGCAAGCTTATGGACTTCTCGGATTTGTTCCCGTAGAACTTCCGACGACTGTCCGAACTTCCGTCGAACTCTCAAACTCCCAACGTGATAATTGTCTTGACTCCGGCGCAACTCCTGCTGCATGTCTCACTTTTATCGTAGTTAATCCTGCACACTTATCTCAACATATAGATTAGATAACAAATGACAATTGACTTTATCATCAAAATCCGAGATTCAACAATCTCCCCCTTTTTGATGATGACAATCAATTGATAATGGAGTTAACCTTAACTCCCCCTATCTATATGTCATACTTGAGATAAGCCATTCTTGAATTCAAAACCTAAGAATTCAAGAGACATATTGATAAGTTAAAATCATTTGAACTTATCAATACTCCCATAATGATTCCCATCATGATGTATCTCTCTGAAGATGATGTCAAGGCTTGACATTCATTTTCAAATATAACCAAGTTTGAATGATGGTAATAGTAGCAATTCATCATATTGTAAGATATCAACATGTAAAGCTGTGAAGTAAGATTTTGATATCATTATATGATGTACACATGTCAAATATTTTAGCAAGTATTGCATTTCTTCACATGGTAAGATATCAACTCAAGGCATAATGCAAATTAATGCATGGCATTTGTTCATATATCTCTTGGTGATGCAAACATGGCATAATCATAGCATCAGTGTTTATAGCATCAATTCATATATTTCTCCCCCTTTGTCATCAAGTATTGCATTTCTTCACATGGTAAGATATCAACTCAAGGCATAATGCAAATTAATGCATGGCATCTGTTCATATATCTCTTGGTGATGCAAGCATGGCATAATCATAGCATCAGTGTTTATAGCATCAATTCATATATTTCTCCCCCTTTGTCATCAACAAAAAGCATGGTAGTTGTGATACCAGCAAATTATCAAGCATATAAAGGAAGGCATAATACGTAGATTGCGTTGAATACTTCTTCCTTTTTTTTTTTGTTATAATCCTTTTTGCATGAAGGAGGAAAGCCATTTGTGATACCAGCTATTTGTGAGTTTACTTTGAGTCAAAATATGTGTGTGAAACAGCTTTTTGCAAGTAAAAATACTATCATCCATATTTCAAGATGGAATTCATAAGTAGGAATCATTTCATCAAATCCATTTCAGAAAAGAAATATTTTTCATAAGAGTGTATGAGAGAATTCGATTTTTAGCATTCCAATTGTTAAGCGAATCCGAAAAATGAAATGAACTCTTTCATGCATTTGGACAAGACTATGCTATAGATTTTCAAATACAAGACAAAACATTTTTGTATTCAACACATAATTTCCAACATGTTATTTAGGCATGTAATGGCAATCAAGTGATTTGAGCATTTAATAAAGTCCAAAAAATAATTTTAACTAGTTTATGTATTCGGACACATCAACATTCCTAATTCTCTTCAAATTGTTCTTCACTTAGAGGTAAAAATATCAGCTAGTTGATGTTTAGTGTTAATATCATGGCAATGTCATGACTTATCAACTGTATTGGTATATCACTTTCTCAAATTATATTTATCATGGAAATCAAGGCACAAGGTTTTCAAAACATTTAGTTTCAATGTAAAATCTGAGATAAACAATGAGAGATGTTTGTAACTCTGCATATGCTCAAGAAAATATATATCAGGTAACTATATCAAGGATCAAGGAAAAGCCCATCATGGTGAGTAACATAAGGAATTTACAATAACATCAGATGATTATGTTCATACAAGCTCATTCATGAGGTGGAAAATTAAAGTGCCTAAACAAAGAGTCAAATTGTCGATGAATTTGTTGTAGCTCAGATAGGATTTGATCTTATCGATGTTCAAGTCGTTCTTGTCTTTGTTTGAATCGGTCCATCCGAATCCCAATATCTTCGACAGATGATATATGAGTTTGCTCAAATGGATGTGTTTCCTCAAAGGGACAGATCGGAGGAGATTGGGTACCCCTAAAGACTGGTGTTTCCGGTTCTAGTTCAGGTTGAGGGGGATCGGTTCTTCTTGGCATTCTAACCCAATTACCGTTTCTATAAAAACATCTTAATAGGTGAAGTAGATTTTTATTTATTATGCTAAACCTATCTACTTTTATTACTTCTTCTTCCGGTGGTATTAGAATATCGTAGGCTTTCATTATTCTAGTGATTATACCACCATATGGGAGCATCATGTCTTTCTTAGATAGTTCTAACATGTTTTGTTGGATAAGATAACCAAGACAGATGTCATGTCCTTTCATGATCAAATACATAGTTCCTAATTCTAATTGGCTTACTTCATCATGATGGTATTGTTTAGGGAGAATGATGCTTGTTAGGATATGATGAAGTACCTTAGTGTTTAGAGGCAGTAGATGTTCACTACTTTTAGGAACAAATGCTAAGTTGGGATTGGCAAAAATTGTTCCTAAGGCTTCAACATATGTTGTTCCATAACTCATAAGGAGTTTTGGTGAGTAAGGGTCTTACCAGAACTCTATTCAAAATATAGCATGCGGCGTTTACAGCTTCGACCCAAAAATATTTGGGTAGGCTATGTTCATTCAACATGGTTCTTGCCATTTCTTGTAAATTTCGATTTTTTCTTTCTACTGTTAGGATCAAGAGTGCAAAGAGGGGGGGGGGGTGAATTAGTGCAGCGGAAATTTTTCAGCGATTAAAACGAAAGCTGGGTGTTAGAACCCTTGCAGATTCTAAACTTGGGGTTGATCTCTTTAGGGGATCGGCTTCCTTGGAACTCTATAGGGGTTCCTCCCTCCAAGTTGCTACTCAAAGGCTGCAGAAAAGATTCATCTATTGCTTAAGAAAAGAGAAGGAATACATGGCTATTTATAGGGCTTCTAATTCCTAACTCCTAATAGGACTCCTACTTAAGACTCTTACTTCTAACCAACTCCTAATAGGACTCCTACTCAAGACTCCTATTCCCTTACAACTCCTAATTCTTCTCTAAGAAAAAACCTCCTACATGAATGCCCCTCACAATTAGGACTCTCCTAGCTAGAGTCCTAACAGAATGTCCCTCTCAATTAGGACTCTCCTAGCTAGAGTCCTAACATTTTTACATGAATGTCCCTCTCAATTAGGACTCTCCAAGCTAGAGTCCTAACACTGCGTTCGTTCGATAAAAATGATATCGATGTGAAAGCCGATTCTAAGATTACTTTAACTTGAGATTAAGCGAGAAGATGTTAAAGTAGATCTACGAAGGCAGTTTGCAGTTTATGATGGAAAGCAGAATACAAGCGCAAACTGAAATGCGACGTTCGTACGATAAAAGTCGATTTACATCTAAACGCAAATTTAGAAAGTTCTGAACTTAGAAACTTGTTCGTAAGATCGCAGAAGGCAGTAAACAGTTATGATTGAAATCAAAACGTAAACGTAAACTGAAATATGATGATCGTACGAAAAACGATTTACGTCTAAACGCAGATTCGGAAAGTTCTGAACTTAGAAACTTGTTCGTAAAATCACAGAAGGCAGTAAGCTATTGAGAAGTTTGCAGTGAAGGTAAAATGCTCAAAAGAAATACAAACCGAGATTTAGAGTGGTTCGGTCAATCTAAACCTACTCCACTTTTGGCTTCCTCCACCAACGAGGTCACCAACGTCAACTAGAGGCCTTCCTTCAATAGGCGAAAGCCAACCACCCTTTTACAGATTCACTCCTTTTGACGGGCTTAGGAGACAACCCTTACATAAGTTTTCTCTCATCTCTTTACAACTCAACCTTTGAAGAACAGAAGGAGAAGAACTTTTGGCCTTTACAACAGTTTTGAGCTCTAAGAATCACAGAAAGATATCAAGATTTTGAGTGTAAGTTGCTTCCTTTCAGTGCTGAATGGGTGGGGTATTTATAGGCCCCAACCCAGTTCAAATTTGGAGCTCAAAACTGTCAATTCCCGAAATTCCGGGATCAGGCGGTTGCACCTCCTGACTGGGGCGGTTGCACCGCCTGGCAAAGCTCGAAGACTGAGCCTCTGGGTAGTGCCACCTCTGTCAGGGGCGGTTGCACCTCTCTGCCAGAGCTCAAAGACCGAGCTCAGGCGGTTGCACCTCCTAACTAGGGCGGTTGCACCGCCTGGCAGAGCTCGAAACTTGAGCTCAGGCGGTGCCACCTCTTGTCATGAGAGGTTGCACCGCCCAGTCTCACTCGGAGACTGAGCCCAGGCAGTTGCACCTCCTGGCTGGGGCAGTTGCACCGCCCAGTCTCCCTGGGAGACTTAGCCCAGGCGGTGCTACCTCCTGGCTTGGGCGGTTGCACCTCCCACAGCAACCAGGGTCCGAATGGGTTGATTCATTCGGCTCAATTTAGGTTTTTCAGGGGCCCAATTGCCCCAAGATTAAGCTAATGGGATCACCTCCCATTTTCAACTTAATCATTAGTGCTAACTACGATAAATCCTACGACAATTTCTGCAGCTTGCTCCGGTGCGTCAATCGCTTCTTCCGGCGAGTTTTCGGTGAACTTCCGTTGATCATCCGATGAACCCTCGGTGATGCTCCTACGGACTTCCGGCAAACTCCTGGACTTGTGACGATCCACTTGGCGAGTTCCGACGAGCTTCTTTGGCAAGCTTCTGGACTTCTCGGATTTGTTCCCGCAGAACCTCCGACGACTGTCCGAACTTCCGTCGAGCTCTCGAACTCCCAACGTGATCATTGTCATGACTCCGGTGTAACTCCTGCTGCATGTCTTACTTTCATTGTAGTTAATCCTGCACACTTATCTTAACACATAGATTAGACAACAAATGACAATTGACTTCATCATCAAAATCCGAGATTCAACATCTACTACTCCATTTTGTTGAGGATTTCTTGGAGTAGAGAAATTATGGTTGTATCCATTGAGTTCACAAAATTCTTGGAAATCATGGTTTTGAAATTCTCCACCGTGATCACTTCTAATTGACAAAATCATAGACCCCTTCTCATTTTGAACAAGTTTACAAAACTTGGTAAAATATCTAAAGCATTCATTTTTCTATTTTAAGAAGTAAGTCCATATATATCTGCTATAGTCATCCACAATAACGAAGGTATATTTGCTACCTCCTAGGCTTGATGTAGAGATTGGTTCGAACAAGTCCATATGGATCAATTGTAAGGGCCTAGAGGTGCTTATTTGATTCTTAGATTTGAAACTACCCTTAATTTGTTTACCTAATTGGCAAGCATCACATACAATATCTTTGATGAACTTGATATGAGCAATTCCTCTTACAAGTTCTTTAAATGATATTTGAGTGATTTGTTTCATGCTAGCATGACCTAATCTTCTATGCCATAGCCAAGCATGCTCATTCAAAACCGAAAAACACATTTCATTACACAAATCATTGATGTCAATAGTGTATACGTTATTTTGCTTTAATGCAATCATAAACATGTTTTTGTGTGGTTTTTCAATAATGCAAGAATTAGATTCGAATCTGACAATGTATCCTTTATCACATAGTTGACTAATGCTCAAGAGGTTATGTTTTAAACCATTAACTAACAAAACATCTTCAATAAAGAAGTTGGATTTGTTACCTATGGTTCCTTTGCCAATGATTTTACCCTTGTTGTCTCCGAAGGTGACATAGCCTTCGTCTATGCTAGTGAGCTTAGAGAATTGAGATGGATCTCCGGTCATATGTCTTGAGCATCCACTATCAAGGTACCATCTCTTGCTCCTAGCTTGCGATGGTATAGGTTTCTACAAGAAAGGATGATTTTTAGGAACCCATTTGCTTTTGGGTGCCTCAAAAATAGATCTACATTGTTTATCATGTTGCATAGAATTTATTATGGTTCCTTTAGGAACCCAAATTAATTTGTTTGGACTAATTTTCTTGAATGGACAATAATACGTTTTGTGTCCAAATTTGCAACAAAAGTTGCATTTGCTTTGGTGTCGAACATGTAAGATGGGGTCTTTTATGAAGGTGGTTGGATTTTGGTGAGGATTTCTCACAAATCCAATTCCACTTCTTTTGGGAATGTGACCCTTGTTTGCAAGGATCATGTTCAGTGACTTGCTACCAACCTCGAATTTCTTCAAGGTATCCTTAAGTAGCAAGTTTTCCTTTTGGAGAGTTTCTAGATCATGGCATTTTGTGCATGAACTTAAACTATCATGATATTCAGTTTTTAACTTATCAAAATTACAAGTAAGACTATCATGCTCCTTTTTTAGCAATTTATATTTTCTACTAATAATCTCGCATTCATCAAATAAGTCACGGAAGGCATCTAATAATTCATCAAATGATAAATCTGCATCTATTAAATTTGTTACCTCCTCTCCGATAGCCATTAAGGTGTAGTGAGCAACTTACTCGGTGTTGGACTCCTCTTCTTGGGACGCACTCGAGTCATCCCATGTTGCTTTGAGAGCCTTCTTCTTTGATGTTCTCTTTTTGGCTTGGGGACAATCACTCTTGCAGTATCCCGACTTTTTGCACTCATAGCAAATAACTTGGTCCTTCTTGGGTTTAAGTTTATTTTTTGCATCATTCTTAAACTTGTTTCTTTTAATGAATTTTTTAAATTTTCTTGTTAGAAGTGTCAAGTCATCATCACAGTCCTCATCACTTGAGTTTTCTCTCAAGTGGCCTTCTGAAATTTTAAGTGTCATATCCTTCCTATTCTTTGGAAGGATGTCTTCTTGCTCTTCATGAGCTTTGCAAGTCATCTCGTAAGTCATCAATGACCCGATTAGTTCTTCAAGAGGGAAGTTGCTTAGATCTTTCGCCTCTTGAATAGCAATGACTTTAGGATCCCAACTCTTAGGAAGGGATCTTAGAATCTTATTTACGAGCTCAAAATTCGAAAAAAAATTTCCGAGTCCTTTTAGACCGTTGACGACATCCATGAAATGGGTAAACATGTCGCCAATGGTTTCACTCGGTTTCATCCGGAAAAGTTCGAAAGAATGTAACAGAAGATTGATTTTTGACTCTTTCACTCTACTTGTGCCTTCATGAGTCACTTCTAGTGTGTGCCAAATATCAAATGCGGTTTCACAAGTCGAAACACGGTTAAACTCGTTTTTATCAAGTGCACAAAATAAGGCATTCATAGCCTTTGCATTAAGAGCGAAAACCTTCTTCTCCAATTCATTACAATCGATCACTGGAAGAGAAGGCTTCGAAAATCCGTTTTCGACAAGATTCCAAAGTTCAAAATCCATAGAAATAAGAAAGATCCTCATTCGGGTCTTCCAATAGGTGTAGTCCGTCCCACTGAACATGGGTGGACGTGTAATAGAATGGCCCTCTTGGTTTTCGGCGTATGCCATCTCTCTTGGGTTTTAATCCGTTAGAAAGTTAACCCCGCTCTGATACCAATTGTTAGGATCAAGAGCACTAAAAGGGGGGGGGGGGTGAATTAGTGCAGCGAAAAACCTTCTGCGATTAAAATCGAAAACTGCTTTCGTTCGATAGAAGTAATTTTGGTAACAAAAGCCGATTCGTAAATCACATCAACTTTTGACTAGGAGAGATACAGCAAAGATATGAACGCAGTTTGCAGTTATGATGGAAATCAGAATATAAGCGCAAACTGAAATACGACGTTCGTATGATAATAGCGATTTCGGTATAAAAGCTGATTCGTAAACCACTTTAACTTGAGATAAGGCGAGATGTAGTTAAAGCAAAGATATAAAGTCAGTTTGTAGTTATAATGGAAATCATAACGTAAGCGCAAACTGAAATACGACGTTCGTACGATAAAACTGATTTGCGTCTTAAACCTCGATTCGGAAAGCACTGAACTTTGAAACACATTCGTAAAAACACAGAAGGCAGTAAGCTATTGAGGAGGTTTGTAGTAAAGATAAGATGCTCAAAGTAAATGCAAACCGAGATTTAGAGTGGTTCGGTCAATCTTGACCTACTCCACTTTTGGCTTCCTCCACCGACGAGGTCACCGACGTCAACTAGAGGCCTTCCTTCAATAGGCGAAGGCTAACCACCCTTTTACAGTTTCACTCCTTTTGACGGGCTTAGGAGACAACCCTTACAGAATTTTCTCTCCTCTCTTTACAACTCAGAACTTGAAAGAACATAGGGAGAAGAACTTTTGGCCTTTACAACAATTTTGAGCTCTAAGAATCATAGAAAAAGATCAAGATTTTGGTGTAAGTTCATACACTTTCAGTGCTGAGTGGGTGGGGTATTTATAGGCTCCAACCTAATTCAAATTTGGAGCTCAAAACTGTCAATTCCTGGAATTCCGGGATCAGGCGGTTGCACCTCCTGACTGGAGCGGTTGCACCGCCTGGCAGAGCTCGAAGACCGAGCCTCTGGGCGGTGCTACCTCCTGTCAGGGGTGGTTGCACCTCCTGACTGAGGTGGTTGCACCGCCTGGCAGAGCTCGAAGACCGAGCTCAGGCGGTGCCACCTCCTGTCAGGGGAGGTTGCACCGCCCAGTCTCGCTCGGAGACTGAGCCCCAGGCGGTGCCACCGCCTGGCTGGAGCGGTTGCACCTCCCAGTCTTGCTCGGAGACTGAGCCCAGGCAGTGCAACCTCCTGCCTTGGGCGGTTCAACCGCCTGGCAGAAATCAGGGTTCGAATGGGTTAATCCATTCGGCCTAATTTGGGTTTTTCAGGGGCCCAATTGCCCCAAGATTAAGTTAATGGGATCACCTCCCATCTCCAACTTAATCAATGTGCTAACTACGATTTTTCCTAAGACATTTACTGCAACTTGCTCCGGTGCGTCAATCGCTTCTTCCGGCGAGCTTCCGGCGAACTTCCGTCGATCATCCGATGAACCCTCGGTGATGCTCCTGCGGACTTCCGGCAAACTCCTGGACTTGCGACGATTCACTTGACGAGTTCCGATGAGCTTCTTTGGCAAGCTTATGGACTTCTCAGATTTGTTCCCGTAGAACTTCCGACGACTGTCCGAACTTCCGTCGAACTCTCGAACTCCCAACGTGATGATTGTCTTGACTCCGGCGCAACTCCTGCTGCATGTCTCACTTTCATCATAGTTAATCCTGCGCACTTATCTCAACATATAGATTAGATAACAAATGACAATTGACTTCATCATCAAAATCCGAGATTCAACACTTACATCTTCACAAGCATATTTTGGACAAAGTTATTCTATATGCAGGGTATTAAATTGAAAAGAAGTATGGCATATCACCCACAAACCGATGGCCAAACGAAAGTTGTAAATAGGTGCTTGGAGACAGCTCAAAGCCACCCACAAAATAAGACTACACAAGGAGAACTCCAGACCCAGCCAAGTGCCATTATTGATCGACGGATCGTAACTCGACGATGACGACCCACTAATGAAGTGCTAATACAGTGGGCGAACCTACCAATAGAAGATGCCACTTGGGAGAACTATGACGACTTGAAGATCAAATTCCCAGAATTCATGAATCATTAGCCTCGAGGACAAGGCTGATTTGAAGAGGGCGGTTCTATTAAGACTTTAGCTTGGAGAGTCCTAATTGAGAGGGACATTCATGTAAAACCTACCTAAGTTGACCCCTATTAAAGATGTGAAGAGGCTGGCTAGGGTTAGGAGGTTGTTTCTTAGAGAAGAATAAGGAGTTGTAAAGGAATAGAAGTCTTGAGTATGAGTCCTATTAGGAGTTGGTTAGAAGTAGGAGTCTTGAGTATGAGTCCTATTAGGAGTTAGGGTTTAGAAGCCCTATAAATAGTTATATATTCCTCCTCTTTTCATAAGCAATACATGAATCTTTTCTAAAGCCTTTGAGCAGCAACTTGGAGGGAGGAACCCCTATAGAGTTCCAATGAGGCCGATCCCCTAAAGAGATCAACCCCAAGTTTAGAATCTGCAAGGGTTCTAACATAAACCAAGCATCTTCTTAGACCTATCTGTAGGGAAATCTACGGGATGACATCATATACGCAACAAAAGAACATAAAACAAAATCCCCAAATTTTCCAAAGATGTGTTTGTCGTCATACGAACATTGGTGCGCAAAATCCATGAAACTTAAAACTGCGTATATTAAAGATTGTGTTACCTAGGAAGATCATATATCCTTGAATCCATGCAAATTTGTAGATGAGGGTGAAGGAGGTTAAGCGTCCTCCTCTCTAGCGGTGATCCACATAGTAGGACTGCGACGATGCTTGTCAAAACTCTAGGCCTGCTATTTAAGGAGGAGAAGGGGAGAGGAGAATAGGAGATGACAACCTAAAGAGGCTCTAGCCTATAAACCATTAGTTTTCTCCTATTTATAGAGGTCCCCTATCAACTTAACTATAATGGATCCTGCCCTATTGGGTATTGGATTTTCATCCAATTACCCAAGCCTCTTAGATTAGTGGATCTCTATCCAATAATCTCTCATTGGCTCTTATTAGATCTCATTTATATGATCCAATAATTCAAGGGCTTATTAGATATCCAATAAGATAGGGACTCCGGCGGATCTCATATTCAAACCTCTACTCAACGTAGCGCCTACCATATATGTGTGATTCTCTAGGCCCAATATCGAGCTGGTCGTGAGACATACCTATCAAAACTTCTTTTGGTATCTCTATAATAATTTACTCGGCTTATCGACTATGGACGTACTAGGCCACTATGATGCAGTCCTCAGACAATACAGGGGAATCCAATCCATTGGACCTATCTGTCCTTAGTTACCATATACTTATAGTCCCTCATCCATCTAATATCCCAGAGACCGTATACCGAGCATAGTGTTGTTAGACCCATACGGTATCTACTCGAGTCTCGCTCTAATCGGATTCTCCCGGGAACTCTTTTTATCTCAATCCGAATTGACTCTAGCCAAAGATTTATCTTAGCAAGAACACATAGGATATTTCTTTTATGACACTAAGAGCGGATGATCCTCTATCGATACTCAATAATCCTTATAAGGTTGATTACCACTCCTGATGACCGGTTGTGCTAGATCCGGAACTTCCATACTTATAAGTTCGGTATCAAGGAGTGGAGTACTTATACAAGATATCCTTGGTGTCTTAAATCTAAGGACTAGATATACCACTGGGACTACAGAATTGCTATCTAACAATAAGGCATCATCAACCATCTAGCATTCCGTGAGTGGATCAATCAGTGAACTCATTCTCCAATGAGCACCTGCATTGTATCCCTAGTGTCCCCACATGAGCAACTATGAGACCAGCTGCATCCATCATATGGATGGGTATATAGCACATCAGTTTGTCCGGTTATCTCGATGTCCCTCTCGAGTAACTTATGACTGGGATTATTTAGGATCTGTGTTTAAATGTGAATAAGTCTCATTATCGTGATCTCATCATGATCTGATTCTCATTGCACATATCCATGAACATCATAATATATTCAAGAAAAAGGTAATATAAAGTGATAAAATATCAAATAATAATAATAAGCAAAAAGACTGCGTGTCAAGTCACACGTGTCATCACTCACGTGATTGGCTTACAGAGTACCTATGACTAGTAATTTCTCACTTGACCTAAAGCTAATCATTTATATGTATGATCCCCATTAGACTCTTGTGACGCTCAAAGACTATTTAAGACAATAGCTTTGTTAGTGGATTTGCAATATTATCTTCGGATGGAACTCTTTCCACTACTACATCTCCTCAAGCCACGATCTCTCTAATAAGCTGGAACCTCCTCATAACACTTCTGATGAGACATAGGTTCCTTCGCTTGGGCAATTGCCTCATTATTGTTGCAATATAAAGGAATTGGCTCCTAGCTGCCCGGCACAACTCCCAGATCTGTGATAAACTTCTTCATCAAGACTCCCTCCTTTGCTACCTCTGCTATAGCAATGTCCCCCATCTCTGTGGTCGAGTCTGTAGGGAAATATAGGGGCGACATCACATGTGCAGCGGAAGAACATAAAACAAAAACCCTAAATTTTCTAATATGTGTTCGTTGTCGTGCGTAGATTGGTGTGCAAGACACGCGACACAAAAAACCACATGCGAGACAGCTATGTTACCAAGGGAGATCGTATATCCCTGAATCCCTATAGATCTGTTGGAGAGGATGAAGGAGGTCAAGCGTCCTCTTCTCAAGTGGTGATCTATATAGTAGGGCTGTAACGACACTCCTCAAATCTCCATGCCTACTATCTGAGGAGGAGAAGGGGAGAGGAGAATAGGATGTGGCAACCAAAAAGCCCTAACTTATGAGCCTTTAGTTCCCTCTTATTTATAGAAGTACCCTGTTAACCCTAATGGATCCTACCCTATTGGGTACTGGATCTCTATCCAATTATGCAAGCATCTTAGATTAGTGGGTATCTACCCAATAATCTCTTATTAGCTCTTATTGGATCTCATTCATAAGATCCAATAATTCAAGGGCGTAATGGATATCCATTAATATATGGGCTCCAACGATTATCTCATATTCAAACCTCTGCTCGTCGCAATGCCTACCATATGTGTGTGACTCTCTAGGCCCAATATCAAGCTGGCCGTGAGTCATACATGTCAAAACTCCTTCTGGCTCAGTGAATTATTATCTCCATAATAATTAACTTGACTCATCGATTGCAGATGTACTAGGCCACTACGCCGCAGTCCCCAAATGATACAGGAGAATCCAATCCTTTGGACATATCTGTCCTCAGTTATCATGTACCTATAGTCCCTCATCCATCCAATATCATAGAGATAATATACCGGGCATGGTGTTGTTAGGCCCATACGGTTTCTCCTCAAGTCTCTCTCTAATCGGATTCTCCCGGAGAACTCTTTCTCTCTCAATCTGAATGACTTTGGCTAAGGATTTGTTTGAGTAAGAACACATAAGATATTACTCTCGTGATACCGAGAGCAAATGATCCTCTATCGACACTCAATAGCCCTCGTAAGGTTAGTTGCCACTCTCAATAACTGATTGTATTAGATTTGAAACTTCCAAATCTGTAAGTCTCATATCAAAGAGTGGAGTACTCTTATAGGACATCCTTGGTATCTCAAGTCTAAGGATCAAATACATTACTGGAACTATGAAATCGATGTCTGACAACAAGGCACCATCAACTATCCAATATTTCATAAGTGGATCAATCAATGAGCTCATTCTCCATTGAGCACCTGCACTATATCCTTAGTGTCCCCATACGAGCAACTATGAGGCCAACTACCTCCATCATTTGGATGGGTATACAGCACACCAATCTGTCCGGTTATCTCAATGTCCCTCTCGAGTAACCTATGACCAGGATTATTTAAGGTCTGTGTTTAAAGATGAATCGATCTCATTATCGTGATCTTATCACCATCTAATTCCCATTGCACAAATCCATGGACACTACAATATATATACGTATATATGCAACAAATAATATAAAATAATAAAATACTAAAATATAATAAGAAAAAGAATGCATATCTTGTCACACGTGTCATCACTCACGTGATTGGCTTGCAGGAAACCTATGACTAGTAGAGTCAGCAATAGTATCTTGCTTGAAACTCTTTTAGCATATTGCTCCTCCATTCAGGGTGTACATATATCCCAAATTCAATTTGTTATCATTGACATCGGACTGAAAACTCGAGTCCGTGTAGCCTTCAACCCTAAGGCTACTACCTCCATAAAGATCCTTAATCTTTCGCAAGTACTTAAGGATACACTTTACTGCTTTCTAGTGCTCCAAGCCTGGATCTGCATGATACATGCTTGTGACACTCAGAGTAAGTGCTATATCAGGCCTTGTATATAGCATGGCATATATGATAGACCCTTACGTTGAGGCACACGATATCCTATCTATGTTTGCCCTTTCTTCAGGAGTCTTCGAGGACATACTCTTAGAAAGTAATATCTCATGTTTCATTAGTATGAGACATCTCTTGAAATTTTTCAAGCCAAACCTTTTGACAATGGTGTCTATGTACCTGGATTGGGATATGTCAAACATCCTCTTGGAGAACTATCTAGATAACCAATATATAGGATGCTTCCCCTAAGTCCTTCATAGAGAAGTGTTTAAATAACTAAGTATTTACTATAGATAACATTCCTACATTATTCTCAATGATCAAGATGTCACCCACATATAATACCAAGAAGGTGATAGCACTCCTACTTACCTTCCTTTATACATAAAGCTCATATTTATTCTTAACGAAGTCATAAGATCTGATTACCTCATCAAATCTTATGTTCCAACTTTGGGAAGCTTGCTTTAGTCCATAAATGGACCTAAGCAACCTTCACGCCTTATCTGGGTAGTTCTTGGTTACAAATCCCTCATGCTATATCATATACACCTCCTCCTCGAGGTTGCCATTGAGGAATGCAGTTTTCATATCCATCTACTAGATCTCGTAATCATAGTGTGTTATAATAGCCAATAGAATTCAGATTGATTTTAACATGGCTAGGGTGAGAAGGTTTCATCATAGTCAATACCTTGCCTTTGACAATACCCTTTAGCCACTAGCCTTACTTTATAGGCCTCTACCTTTCCATCTACTCCAATCATCTTATTGAAGATCCACTTGCAATCGATGGATACAATACCCTCATGTACTTCAACTATGATCGAAACCTTGTTAGAGTACATGGAATACATCTCAATATTCATGGCTTTTTACCACTTCCCAGAGTCTATACTCGTAATAGCCTCCTCATAGGTTTGAGGATCAATATCTTCAACATCTTCTCCTCTAATATGTCCCACATATCTCTCAAGAAGATGGGATACTTTGTTGAACTTACGTAAAGTCAGAACTTGTGTGCTAGGTACCTGAACAGACTCGGGTTGTGGAGTGGTGCTTGAGCTAGGTTCTCTAACCTCGCTCAACTCTATCACGCTCTCATTGTCTCCACCAAGAATGTATTCCTTCTTAAGGAACACCACTTTCTTGGCTACAAAGACCTTTTCATCCTTAAGATGATAGAAATAATCCCCATAAATTTTCTTAGGGTATACCACGAACTTACACTACTCCGTCCTCGATTCCAACTTATCAGGATTGTGTCTTTTAACGTGGGCTGGGCAACCCCAAATCTTAACAACCTTAAGATCATGCTTCTTCCATTTCCATATCTCATATGGTGTAGACACTACCGATTTAGTTGAAACTCTATTCAGAAGGTAAGCTGCGGTCTCTAGGGTATATCCCCATAATGAGATTGGTAGGTCAGCGAAACTCATCATAGACTGTACCATATCTAATAGTGTATGATTCCTCCTTTCATATACATTAATGAGCTAAGGTGTATAAGGAGGTGTCCATTGGGATAGAATCTCATGGTCCTTGAGGAATTGGGTGAACTCTGTACTCAAGTACTCACAGCCTCGATCTAATCGAAGAGTCTAGATACTCTTTCCAGTCTGGTTCTCCCTTAGAAAACTTCTAACTCTAGGAGGAAGAGATTCTAAATCCTAAGAGAGTTTCCAACTTTTTCTCAAGTATTCTTTTCTCCTTTTTCAACTCAATTTCATACTTTTCCATGTAGGAATAACTGGGTATTTATAGACCTCAAATGGCTTCAAAATTAGAGCAAAAAAAGGTCTCATCTCGGGTTTCCCGGGTCCTGACGGTACCATCGCCTACAGCACTGACACTAGGCGGTACCATCGCCCAATCTGATAGTACCATCGACTAGACTAGTGGTACCACTACATGACACTGGGTGGTACTACCGCCTAACACAGTCTCGGAGATTGTGTCTTAGAGATTGAGCCTCTAGCAGTGCCATCGCCTGGACCGACAGTGCCACCGCTTGGATCGGCAGTGCCACGGCCTGACCCAACTTTTGGGTCACTGAATGTTCTTTCTCTTGGCCCAAAACAACCCCACTTTAAGCCTAGTTGACCCCTAATTGAGTTAGAATGGTTACACCCGAAACCAACTTAATTATGACCTAAACTAACTCAATCTAGATAAATAATTACAAGCATAAATCCTATATTATCCGGCATATCAATGGTTCATCTAGCGCTTCGTCCGATCCTTCGGTGCATCGTCCTCTTCTTTGACGTATTGCCCAATCAGCATGTTGACTCATACAATTTTTGATCTCTTTGGTGCAATGTATAATCCTTTGGCCCGATGCCCGAACTCACGGCACGAAGTCTTCTGCCGATACATCGACCAATCCTCCGGCCCGACGTCCAATCTTCTGACATGTTCCACTCCGACCTAATGTCTGATTCCTCCTATTTTAATTGATTTGCCTTTTCTAATTAACGTTAGTCCTGCATCACTCAAAACATGGATTAGATCGTAACTTTATCAATTGGTTTCACCATCAAAATCTAAGATTCAACAATCTCCTCCTTTTTTATGATGACAACCAATTGATGATGGAGTTTAAACAAAACTCTCCCTATCAATATGCCATATTGATAGAAACATAAATTCAGAAATGAATTATGAATCCAAGCAACATGTCATCATAAAATCATGCATAATCAAAATTTCAATACATCATTCCATGCATGATAGTCATCGTAACTTCTCCCCCTTTGTCATCAACAAAAAGGAGAAGTGCAACTAGCAAGTTTTGAAGATATAATTTCAAATCAATACATTATAAATATAATTTCATGTTTTTGAAATATCATTGCATATATCATCATGCAAGCTAGCAAGTTTTTCATATATGAAAGTTAGCAAAACTTTTGCATCTTTTAAGATGTGCAAGATAGTATATTTTATTTTCTTTGTGATGTTCAAGCTAGCAAGTTTTTTGAAAAAGAATGCAAGATTTCATAATTTTAGAGCATGTAAGCTAGCAAATTTTATATCATTTTAGAACATGCAAGTTAGCAAGTTTGCTTTTCTTTGTGATGTGCAAGCTAACATGATTTGTTTCTTCTTTAATTGTGCAAGATGGTAAATTTTGGTTCTCTTTTGAGATATGCAAGCTTAGAAATTTAGCATATTTTTCATCACTTTAGAACATGCAAGCTAGTGAGTTCTTTCTTCTCTTTTGAGAAGTGCAAGCTATCAATTTTTTCTTCCTTTACAATATTCAAGCTAGCATTTTTTCTTTTCTTTGCAATGGGTAAGCTACCAATACTTTCTCCCCCTATGTTATTGTCAAAAAGAAGGGAAGAATACAACGTTATAATTATTTTCCGTTTACATCAATTTTCAAATCATGATAAAGATGAATAACAAAGATAAATTTACATTAATATTTTAATCATAAAAAAATGAAAGATCAAGTCATGAATACCAAAAGACCATGTATCATTTTTGATAAATCTCTTCTTTTGTAAATAGAAGGAATGATAGGAAATTATCTTGAAAGAAAAATTCAAGTCATAAAAAAACAAGAGTAATCAAGATAATGATAAAAAATATATATAAGAAGAATTTATGCATTTTAGAGATTTAAGTTTATCATTCAAGCTAGCACTTTTTAGTCCGCTTTTGCAATGTGCAGCTAACAATTTCCTTCTTCTTTTATAACAATGATTCAATCATATCAATAGATATACAAATCATAAATACAAGGAAATTGTATATAATAAAATTCAAATTATAAACATCAAGAAGTCTAGTGATATATCGTGGTTAATTTAAATACATCTCCCATTTTTAATGAATACCAAGAAGAATCGTAGGAGGATATTATGGAAAATCTTGATTCATAATAAACTTTTTAGTTATAATCAAAAAAATAATCATGATTCATTTGGATGAATATTCTCTTAAAAGAGTAAATCATACAAGAATCAAGAAAAATATTTCATATAAAATACATCTCATGTCACAAACATCGATAAATAATTCGATTAGATATGTTATCTCATTATTAAAACGAATCATACGAAAAGAAATCCAAAATCATCATCAAAATCACTTTTTTGAAAATTCAATGAAAGTAATATAGATAGATTCCTATAAGATTAAAAATAGCTTAAGTTCTTTTAGTTCTTAATCTTATGATTGATTTCATGCTCTAGTCTTTCATACAAAGGCCATGCATCATCATTTATAATCGAAAAGTAATATGGAAATCATTAAGATATATATTATTACTTCTTAAAACATACATAGAATTAATCTTATTAGGTGTACAAGCATTAGATTTAAATCTAACATTTTGTTCATTTATCACAAGACATGTAATTTTTATGATCAATTTTTTTAATAATTTATATATAATTTTTTAAACTAATTTAAAAATAACTCATGAAATATATCAAGTAATTTCAAAATAAGGTAAAGGAGTTTTGGTTGAGTCACTTACCTCATTCTCTAAAGCCACCAAAGCATGGTTCACAACCTTGTCTTCGGATGCACTTGTTTCATCCTCCACTATTGTCTTAAGTGCTTTCTTCTTCTTTTGTGCGAACACCTTCTTCTTTAGTTGCGGACATTCGCTTTTGAAGTGCCCCAACCGATTGCATTCATAGCAAATTGTTTTGTCCTTTTTAAGTTCGTTTTTATTCTTTAGTTATTGTTTCATGAACTTTTTAAATTTTATAATGAGAAGCTCAAAGTCATCATCACCATCACTTGAGTTATCACTCTAAGTGATATCTATTGTTCGAAGTGCTAAATCCTTCTTGTTCTTTGGAAGGTAGTTCTTGTTGAATCTCGGATTTTGATGATGAAGTCAATTGTAAATTGTTTGATCTAATCTATATGTTAAGAAAAGTGTGCAGGATTAACTACGATAGCAGTAAAACATAAAGCAGGGTTTGTACCGGAGTCAAGATTGAGATCTTATTGGGAGTTCAAGAGTTCGACGGAAGTCCGGACATTCGTCGGAAGTTCTACCGGAACCAACCGAGAAGTCTAGGAGCTTGCCAAAGAAACTTGTCGGAACTCACCAAGAAGATCGTCGTAAAGTCCAGAAGCTTGCTGGGAGTTCGCTTGAACGTTACTAAGAGTTCGTCGGATGTTCGTCGGAAGTACGCCGGAAGCTCGCTAGAAGAACAATTGACGTACCAGAACAAGCAGTATTATAATTATGTCTTAGTTATCATAGTTAAAGCATAAATTAAGTTAGGATTGGGAGGTGATCCCACTAACTTAATTAGGGGCCAATTAGGCCCTTAATAAGGCTAAATTGGGCCGAATTGAGCACCCAATTCAGCCCCTTAAAACATGGCCGGCAGTGGCATCACCTGGAAAGTAGTGCCCCATGTTTTCTGGGCGGTGGTACCACCGGCAGTAATGCTACCAGTAGTGGTACCACCCCTGTTCAGTGGTGGTACCACCCAGAGTCATATCAGCGGTGGTAGTACCGCCCAATAACGGCGGTGGTATCGCTAGTACCCCAGATTCCGAGGATGTGACACTTTTTAGCTCCAATTTTGAAGCCATTGAAGCTTATAAAAACCCCACCCTTTTCTGCATAAAAGGGCATGAAAGTATTAGCTTAATCTTGAAGTCTTAAGTCATAAAAGTGTTGTAAAATTTAGAGTTCTCCTCCTTCATCTCTTAGCCTTGTAACCATCCAAGAAAGAGGAGTGAGACTTGTAAGGGTTATCTCCTAAACCCGGGAAAAGGAGAAAGTATTGTAAAAAGGTGTTCGGTCTTCACATATTGAAGGAAGGCCTTTAGTGGATGCCAGTGACCTCGTCGAAGGAGGAATCCGAAAGTGGATGTAGGTCACATTGACCGAACCACTCTAAAACTCGGTTTACATTTACTTTAAGCAATTTACTTTTATAGCAAACTGCCTCTCCTCCTTACTGTGCTTTTACTACACCTACATACGCTTTCAAGTAAACACCTTCCAAGATCGGCTTTAATCGTACGAAGACTTTACGAAACCGATGCTTTTCATTTGTGTAATTTACATTATTGCAAATCTCCTTAATCTTCTCTTGCACTTTTACGAAAACTTTCAAGTTCAAATTCTCTTCGAAACGGATTGAATCAAAACCATTTTCGTCGGAATCGATTTTAATCGAAACAAGTCTTTTGAAATAGTGAAAGTTTTCCGCTGCACTAATTCACCCCCCTCTTAATGCCGCTCTTGATCCTAACAATTCTCATGTTCATTTTGTACCATACAACTCATTTCATGGGTCATTAAAGATCCGATAAGTTCTTCAAGTGGAAACTTGTTTAAATCTTTTGCCTCTTGTATTGCAGTTACTTTAGAATCCCAATTTTTAGAAATAGATCATAAAACTTTATTAACAAGTTCAAGATTCGAAAAACATTTGCCAAGATCTTTTAAACTATTGACAACATCCGTAAAACGGGTGTACATGTCAACAATAGTTTCGCTTGGCTTCATATAAAATATTTCAAAATCATACATCAAAAGATTAATTTTTGAATCTTTAATTCTATTAGTGCCTTCATGTGTGATTTCAAGAGTGTATCAAATGTCATGCATAGTTTCGTAAATAGAAACATGATTAAATTTATTTTTGTCTAAGGTGCAAAATAAAGCATCATAGCTTTCATATTTAAAGAAAAAGTTTTCTTCTCTAAATCATTCCATTCGTTCATTAGATGAAAAGACTTTTGAAAATCATTTTCAATGATATTTTATAATATAAAGAAATCAAGAAAACTCTCATTTGAGTTTTTCAATATGTGTAGTCCATCCCATTGAACATAGGAGGACGAATAATAGAGTGACCCTCTTAAAATCTAATAAAAGTTATTTCTCTTGGATGTTAAACCAAATGAAAAAAAACGTCCCTCTAATATCAATTGTTATTATCAATATGACACTAAGAGAGGGGGGGGGGGTGAATTAATGTGTACGAAAAATCACATCAAGTCAGAAATCTACGTACGATAAAAGCTCGTATCAAAAATGTTTAACTTTGAAAACGTTCTTAAAAGTATGCAGCTAAAGTAATGAGGAAGTAAAGCAGTTTGCAATAAAGGTAAATAGCAAAACAGAAATGCAAACTGATTTATAGTGGTTCGGTCATCGTAACCTACATCCACTCCCGATTCCTCTTCACTCGAGGCCACCGATTTCCACTATCGATCTTCGTTTAATGGGCGAAGATCAACTACCCTTTTATACTCTTTCTTCTTTTGATAGGCTCAGGAGAGAACCTTTACAACCTCTCTTTTAGACCTCACTCCTCCCTTAGAAAACTTCTAACTCTAGGAGGAAGAGACTCTAAATCCTAAGAGAGTTTCCAACTTTTTCTCAAGTATTCTTTCCCCCTTTTTCAACTCAATTTCATGTGCTTCCATGCAGTAATAGCTGGGGTATTTATAGACACCAAATGACTTCAAAATTGGAGCCAAAAAATGTCTTATTTTGAGTTTCCCGGGTCTTGGCGGTACCACCGCCTAGACTAGCGGTACCATCTCCTGACACTGGGCGGTACCACCGCCCAGTCTAGTGATACTATGCCTGATACAATCTCAGAGACTATGTTTTAGAGATTGAGCCTTTGGCGGTGCTACCACCTAACCCAACTTTTGGATCACTTAATGGGCCTTTCTCTTGGCCCAAAATAACCCCACTTTGGGCCTAATTTGTCACGGACTTAGTTGGAATTGCCTAAGTTATGAGGCACCCTTGCGGCAAAGACGTGAACTTACCTTGTGTTGCCTAAGTCATGCTTCGCCCTTGTGATATGCGTCCACAAAGATTAGCCCACTTGCAACCTCTCGCAGGTCCCGAAGGACCTATAAAAGAGAAAGTTAATTAGTTCGAAGAACGAGCGACGGACAAGTCCCGACGTCTCGCGAAAAGGGGAATCTTTACAAGCAATTCAGCGAGCACCTTATGTGCATAAGAGAAAAGAGGGAGAGGAGGAAAACAAGGACTTTAGAAGGTTGAACGAATAGCTGCAAGTCCACAAACAGTTGCTCACCGGGTGTCGGGCGCGACAACAAGTTCCCGTCAAGGTAACATACGAACTTGTGAAAGATTGTTCAACGCCCAACACTATACCGAAGCCCCATCCCCCATGGTACCACCCAGGTGGTTCCAGGGTGCTAAGATGGCTAACGTTTCACGTGCAGCAGTGAGCTACAGAAAACAGCTCATGGCACACGAAAACGAAGATGTTTTGGGCTGTTTTGCTCGACTCGGTGAGCGGTCGCACTGTAGCGCTGCAACTTATTCGAACTTACATTTTTATAAGCAAAAGGACATAAAACTAAGCTAAAACATGCTGCCACACAGCTGTACATGTGAACACAAATGACGAACGGCTCATTGAACAAAGTTGTTGCGGGCTCGTGACGACCGTTTGTGACATTCTCCCCCACTCAAACTGTCGATGCTCTCGTCGACGCTTGTTGGTAGTTGTTGATGATTGCTTCTTCATGTCGTAGAGCGTCTTTGGGCTCCCAACTGGCTTCAGTTTGGGGATGCTTTTGCCACTTCACCAAGTACTCGGTCTGCTCAGATCCAGTGGGTAGCTTTATCTTGCGGTCCATTAAAATGGTTTCAACTTGCTTCTCGTAGAAGGCTCTAGTGGGCGGTAGCCGAGTTGGAACACTTTGAGAAGCATCTTGCGGATCCGAGTGGTAGGCTTTTAAGTTACTGGCGTGAAGAACATTATGAATTTTGAACTACGTCAGCAGCTGCAACTTGTAGGAGACGTTGCCCACCTTGCTGATAATTGGGAATGACCATTTATACTTGCGCACCAATCATTTGTGAACTTTGTTCCTAAAGAATTAGAGTGATGCTGGTTGGAGCTTGACCAATACCAAATCCTTGACCTTGAACTCTTGTGATCGCCTTCCCAAGTCTGCCCACTTCTTCATTCTTTTTGTCGCCTTCTCCAAGTAAGCCTGTGTAATATCTATATTTCGGTGCCACTCCTTTACGAAGTGGTAGGCTGATGGACTACTCCCACTATACCCGATTACCATGGTGTAATGAGTTGACAGTTGTTACCCAGTAATGATCTCGAAGGGGATCTTGTTGAATGTAGAGCTCCGCTACAAGTTGTAAGAGAATTGGGCAATGTCCAACAACTTCACCCAATCTCGTTGGTTGGCACTCACTTAGTGCTGAAGATATTACTCTAGGAGTGAGTTTATCCTTTCTGTTTAGCCATCTATTTGGGGGTGGAGGCTTGTGGAGAAGTATAACTTTGACCCTAACAATTTGAATAGCTCAGTCAAAAATCGTCTCAAGAATGGAGCGTCTCGATCACTGATGATATTGTGCGGGACTCCCCAATACTTCATCATATCCTTCATCATTAGCTTGGCTGCCTCCTTTGCTGAATAGTGTAGGAGAGTAGCAATGAAAGTTGCATACTTTGAAAATCGATCAACCACCAAGAGTATCGATCTAAGTCTTCCTACTATCGGCAAGCTTGATATGAAATCCAAGGAAATGCTCTCCCATGACCTTTCTGGTACGGGCAACAGTTCCAAAAGTCCCACCAGCTTCCGTTGCTCCACCTTGTTTTGTTGGAAAGTGAGGCACGTTCGAACATATTCTTCAACATCAGTCCCCATCTTCAGCTAGTAGAAGGTAAGGCACGTTCGAACATATTCCTCTCCATGAGAGCTAAGGTTCTGTGAATGCTTGAGTGTCCCACCCAAAAGGAATCATGACACTCTCTTAAGAGTTCACGCCTTAGATTGTCCACTCGAAGAACATAAACCATATTCCCTTTAGTATAAACGAGTCCCTCCTGGACCCAAAACCATCGTGCCTTGCCTTCTTTAATGAGCTGCATTAGGGTTATTGCCTGGGGATCACTATACAAACCATCCCTAATCTTGGAAAGGAAGTTGGAGTGCAACTGACTTGCTTGGCCTCTACCCTCCAATTGTACGGCATTCACATGCTCCACTTTCCGACTCGATGCATCAGCCACGACATTTGCCTTTCCGGGCTTATACTCTATTGTCATATCAAACTCAACCAGGAAGTCCTACCATCGTGCTTGCTTTGGAGAGAGTTTCTTTTGAGTTTGGAAATAGCTCAAAGTGATATTATCCATCCTTAAAACAAATCGTGATCCAAGAAGATAGTGTCGTCAAACTCGTAGACAATGGATCACTACTGTCATCTCCTTCTCATACATCGGATACCGTCGCTCGGTCTCGTTGAGTTTGTGGCTCTCATAGGCCACCAAAGGACCCTCCTGCATAAGCACTCCCCCAATAGTGAAGTTTGAAACATCTGTATAGACTTCGAAGGCTCCCCATAGTCCGACAATTTGAGCACTGGTTCTTCAAACACAGCAGCCTTCAGATCTTGAAATATAATTTCATATTTATCAAATTAAAAATAAGTAAGACTAAAATTAAATTATAAATGTTTGATATGTACACTATTATCAATTTTAACTTAAGTATTTTGAGCTAATGTGTTAGGCTCAAAGAAGCTAAAAAATTAATTATCTTATCAAGTTGGGTCATGATAATTAGTATCATAGGGCTAAGCCTTATATGTAGATTTAATTATAAATAGGAGAGTTTATAATATCATAATTAGTCTTATAATAAGATTAAGATTAACTCACAAGATTTTGATGTATTATTATTAATTTTAATTTATATATTTTGAGTAAGTGATTTTGGTTCAACGAAATTAACAAATCAGTTATCCCATCAAGTCAAATCATGATACCATTAAATGAATGTTAAAAATATTTTATGTAAAAAACTTATCAATTATGTAAAGTTGTATATGGACTTAAACGGACTTCTCGAGCTTAGTTTTCCAAATTTAATTTTGTTATAATATGCTTTGTTCCTTCGCAAACTAAACCGAAGGCTTCAGGTAGATGATATGATTAGTACCGATGAAGATATTATTAAAATTTAAAAAATCAAAACTTCTTTATATAAATAATTTGAAAATCAAATATACATCTAATATTCTAACTCTAGCTAAAATATCTGACAATAAACTAGTAGACACGCATATTAATCAATATATTAGATTATTTGGTATACATAGAGAGCCCTTAAAAGATGTAATTCATTATTGACAACTTGTTGACAGCATTATTTATCTTACTATTACATGTTCGGATGTATCATATGTAGTTCATTTAGTAAGTCAATTTATGTTGATGCCTCGGATGTATCTTAAGCTCTATAAAAGGAATAATTTTTAACAGACTTCATTTTTCAACTAAGGAATCCCTAATGTATTGCGTATATTGGGTAGGTGATAGACATTCCCCTGGTTATTGTTTCTTTTTTTATGATACTTTGATTTGATGGAGGATTAAGAAACAAAAGTGTTCTTGTTCATTCAATTCAACTACTAAGTACTAAAAAAAATAAAATATTGTGCTCTTGCTGATACTACAGTAGAATTGGTTTGGTTATTTCAAGATTTAGGATCTCATTTTAGTCTCCAATACAATGCTAGCGTCATTCAACAACAATATCTATCATAAATGCACAAAGCATATTAAGATCGAAATGGTTAATCTCACGTTGGAAGTGGACAAGTTTAAGATTAACTTATAAGGATTTGATAAATATATTAACATTAACTTAAACTTAAGTATTTTGATGAATGATTTAGACCAAATGATGTTGATAGATCAGTTAACTCATCAGACCCGGATCTTAACAAAGATCGATTCTTTCTTTCATCTTCCTCTTTTGAGTTTTTTTACCGGTAGTAATAGGCATAATAGAAAAACCTCCTAAGCGATGAATAAACTAAAGGGTGATTTCCCTACTAATAATATTCTTGGTATTTTTTAATAATATTCTTAATTTTTTAATATATATATATATATATATATATATATATATATGCAAACTGTTTTCTCGTTTGTTACCATCTTTTCGCTTATTATAGTGTTTTTTGATCTATTATAATGTTTTTGGACACCACAGCAAACACACTATAAATCCTACTTAAAAACATTATAAATAAGAAAAATATAATCGAAATACACTAAAAATTATTTGATACATAGGAATAACATCACCTAAATAAAAATAAAAAAATTGATTTGTTATAATGTTTTGACCACCATAATAAAAATATTGTAATACTAACTTGAAAATATCTAAACAATTTTTTTACCTCAAACAAATCTAACTACTAAGCCTAAAAATATGACATCTTAATAATGTATGAGCAATAACAACTAAAGAGACATAAAAATATGATTTCACTTCTAGTATTTTTCAAAAACATTGATAGTATTTTTAATACCTCAATAAAATATCATAAATGCTATTAAAAAATATTATAAATGAGCTAAATAAAAATATTATAGCCATCTAAAACTAATAAAAAATTAGCAAAAAATTGATGAAAAAGTTTTTGAGGAGCATTTTGGATTTTTTTTTTAAATTAGAGGTACTCTTTGGGGAAAAATAAAAGAGGGATACTTTTGTAAAATATTTAAAATATGATATTTTTCTAAGAAAATCACCCTAAACTAAATGTTGAATTAAAAAGCTAATGTGATTAAATACATTAAACTACGGAGCATATATTTTGCACACATTTATTATTTGGAGATTACTATTTACAACTCATTTTTGTTATTTACCATTGCATGTTAAAAACTTCAATTTTTTTGAAGTTATTATTTTCTAAATAGATATATATATATATCCTTAATTTATAATTTAATTCTAATAAAATCTTTTTACTCCTTATCTATAATCCATTTTTCTTACCTTTTTTTTTCTCCTTCTCCTCCTTTTTCTTCTTCTTCTCCTAAAACAGACGATGAAAATGGGATGAATTGAAGATCGAAGAGGTTTATGTAAAATAGTTTTTTTTATGCTTGTTATGTGTTTTAGGATTATATACATTTTATAATAACTAAGAAAACATAATTTTCTAGGATTATATAACGTAGAAGATTATTCTACGTTAAAGTGTCCAATAAGATATGTAGTGTTAGGATCGAGATCAACACTAAGAGGAGGGGGGGTGAATTAGTGCAGCGGAAAGATTACGTCTCGATTAAAACTTCGTTCAATAAAAACCATTTCTAACGAAAACCTTTTCATAAAGATCTTAACTTGAAACCCATAAATGTATTGAAAGCAGTAAACGATCAAAAAGGTTTGCAGTAAAGATAAATTACATAAAGGAAATGCAAACCATATTTTAGAGTGGTTCAGTCAACGTGACTTACATCCACTTTCGGCTTCCTCCTCCGACGAAGTCATCGACGTACACTAGAGGCCTTCCTTCAATAGGCGAAGGCTAATCACTTTTTATACCCCTCTTCTCCTTTTCATGGGTTTAGGAGATAACTCTTACAAGCACTCACACTCTTACAGAATTCTAAAGTTAGAGTGGAGAAGGAAATTTCTAAAGAGATTACAGTAGCATTTTTCTACTTTTGAACTCTCTGTGCTTATGTGCTTTAACCATGGATGAGAGGGGTATTTATAAGCTTCAACTTGGAGCCTAAAACTTTCCCATCCCGAGTTCCCCGGGCACGGGCAGTACCACCGCCTGTGCTGGGCGGTACCACCGCCTAGTATCAGTCTAACGCTGGCACTACCTTGGGCGGTACCATCGCCTAGGTCTGGCGGTACCATTGCTTGGGGGGTAGTGCTGGTGGTACAATCGCCCAAACTGATGGTATCACCGCCTGACACAATCTTGAAGACTATGCCACGACGGCGAGACTTCTTAGGGTACTATTTGGGCCTCTTATTGGGCCCAACATAGTCCTTACATGGGTCTAGCTAGCCCCTAATTGGGTTGGCCCAAATCCAAACCCAATTACGTGCTAACTTCGAAATCTAAGACATAATCTGAGCTAAACAAGTCCGTAAGTCTATTCTTCCGGTGAGCTTCCAACGATCTTCCGGCGAACTTCCGATGATCTCTCGACAATGTTCCGATGGACTCTCGACAAGCTCCTGGACTTCACGATGATCTTTTTGGCGAGTTCCGACGAGCTTCTCTGGCAAGCTCCGAGACTTCTCGGCTAGTTCCGACAGAACTTCCGATGAACGTCCGGACTTCCGACGAACTCTCGAACTCCCAACGAAATCGCGTCCTTGACTCCGGGACTTCATTTTGCTTCATGCCTTGCTATCGTAGTTAATCCTACACGTGTAAAATATACTTTGATCTAGATAATTAATACTAAGCATTAATCAAGTTGTTTGGCATATCATTGGTCCCTTGACGCTTCGTCCGATTCTTCGGCGCATCATCTTCTCTTGCGGCCTATTGCCCAATCAGCCAGTTGACTCCGCAACTCCGATATCCTTGGCATAATATCCACTCTTCTTGGCCCGATACCCGAATCCATAACCCAAAGCCTTTTGTCGATACGTCGACCGATCCACCGGTCTGACGTCCAATCTTCTAACATGTTCCTCCGGCCCAACATGATTTTTTCTACTTTAATTATCTCATCCTGATCGAAGCATCCTGTGTCACTCAAAACGTATATTAAAATATAAACACATATTAATTGGTTTTATCGTCAAAATATGAGATTCAACAATCTCCTCCTTTTTTATGATGACAACCAATCGACGACGGAGTTAACCTTAACTCCCGGAGTTTAAACACCTATTAATATGTCATATTGATAGAAACTCTTGGATTCAAAAATACAAGCAACATGTCATGATCAAATCATGCATGACATCAACATACTTCTCCTCCTTTGTCATCAACAAAAAGGAGAAGTTTCGCTTTCTAGGTGTTTGACATAACAGTTTCAAATCGTTGCATAATAAATCTTCAAGTTCTACCATCATGTGATTTTGCTATCATCATAGATATGCAAGGTAGTAAGATAGCAATTTCTATAACATACAAGCTAGCAAATTTTACAACATTTTAGAACATGCGAGCTAGCAATTTTGAGATGTTCAAGAAAGCAACACTTGCTTCTTGAAATATGCAAGTTGCAAGCTAGCAATTTTTTACTTCCTTTGTAATGTTTGAGCTAGCAATTTTGCTTCCGTTGCAAAGTGCAGGTTAGCATGTTTTCCATCTTGAGATAGGCAAGATAGCACTTTTGATATACAAATTTATAGTATGCAAGCTATCAAATTTTACATGTAAAAAAGTTAGCAAAATTTTACATCTTTTGAGATGTGCAAGATGGACTATTTTACCTCTTTTTAAAATGTGTAACTTGGCAAACATTGCTTCTCTTGAGATTTGCAACATAGCACTTCTTGCTTCTTTTTTTAGATTAGCAAGCTAGCAAGTTTGCCTCTTTTCGAATTGTGCAAGCTAGCAAATTTGCTTCCTAGCAAGTTTTGCTCCCCCTTTATCATTGTCAAAAAGAAGGGAAGACCCTTTACATCAATTTTCAAATTATGACAAAGGTAAGGTATCAATCTTATTTGTGCATCATTATATTTTCAAATTAAAACATGCACATTTTCAAAAACCTTACATTTCATTTTTCATGCACGATACCAAATAAATCAATCATCATTATGAGCATATCATACATATTAAGCATTTATCAATATTTTAATCATGATACCAAACATTCATCATTTAAAGCATTCATGATACACATCATATGCATCACATATATCATCACAATAAAAAGCATAAGTATTGCATGCATCATTCCAAATCATAAATATTTCAAATCACGATGGTATTAATTTATCAAATTGTATCCTACCATCATAACTTTTCCCTCTTTTATCATTATAAATAAGAAAGAATAAGGGAAGAACATAATAGTGTAAAACATTTCAATCATTTCAAGGCATACAAGCCATAAATATGTCACGAAAGATAAGACATCTTGAATTACAAAAGACATTATTCATTTTATCAAATCTCTTTTTTTTATAAATAACAAAATTTATAAGTGTACAAAGAAGAGATCTTGATTTTTAAAAAAATCTCAAGTAGTAAATCCAAGAAATCAAGATCATAATTTGAATACAAACTCATTCAAATTCAAATTGTCAAATCAAAATCATTTTCAAGAGATTAATAAAAAGATGATCAATAGATTCATCAAAGTCAATAAGATAGAGAAAAAGAATTTTCAAGAAAAATACTTTTCTCTTTTTAGTTATTTCAATTCATGTGATTTACTTCATCCAAGCATGCCCATTTTTAATGCCAAATAAAAACACATATATCATCAATCGTTTAAGATCGAAAAATAAATTTCATTATAAAAACAATCAAGATCAATAAACCATAAATTACTTAAAGATCATCATGCATAATTTTGAAATTTATTAATAAGCATGATCATTATGCATCAAAACATGGTTTCAAAATATTTAATGTTTTCATTGCATAATTACATCATTATGCATCATCAAAATTGATTCCATAAAGCATTTTCGATCAAGATCATTTTTGTTTGATATAGTCATGCATTTTTCTTTTTAGGTGAATCAACTTTTCATGCTTAGTTTTCCATACAAAAGCCATGGATCATCATTAAGCATGATATCAAACTTCTTAATATTTTCATTAAGACATCAAGCATGGTTTCAATCAAAATTGAAAATTATCAAGATACACATTATTTATTCTTGAAAAAACATACATAGGATCATTAGATTTAAATCTAACATTTTGTTCATTTATCATAACACATGCAATTTTTATAATTATTTTCAAAATTACTAGCATGATAAACATTATTCCTATTTTTTATATTTTTATTTTTAAAGATACAATTTACAAAAAAATAAATGCATCATGAAAAGCATCATGTAATTTTGAAATAAATTAAGGGGGTTTCAATTACCTTATCGTCGAAAACCGTTAAGGCGTAGTTTGCCACATCGCCTTTATTGATTTTCTCCTCATCTTCGGAGGAGCTCGATTCATCCCAATTTATGTTATTCTTGCGTTCAAAGCAAGTAGTTTCATTCTTTTTGTTCTTTAATTTTTGTCTCATGAACTTTTAAATTTCTTAGTTATGAGTTCATGTTCACTATCACTTAAGCTTATGTTCGAGTGGTCTTCAAATGTTCTAAGTTCGAAATCCTTTCTATTCTTTGGAAGGTGGTTCTCAAGTTCTTTACATGCATTGCACATTATTTCATAGGTCATTAAAGACCCTATAAGTTCTTTGAGTGGAAAATAGTTTAAGTTCTTGATTCTTGAATAGTCGTTATTTTCGACTCCCAATTTTTAGAAAGCGATCGTAAAATCTTGTTAACGAGTTCAAAATTCAAAAAACTTCTACCAAGTGCTTTTAAACCATTGACGACATCCGTAAAACGGGTGTACATGCCAACAACAGTTTCACTTGGTTTCATTCAAAAAAGTTCAAAATTATGTAATAAAAGATTGATTTTCGAATCTTTTAGTGTTTTTGTGATTTCGAGAGTATGCCAAATTTCAAAAGTCGTTTCACACATAGAAATTCAATTAAACTTATTTTTGTCTAAAGCGTAAAATAAGGCATTCGTAGCCTTTGCATTTAAAGAAAATGTCTTCTTCTCCAAATCATTCCAATGGTTCATTGGAAGATAAGACATTTCAAATCTATTTTCGACTATATGCCATAAGTTCAAATCCAAAGAAAGCAAGAAAACTCTCATTCAAGTTTTTCCAATATGTGTAGTCCATCCCATTGAAAATGGGAGGACGAATGAGAGAGTGACCCTCTCGAAAGCCGTAAAGAATCATTTCTCTTAAGTGTTAAACCAACTGAGAAATCACAAGGCTCTGATACTAATTGTTAGGATCGGGGTCGGCACTAAGAGGGGGGGTGAATTAGTGTAACGGAAAAATTACATCTTGATTAAAACTTCGTTCGATAAAAATCGTTTACGACGAAAACCTTTTCGTAAAGATCTTAACTTGAAACCCGTTTGTAAATGTATTGAAAGCAGTAAATAATTAAAGAGGTTTGCAATAAAGATAAATTGCACAAAGGAAATGCAAACCAGATTTTAGAGTGGTTCGGTCAACGTGACCTACATCCACTTTCAGCTTCCTCCTCCGACGAGATCACCGGCGTCTACTAGAGGCCTTCATTCAATAGGAGAAGGCCAATCACCTTTTACACCTCTCTTCTCCTTTTCACTAGTTTAGGAGATAACCCTTACAAGCACTCACACTCCTCTTACAGAATTCTAAACTTAGAGTGGAGGAGGGAATTTCTATAAAGATTGCAACATTTTTCTACTTTTGAACTCTCTGTGCTTATATGCTTTAACCAGGGATGAGAGGGGTATTTATAGGCTTCAAGTTGATTCAAACTTGGAGCCTAAAACTTTCCCATCCCGAGTTCCCCAAGCACGGGCGGTACTACCACCTGCATTGGGTGGTACCACCGCCCAGTGTTAGTCTGACGCTGACACTGCCCTGGGTGGTACCACCGCCCAATGTCAGTCTGACGCTGACATTGCCTTGGGCGGTTGATAGAACCCTTGCAGATTCTAAACTTGGGGTTGATCTCTTTAGGGGATCGGCCTCCTTGGAACTCTATAGGGGTTCCTCCCTCCAAGTTGCTGCTCAAAGGCTGCAGAAAAGATTCATCTATTGCTTATCAAAAGAGAAGGAATACATGGCTATTTATAGGGCTTCTAAACCCTAACTCCTAATAGGACTCCTACTTAAGACTCTTACTTCTAACCAACTCCTAATATGACTCATACTCAAGACTCTTATTCCCTTACAACTCCTAATTCTTCTCTAAGAAAAAACCTCCTAACAGAATGTCCCTTTCAATTAGGACTCTCCTAATTAGTTCTAACAGAGTGTCCCTTTCAATTAGGACTCTCCTAGCTAGAGTCCTAACAGAATATCCCTCTCAATTAGGACTCTCCTAGCTAGAGTCCTAACAAAATGTCCCTCTCAATTAGGACTCTCCTAACTAGAGTCCTAACAGCGGTACCACCGCTTGGGGGGCAGTGCTGGGCGGTACCACCACCTAGCTGGCCCTTAATTGGGTTGGCCTAAATCCAAACCCAATTACGTGCTAACTACGAAATCTAAGACATAATCTAAGCTAAACAAATCTATAAGTCTATTCTTCCGGCGAGCATCCGACGATCTTCCGGCGAACTTCTGACGATCTCTCGGCAATGTTCCGGCGGACTCTCGACAAGCTCCTGGACTTCACGACAATCTTCTTGGCGAGTTCCGATGAACTTCTCTAGCAAGCTCCGAGACTTCTCGGCTGGTTCCGACAGAACTTCCGACGAACTCTCGAACTCCCAATGAAATCGCGTCCTTGACTCCGGGACTTCATTTTGCTTCATGCCTTGCTATTGTAGTTAATCCTGCACATGTAAAACATACTTCGATCTAGATAATTAATACTAAGCATTAATCAAGTTGTCCGGCATGTCATTGGTCCCTCGACGCTTCGTCCGATTCTTCAGCGCATCGTCCTCTCTTACAGCCTATTGCTCAATCGGCCAGTTGACTCTGCAACTCCGATATCCTTGGTGCAATATCTGCTCTTCTTGGCCCGATGCCTGAATCCACGGTCCGAAGCCTTCTGTCGATATGTCGACCGATCCACCGGTCCAACGTCCAATCTTCTAACATGTTCCTTCGGCCCAACATAATTTTTTCTACTTTAATTGTTTCATTCTGATCGAAGCATCCTGCGTTACTCAAAACGTAAATTAAAATATAAATACATATCAATTGATTTTATCATCAAAATACGAGATTCAACATGGCGGTCGAAAGAATAGCATACACAAATATGAACGTGGAGAAGGAAAGAAAAAGATGAGAGTATAAGTAAAATTAAAGAAATTATGAATAATAAAATATTATTTTATTATTTTTAAAGGGATTATGAGTAACTAAAGGATTGTAAATAGTAAAATAAAGTTTTAAATAGTAACCTCCCATTGTTTTTGTTGATATTTATTTGTGACACATGGAAATCATTGTTGGTATCGGATCGGGTTACCGGGTTATCGGGTCGGAGGACACACCGAAGTCGATAGAAACCGATCCGCACTCGTGTTCCGTGTTATTGGTCTCTCTGTCCGCCCTCCCGTCACATCACTCCGCCACCTCCACGATCGACCGACCTAGAAGGAGAGGGGGGTAGAAAGCGCTGCCGCAGCCACGATCGATCCGAGTAAGAGATGAGCGACGGCGGAGATGATGCTGTTCGGCGACGGAACGCGGTCGCTGATTACCGCAAAAAGCTCCTTCAGCACAAAGAGCTCGATTCCAGGCTCAGGACACGTGCGTATCCGGATCAGCCACGATCAGCCTTTTCGTCTTCTCTCCCTCTTCGGTTCTTGTCTTTTCGCTGCCCGAGTGATGAATTACTTGATCGTCGTAGTTGTTAGGGTTTGGAATCTTTTCCGTTCTTCTTGTCGCCCTTTTCTTGTGAATAAAGAAATTTCTGGATTACGCGGAGATTTTTTGTTGTGAGTAATTGAGTGTAAACTTTGAAAAACGGGGGTTTTATAGGTTGTTATTTTGGTGGAATTAGAGAAAAGCTAGGATTTTACTAGTTCTCTTTGGTAGGAGATTCATTCTTTTTTCTTGATTATTTGATAAGATGTATCGGATATTCATTCTGTGGTTCCTGATGCTAGAGGTGGATTATTTCAAGTCTAGGTTTGTGTAGGACAAGGTGGGCTCGGAGTTATGCTAGTCAGTGAGCTCTTAGAAAAGAGAAGAAGATATGCTGAGCAGGCAGGGAGGCGTTTGTTCTTGATTCAAGTTGGTTCTGGAGATTTAGACCTTAGAATTGAGTTTTTCTTTTTTTTTCTCTCGTTTAAAAATGGGTGCTGATTGTGGCATTCATTCAGACCGTTTAAGTATTTGAAGTTCACTACTGCAAGATCCACATGGAAATAGGAGGAATGGAGAAAACTCAAACTGTCTTGAGGTTTAGGCAACTATTGGGGTTAGAAAGGGGCCAAGTCTTGATAAATACAAAGAGTTAAGTAGAAGCAACTTGTTAGTATAGATATGAAGGATTTAGTTGGGAGGATGTTCGTGAGAACTATTCCATAGTATGAGTCCATTTTTTTTCATATATAACAAGGATCAAGAAGCTGTGAAACTTCAACATATACAAGTAGATCTATGACTCCCGATGATACATTGAGTTAGAGAAAAGCAACTTATTAGATTAGATACGTAGAGGATTTAGTTAGGAGATGTTCATGAGAACTATTCTCTAGTAATATTCCAATTTTTTGTTTCATGCATACCAAGGATTAGTGTGCATCGTTCAACATGTAGACTATGATCAATGTGATTGCATATAGTGCACATCATTTGGCTTCCCATTAGTGAATTCTCATTTCGAGGAGGCATGAAAAATTCATCTAGAGGTAGTGAACTATGATTCAGTGCTAATCTATGATGCAGTTTTACTTTGACAGGGAATTTCCTGATTTCACTTGAATCACTTATTCCTCGCACCATGACCAGTCATATATTTTAGATACTTTCCCAAATCTTACTAAGTTTCTGTTAGAATAATTTGTTGCATGCCTTTTAGAAGTCAGTATTGGTGCATGAAAGTCCCATCATCTTATGAAACTTCTGTACTAATGGACTTGGCTAATGGAAGTTTATGATAGGTGGCTTTTCTTTCTACTTGTACTTAATTTTCCAAAATAGTAATATTAATGCCATAAAGAAACCATGCCCTAATGTGTACAGGGACCACAATGTATGCAGATAGGCTGCCTGCTGGTATGATCAATAGTTGCCTGTACAAATAAGCATGGTGCTTACTTCCAATCAATTGCAAGTTCAAACTATAAAATTTACATATTTACATGTTATACAAATGCCTTGCTTATTTGTTTATTATTTGCAAATATCAACCAGTGAAAGCTGCTAACTAGGCTAAAATCTCAATGCTATCAGCAGCAGCATCTTTTGTCAAGAATAATGGACTTGAGATAGTCTATGGTAGGGGAAATTGGTATTTTATAGTTTTTCTTTAATCTATGATTAATCGCTCTGTATTTTTTGTGTTGAAAATTTTGTCGCATTAAGCTTGTATGATTAGCTCACATGCTGACTAGTCACAAGTAACATTTTGGTAGGTGATATTTTTTTGTTAATTGACTGTTACGGCTTGGTAAAGATTTGAACATCACAAACAAACTCTTCTTACCTCTATGATAATGCGTATGATTGAATTGAATGCAGTGAGGGAGAATTCGAGGACCTCAAAGAAGGAGTTTGCTAAAACTGAAGATGATTTAAAGTCTCTCCAAAGTGTGGGGCAAATTATTGGAGAGGTTCTTAGGCCACTTGATAATGAGCGATGTGGGTACTATTTTGTCATGCCTTTGAATGTCCTTAATGATATATTTCTTTGTTGACTTACAGAGGTTTCTTTTGCAATATCTTCTGAAGTTCAGATTGGAGATCACAAATAATTTTCCCAGTCCTGCCTTGAACAATCTATCATTTCTTATGTCTTCCTAGTGCCATCATTTATTGCATATTTCACAAGATTGGTATTGATATCGGGATTGACCCTGGACGATACAGCTATGATTGACAAGATTGATTGATGTGACTGAATTGAACTGAAAAATCAAAAGAAAATTTTAGAAAAATTATAAAATATTATCTGAAATGCTTTGAAGTTATATGCTAAAAATTCTTTTATATTTAGAATTAATAAAATGTCTAGTTTCATAAGTAGACATATGAATAGCACTTCATATGCCAATTGAAAAATAGTAGAGAATAATTTATACAAAGATCTTAATACGGTAGATCTTAATGATTTGTATGAATGTCATGCAAAAGACAAAATTAATTCACATGCAATTTTGAAGATAGCGATGAACCCCATGATAAATTCAATGCTTCATGTGAAGTGTTAGGTAATACAAAATTACAAACACAATCAAAGAAAATTTTTATGCAGAAAGTGCCTATGGTATTCAAGTTTATTGCAAATATGATAACATCTTCCTTCTATTTTATTACATTTTTTAACTTAAGAGGTAATTAGGTGTTACATTTTGTATTCAATATGCTTCCAGCATCGTTTTCACTTGATTTTATGGCCATGAATGATGAACATTTCAAAAATGGTGATGGCTTATGAATTTGATGGTTGCAACAAATATCAAATATAGTAGTGTCCCCTGTGCTTTGTGATCATAGTCTATCTTTTTTGCCCTCTACCTGCATCAACTTCTCTCTACTTCTTCCATTCTTCTCTATTATCACCTAGAAGCAACTAATTGGCCAATTCTGATTGAATTTGATTGGTTTGAGTGAACTCTTACAAATTTCTTTTTATAAGGTCAAGAAAATCAGCTAAGATTGGATTGGTCTGGGGTGATTCTTGTATTGTTCAAATGTATACCAATAACTGTAATTTATTGTTCTTGTCCAAATTGTTCTCTACAATGGTTAGTCTGTCTCGGGTTAAGGAGATAATTCTTAATAACAGTGTCCTTGACGAAGTATTGAAAACCAATTAAATCAGTCTGTATTGACTGGTATTTATCAATCTGCCCAAGAAAACCAACACCCAAACCCAGCAATTTTGCTCGGTCCATTTGTGTGTGCGTGTTTTTTTTAGTTTTGAATCTTGACAGTGTTAGCTATCTTTCCAATTAACCTTTCTTTCTCTTTGTCCCGATTGTGCCGCGTGCCACTCGCTGCGCACCGCCGTTGGTTGCCACTAGCTATCTTGCATCACTCACCATCTCGGTACTTCTCTTCCTCCTCTCCTCCTTCACATTGTCTCTGCCTACTCTTCCTCCTATTCTGCTATTCTTCTTCTCCTCCTCTTTTCTTGGTGCTGTTTGACCAGTATGGATCAGGTATCTAGATCCAGAACTACGGTCCTACATAGAGAATCACCAATGGATTCTCTTTACATCCATTGTATGAAGAAGTTCCACCAGAAAAGTCAACATTTTTCTGGATGTATGTTATATTATTAAAAGTAGAGCACCTTATAAGCTTTCTGTAGAGGTTTCACATGCTCTTTGTAATTGCCTTTCATTGTTCACAGAGTCTTACCAAGCTCTGTATGGAACATTGTATTGGTTTGGGAATTAATTGTGTGATTGCATATTCATTGCTTTCCATGTAGGCTTCATTATTCATTGGTATTGAAATTCTCTTGAAGGAAATGTAGTTCAATACAAGAGAATATAAATTTTCTCATTCATTAATCTTTTCTGTATGCAAAGGCTGATTACAAACTGTACAACTAAGAAAATTGATTCTTTACAATATTTTATTTTAATTCATTTCCTATAATATGGATTGATTTGATACTAATTGAGTGACCCAAAATAGGGGATAGTTTCCTTTAATTATGGGATTATAAAATCCCTTAATTATGGGATTTAGAATCCCTTAATCATAGGATTGTCCAATCATTCCCAACTTGCTAGTTAGATCCTCATAAGAACTTTGAAGCCCTTTGGTAAAAATATCTGCTAGTTGCTTCTCTGTAGGAATATAAGGCATGCAGACAATTCCTTCTTTAATTTTCTCCTTTATGAAATGTCGATCAACTTCAACATGTTTTGTATAACCATGATGCACTGGATTATGAGCAATGTTGATAGCAGCCTTATTATCATAGTATAGTCTCGTAAGAGTTTCAGTGGGTATTCGTAAATTTTTTAGAAGCATTTTTAGCCATAAGAGTTCACAAATTCCTTGTGCTACTGCTCTGAACTCTGCTTCAGCACTGCTTCTAGCAACAGCTGTCTACTTGCTCCTCCAAGTCACCAAATTCCCTCCAACAAATGTACAATATCTTGAAGTCGATCTCCTATTTCTTATTGATCCTGTCCAATCAACATCAGTGAAGGCTTCAATTCTCATATGATTGTCCTTTTTAAATAACAATCCCTTGCCCAAAGTCTTTTTTAGATATCTAAGGATCCTATATAGCGTTTCTAAATGTTCTTCATGTGATGAATGTATAAATTGACTCACTACACACACTGTAAATGCCAAGTTTGGACGAATATGAGATAAGTTAATTAACTTGCCTACCAATCCCTCATATTTGATTGCATCTCCTGTGGCTCTTTGGGAAAAGACATCCGAATATATGATGAAGATCTATTGGAGTGTCTACAGGCTTACAACCAAGCATCCTTGTTTCTTTTAGAAGGTCAATGTGTCTTTCCTTTGCGAAACAAATATCTTAGTCTTTGATCTCATTATTTCCATGCCCAAGAAATATCTTAATTGGCTAAAATCTTTAATTTCAGACTCTTTGGCTATGATATGCTTCAATTTTTCCAATTCTGAGGTATCATTGCCTGTTAGGATAATATCGTCCACAAACTATAAGAATAGCAATATCAACCTTTTCTGAGTGTTTATAGAACATTGTATAGTTCGAGTGACTTTGAGTGTAACCAAGGCCACGAACTAACCTTGTGAACCTCTCAAACCATGCACGTGGTGATTGTTTGAGACTATAAAGAGATCTTCTCAGCTTGCACGTATTATTCAAGCCATACAAATTCTCAAAGTCGGGAGGTAGATCCATGTGTACTTCTTTCAGTTCTCCATTGAGAAAGGCATTTCTCATGTCTAATTGTTGTAAAGACCATTCAAAATTAGCTGCAACAGATAACAATACTCGAATTGTATTTAGTTTTGCAATCGAAGCAAATGTTTATTGATAGTTAGTACCATATGTTTGAGTAATTCCTTTTGCTACCAATCTGGCTTTCTATCTTTTAATAGAACCATCTGCCTTATATTTAACAGTAAACACCCATTTGCATCCCATTGGATTCTTCTCCTTTGGCAGATGCACCACACTCCAAGTATCATCCTTTTGAAGAGCTTTCATCTCCTCCATAACCACCTCTCTCTATTCTGGAATTAATAGAGCATCCTATATATTTTTTGGAATTTCAAATCCAAAAAAGTGAAAGCTTTATGATGTGACACATTTAGATATAGGATGCATCGTACAAGATCTAATTCCTTTTCTAATAGCAATTGGAATATCAAGATCTGAGGAAGGAATAGAGTTACCTGTGTCTATGTCTGGATTTGTTGTCAGTTCAGACTCTTGGCAGTACACAGGAGGGTAAACATCGACCTTTTCTAGATTCCGCTGTCTTGAATACATGCAAAGCTCAAGGGCAATCATAGTGATATCTCCACCTAAACCAGACTGTCCAATAGTATGGTGTGGCGTTGGAAATTTGGGTTGTGGAGTTAGAGATTTGGATTTAGGAGTATCAATAGGACTTGTTAGTTATTAGCTAGGTAGGTTTGGTAGAGTGAAAGCAGGAGACGAATTTGACAAGGAAATAGGGATTGGTAGAGACAGTTCCCAAACACAATCTTCTTGGGTAGAATTCTCCCACCGAAGATGAATTTTTTGGAAAATATGTTTGGTTTTTAAAGAATGTGACATCCATAGTGACAAATATTTTTGTCAATATAGGATCATAATATTTGTAACCCTTTTGAGTCGGGGAGTAGTCGTTGAACACACACTTTAATGCACGAGATTCAAATTTATTTCGATGATGGTTATGGATATGGACAAAAGCAATGCATCCAAATACCTTTGGTGGAAAAGAGTTGAACAATCAAATGGTGTTTGAAAATTAAATATTCTGACAGACATTCGATTAATCAAATATGAGGTACAAAACTTGTATTTTTGCTTGGAATTGATGTCGGATCATGGTATGAAAGTTCTTGAAAGTTTTTTGAGCATCAGATTTTTCTTTAAAGAGGTAAACCTAAGATACTCATGCATGGTCATCAGTAAATGTTATAAACCACTTGGTTCCAAATAGATTTGTCACTTTAGAAGGACTCCAATTGTCACTATGTATAAGACTAAATGGATTGGATTCTTTGTAAGGCCGAGAAGGAAAAACAATGCGATGGTGTTTAGCAAATTGATAAATTTCATATTGAAATAGTGAACTATTATTGTTTTTGAACAATGAAGGTAAAAACTTTTGCAAATAAGAAAAGCTTGGGTGACCTAGTTTATAGTGCCACAACATTATTTCAATACTAGGAGTGTTACTATTTATTGTCAACTGAGCTTGTCCATTTGAAGCAGTGTCCTCTTTAAGATAATAAAGTCCTTCACTCTCTTTAGCATTGTCGATTTTCTTCCCCGAATACAGATCCTGAAATTCATAGTGAGAAGGAAAGAATTTAGCAACACAATGCAAATCCTTTGTGAGTTTGCTAATAGACAATAAGTTACAAGACAAGTTAGAAATATGAAGTACAAAATTTAATACAAAGGAATCTGAAATTCCAATTGTGCCTTTTCCTACTATTGAAGAAAGTGATATATCAACAACTTTTCTTTTAAAAGTTTCCAAGACAAGGTGTGTAGGAGGAAAACAAGTGTGAAAGGCTAGTCGTATGGTCTGTTGCACCTAAATCTACTATCCAAGGAGCCTTAAGACCAAAAGAAGCAGACAAAGCTGTGAAACAATTACCTTTCTTGACCAAAGAGCAAGATGATGAAGGAGAAAGATTAGGATTTTGGCACTAGTTTAGAAACTTAAATAGTTGCTCAATTTGTTCCTTACTGAACAGAGGTGTTTCGGCTCCCTTCAAGGTGGTGGCAAACTGATTGTCGACTTGAAATCCTTGGCTATTAGCCTTATCTAGAACTCAATTGTTCTTCCAGTTTGCTGGTTTTCCATGTATCTTCCAGGAAGTTTTTCTTGTGTGTCTTGGTTTATTGCAAAAACCACACTACTTTGCCCTTATCATCTCCTTTCCTTTGATTATGTTGCACAGCGTTAGCAGAAGAATTAATTTCAGCTGTCATAATAAGTGCAGAATTTTCTGCAACCATAGATGGAGTGGAATATCCCATCATGACTTGTCTTCTACTTTCCTCCCTTCTAACTTTGGAGAATGTAGCTTGAATAGATAGCAATGGATCCTTCCCCAATATCCATCCACTAACTTCATCTAGTTCCTTGTTTAAGCTTGCCAAATATTGAAGGGCTCGATTCCTCTCAAGCATTTTTATGTATCGAGCACTATCAACCCACATGATCGCTCAAAATCATAACAAATATCAAGCTCTTGTCAGAGTGTCTTCAAGGTATTAAAGTATTTTGTAACACTAGAATTATCCTGTTTAAGCTCTTTGATATTGTTTATAATCTCAAATACTTGGGTTGAATTCCCCATATCTAAATATCTTGACCACAACATCCCATAACTCCTTTGCTGTTGATAAAAACTTATATGTTTGGCTAATTTTTGGTTCCATAAAGTCTATGAACCATGATATGATCATGGAACTTTTAGAATCTCATACATCGAACTTGGGATCATCCTCTGCAGGTGCCTTTTTGGTCTGATCAAATAGTTGATATTTCCTCTTCCTTGAATATACAACTTAACGAACTGAGACCAACAAAGAAAATATTGTCCGATGAGTTTATGCGTTGTAATCAACAAGGATGGATTGTCACCCAAGCTGTTTGTTGGAGATGGAAGCATTGGTTTTATCTTCTCTCCTCCAGATAGAGTAGCAGAGGTTCCTCACAAGCAAACAAGGAAGAAGAAATAGTTGGGGCTGATATGGAGAGTGGCAGAATAGAGGAAAAAACCTTCAGCAATTAAGGCTGAAATAAAGAAGAAAAACGATTTCTGTAGGAACCAATCCTTGATACCATGAACATAAGAGTATAACTTTTTTCAGTCATTAATCTTTTCTGTATAGAAAGGAAGACATATAAGCTGATTACAAACTGTACAACTAAAGAAATTGATTTTGTACGATATTTCATTTTAATTCATTTCCTATAATATGGGCTGATTTGATATTGATTAAGTGGCCCAAAATAGGAGATAGATTCCCTTAGTTATGAGATTATAAAATTCCTTAATTATGAGATTCAGAATCCCTTGATCATGGGATTTTCTACAGTAGTGGTTTGTGACGAAGCTAATTCCCTTTACCTAACCATGTTCTTTGTTTCGCCTAGCAATCTAACATTGGAATATGGAAGTTTGGAATAAGTAATTAGGCATTGAATAGATTTAACAAACAATTCTTTAAACTAGTCATCTCTAAAATCGAATTCATCTTTTTGGATTGGGCAAATGACATAAGCATTTTCTAAAAACTTAGATGGATTTAGAAGCTTTTCATAAAAATAAGATTTAGATGTCATCATGTACTTCAGAGAGACAGAAGTGGCTTGATATTGAGGCTCAAACTTCCATAATCCATTAATGATTCCTTCTAGCATCTCTTGACACCTTGTAATTTTGTTGTACAAAATTTCTTTTTTCAAGTATACCCTTGGTTAATGACATTGGCTAAACTGATTGTGAACCATCTAAGGGGCTGAATATGTTTATGAACCAGTTATTGTGAAGGCGAGCAGTGGCCCAAGGTATGTTGTTGGCTGCCGCAGCAAAGTGGACAAAGAGAAGCTGACAGCTGGAACACGGGTGGTTCTTGACATGACTACTCTTACCATCATGCGGGCTCTTCCACGAGAGGTTGAATATCATATATTGTTGCATGTTTAAGGTTTACTAATATGTGATGGCATTTAGTAAAATTATTGTTGTATCAGTATTTTCTCTTATCATGGATTTTAAAGAGCAAATATCGACATGCATTTGTGTTTTGTGCTCATTACTTGGTTGCAGGTTGATCCTGTTGTGTATAACATGCTCCATGAAGACCCTGGGAATGTTAGCTACTCTGCTGTAGGTGGACTATCTGATCAAATAAGGGAACTGAGAGAATCCATTGAGCTGCCTCTTATGAATCCTGAGCTCTTCCTTAGAGTAGGAATTAAACCTCCAAAGGTTGGTGTAGATAATTTTATTACTGAGTATCTACCTTTTAAGAAGACAGAACCTTGAATATGATTATTGTCATGTTTAACCTCTTTAGACAACTCATTTTATGAGTGCAGGGAGTCCTACTCTATGGTCCTCCAGGAACTGGAAAGACATTACTGGCAAGAGCAATTGCTAGCAATATTGATGCAAATTTTCTTAAGGTAAATTATTGTTAAGACTTAAGACATTCTGCTATGCTTTTTATATTTTTAACCTTTTGATGTTCATGAGTAGGTTGTGTCAAGTGCCATAATTGACAAATATATAGGCGAAAGTGCACGGTTGATCAGGGAGATGTTTGGCTATGCACGTGATCACCAAGTAATTATCTGCCTCTTTGAATTCCTTTGACCTTCTCTTTTTCTGGTTTGGCATGTTTAGTCAATTAACATGGTTAAAATATAATAACCTCATCTTTTGCCTGGTTGATTTGCTATAAGATTGCTTGCATATGAATTCATCTTGCACTAAGTGTATCATGATCATGGATGTGAATTGTAAATTTATGCATCTCAGCCTTGCATTATTTTCATGGATGAAATTGATGCCATTGGTGGCCGCCGGTTCAGTGAGGGAACCAGCGCAGATCGTGAGATTCAACGAACCTTGATGGAACTACTCAATCAGCTGGATGGATTTGATCAACTGGGAAAGGTATAACTCATTATTCTAGCAATATTGTTAGTGCTTGTAACTGTTGTTGTAATCGAGTATTACAAAATTTCTATTCGTTAGATTTATTTTCGAAGTTGTAGGGACTAAGAAGTAAGAACATTACATTCTTTTAGATCTCTTGTATCTGGACTTATTTGTCCAAAATTTGCAGAATAATAGTCCATATAGAAATATCTTATGGACTTTATATCAAAAATACATGGACCCTTCTCATGGTCTTTTATCCTGTCCATGAAAAGGACAAATCGTTATGCTACGATAGGCTTTAGTGGATATGTTTGTTTAAATGGCAACTATGATGTTTCTTATAAGATGTCAGAACTCTCTAGTTAAAAGCTTTTTTCACAAATTTTCTGTCCAGATTATATATTGATATTGGACATAACTTAAATGAGAAACCCCTTCGCTTTTTATTTGATTTTCTAAAATATGGGGGTTTTGGTTTTGGTTTCTGTTTTATAGTTAAGGTCAGAGAAAAGTTTTTGGTGGTTTGACAGTATAGAGTTGAATTTTGAATTTATTAGTTTTGGCTGTTAAACTTTTTTAAAGATCAAGAAAAGGAGAAGAAGGAAAGAGGAATTTTGTAGATCGAGCAGTGGATTGGCAGTATAACTATTATATGGAGCTCCAAGGAAACTTAGATGACTAGGCAATGCACTCATTTCGTAGTAGCTAGATTTATATTTGTGGTTAAGAAAATGCAAATTATCATATTTTAATGGCCTTTCTTTTGTATTTATATTATCAAAATATGAGCATTTTTCTATGTATGCCTTAATAAATTACTTTACGAAGAATTGAGTACCATATGTATCTTGGTTCCTAAGTGACGTTATCTTTTCCTCATGGTGTTAGGTCAAGATGATTATGGCGACAAATCGACCTGATGTACTGGATCCAGCTCTTCTTCGTCCTGGTCGTCTGGACAGAAAAATTGAGATTCCATTACCAAATGAACAGTCGAGGATGGAAATTCTCAAAATTCATGCTGCTGGTATAGCAAAACATGGTGACATCGACTATGAAGCAGTTGTAAAACTTGCTGAGGCAAGTTTGTTTTTCATCCTTGCAAAGCATATTGTGGTCACAAGCAAATTATAATTACTTCCATTTTTTGTTTGTCTCTACACTCGTTAAACCTGTTTTATGAGTAAACTTCCCATTTTTCCAGGGTTTTAATGGAGCAGATCTTCGTAATGTGTGCACAGAAGCCGGTATGTCAGCAATTCGTGCAGAACGTGACTATGTTATTCATGAAGACTTTATGAAGGTAATTTACCCTTTATCATGAAGAATAATTTGGACCATACGAGAAAATCAAATCCAGCTGTTTTCCAGTTGCTTGAAGCTAGTCAGCACAAATCATATCTTCATTTCTAATGACTTTGGTGAAGAATGCCAAACTGAAAGTTGCACTCGGAAACTATTTGATTGAGACATCTATCAAGTCTCTTATTTTATTCCAAGGAGTTCTATTTGATGCATATAGAATTTCACATTTCCTGTACTTTGTCGTTATACCTAAACTGTTTGATAGGTGATGGCATCTGTCTTGAAGTTTCTTATGGCGCTTTCAGTAGACAGTTACTGCCTGATGTGAGACCATTGTTCTTTATGCTGTCATTTCTCATTTAGTTATATTTTATTAGGATAAATTTCTAAAATTCAACATCTAGTTATTTTTAGAGGTTATAATCCGACCAGTTGTCTCTGCATGTGCCAGTTGATTTATGTAATATAATTAGTTCTCTTTAAGATATGTGATGTACCAATTGAGGACTCGGAATTCTTGCCGTTGGCTGTCTTCAACATGGTTGCTAGTTGCTACAGTTATTTCTGTCAATATAAACTTGTAAACTTTGTTAATGTTGTGTTAAAGTCATACTTTCATCCTTCAATGGACAAGACAGATTAATATGATGTTCCTTCATTGAGTTTCTTAAGTTGTAGCCTTCTTCTATATGAACTAGTGCATTTAAGTTTTGAATGCATGCTTATCATATTAATTTCCTCATCGATGAATCAATCACAAGGCATGATGCTAACACATCTTTTTGCATCTATTGATTTTCTCAGGCTGTCAGGAAACTCAATGAAGCAAAGAAGCTAGAATCGAGTGCTCACTACAGTGCTGATTTCGGCAAGGATTAGGTAGCCTATTAATTATACCCTTCCTAGGATCTTGGTGGTTTATGTCTCGCTTGTAACTTGATCAACTACTTGCTTCAGTTGTTCTTTGAATTAGAGCTCAACTGTTTGGTTCTTGCATGATTTCCTAATTTATCTGTCATCTGGAGAGGGGATTAGCATCACACTACGTGTGTTCCAAGGCGTAGTTTTAATCTGGTCGAAGAAGTATCAATTTGGATCACTGTTCTTGTACACAGCATCAGACTTGGTCGATTGTGATCGACAGACCCACCGATGGGACTTGAGATTTAGAGCTGGGATCATCTCTATGGTTGGGGTTAGGGTCGTAGGTCAAGACAAAGGTTATGCGGATAAATGATTTATGATTCGAGTATTACTACTCTTTTTAATGTGAATTTATATATGATTTATGATTTACTGACGTGAGAGGAAGTTTATAATGATTTGTGATTTTTGGCCAATGGCGCATTCAAGGATTTTGTCACTATGATTTGTTGTTATACATGGAGCAACATTATTTGTTGCATATGTTTACAACAGAACCTAAAGCAATAGATAGGTTTTGTTCGTTAGACACTAACACTGCTTTATTCTGGCATAATAATATTCAGGAATCTCTTTGAGATCTTGCCGAGTGAGCTGCGCACGTCGAATCAGCAAAACACCAAACTCTTTTGTCATACGGATGGAATCCGTGTGAAAAATTGATTATTAGGAAGATACATACGTGAACCGGTGGCGTCTAGCATCGTCTGCTATCCAAAGCAGAAATCTTATCCAACATCGGACAATTCATATTCATAATCGCAAGAAAGATAGAAGGGAAAAATGTCCACAAACACATCATTCTCATCCATGATAATATGCAGATGACATTCCACCTGCATCAGACATTAATAATGGTTTATCAACCACAACCAACCAACCATACTCTTCTAGATTCCACCTTTTCAAAAATAACAAATTAGAAAATGAAAAGGACGACGAGTTGATACTTTTCTTCTCCAAGCGCTGCTAGTCTTCGAAACTGAATGAATACTCGGATAACGAAAATGATGCCTGCTAGTCTTTCAAAATTGAATGCTTAAATAACAAATATAAGTGATGCCACCTCGAAACTGAATGCTCGGATAACGAAAATGATGCCCGCTAGTCTTTCAAAATTGAATGCTTAAATAACAAGTAAGAGACGGCACCGCACATTAGCATATCACTTTAGCGCCTGCTGGTCTTCCCAATAGAGCGCTTCCCAGAGAACAAATGCTTTGGCTTCAGGTTCGGAATTACTCTATCAGCTTCTCCCTTGCGTGCAGCCTTATTTCTCACCTTAACTGACTTCTTAGCTATCTTGAGTGCCTTCAGTTTCTGAGCAGAGTCTTTGAACCCTTCTCCAGGGGTGACTTCACCAGGTGGCCTTGATTTTGACCTTGACCTGCTTGCTGACCTTGATCTTGACCTGGTACGCAGCTTCTTGTTCGACTGCTCATCATCGACATCCATAGCTTCTCCATCTTCACCTTCTTTGCCAAGTGACCTCTCCCGTTTACGACCTTTCCTAGAGAGGGACCTCCCACGTGCACGATTGATGGCGGCAGTAGGGTCTATTCCCAAAGCAGAGAGCTGTCTTCCCATCCTCTCAGACGTGTACTTTTTGTCTTTATCAAACTTCCTAGGCACAATAGGACGGCTCTCGGCAGTGCTCTTCTTCATCCTGTGCTCTTGGATGAGCAGGTTCTTCTTCCTTCTGATCTCAGCGAGTAGTCCTCGCTCTTCCTCGGTCAATTCTTCTCCATCCATCTCAAAATCTCCTCCATCTGCCTCTGCATCAAGACGAAGACCCTCTTCTCGTTCCAGCTCTTCCAACCTCAGCAAGATGTCAGGATCAATGAAATCATACACATTATGCCCATCTAGAATCTCTGGCATAATGTCCTCTTTCCATCCCTCATTAGCCAATATATAATGCTTCCTTAGGCTAGCAGAATAAACACCAGCTCCACCATTCTCTTCTTCGAGATCTTTCTCAAGCTTCCTCTTTTCCTTCTCCTCATTAGCCTTCGCTCTAGCTTCCAGAACTGCTGGAGGAATACAAGGAGGGCGTTCTTTTGTGTCACGGGGCTTAGGAATTGCAACATGAAACCTGTTCAGACAATCATTGATCTTTTTTGACTTCATCTTTATCTCCACCCGCTGATTTAAAAGCCTCTCACAAGCAGCATTCTTGACAGCTATGACTCCCTCGTCTGTCATGGTACTCATAGTCAACAAGACTCCCTCATCATTAGAGTCTCCGCCTTGGGCTATTATAGTTTTGGCGGCCTCAGCTTTCATCTCCGTTACCAATTTCATGTCCTCTTCAGAGAGCCCTTCCAGTGACTGCAGATCAATCTTGTTACAAACAACAATAAGTGGCTTGTTCATGAACAGTGACTTGATGCTGTGGAAGAGAGCTGCCTGCTGCTCTATGCTATAACCACAGGATCCAGATATGTCCAAGAAGAATAAGACTGCAGCCTTTAAGTGCGCCAAAGCTGTGATACTGCACATTTCTATGATGTTTCTGTCCTCAAAAGGCCGGTCTAGAATCCCAGGAGTATCAATCACCTGGTAGCGGAGGTATTTGTAATCTGTGTGACCAACAAACAGCGACTTGGTAGTGAAAGCATATGGCTGGACATCAACATCAGCCCTAGTGACCTTGTTCATGAAAGAACTCTTTCCCACATTAGGATACCCACAGATCAAAATGGTACGGGTGTTCGGGTCAATTGAAGGGAGCCTAGACATATGCTGCCGTATCTGCTCCAAATAAGCCAAACTAGGGCTGATGCGCTTTATCACAGTGCACATACGACCTAGAGCAGCGACCTTCAAGCTCTTGCACCGGTACAATGAGTCTCCATACTTGAGTAACCTAACATAATCTTTTGCAATCTTCCCAATGATGTTCCTAGCCGTGTTAACCTGGCCCAGAGCAAGCTTGTAGTGGTCTTTGTTGTATAGTACATGGAGCAAATCTCCGTAAAAGGGGTGGATGTCATCGAGCCGAGGGAACTCATCAATGATGGCGGACAGTTTCTCATGGAAGTTCTGCTGGGTGAACTTCACCTTTCGCATGTAGAATTCACGGAGCCGGGAGATGGCATATCCTTTGTGGACGACAGTTGGGGTTTGGCGCTGTGTGCGGGAAAGAATGATGTCAATGAAGTCCTTCCCAGAAGGGACAACAGTTATCTTTTTGAAGTTGTACTGCACCATCCTCCCAATCAGTTGTCCACACCAAATTCTTGTGTTTAAACCTTTGGCTTTCCTGAAAAAAAATGCAGTCTGTAAGATATCTGATCAAGATAATACATATCTACATCTGAGTTGACAAAGTCTAAGGCTATCCAAAAACCTTGTCATTACATCTTAGTTGCATACCTAGGTGAACTGACAGATAAGAGGAACAGTTATCAGAAGTATGAACAATTACAAATTATAGATTACCTTCTCTTGCCAATTACAAAAAATCATGAAGAACATTAACTGAAATGACACTGCTTCTGCATTCCGTTCAATTGATAACCCATATATCCGAAGTAGATCGTAAGATAATAATTCATCAAATTCAAATTTATCACAAGGCTTATGTCTTGCCTAATAGCATATACCTAAATATAGATAAAAGGGAAATACAAGAAATTCTGTATGCCACAATACCAATTGTTCATATAGACCACCAGGACAGAAAAGGACAAGTTTTTTGTTCCCAAAATCGCATTTGATGATCATCCTCCAAGTGATACTAATCCGAACTAAGAGATACGCGGAGATTACCATCAAAACAGCAATTTTGATCCTCTCATAAAAAATTACATGTGGGGTTAGCACCACACACATGATCTAGGAGACGACCTAATCATTAGTGTGAAGTGGAAATAACGACGCCACACCCAAAAAAAAAAAAATTCCAATATCAATTCTCAGAATCGCATCGAAGGAAGCGGAAATCATGTCACGAGTGATTCGCAAAGAGAGATCAGATTCGTCAATGAAAAGAAAAAGAAGAAGAGAAAAGGTATCACCTGAGAAGTACAGCGGACTCCAGCCGCCGGAAGGAAGAAGGTTAGGGTTTTGCCCAAAACCGCTCGGAAAAACAAGTCGGGCGCTGAAAGGGCTCGCAACCTTTTATAGTGGGTTTTTGTGGTCGGTCCGAACCCACAAGACTAGCGGGTATCGGATCGATAAGGTTTTCATATCCAAAACATGAGGATCCACATAGATTCGGATCAAACACCACATTTACACACGAGCACAGAGAACCGGCTTCTGTGCGTGGACGAGTGGTGTTAACGGATCTACGGTGAGGATTCAAATATAAGCTTTTGGGTTATCGGGTTTGGGTAGTCAGGCTCCGCCGACGGTCTCAATCTCATCTATCGAGGACAGCGTCGGACGACGTGGGCAGTTAACCCCACGTAGGAGAATAGTTGTTACGAAGATTATGAGGTTGGTTTGGGAAGAATACATTTGCATTATTAATTAATATATAGTCAAAAAAAGTTTTCCTTTTGAGTGAATATATAATTATAGAATAAATACTCTTTAAATATGTATTAAAATATATTATTGGGTAAAATTAAATTTCAAAAGTTTATTAAATATTTTATGATAAATTTATCTATCATTCTAATGTTTTTAATATTTATTAAAAAATAAAAATATTTTTTATTTAAATTACTAAGTAAATAAATAAAATAAATAAATGTATGTATGTATGTATGTATGTATGTATGTATGTATCTTATAAAAATTTTGTATGGCCCAAATATATAATAAATAAAAAATATATTCATATAAATAAATAAATAAATTTGATTATTAAAGTCAAAGTCATTCGTTCATTTATAGTAGCATCAACGATTGATTAAGAAAAAGTTGTGTATCTTTTTAGGAAGCGCATGAAGGCAATATGTTTCCAAAAAAAATTAAGAAAAAAAGGTTGTAATCATTGTGTTGATTCCAGTTTTTATTTTTTCTATAATAGATTTTTTATTTTGACCTGCTTTTTTTTTTCCTTAAGAGCTTGTGCAGTTGTCCCTCCCTTGTGACTTTGAGAATCCAAGAGATTCCCTGTTTGATCTGATCCTTTGTCTGACATCTTGATAGATAGAAAGAAAATAAAATTCCTCATTCTTCTCATACTACAAAACTGGAGTTAATTCTCATACTACGAGAAGCTGCAAATGACCGACTTCAAACCCTACCCTAACCTTCAGGACTAAGCATGTAACCTTCAGTTCTTTCGAGACAGCTTCGACCACACGGTAAAATGCAGTGCCACGAGTGTCACAGGAAAAAACTTAGCCAACCTCGAGAAGAAGGCTTTGCTTCAAACCCAAACCTTAACTACTAAGAATATATAACTTTTTGGGTACTGATTTGTGCAGTGCTTGCAGAATTGTTAGATAACTAACTTCGAGAAAGAAGATGGTAGTGATGTATGTGCAGCATGAAGACGGTGAAAGTGAAGGATGTTCAACATTTTAAGGTGAAAATGTTGAGCACTTTCAGTTCTCCCACCATCACACCACTTTTTGCTTCGATACTTTGTATGTTCAGAGTTAAGTCTTGTATTTTTTTTTTATTTTTATCTTTGATTAAAAATATATCATCGTTTAGACTTGTACCGTACTCGAGTTTCGATCGTATATCAAGCCTATCAGCACAAGATTGAATTGATTGATTAATTTTTTTTTATTAATAGTTTAATTTAATTAATCAATCATCTAGTTCCATTGACGATGTTGGATGAAAGAAAAGAATTTAGAGGACTAAATAAAATCGCAGATATTAATAATAAAAAATATATCAGATTTAACATGGTTCAATGACTCTTGAGTTATCTTCACTCAAGCATAATTTTTTTTTTATATATTTTTACATAAAATTTAAAATATATATATTTTTTTCATCCTCTCTAGACACCATGAGAGAAACTCATAAACACTCAAAAACTTAAAAATTAGAGAAATCGTTTGTTGCATGATATATAAATAAATAAATAAGAATATCTAATGAGTTAGAGAAAAATAATCAAGTGGTGATGTATGAATTACTTATTATTCATCCCCAAAGAGCACCCACCTCTAAGGAATTTGCAGGATTCGACAAGTCACCTTAAAAATTTTCTTTACTTTTGGACGAGGAATGCAGTCTGTGCAGAGGCATCATCCAGTCCAATGAGCATATTCTCAACCATTGCGCATATCATGTTCATGGCCGGAGATGGATTTCACATGGTGCTGCTCTCCTGCAGCTTTTGCCTAGGGAAATCAGATCTAGATGGAGAGCTTTGTCTTCTTCTTCTTCTTCTTCTTCTTCTTCTTCTTCTCCTGTAGATGGTTCCGACCTCACTGAATGCTGTTTAAATTGTTATTTTAGGTAGCAACCAAAAATATCCTTTTGTTTTAATTTTCTTTTGCAAGTTCCTCCATAATATTTTCTGAATTCCCTTTTAATTAATTATTAAACGCCAATTATGATTATTCCTTCATTCCATCTCAAAGATTAAAAAAATAAAATAAAACCTGCTTTTTTTGCCCCCAGAAATTAACAAATAAAATGTTAATTAATTTACATACAACTCGTTCGTCATCAAAATGGTTACAAGATCCACCGTATCCATCGAACAGTCTCATCTACACCGATCTCCACTTCTCTCATGTATATATATATTGCCGAGACTCCTGTGCATCACGCTGCGGTGCAAACGGGTCGTCGCCGCCGGGAAAGAGGTCGCCGGCCTTGACCGCGGTGAAGACGACGAGGGCGACGGTCACCGTAACGGAGAGGACTGCGAGGATGAGCATTAGGGCGTTGGATGCTCCTCCCTTCACCTCCTGCGCGTACTCCGTCGCCGCCAGCGCCAGCACGGTCAGAGGGAACGAGTACGCCCACCATGCCACGTTGAACCGCCTCATCGACCGCTTGAACAGCGCCGGCCTTGAAACCTGCACGGGCCATCGACGTCCACGTCAGAAACCAATAGAGAGATCCATGCATGCGTCGACTTGTTCGACTGATGAGTTGGGAGGGTGGAAAGGGACTGCAGAATTCGAGTTCTCGACCTTCTTACGTGGACTGTGCTACTTGGTGGCCTTACCATCTTTCCGTTCTTTATTGCCAACGCTATCTGCTAACGTGTATGCGACGCAACTTTGCGTCTTCTGCACCCGCTTTAGCCTCAAGCTTTTACTTTTTGACTTTAGGTCGCGCTTTTCCTTTTCGGTGGATCAAAGCAGTCACGAAGGGAATAAACTAATGAACGTGTTGAAGTCGCATAACTCGTCTAAAGTTGATGATGCCGGATTACAGGAAGTCATTTGAGATATCTCGGCAATGCATCAAGTGTTTGTTCGTCCCTATTGATGGTTGATTCGAGCAACCGCGTCAAATCAGAACTCTAGATCCAATGTTCTTTTGGTTGATAACGACAGTTTTGATCCGTGTCCTATGAAGATTTCTCTCCCATTTCCATGCCTTCACCGTCGACAAAGAAGAGCCATGCATGAGAAGAAGTGATGGGGTGATTACCAGGGAGGCAAAGAGGAAGAGGGAGAGGAAGAAGAGCATCTTCGAGCCCGTGTCGAACGATCCGGAGATGGAATCCCAGGCCAAGCTGGCCATGCTGGGGGCGGCGATGAACAGGAAGAAGACGGGGCGAAGAATCGATGGGAGGCTGCTGCTCCCGACGAAGCGCTGGTACAGAGTCACGAACAGCACGAGGTAGTGCGCCATGCCGAGGGAGAACATGAACGTCGCGATCTCCTCACACCCCATCCTCGCCGCCGCTCGCGACCCGACCAGGTTCCCGATCACCGTGATCTGGCTCGTCGGGTTTGCCACCATCGACAGGAACCTCCTCCCCTTGGTGAAACATTGGCCGTAGATCTTCACGTCGAGCATGAGGATGGGGACGGCGAACACCCACCAAAGCACACGGTACAAGGCTGCGCCCGGGTGGAGGAAGGGGACGGACTGGAGCAGGAGGAGCCACGAGATCCATGGCGTGAAGAGGTAGTTCACGCCGACGTGGTGAGAGAACTCCGCCTGCACGCAGCGGAACCTGAAGAGGCAGCGGAGGCCATAGAGCACGGAAAGCGTGGCGAGGATGAGGAGCGCGACGGACCAAAGGAGGACGTACGTGGCGGAGGGGAGCATGTGGATCACCGTGCGGAGAGCGTGGGAGTCGGTGCTCGGCTCGCTGAGGGTCTTCCAGAGGAGGGCCTGGCAGCAGAGAGACAGGCTGATGCGGAAGTAACCGGCATGGAAGCCGGTGAGCTTGGACAGAGCTTTCATGGTTGCCAAGTTGAGCACCTCGGTTGGAGCTTTGCAGGTTGACGAAATGGCGGCGGCGGCGGCGGCCGTGATAGGGAGTTGCTGCTCTTTTCCCTTCATGAATGAAGACAAGATAAGAAAGAAGAGGAAAGAGGGAGAAGGTGATAACCTATCTAACTCTGTGGATCTCAAGCTTATGGCCACACTAAATTCTTGCACAAACAAGAGGATATATATAGATTGGAATGAGTTCTCTTTCCACTGTTGCTGTCTGGAACATAGTGATCCATGTCCTTGCCATGTTGGACTTTGAAGCTCGGAGAAAAAGAAGGCGAATTTGTTTTTGCTTTTGGAGATAATATATGGAAATTGGGTCCAAACTTTAGAATATTATGAGGTCATTTGGCAAAGAGAATGTCTGGGAAGGTCAAACGCACGTGGAGGTGGGTGAGTGTGGTACACGTTGTTGGTCGACGTGTATTGGATACAGCGCACCATTACTTTTGCTAAGCTATGAGATTTAGCGCAGTAAACCTGTAATTTTGGTGAAATTTTAGAATTGTGCCGCGGAGTCAAACTGAGTACCAATTGTTTGACTTCTGATGTTACCTTAAAAGCAGAAGATAATTACATCAAACTGAGAACAATGTTTAGCTATAAGACTGTCAGATATTGAGGTTTCAAGAAGCTTTTTTATCTTTTCCATTTAGGATTCTATATATTTATTCTTTCAAAAATTTAAGAACAGCACATTTATTCCTCCACATTGTAAATATATCATATAGACACCTCCATATACTTTGACATCACGTATATATCCCTTTAGATATTTAAATTCTTCACCCTACATGTCTAAGTAATAAATTCAACATTTAATTATTATTATTATTTATAAAATTAAATATTATTAATTAATTTTGATAATGATTTTTTTAAAAAAAAATTAATGAATTAGTTAAAAAATATATATAAAGAATGTATAGATTTTTCATCGTCACCCCCCCCCCCCCCACTCATGTCGTGTCTAAATGAGAAATGAGATGGAGATGAGAGATAAGATAGCATGAAGAATAAGGGAAACAATGTTCTATCATATCTTATCATATTGATATTCTTAAACAAGATGATAAATCTTTATGAGGCATAAGATAGAAAGCTGCATAAAGTCCTTGCTATAAATTCTATTAATCCAGCAGTCAAAGCTCGAATTTAGGCTAAGATTACAGCACAAATTCATCTATCAATTCCTTAAGGAGAAAAAATTTTCAAAAACACCTTCAATACCAGTCTCGATCACAAATCGAAAAGGATGAAAGGTTATCTTACACCTCTGACATCCTACAGCACTATTTTAGATCTCATAATAGATCTCTACCGATTGTTCGATGATGACTAAAGAAACATGTTCAAACTTTAAGAATTTATTATTAATGTTGAACAATATCAGAATATCTGAATATTTGAGCTGCAGCTCTTCAAAGTCCTGCAAACTGTCAGGTTGAAGTAAGGAATCAACAGATAGCAATCTGACCTAATTAACACCTAACATAATCAACAGATAAATATTCAAAATATGATTTTATTAACAAGGTGATTGCTGCATAGCATCATGCTGGAAAGAATGATTGTATGCTATGTATGTTTCTTCCTCTTCTGCTCCTTCTTCGCTAAGCATGATATTTTTTCTTGAACATAGTAGGGAGTAGCTGGTGAACGATGATACATCACTTGTGTTTCACATATCAACAGGTACTTAAAAGCAACACTTCCACCATCACAGCATGCTCTACATGAGCATCTGACAACAGTAGTTTCAGTTATTTCCTGCATAAAGAGCTACGTAATAGTTTTGTTAAACGATACTGAGATAAAAGAGGCACTGCATGTGTTCATTTGATATGTTCATTGCCGTACCAGTTAAGCCAAGGGAGACAAAGTGCTCTGCCCATGCAGGCATGGAGGGATGAAGTGAAGTGGACAGCACTACTTTAGGTCAGTATCAACTGGTTAGCACTGCCTTAGGATTACACGTCAAACTTTATCACACAAACACCACCATCATTCATGAACAGGAGCCTACTTCCCTTAGCTCCACATCTGATAAATAATATATATATCTTCATGAGTTGTGCCACGAAGCTCTTGAATGTGTTCATAGTGTGATCATTTCTCTCTTTGACAATCATGTTCAGATGAAGTCCAGAAAAGAAATTCATCCAAAATACACAAAATCTAATGTCATTGACATCTACTTAACCTGTTTTGGTCAAAAAAACAAGAAAAAGTATGTTAAGTAATCAAAGATCTTAAATAGGAATGTTGCTGTATTATACCTGTCCAAGTGCAAAAAAACCCTGTTCAGTCTAGATTACAAGTTTAGTTTTGATTATATATAAAATTTGTTATTTTACTGTAAGAATAATTCAGAATAAATCTAAAAATAATTGAAAAGTAGGGAATATTTCACCGTGTCTGAAATATTTTATTGCCTGATCTGATTTGATGATATTATCCTGAGATATGATTTAAATGTAATCAAATAACCTACCTAGACTAGGTAATTAATAGGATTTCTTAATTTTAAAATATTATTTCAAAATTTCTCGATTAATTCCTAGATTTACTAAAATTCCTTCCCCTTCCCTATATAATGAATGACCTGATTGAGTTGCTAAGAGGTATATTCTCTGATTTTTCACTTTTCTTGTAAGTTATATATTTTCATAATAATGATAAGCATAGTCTGATTTGATAAATTTTTATTAATTTTAAAATTATTTTATTATTGTATTATACTTATCCACATGTAAAACCCTTATGTAATATCCTAAATTTAATAAATTCGGAATAAAATCGAAAATAAATAGAAAGTAGGGAATATTTCACCCTATATAGAATATTTTATTTCGTTCAACCTGATTTGATTATATTTTTATTCTTAGATATAATTGAAATCTAATCAAATAACATAGTTTAGATAATTAATAGGATTTGTTAATTTTAAAATATTTTAAATTTTCTTAATCGATCTATTAAAATTTTTTTCTTCTATATAATGGCTCGTGATGCCCTCCCTATTGTTCACCGTTACCATATCTTCAATCAAAAGAAATCAAATATTTATTCTGAATTTAGTGAATTTATGATAGTACATTAGGGTTTTACACATGGATTGGTATAATATAATAATTTTAAATTTTTATTAAAATTAGATTGGGACAAATTCTCAGAAAAAAAAAAAAAAAACATTGATTATGTTTACCCCAACCTCCATATATCTCCCTTGTCTCTATGGACAATGAAGACCCCTTGTCCCCACCTCCAAAAGAAAAGATTGAAGGTAAGATTGTGTAGGCTGTCCTTTCTCTTTCTTCGCTCATCGATGACACAAGGAAGTTTATAAATGATAGCGAAGGCATACCCCTGCCCCCTATGATTAATAGTGAGACCTATGGCAATCCCTTGAACCATGCACCGATAGCATGGGCTGTCCCCTCTCCTTTCTCATCCACGATCGACAATAATGAGAGCCTACGAGTGATGGAGGTGGTTATTGAAATCTGGTAAGAGCATGACCTCTACTGTTGGTTGCCTCAGCACACGATCGTGTTTACCACCATGGGCGATGAGTGATTAGCGAGGCGGAGGCGCGATCAGAGGTTAGACAGAGTGTGAGGATCAATAAAGGTAGAATAATTAATTTTTTTTTAAAACAATTCTATGAAAATTTCTTAAAGTTGGAGCACTATTTAAAAAATTCTTAAAGTTTGTTTGTTCAAAAATTCACCTATCAGACTATACCTATCATAACCATGAAAAAAAAAAGATTTACATAATAATAAAAATGGAGAGTTAGAGGACCTACCTCTCGAACATTGGCACCTCTCTATTTGAGTCGGAACCTCGCTCCACTCACCGTGGGATGGGGACAGGGAGCAATTTAATTATATCTAGGATTCAATCAAGAAAAAATAAATAATTTTTTAAATTAACAAATCCTATTAATTACTCTATCTAGGTGATTTGAGTAGAATTAAATCATAAGGAGATAAATATCATCAAATCAGGTCAAAGGGAATAAAATATTCCACGTAAAGATGAAATATTCCTTACTTTCCAATTATTTTCAAGTATATTCCGAAATTAATAAATTTAGGGGAATATATTTAGCCGCTTTCATAAAGTCCAAGTGATGGAAATCAAAATATGGAATGTATGATGCAATCGATTAGCAAAAAGAAAGCATGCACATTAAGCGGACAATGTTACAGTGTCGTTATGTAAAATGATAATGTCTATTACAAGATGAAGGAAAAAAAAAAAGGGAGAAAAATTGTTTAAGATGTTTAGTGTCTGTCCGAGCTCAATTTTCATTGGTAGATACCAACTAGTCTACTTGCTAAATATTTTAATTATTGATAGGAAAGTCAATGCATCATTCTGCAGTTGCTATGTCTTGGATTCAAGTCCATACAAAGAATATAGAATATTTTGTATCAAAATTTAACGCAAGCAAAACGAGTTCTCAGAGAGAGAGAGAGAGAGAGAGAGAGAGAGAGAATATGTGAAACTAAAAATTAGAATAAATTCCTCTCATGGGAGGTGAGAATTAGATTTTGGGTTCCATAAGTACTGATTTTTCATTTAAATTCTCTATAGATTTCTTCACATTCTACATTATTATTGAAACCGTTGGTTGAAAGTAAAATAAATAGAATTATATATATATATATATATATATAATTATATAATTTGTATCAGGTATCAAAGAGAAGGATGACTTTGCAGTACGGAGGAGTCGTTATCCCGCCGTGGAGCATCGGCGGCACTCCAATTAGGGCACGCAAGACGACGGCGCCCTTCGTGGTGGCCCTCTGCCATCCTCTCCACCGCGACGCCGGCTCACGCCAGCTGCGCATTCAACTCGACCAACTTCGCGCCGAGGCGGAGGCCACCCGCTCCAAAGGTAACCCTTTCCCTCTCTCTTCCTTATATGCGAGTACTACAAGATGAAACTGTGTTCTATGCCATGGTGTGATCCAAAATTTGTAATTTTTATGATTTCTCGACGAGGAATTCGCGTCAGGGAATCTGGATTTAGAGACCGGAACGAGCATATTAAGTCACGTATCATGTCTCTGCTTCTTATGTTACTATAATTTTGATGATTGAATATGTAAGGGGGAGAATTCAAGTCCAGAAGCAAATTTGTGGGAAACCGGCGGTATAATTCGTTTTCCTGCTGTTATGTTTTTTTTCTTCCTTTTACGTATCTTGTTCAAGAAAATGTGACTGATTCTTGAGTAAGAAAGAGCGATAGATGCAGATAGGAAAGAGCAATAGGTGCCTTCACAATTAGTGTGACTTATACCAAAGTCCCAGAAAAATTGGTGAAACCTGATTTTCCCCTTTTTTTGGACACCCAATTATCCTACTAGATTCACCATTGATCCATAGGCTGTACTTTGTAGCTCAAAGCCCAGAAATAGTGTCAATATTGGATTCTCTCCTTCCTTATAATGGATTGGTAAATTTGGCAAGAAGGAGAAATTAGTAGCCAAATTTTGAGATGACTGCCCTAAACAAGAAATAAGATTAAAAAAATTGTTAACCAAATAATTTTCCCTACTGCATTCTTGATCTCCCTTTCGTATAACATAAGGACTCATCTATGCTCTCCCAACACTCTAGTCCTTAGGTAACACCTACGGTCTGCTAATCTCCATGAAATAACTGCATATCTAATTAGATTCCATTAACTACGGAATAAGTCCATCCTAACTTCTATTGCAGCCCATACCAAATAACTACCTTCCTAGATGCCCATGCATGCAAGAATTAAAATTGCATTAGTGTTTTCATTGTGTTTCTTAAATATCAAAAGGTTTCTGGTTTTCCAACTACAACATCATATTTGAGAGACTGATGAATGTACTCAAGTCCTAAAGGGCTATTGGTTGGCATTGCCAAAGTGAAATTTTTGCTAGCATTAGGAGCACTAAAAGTTGTAGACCAATTATATATTCAATTTTCTCCCAGTTAATGTTTCATGTCTGACGATCCAATGAGAAGCATACCAGTTGTGTTCTTCCAATTATTTCACCTTCTGATTTGAATTGTTGAGGGGACTACTAAGATTAAATGAATAAGAAAATTTCATGAAGTTCTGTGGGAATGACATCATTACTCTTCTTAATTCCAACTATGTGGTAGACCAAGTAGTCTTGACTATATGAACAAACCAAGCATCATCAGACCTAGCTTTGATATAGGATGAAATTTCAGCATAAATTAGGCTTCGACAGCCATGAAATTAGAGAACAGAATTTTCTGAAAATTTATTATTTAATTTGATTTTGTAGAATACGAAACTCAATTGCATGGTTCGATGGTTGTCTTGTCCTTTATAGTTGCTATAATTAATTCAACACAATCATGAATACATTATGAATCTTTTTGGTTTCCTTTCATGAGATTGTAAATTGTAATTTCGTACTACCAACTCAATCTTTGTTGCAACTTCAGACCAACATCAGGGGCTTGGGGTTTTAGCAAGATAGGAGTTAGGGGTTGTACTGGTGTGACAACCTAAGGGTCACATTATTATTATTTAAGTTTCTTGGTTCATTCATTATTCTCCCCTCTATGCCATGTTGTTCCTCTCGGGAGAATGGTTTTGACACCAGCATAAATACAATCGTCTATTGGATCATGTTCAACCTCAGTAAATATTGTGAGCGGAAATAGTCTCATACTGTCATGACTCGATTGGATGGGTTAACCAAATCATTGACTTAATAAGACTAAACCACTGGCTCAAAACATTTATGCCTAATTTCTCAATCTAATTACTAGAAATCACACCATCAGTTAGTATTAGAGGAAGAAGAGGGAGAAAAAGAGGGAAAGAAAAGGAAAGGAATAGAGAAAGAGTAGGAGGAGCATTATTGATTGCAATTACCACATGCAACAACTATAAGAGGAACAAAAGATGTGGACAGCGAGAGAAGAGGAAGAATGAGATCTCAAAAAGTTGGATTCTATTATTGTCATTGTTGCATGACACTACTGTCATACTACAGAAGGATAGTGAGATAGAGGGGAAGCAAAGAGAGTGAGGAAAAGGATAATCATAAGTGTCTTAATCCTATGTCACACAAGATCAAGTTTCACGTAAGAATCCTCTCCAATTGTATTTTATAGTGGAAATATCCAATTCTAACTATATGAGCCTGATAACTGTCACCTTACATGGGGTCCAACAACCTACAACTGCAGACTGCTCGATGAAGATGGGTTTTCATAACAATTAGAGAGTTTCCTAGCTATTTTTCCTCCCTCCTACTCTCCTCTTTCTCCTTTTTATTTTTTTAATCAAGCATATTTATAGAATATGATTGAGTATTTTTATTTCTTTTTTCCTCTTTTTTTTTCATTGTCTAAATATTTTTTGATTCGTCTTGACCTGGTCGTTTTTTTCTGACCGAACTTGATCTTAAAATATAACCTTGGATACGATCATTATTTTAGAGTTAGATATGATGAATTCACTATTGATCTTAAAATATAACTTGGCTACGATCATTATTTTAGAGTTAGATATGAAGAATTCACTATAGGCTGGTGCTTCTTTGGAGTAGCAAAGGGCCAGCCATCTCAGGAATCTGAAGTACATATTCTTAATAGGAACCACCGACGAGTTTTTTGTGTGGTTTCCTCTGCCATTGGGCATTGTCAGGTGTTAATCTAGCTACATTTCTGTTTCTTATAGTTCCCAAGTATTCTTTCTTTTTCTTGTGAACATGTAAGTGAAAATCTTCTCAGGTGTCGCACTGATTGACCATATTTTCAACTAGATTGAACAATATTTATGGCTCATATGCAGATTATTGATACTCTAAAGCATTCTTTCTTGTGCCAGCCAATGCTGCACGATTGAGGCTCATGCGTCTAACAGAGGCAGCTGAGAATCTTCGAAGCAGAGCTGCTATGAGCATCCAAGTTGGAAAGGAAACTGAGGCAAGGGAGCTACTCATACAAAAGAAGAAGTTGATGCAGGCCTTAAAGAAATCAAAGAATCGCATTGAGGTTCTTGATAAGCTTTCATCAAAGATTAATGAGGTGAAAATTCATGATACCACCAACTCATGGGGGGTTAATTGTGTATATTCACCTTATTGTTAAATAAGTTTGGTGTTTTCCATCTAATATTTTTGTTTATCACTATATTGTTTATTACTTTATTTTGTGGAGAAAGTATCTCTATTTATGATAAAGTAATTTTGTGTTATAGGACTCATATGAGTTCTTGTAAAGTAGTCACAGCAATAGGAATCCATGAAATTTAAGTCAGTCCACATGCAGGACTACACACATGATGTGAGCTTGTATTTTCTGGGAGGACCCTCCTTGAGAATTACTGAATTTGTAAAGATTGTAGATATAAATTAGTCTGACACGGTTTGCTGTCAGAAGTTGCACTCATGTCTGAGCCATAAACTACAAGTGATATCCTGACAAGCGTAGGTTGGTTCTTGTTTTTATTTTTCATTGAAGAAACTGGATAAGTGATATTAGTTCATTCTTTTTTATTCTTGCTTGTATTTGGATCTTAAGTTGGAGATGTACTTGTGTTAAATGTTGAAGCTTAGCTTTCCACCTTTAAGGTCAAAACACATCAGAATATCTGTTTCCACTTGTGGTCATATAATAATCACTACCAGCCACAATAAATGTACTCTTTGGTCTTGTGGAAAATGTGTTCAATCTTCCAAAGGTTGTTGCAGTCATCCGCAACATAAGTAGCTGGGTAGTTGGACACCGTATTGTCATAGACTTAGTGGGTTTTGCATAAGTCGTGCAGCATCCTTGCATGTCCGTTCGTAAAGGTTAGTCTCCCCATAACCTTGCAGGGTCCCATAAGGACCTACAAAAGAGAAAACGGGTCAATAGAAGTGTTAAATTCAAATTCTACAAGCATACAATTTTGTAAACACTTGATAGACAATGGAAAATATAAAGATGGACTTCGCAAGCTTTGAACGATTGTACAATAAAGCGTCTAAGGCAGTCTGCCATGCGCAAAAGTCCCCATGCACAAGTGCCCATATGACACTATCATAGAGCCAAGCGACAAATCAACTCAAAACACGACCCATCTAACCTTGTGCCACCCGGGTAACTCCAAGATGCTGGGATAGCTAATATTTTTGGTGGAAAACATCCAATGGCTGCTAAAGGCCTTGTTTTTGGGTTGTTTTGCCTCTATGTGATTGCTGCACATATGCTGCATTTACAAGCTTGAAATGGAAATATAACCCAACAAAAAATAAGGTTGCCACGCATACTATAAGCTGTGCTATGTTTATAAGCCTAAAACAATAACGAAACCCAACCAAAATGGGGCTGTTAAGCCCACTGCAAGCTCCTTATATATACTATATAAGACATGAACAAAATCGAAAAGCATGACATACAGAGACATTACGTCGAACACATTCCTTATGAACTGTCCATGACAACACGTGGTAGATACTAGGAAGTAAGGTTTGCATACATGTAACTTGCAGCCTAATAAAACTTCTTTGTTCTGCACCTCTTGTGCATTTAGGGCATCATCTTACATGCACATCATGGCAACTTCTACACTGGCAATCCTTTATTTAAATTATTGTGGTTATTATTTCCCAGGAAAGATCTTCTGGCTATTCTTAAAGGGAATCTTTTTACAATTTCATCATATACCAATTTTGTATGTTAAATCAGCTCTATATGGTGGACTTATGTGGGAAAAACTGCTTTAGGCAATTTCTCTGAAGGAAACACAACTAATTGGACAAGTTGCCATTCAACCTGAAGATAACATATCAGATTCCTGTGGACAGATTCATTTTGTTTCCCCAAAAGAGGATACTGTTGAAGTATCAAAGTCAAAAGACTCTTCAATTTTATCAGAACAATGTGAGCATCAAGATCATGATGTTGGAAATTATGAAGACAAACCATCAGGAGACAGTGGACAACCAACTTTTCTGGCATCTGTGAGCAGTGACATGTCGAATTTTCCGAAGATGGTTGACAGTTCAGAAGGCTTCCATGAGCACATACTCGAGAATATTGATATGCAACTTAAATTACTGGAAACAGACATTGAAAATTTCTTAAGGTCTCAATCCGTGACAGAAGAAACCAAACAGAAGCAGATGAATGAAAAACTAGAGAAACTATCAGAGATACTCAAGCATGTACTCAGCATCAGAGAAAGGTAAGTTTTAATTGACTTGTGATATTGCTTGTAGTAGTATCTGAGAGGTTGTATTGATACGTCCAAAGAAGAAATATAGATGCATTAATCATACAATGTAAGCCAATTAGCGTTGGCTGTTCGAGGAAAGGTAGAGAAGACAGTAAAACCTCATTCCAAACATTATTAAGAGATTTTACCCCTCTTAATTTGACTAGTGATATTATTCTCAATTGGACTCATAGGCAGGGAAAGATTCCTATAACCAATTACAAATAGTTAGAATAATACTGTTAACTTTTATTGTTTATGTAGAATATAAAAGCAGAAAATTCTTTGGAGAGCATTTGATAGGCTTTTGCAAAGGACATTTTTGTTGGTTACCATCATTCTCAGATTGATGTTCTGCTGATCTCAGGATCGCAAGCATGGTGGAAACTAGAGCAGATGATGGGAACTAAAGCTGGGAATTCATGATGGTATATAATTTCTCATACTTTCTAATTTCTTTTGCATTTAGTTTGCTACTTTGGCCTTTTTGGTCTTGCGGGATAGACACTAGGTATTGCATATTTAAAGTTTAAGCTATTGTATATTTTTATACAATGAGTTCATTTAGAAATTACTGCTAATTTGGTTGTCCTGCTAAATTTCCCATGCAAAATAGTCAGATTTGTAGAGGTGAATGACAGTAGGATGGAGGTCATTCTTAGGGTATATTGACAGGAAAAATTTTGGTATACGTGTTGGCATAAGCAACTAGAACTCTAAGATTATCTGTAGAAGTTTGATATGGTAATGAATTTATAAACTGATTCATGAATGTTAAGCCTCAGTGTTGAATATCAGATTCCTTTTGAGTGGTATGGCTTTTCCTTGAGCCATACTCGTGTATATGAAGAATATGGCAGATGATGTGAATTCAATTGGACAATTTTGCAGTCATATGTTTTGTATTTACATTTTAGTCATTATATCTGAACACGAGAATATAATTTTTCTTATTCATACTTGTTTCTTTATATAAAGGAAGACATATATAAACTAACTACAAAATGTACGACTAAGATAATTGATTCTATGTAATATTTCATTCTAATCTCTTTTTTATAATATGAGCTGGTTTGGTCCTGATTGAATAACCCAAAACAGGGGATAGATTCCCTTAATCATGGGATTCAAAATCTCTAAATCATTGGATTTTGCACACTCTCTCTCAAACTGACTTGAAGATGTCAATCATTCCCAGCTTGCTAGTTAGATCCTCATAAGAAGATTTTTGAAGCCCTTTGGTAAGAATATTTGCTAGTTGCTTCTCTATAGGAATGTAAGACACGAAGACAATTCCTTCTTCAATTTTCTCCTTTATAAAATGTTGATATACTTTAGCATGGTTTGTTATATCATAGTACACTGAATTATAAGCAATGTTAATAGTAGCCTTATTGTCACAGTATGGTCTCATAGGAGTTTCAGTGGGTATTTATGTTAGTTATAGATGTCCTACAAGCCAATCACGTGAGTGATGACATGTGTGACTTGACACACAATTTTTTTTATTATTATATTTTGGCATTTATCACTTTATATTTCTTATTGCATATATATATATATATATATATATATATATATATATATATATATATATATATATATATATATATATATATATAATGTCCTTGGATCTATGCAATGGGAATCAGATCATGATGAGATCATGATAATGAGATTGATTTGCCTTTAAACACAGATCCTAAATAATCCCGATCATAGGTTACTCGAGAGGGACATCGAGATAACCGGACAGACTGGTGTGTTGTATACCCGTCCATATGATGGATGCAGCTAATCTCATTGCTGTTCGTGTGGGGACACTAGGGATACAATACAGGTGCTCATTAGGGAATGAGTTCACTGATTGATCCGCTTATAAAATGCTGAATAGTTGATGATGTCTTATTGTCAGGCAACGATTCCGTAGTCCGAGTAGTGTATTTGGTCATTAGACTTAAGACACCAAGGATATCCTATATGAGTGCTCTACTTTTTGATACCAGACATGTAGATTTGGATGTCCCAAATCTAGCACAATCGGTCATCGGGAGTAGCAGTCAACCTTATGAGGGCTATTGAGTATCGATGGAGGATCATCCATTCTTGGTGTCATGAGAAGAATATCCTATGTGTTCTCGCTCAAACAAATTCTTGACCAGGGTCATTCAGATTGAGAGAGAAAGAGTTCTCCGGGAATATCCGATTAGAGCGAGACTCGAGTAGAAACCGTATGAGTCTGACAGCATTATGTCCGGTATACAGTCTTTGGGATATTAGACAGATGATGGACTATAGGTACACAGTAATTGAGGACAAACATATCTAATGGATTGGATTCCCCCGTATCGTCTGGGGACTACGGTGTAGTGGCCTAGTACGTCCACAGTCGATAAGTCGAGTGAATTATTATGTAGATAATAATTCAATGAGCCAGAAGGAGTTCTAATAGGTATGACTCACGGCTAACTCGATATTGAGCCTAGAGGGTCATACACATATGGTAGACATTACGATAAGTAGAGATTCGAATATGATATATCCGTCAGAGCCCCTATTTTATTGGATATCCAATAAGCCCCTGAATTATTGGATTTCCAATAAGTCCTTGAATTATTGGATCCTATGGATGAGATCTAATAAGAGCTCATGAGAGATTATTGGATAGAGATCTACTAATCTAAGAGGCTTGGGTAGTTGGATGTAGATCCAATACCCAATAGAGGATGATCCATTAGGGTTAAATTGATAGGGGATCTCTATAAATAGGAGGGTTTCGATAGTTTATAGGTTAGAGTTTTTTGCTTCCTTTTCTATTCTCCTCCCCCTCTCTACCTTAGAGCAGGTTTGGAGTTTTAAGGAGCATCATCGCAGCCCTACTGTATGAATTACCGCTAGAAAGGAGGGCGCTTGACCTCCTTTATCCTTATAGAGATATGTAAGGATTCAGGGATATACGATCTCCCTAGGTAACACAATATATCTCATACATGATTTTCTATTTCGCGGATTTTTACGCATCAATCTTCGCACGACGACGAACATATCTTTTGGAATTGGGGATTTTGTTTTTGTTCTTCCGCTGCGCATGTAATGTCGTCCCCAAGAATTCTCAATAATTTATAGTTCTTTTAGAAGCATTTTTAGCCATAAGAGTTCACAAATACCTTGTGCTATTGCTTTGAGCTTTGCTTCCGCCCTACTTTTAGTAACAACTGTATGCTTTTTGCTCCTCGAAGTCACCAAATTATCTCCAATAAATGTACAATATCTTGAAGTTGGTCTCCTATCACTTACTGATCTTGCCCAATTAACATCAGTGAAGGTCTTACTTCTCATGTAATTGTCCTTTTTGAATAACAATGCCTTGTTCGGAGTCCTTTTCAAATGTCTAAGGATCCTATATATTGCCTCTAAATGTTCTTCACGTGATGAATACATAAATTGACTCACTACACTTATTGTAAATGTCAAGTCTGGGCGAGTATGAGATAGGTAAATCAACTTACCTACCAATCTCTAATACCTGACTACATCTACTGTGAGACTTTGAGATGGATATCCACAACTTTACAACAAAGCCTCCTTGTTTCTTCAGAAGGTCTACGATGTATTTTTATTGTAAAATAAATATTTTATTTTTTTATCTCGCTATATCCATGCCCAAGAAATATCTTAGCTGGTCAAGATTTTTAATTTCAAACTCTTTGGTTAGGATATGCCTTAATTTCTTGAGTTCTGAGACATCATTGTTTGTTAGGATAATATCGTCCATATAAACTATAAGAATAGCAATATCTCTATTATCTAAGTGTTTATAGAATATTGTATGGTTCGAGTGATTTTGAGTGTAACCATAGCCATGAACTAACCTTGTGAACTTCTCAAACCATACACGTGGTGATTGCTTAAGACCATAAAAAGATCTTCTTAGCTTGCACACCTTATCCAAGTCATATAAATTTTCAAAGTCGGGTGGTAGATCCATGTATACTTCTTTACCTAGTTCTCCATTGAGATAAATATTTTTTACATTTAATTGATGTAAAGGACATTCAAAATTAGTTATAACAGATAATAATAATCGAATTGTGTCTAGTCTTGTAACCGGAGCAAATGTTTTTTGGTAGTTAATACTAAGGTATACAATTTCAAATAATACCGCTCGTACCGGGCAGTACGTATCAGTCCGTCAATTGACCGGTACACGGATCGCCCGTTACCGAACAGAATATATATATATATATATATTAATATATATATTTTTTATATATAAATATTTTTATAAAAGGCGACGTCCTCGAGGCGACGTGACGTCGCCTTTTATAAAAAAAAATAATATATATATATAATCTTTTATATATAAATATATATTTATTAATTTATATATATGTATATATATAAACGAAGCGACGTCGCCTCGCTTGGGAGAAGAGAGAGGCGACGTCGCTTCGGCGACATCGCTAAATTATATATATATATATATATATATATATATATATATATTTATATATGGTACGATATTTCAATCCTTGGTTAATATCATATTGTCATGAACTTAGTTGGTTTTGCCTAAGTCATGCGGCACCTTTGCGTGTCCGTTCGCAAAGGTCAGCCTCCCCGAAACCTCCTATGGTCCATTAGGATTGAGAAAAGAGAAAACGGGTTAGAGAAAACGTTTCACTTGGGATCCACAAGCAACCATTTTAGCAAACACTTTGTAGCTAATAAAAATTACAAACATAAACTTCACAAGATCTGAATGGTCGCACAACAAAGGGTCCAAAATAGTCCACTACAGATCGAAATGCCCACAAGTGCCCACATGACACAATTTTGGTTTACAAGTCTAAAGCCACCAAAGCCAACCAAAATGGGGCTGCTAAGTCTACTATCAACCCTCTACCTGCTGTGCAAAGCATGAACAAAACCAAAAGACCTGGATATACATGAGCATTACATCAAACACCCCCATTTACAACTTTGTCCATGATATTCTCCCATACTTATTCCTTCGACGTCCTTGTCGAAGCCTTTGTAGACGTTGCATCTCCTCACCTTTATTGAGTTTTCAATCTTCTGCTCCAGTTGCTCTCCGTCGTTGTTGTTGAGTAGTTGAATTTTGATCCGCCATGTTGCTTCAACTCGCCAATGACTCTGACTTTGGTGTGAGGTTGGCTGAGTTGTGCTGATCTCTATTGGTTCTTGCGGATCCTTCAGATGAAGGAAAAGACTATCCTTGGTATGCGTTAGTCTCTTAAACACCTCATGTCGCTTGAACTGGGTGGATGCTTGTTGGAGCTTTAACGAGCATCGCATCACAGGCTTTGAAGATTTTGAGTCCTTCCTCCATAAAATTTGTGCATCGATTATTTTTTCACTTAGTTGTCACTTCCAAGTAGGTTCGCATCACTTTCGCTTTCGATTGGTATTCTGTTGGGAAATGAAGCGGACAATTTACTCTCAATAGCACTGATCACCATTGGTGAGGATTTGACAATTATTGTCTTCCATTAAGTTTCTTCGAAGGGTCTTTGAACCTGTATAGAGCTTCTCTATTAGATAAATAAGAGAATTGGGGTATTTGATTTCGCCTATTCTCTTAAGAGTTGAAAAAGCAAAAGGTTACTTGACTTCGCCTGCTTCCTCGAGGGTTGTACCCTATGCATCGAGTTGGTTACTAGCCTCACCTGCTCTTTGCTTACACTTCTGAAGCACTCGAAGGGTTTGCACTCCTTGCGTTGAGTTAGCTACTGCGATTCACCTTCTCATTACCATCGAACTTCTGGAATGCAAGAAGTTTTCAACCTAGCTTGGAGCAAGTCTTTAATAGTTTTGGTCGCTTTTGGGATTGTACCATCTTCTTCATCATCTCTGTCGCTTACTCCTTTGAGTAGCTAAGGTACAACACCATGTACTGCCTACTTTGTTCTTTGGTCGAGCATTCTTGCGTTGACTCGAAGTCCCCCACTTTCGGCTATCTTGATGAGAAGCTCATTAACACCGGTCTTATGAAGTTACCTGACCTTTGTCCTTTGGCTTTGTCTCGGTATTTGAAGTTTGCCGCTCCATTCTCTACCTCGTCTGCCTCTTTCACGACCAAGCGCTCTCGCTCCATGAGAGCAAGGGATCGATGACTCTGCGGAAGTCTTGCCTCTACGGTACCATGGCGTTGCTATGCCCATGGCACTACTATCCGTTGCCTTGCATCTGCGTCTCTTTCTTTACGATCGGTAGGATCCGTTTTTGTGGCACTATGGTACTCCTCCGAGTCCACCTCCATTCTAACCGATGCTTGGTTTTGGATAGCTGAGTCCCTTTGGACTTGTCGTTGCTTCCTCGCCCCTTTCGATCACTTGCTTCAACACCTTTATGTTTACCGAACAATTCCTTTTGGTCGATGGAAAGACAGACTGCAACTCTCATGTATGGTCTCCGCCATCATATTGCAGGGCTCGCGTCGATTATGTGCTCCTTAGCTTCCTTGGTAGCAACGTTCGCTTACTCGACCTTGTCCTTTGACTTGTCGGGCTCTCTTAAGCGAATATGAGCTCTGGAGCAGTCTAACTCTCCAGCCGCTCCGATCATACCACTGTATGATTAAGTCCCCTTATGAGATTCACTAGTACTTTGCATTTATAATTCTTCCTCGGTGGTACATAACCCTTATATGCTAATGACGAAGGTTTTTATCCGATGCAAAATTCGATGCACGCATGGAAGACCCGCCTTTGTAGTACCATGACATTTGCTTATTGAATCCATAGTCCTTCTTGTCGTCATGTTGTTCACCGAAATGAAGCTCCCAATAGCTTTCGATCATACCTCTGTATGATCCAGTCCCTCGCGGGACTGGTCCCATGTGTGTCACATTGCCTCGAACTATTCCACCACGATCCACTGCACTATATCGCCTCTTGGTGACATCTCAATTGCATTATGATCATTGTGGGATGAACTTGGATTGTGATCTTTCTATGCTTGGCCTCTGCCAACATATCGCAGAGCCTCTGCCCCCTCCGAGTATGTTTGCTCCTTTGGCAATCGACCTTCGTCCACCCGCTATCGCATCACACCCGGTCGAAGTATAGCTCTAGGATAGTCTGTCGTCTAGCAGCTCCCGAAATCCACCGACTTTGCTGAAATTGGTGCATCATTATTTGGATTCTAGGACTCTGCCCCCACCAACACAATCTTCGCTACGCATAGCTTCCTTCATGGCAACTCGAATGACAACACTGTGACATACTTTTCAAGAGTATCCGCCTCTGCACCTTGCCAAGGCCTTCTGACCCCAACTTTGCCTTCGCAAATTGAGTTGCCTTGGTTCCTTCGTCAAATGCTTCTTCGAGATAAGGTCCATGTGCCTCGAAGCTCCCTTCGTCTTTGACACTATGCAAGATGAGTCTCGCTCAATCAAAATGAGGGACTCATGGAACGACATGATCCCGCTCTTGCCTCTACAAAAGTTCATGTTCTTGACCTTTGTCCAAGGAGAGCTTCGTGCCTCCGCTCTATGTTCCATCTTCTATACCGACTCCTTTCATGCGGCTTGGGTACTTCACCAAGTTATATACAAGTTGCTCCGCTCGTCGGTTTGCATTGAGTTGATGGTGGACCTCGCGTCCATCATTCCACAGGTCAGCCCTTTGCTGAGACCGATCTCTATATCGGCTCCAAGTGTGCCTTCATTTGGTGTTGTCTTAGATCGCTCCCTCACTTAATCTCGCAGTACGTCCACCAATGCATTACCTCATGCAAGATCATGTGACGACTCCTCGCTGCTCGCTCAGTCCGTTAAGCTTTGTGGAGTTATTGTCTTGAGGTACCCCCTGTTTAACATGTGCAGTTCGTTGCACATGGTTCTCCTTCTGGAAAACCGGGAGTTATCCCTCCTGGATGTATGTCCCGTTGGAGCAATTTTTGTCTTCGTATCCTTCCCTCTAGAAGTTTCGGAGACCACCATCCCCTTGGACTACTCTGCCTTGCTGAGCAAACTATGTATTGTTTCGCCCCCGCCAACGCACTTGCTAGATTGCGATTGCATGCCAATACAACCCTCGTTGCATCCCTCGAGGCCTAGCAACATGTTGAACTTGTTGCACACTTCAGCCTCCCACGGATGTATTTTTTCCATGCCAAAGAGAGTTTCAAAGCTCCATGGCGCTGAGTTTCTATCGCCTTGGGATGGCCATGAACATTCCATCATCCACATACAAACCCTTGCATGAAACCGAATTCTTTGAGTTAGCAATTCCCCTTACCTCTATGAGCTTTGCACAACTCGTTCGGTCATTGAGCAACCCATCTCACTTTGCACGGTCTTATTCTTTACCAAATGCCCCGCTTACCTTAAGCACTGTCAAGTTTAGTTGCCAACGTCGAGCCGTAGCTCGAACTCAGCCATCCTGACCTTTGTGCGCTATGCATTCTTCCCAGCTTGCTTGTTCTTGTGGTGCCTCTCGCGTGAAGGGTTGGCCATTCCTTTGAATGCTAATCTTGGATGCTCGCTCCTCTGAGCGACTCATTTCCCTATATCTCCATGCCCGTTTCCCCTAAATGGTCGTGCGTGCTGGCTACCCTTGACGTAGCCGGCAGTGATTTAAAAAGGCGCTCGCCTAGGCGCTCGGGCAAGGCGAGGTGAGGCCCGAGTGCCTCGCTAATCTCCCAAGCGGAGCGCTTCAAACAAGTGCCGCTTGGGCGCTTGCCCGAGCCCAGGCGCTGGGCGCTTCGGGCGAGCGCCTGGGTTAACCAAGGCGACTGAATCAGGATTTTAGGTCTGGTTCGGTCTCTGATGATTAGTTGGTTCAATCGAACCAACTAAAATCGATATAAGTGAGAACCCAACCCTAACCCTCGCCGCTGCCGCTCCCGATCCCGATCTCGCTGCTCGCCGCTATCGTTGCTCGCAAACGCTTCCGTTGTCGTCGCTCACCGCTGTCGTTGCTCGTAAACGCTGCCTCTGTCGTCGCTCGCGCCTCCCGCTGCTCGCCGCTCCTGCTCCCGCTGCTCGCCGCTATCACTGCTCACAAACGCTGCCTCTGTCGCCGCTCGCGCCTCCCGCTGCTCGTCGCTCCTGCTCCCGCTCCCACTGCTCGCCGCTATCGCTGCTCGTAAACGCTGCCTCTATCGCCGCTCGCGCCTCCCGCTGCTCGTCGCTCCTGGTCCCATTGTCGCTGCTCGCCGCTGTCGCTGTCGTCGCTCGCGCCTCCCGCTGCTCGTCGCTCCCGCTCCCGCTCTTACTCCCGCTGTCGCTGCTCGCCGCTGTCGCTATCGCCGCTGTCGCTATCGCCGCTCGCGCCTCCCACTGCTCGCCGCTCCTGTTGCCGCTGCTCGCCGTTGTCGCCGCTCGCCGCTGCCGCTTCCTCTTTTCTCAATCAGCAGGCTCAGCACCCCTTTACATTTCCTTTTAACAGTATACGTATACCGTTAATATTATTAAGTTTATTTAAAATAATTAATTTTTAATACTATTAATAGATTAATAATATATTATTTTGATTTTAATACTGTTAATTTTTATTTATTTGAAATTATTGCTAGGTTTCTTAATATTGTTAATTTTATATCTTAGATTTTCTTAATTTAATAGCATATTTATATTTAAAATTTTAAATAATTATATTTATTAATTATATTATATATTTTTATATTTTAGTGCCTCGCTTCGCTTGGGCGAGCGCTTAGCCCCTCGGACGTTTTTGGACCTTGTTGCCTTTTGGCGCCTAGCACTTTTTAAATCACTGCGTAGCCCCGTCCCCAACGTTTGTATGCTATGTGTTTTTAAGTGTGCTTGTCTTGCTTTGACACCAAATGTTACGAACTTAGTTGGTTTTGCCTAAGTTGTGCGGCACTTTTGCGTATTCGTCCGTAAAGGTTAGCCTCTCGAAAATCTCCTATGGTTCCTGAGAACCTATAAAAGAGAAAACGGGTTAGAGAAAACGTTTTACCCAGGATCCACAAGTAACCATTTCAACAAACACTTTATAGTTAATGCAAATTACAAATATAGACTTTACAAGTTCTGAACGGTCGCACAACAAAGGATCCAAAATGGTTCACTACAGACCGAAATGCCCATATGACATAACCTTCGTTTACAAGCTTAAAACAGCCACCAAAGCCAACCAAAATGGGGTTGCTAAGCCTATTGTCAACCCTCTACATGCTGTGCAAAGCATGAACAAAATCGAAAGACACGGATATACATGAGCATTATATCAAATACCCCATTTATAACTTTGTCCGTGATAATATGTTTGAGTGAATCCTTTTGCAACCAATCTGGCTTTGTATCTTTCAATAGAACCATCGACCTTATATTTAATAGTAAACACCCATTTGCTTCACATTGGATTTTTCCCCTTTGGCAGATGCACCATGCTCCAAGTATCATTCTTTTGAAGAGCTCTCATCTCCTTCATAATTGCCTCTCTCTATTCTAGAATTAATCTTATATATTTTTTGGAACTTCTAAACCATACAAGTGAGTTGTAAAAGCCTTAAAGGCCGGAGACAATCTATTATAGAACACATCTTTAGATATAGGATGCATTGTACAAGTGGAAATGAGAACATCAAGATCTAGTGGCAATGAGAACTTAAAGATCGGAGGAAGGAATAGAGTTACCTATGTCTGGATATGGTTCAGACTCTTGGTAGTACTCAGGAACTTTTCTAGATTCCACTATCTTGAATACACACGAGCAATAATAGTGATGTCTCTCCCTTGAACTAGACTGTTCAATAGCAGGTTGTGGTGTCGGAGATTTGGGTTCAGGAGTATCAACGGGAATAGCTGGTTGTTGGCTAGGTAGGTTTGGCAGAGGGAAAAAAGGAGATGAATCTGACAAGGAAATAGGGATTGGTAGAGATAGTTCCAGAAACAATTTTCTTGGATAGAATTCTCCCCCTGAAGAGGATTGTTTGGTTTTCAAAGAATATGATATCTATAGTGACAAATATATTTTTCAATATAGGATCATAACATTTGTAACTCTTTTGAGTTGGGGAGTAGCTAGTGAACACACAGTTTAATGCACGAGGTTCAAGTTTACTTCGGTGATGGTTATGAATATGGACAAATATAATGCACCTAAATATCTTTGGTGGAAGAGAGTTAAACAGTTTTACATACGGATAAATGATCAAGATTGTTTGAAAATTAAATATTTTGGTAGGCATTTGATTAATCAAATATGAAGCAATAAGAATGACATCTCCCCAAAAATATTTAGGAACACAAGTGGTAAATAAAAGAGAGTGTGCTACTTCAAGTAGGTGTCTATTTTTTCGTTCTGTACATTTTGTTGGGGTCTATCAACACATGAAGATTGGTGGATTATTTCAACTCTGACAAGTAGGAACCGAAAATGATATTAAAGTATTCTCTACCATTGTTAGTTCTTAAAACTTGTATTTTTGCTTGAAATTAATTTTGGATCATGGTATGAAAGTTCTTGAAAGTTTTTTCAGCATCATATTTTTCTTTTAAGAGGTAAACCTAACATACTCTTCTATGATCACCAATAAATGTTATAAACCACTTGGTTCCAAACAGTTTTGTCACCTTAGAAGATCCCCAAATGGCACTATGTGTAAGACTAAATGGTTTGGATTCTTTGTAAGGCCGAGAAGGAAAACAGTGTGATGGTGTTTAGCAACTTGACAAATTTCACATTGAAATAGTGAACTGTTATTATTTCTGAACAATGAACGTAAAAGCTTATGCAAATAAAGAAAGCTTGGGTAGCATAGTCTATAGCAAGGTTTGAAATATCGTACCGTATCGACGTTTCGACATTCGCTCGGTACGGTACGATACTGTATACCGAGCGGTATATCGTTCAGTATATCGGACGGTATATATATATATATATATATATATATATATATATATATATATATATATATATATATATAAAAGATTTTTTATATAAAAAATATTTTTATAAAAGGCGACGCGACGTCACCTTAAAAAAAACACACACACACACACACACACACATATATATATATATATATATATACATATGTATATATATATATATATATACATATATATATACTGTTCGGTAACGAACGGTTCGTATATCGGTCAATTGATGGACCAGTACGTACCGCCCGGCACGGATGATATTATTCGAAACTGTATACCTTAGTTTATAGTGCCACAACATTATTTCACTACTAGTAGAGGGAGTGTTATTATTTATTATTAACTGAGCTTGTCCATTCCAAGTAGTGCCCTCTTTAAGAGAATAAAGTTCTTCACTCTCTTTAACACTGCTAATCTTCCTCCTCGAACACAGGTCTTGAAATTCACAATGAAAAGAAGAGAATTTAGCAACACAGCGTAAATCCTTTGTGAGTTTGCTAATAGACAACAAGTTACAAGACAAGTTCGGAACATAAAACGCAGAATTTAGTGTAAAGGAATCTGAAATTGCAATCGTGCATTTTCATGTTATAGAAGAAAGTGATCCATCAACAACTTTTATTTTAGAGTTTCTAGGATAAGGTGTGTAGGAGGAAAACAAGTGTGAAAGGTTAATCATATGATTTGTTGCACCTGAATCTATGATCCAAGGAGCCTTAAGACCAAAAGAAGCATACAAAATTGTGAAACAATTATCTTTTTTGGCCAAAGAGCAAGATGATGAAGGAGAAGGATTAAGATTTTGGGATTGTTCAGAAACTTAAACAGTTGCTCAATTTGTTCCTTACTGAATAGAGGCATTTCGGTTCCTTTAGAGATGGTGGCAGATTGATAGTTTACTTAAAATCCTTGGCTATTAGCCTTATCTGGAACTCGATTGTTCTTCCAGTTTGCTGGTTTTCCATGAATCTTCCAGTAAGTTTCTCTTGTATGTCTTAGTTTTTTTTTTTTCAAAAATCACAGTAAACTTTGCCTTTATTAACTTCCTTTGATTACGTTGCACAACATCAGCAAAAGAATTAATTTCAGCTATCATAATAAGTGCAGAATTTTCTGCAGCCACAGATGGAGTAGAAGATCCCATCATGACATGTCTTCTACTTTCCTCCCTTCTAGCTTTGGAAAATATAGCTTGGATAGATGACAATGGATCCTTCTCCAATATCCTTCCATGGACTTTATCTAGTTTTTTGTTTAAACCTATCAAAAATTAAAAGGCTTTAAGCATTTTTATGTATTGAGCACTATCAACAGCACATGACCACTCAAAATCATAAAAAATATTAAGCTCTTGTCATAGTGTCTTCAAGGTATTAAAATATTTTGTAACACTAGTATTACCTTGTTTAAGCTCTTTGATCTTGTTTGTAATCTCAAATACTTGGGCTGAATTCCTCATATTTGAATACGTCTCAACCACAGCATCTCATAACTCCTTTGCTATTGGTAAAAACATGTATATTTGATCAATTTCTAGTTCCATAAAGTTTATTAACCATGATATGATCATGGAATTTTCATAATCCCACACTCGAACTTGAGATCATCTTCTGCAGGTGTTGTGATTGATTCGATCAAATAGTTGATCTTTCCTCTTCTTTGAATATACAACTTTGCGGACTAAGACCAATGAAGAAAGTTTTGTCCGTTGAGTTTGTGCATTGTAATCAGCAAGGATGGATTGTCACCTAAGTTGTTTGTTGGAGATGGAAGCATTGGTTTCATCTTCTCTCCTCCAAACATAGTAGTGTAGGTTCCTCACAAGCAAACAAGAAATAAGAAATAGTTGGTGCTGATCCGAAGAGTAGCTAAATAGAGGAAACTTTTTTATCAATTAAGGCTGAAAGAAAGAAGAAGAACGATTTCTCTAGGAATTGGGCTCTGATGCCATGAACACAAGAGAATATAATTTTTCTTATTCGTTTTTTTTTTCTATATACAAAGGAAGACATACATAGGCTGATTACAAATAATTGATTCTATACAATATTTCATTCTAATCTATTTCCTATAATATGGGCTGCTTTGGTCTTGATTGAGTGGCCCAAAATAGGGGATAGATTCCCTTAATTTTGGGATTATAGAATCCCTTAATCATGGGATTTTCCACAATATCATCTACTTGTTTGGCTTTAATCTGCATATGTTTTTGGCATGTTTTTGTACCTTTTGTTTGAGTTAATCTTATGCATTCAATATTCTTTCTTGTTTATATTAATTTTTCTTCTAAATGCGTATATCTCAATAAAACTCTTTTCTAATAGATGTGTGAAAATGGGGAGAATAGAAGTGAGAGGACGTGTAAAGTGAAGCACTAGAAGACCAGTGCAACAAAACCAAAGGCTAATCCTGTATCATATAGGTAATTAGTCCAAGTTCATTTATTTAAAGAGTGAAAATTTTTATGCAAGTAGAGAAATTCTGTTGAACATTCAAGCTGATTTTGGCTTGTGGCAAAATTTTTTATCATGTTTCCATTGTAAATAGATTCATACTTTCTCCGAAGGAAAGAGATGCCTGACCTATCATCAAAAAAGGAAGGATCATGAGCCTCCATGTTACTTCTAATGGAATGATATTATGGAAGTGAATGAGGAAAAAAGAGAAAACAAGGGATAAGGCAAAAGGGGGAACATACAACATAAAATAGTCTGACATTCCTGACATGCAATTAATGTGGACAGTGATAATTTTAATGGCAAAAAAATCAATAAACCCTCTCATTTAACTGTAAACCCCAAATATTGTCCAAGAAATGTTCATCACTTTTCTCTAACCAGGCTTATTTAAAACCACCATGCTTTTAGTTGTAAATCAGTGTGATTCATGAGTATACATGTAAGCTGCATGTTTTGGAACGTTTGAGGGGACATTTGTAACTGGTGGAGCACGACAAAGCTTCCCACCTGCTGAGTAACAATGGATATTGATTTAGATCTAGCATGTCTTGAAGAAAACACTTGGTCTGAAGCTAGTTATAATGGAGAAACCCAGTCAAAAATCCATATTTTTGCTTGGTAAGTAGCCATTTACAAGGTGTAGACTAGATATTGGTTTTACACTACCATATTAAGATAAGGATCATGATAGAGAATGATCCATTATTACATTTAGGTTGTATACTTGCACCTAAAAAATCAGACAATTGAATCTGTGGAGTCAATAATCGATGGAAATATTCAAGAGATGTTCATATCATTAATTAAAGACAGGTTCGACTCTAATTGACATGTGAGGCCTTATAATTGTGCTGTTAAGTCTGAATTGAATCTGTTGGTAGTTTGATAATCGATGCAAATATTCTGGATACATTCATAATATAGTGGAAGATTAAATTTTATTCGACATATTATAAATTGGATAAGTCTGTATTTTACTGATCATGGTAGCTTGGAAAGCAGCTTTGAACAAATCTAAGAATCAGTACTTAAGGGGGAGCCACACCAAGACCCTTTCCAAATTTGACTATTTCTACTCACCCCAAAACATAAGTGAATGAGTGTGTTGTGGCTCTTGCTTGCAGCATGTTTTTCTGTAAGTACAACCAAACAAGGTGATCACAGTCTTTATTCCAATTACACCTGTGAATACAAAGGTAGTTAATAGACTTTTAAGTAGCATGCTCGCTTCTGGGATTAAGATGTCACCAGTAGTTGCCCATTAGGATGATATTTTGATGTATAAGTGATAAGATGCCAAGCCGTCTTCTGGTTTAGATCTATTACTGTGTGACGAGGAAACCTTTGTATTTCCAGTTTCTGTCCACAGGAATCATTTTCAAACTTTGTCATTTACTTTGATGTTTAATGAATTCCCATGTGTAGTTTGTAAGATATATAAGGATGCAGTTTATGAACACCAAGTGCCTTGTGGTGGATACAGTTTTTGCTTGCTGAGGTGCCAACCTGCTTCCAGTAATTAGTAGAAGTGGCAACTGATCATGATCTGTATGGTGTTTATGGTCTCTAAAGGGCAGACCAACACAGTTCCATCATCTGGAGTGATCCAAATAGGTTTGCCAAAGCCAACCCTCGACTCTGTGAGTAGCTGAGATAAATCATTCTGGACTAGCATGATTTTTTTCAGGTAAACAATCATTGGAGTATGTGAAGCAGTCTGAGGTTCTTAAGTTGCTATTGGCCATCCTGGCAGAATACGATTGCGTCATCAGCAAACTTGATCATATGAACTGCCCCGATTACACATTCTATTGCAAGCCCTGAAAATAAGATCTCCCTCCGGCCCTGCAGCAAAAGGTGATAAAGGTCGGTGAAGAGGAAGAGAGAAGTTGGTATTAAGTGAGTCACCTTGCCTTGATTCCTGCTTGCATCTATACCACCATCCAGAAAATCCATGCATGAAAATTGTCGATTTGTTTGAACAAAGAAGAGAAACAATCTGACTCGTTTAGCTCCAAATTTGGGAGAAACTGCAGTATTGTGGCTGAGCCAAATGCCATTTTATAAGTTCAGCTTCAGAAAGGTACGGGTTTACGCTCGAGATTCTCTTGTAAGGGGTTAGATTATGCGTTGTCATGAAATAATCTCCATCCCATCTGTGCTTAACAAAGTCATGTTTGTAATAGAGGATTTTGTTAATATGTTCTCAACCTCTTATTTTTGTTTTTTTTTTTGCTTACAACATATTGCTTTAGATTGTCATCATTTATTTTTCGATTAAAAGATTTGGACAGAAATATATGCTAGACAGTAGATGGTCATTTTTCATGATACATTGGAGATTATCTTTGAATGCTTTTAAATTCAACATCTGGATATTGTAAAGAATTCCATATATATTCATAAAAGCCAGGAGAAATAGCAGTCATTGTATGATTGTATCAGGTCAGTTGGATGAATGCAGATCGAGTGTTATTTGGTTCTGTAATACAAGCCACAGCCTAAGATACAAAATTACTTACCAAGATCAGGTGCTATAGTAACCTTTTTATGAATGTTTTTTTTTACATTAATCACTTTACTAAATTCAGCATGAACTTATACGTAGAGCTAAACAAAAAAGAAAAAAGAAGAGACTATTCTGGCACTCTAAGTCAATCAAATATTGACGCTCACCACCATGTAAGCCTTTTTGTATCTAGATTTCAGTGCTATGCTTACACCTTTTTGAATATAGATTTGGATACGATGCATGTGTGTTTTTATTTATTTATTAATCAGTTTAGTGTTCAGTATAGCAGCAGACGAACTCCAGTGAGCTGAATTAGGTACTTTTTTGCACCAGTTTTAGTAGTTAATTGATGCTGGAAATTACATGCATAATTGTTTTTTCACTGAGTTGAATTTAGAAAGTATAAGTTCAAGCTCAACCTACGTTTGCTGGAGCTACATCCAATGATGAGAATTCACATTTGGATTCTCCTAATGGTTTTGGCGGAAGCTTCTGATATCTTTGAACCTTAGCACCACATTAGAAACTTCCAAGGTAAGATGAGTATTATTACAAGTCATTCAGCGATAGCTGTAGTTGGTTGTTCACAGCTGGGTATCGACAGGGACATTTCCCGTATGGCAAACGGCATGAGAAAGGTGTTGCCATCTTTCTGGAGCGGTCAGCAAATTGATGCATCATATGGTTGTTCATTGTTTTAACAAGTTAATGTCTAACATATTAACCCTATTTGGTAAGAAATTCTTGGAATATGTCTACTGTTATGGTTAATGTCCAAGATTTTGCAAACTTGGATGCAAGTAAAAGTGAATTGAGAAATCAATGTGGAAATTAGGAGCTACAAAAATTATATATATATATATATATATATATATATATATTATAAGATTTTAGATGTTTTTCAAAACATACGCTTCTTTTATTTTTTTTTCAAATAATATCTTTAATTTTTAAAAAATATATAGAACATCTCTTAAAATTCGCTCATCAATCTTTTTTGTTTATTCTTTTAATCAGTTTCCAACTGTTATGAGGTTTTCATTTGGCTCGTTTTATAGTATTTTTTAATAACATTTACAGTGTTTTATTTGTGTATTAAAAATATTATTAAAAAATACTATAAATATCATCATATTAAGCCTTTTTTATTGTCATTCATCATAGATAATTATAATATCATATTTTTAGGCTTCTAGCCAGTTTGATTGAGGTTAAAAGTCTATTTATATTATTTATAGTATTTTCAAATAGATTTTAAGTGTTTTTGTTGTGATGGCTAAAATACTGTGGCCACAGACTAAAAAACTGTAATAAGTGAAAAAAATTTTGAGGGATGGTTTGAGTATTTTTAAAATTAGGGAAAATAAAATAAGGGTATTGATTGAAAAATAATTAAAATATAAATATTTTTTAGAAAAATTACCTAAAGATTAATATGTAAATCTATACGTGGATATTTTGAATAAAATCGATTTAATGTTATTTTCAATAATAATAAGGTTTATATTTTAATGTGACTTGAATAATTGTTTTTTTTTTTGTTTAAACTTATCTCTTATCTGCTGATGATATATATATATATATATATATATATATATATATATATATATATATATATATATATAATATTAATTTTTGAAAAAAAAAATTAATATAGCAAATGATGTTTTGATTTGAATATGAGATTTATTCTTTAATTTTAAATTTACCAGGGAGGATAATAGAAATGACAGCAAAGACAAAAGGAGGACCAGAGTCGTCAAACAAACGCTGCTGCCACTTCGAAGCGCGCAGTCGCGGCGAAGCGGATGTTGCTGTGCCGGTTCACAGTCCCACCTCCACGGCCGCGGCCCCTTGTCTCGAGGCTTAATCTCGTCCGCCGCTGCTCCTCTCTCCTCCACCGCCAGTGGATGCTGCCCTCCCCGGCCGCCCCAATCCACAGCATCTCCCTCTCCTCGTCCTCATACTCCAGCGACCTCGCCCCCGTCTTTGGTGGCCCTGCTTCGACCGTCGAGGTCAGGGACTTCGATGCCCCGTTCTTCTACTTGATCCGGGACGACCTCTTGCATCCCCTGGTCAACGGCAACAAGGCGAGAAAGCTCGATGCCCTCGTCCCGCTCCTCCGACGCCACTCTGCTACCGACCTGGTGATTCCCTTTTGGCGCTTGTCTCATCATTTGCATCGAAATCATGAGCATTATTGTTTTCATGATTTCTTTGGTAGGTCACTTGTGGAGGCTGCCAAAGTGCTCATGCCGCTGCTGTTGGTAGGATCACCCTCTCTCCCTCCCCTTTCAAGATTTGAACTTGATTGTCGATGGGCTTTGGTGCAGCTGTTTGTTGTGCGGAGAGGGGGCTAAGGGCGCACCTGTTGCTGAGAGGAGAGCAGCCGGAGGTGCCCACCGGCTACAATCTGGTGTCGTTGATGTATGGGAGCGTGAACTACGTCGAGCGCTCCACATACGCGAGGAGGGAAGAGATGCTTCTGAAGCACGCCGAGTCGGTTGCAGGTGGTGAGGGGAATGTCCTCTGGGTGGATGATATTCTGAAGAATTCTAATGGTTTGAATTTGGAGGAGAGTGATAGTGTGCCTATGGATGGCCGTGGAGATCCTCTTTCGGAGTGTTCAAGTGAAACGAGTTTGAGAAGAGTTGTGATTGTCAATGAAGGTGCTTGCAGTGTCGTAGGATTATTGGGTAGGCTGATTTGATCATTATCTTGAAAGCAAATTCTCTTTGATTAATGTCATCGAACGAATCCATTCTTATGCTTGTGAATTCAAAAGTGCTTTTATTTGGTCCTTAGGTAGTATGATCATTTCATGTAATTCCTTACATAGTGTTTGTTCTATTTCATATGAACAATATGTCATATTGCATTGGTTAATAGAATTGGGTAGATTTATGTGGTTCATACATATAGTCATATATTTCTTATCTTGCAAACTTTCTTTTAGATACATATTTTTATCAATAATAGGGAAGCGTATTTTTTTTATCAGAATCCATCTTCCTTTGTCTAATCACTGATGAACTATGAAGGACAGCGTTCTTGAGTTAATCTATATGCTACGTGGTTGTTACCCAAAGAGTCTGTATTGCAAACACTTTATCAGAAAGGTTTCACAATTTATACAGCTTTGCTAGTAATGCTATGTTGTTTATCCAGCTTGTAATCTTAGTTTCCTGTTGTCAATTTTCTGTTTTGAATAAAAAACTCATATATTGTCAATCTCTATATGTTGCATCTATCTCAAGGATCCAACTTTCCTCTAGAACTCAACCTCTCATACACAGGGGCAGCCATCATATGATTGGATATTTTCCTTTACAATCTAGGCATTTATAATTCACATGGTATACTCCATTGATAAAAGCTTTTTTCAACTTGTTTTAGTTGGACAATGTCTGCTCATTGATTCAGTTGGTGTAGTTCCTCTCTTCCTACACTTTTGCAATTTTAGTATCTTATGCATGATTTTTTTGTTGTGTTCTAACCATTATTACGAGCATGCAAGGTTTAGAAAACTTTCGCTTTTTCTGTTTTTACAGGCCAAGTAATTTAGGTTGCATGTTTGAGTTGTTTTTGGGAATTCAACATTGAAAAGATAATATAAAAGAAAAATATCAACACTTGAATGAAAGTTGAAATTTATAGAAAACAACAAGTGGTAACCACAGTAGCACATTAAGAGAAATAATGTACCATTCAATACTGAAATTTATACTCTTTGGAAAGATAGATATTACTCAACTAGTAATAAACTGTTTTTCAGACAAGACCAATTTATATCTTACAATCTTTCTCTCAATAAATTCCCTCATCACCAGGTTTTGTAGTCTCTTTGCTAACTTTGCTGCCAAGTTTACCCATGTTGGCACAATATTTTTCCATGCTGTACCAGCACTAGATAATGTGTCACCAACCAACAAACTGGGTATGCCAGTAGCACTTAAATGCTTGGTTCTATATTCATGTCTAACATTGAAAAAGTATTTCAAAATTTTGAAGAAACAAGTAACCATTTGTGCCAATTCTTAAAAAAAAACTAATTTTCCAATCAGCTTCTGTTGAAACATACTGATGTTGTTAAATTTCCCATGTGTTAGCTGCATCTTCAAATCCTTATAATCATCATGTACATATTTGCATATTAGCTGTAATATATAAGTAGGTAGAAGATTTTTTTTTCCTTCAATTTTAAAAAAATTGTGCATGAAGTGTTTGCAAAGTGATTTGTGGATGAGATCATAATTTATGAGAGGCTGGAGAAGAAGAAATGTGAATAATAAATGGATGAAACCAAGATAAAATGTTATTATTGTTATGTTCGTAGTAGGTTTGAATCTTGCATGTGAATAATAATAGCATCAATTCTTATGGAACCGAAGTAGCATAGATGCAGTTAACCTGTTCTGTTGTTCTTCTTTGCCCCCTTTAAATGATGCATATAGTAACCCTGTTAACACTATTGTATCTTTTAGTGGTTTATCTCTTTCTTCTATTTGCTCCCATCTACAGCTGACATTTTGTAGCTGTATATTCTTATCTACTAAGTGATATCTACAATCATAAGTCAACATATTTTTTTATACATTAAAGAATCAAACTTACAGCTCTTATTTTGTCATCACTCCTATTCTCTCACATTTATTTTGCAAGAATTTGATGCTTTATACATCAACAGATGACCAGATATCTGCACCAGACTGTCTGTTCTGATTTTATCTTATAGGTATCATCCGGCTAGTGAAATACCTTTCTCAAGCTCACGTATTTGGAAGAGATCAGCAAATTGTTCTAGTCCTAGATTCGGGTACTGGAACAACAGCTATTGGTTTAGCTCTGGGGATCATATATTTTGGGTGCGCTCAAAATCTTAGTGAGGTTTTCTTTTTCCAGACATTACTTTTCTGCTGTTCAAGTTTTAGTTATCCTGCTTTTTCCAAAACTGCCTGTTCTATTGCACCAGTAGGAAACCTTGAGAGAGTTCATTTAGTTTGGACTGGAAACTTATGTAGTTTTAGACATTAGATATCAGGATTGAAAGTTTGGTTTGGATTTTGAACTCAGAACATATGATGCAAGGGCAGAATATTTTGCTGCATTGCTGATCTCATTACCTCATTCCATTAATAGTCTGGTTGACAATTGGTTTATGTCATGTTCATGTCAAGTGAGATGTGTTTACCGAATGTGGATTGTCAACACAAAGCCACTTGTATGATAATCATGTCACGACATCAAACCTATTCAATTCGTCAATTTGCAACACAATCTATTCCATTTAAGTCAATTTGCAACCTTAGATTAGGTAAAAAATGTAATGGTAGCATTGCTTCACAATCCATTTATGTTTGTTAGACAGGACATGATAAACTTGCTTAACCTTATCAACAGCATGATTTCCCTTTATTATACAAGTATGGTGTGTGTTTAACTCATGTAGGACAATTTAAAATATTTAATGTTTTTATTAATACTCAATTCAGATCAGCAGGTTCAAGTTATTGAGTCTGAACCCATTCTTATTTATCAACATTCTATTGATCAAAACTGAGTTAGTTCCAAGTGAACCTGGTAGGTTCACATCAGTTCATATTGGGTTGGCTGACACTGTCAAGAATTATGCCTTGTGCCTATCTACTTTCATGCTGTATCATCTCTTCCTTTCTGGCCCTTCTGTAACTTTTGGCATTTGGCTGTATTGTTGCTATGTTTTTATGCTTGTATCATCATTGCATAGCATATTAAGATCTGATAAAAAGTTGTTTTCTGATCACATTTCTGCTCAATGCAATATTTTCATTTTTTTTTAACAGGCTTCCATGGAGAATAACTGCAGTCACGCTTGCTGATAGCCGGGACTGGTACAAGGAGCGTGAGAAATGCCTCATATCAAATTTCAAGAGTATTTATGGGTTAGAAACTGTTGAGCATAATGAGGGAATCATTCACTGGGTTGACCGTCTTCATCCGAGGAGGTGACTTTCTTCTTTAGATTTTCACCATTGTTTGACTATGTTCTTCGTTGCATTATAATGGTCTTGAAAAAGTTTTTTGCTAGGAATTCGTCATTCTAATAGTGCTTGCATTATAATAGTACTAATCTTCTTGTACCTCCATTGTATTAATGTTTTGTTTGACATGAAATTAATTTGTACAGAAACTAACTCAGTAATCATATAATGGCATGAGAATATTGTATTTGCTCAGTTTTGATGTTCGATCATGAAAAATCTGGTTATGTGCTTATAACAGTGGCTTATTGTGGTTCATATTGAACCTCTAAAATGTTCATTGGAACCAGAAAAAATTGCATATTACTTTGAGAAGCACTTAGATATAATTTTTTCCTATGTTTTAAGCATGGATTTATTAGGTACGTTTGAACTTGTTGGCATGCATGACATGACTTTAAGTTAATGACATGGTACTGGAAACAAATTTCAACTATCCACACCTAACACAGTAATTTAAAAAGCACTAGGCGCTAAAAGGCGTCAAGGTTCCAAAACGCCTGAGGCGCTAGGCGTTTTCCCGAGCGAAGTGAGGCATTAAAATATAAAAAATATATAATATAATTAATAAATATAATTATTTAAATAAAAACATGATATTAAATTAAGAAAATATTAAGTATAAAGTCACAATATCACATTAACAAAAGTCTCAAAATTCAAAACAATAAATAAAGTTAGCAGTATTAGAATTGAAATAATATATTATTAATCTAATAAGTAAAAAATACTGTTAATAAGTATATTGTTAGTGTTAACAGTGTACTGAGTCGAGTGTGAGAAGAGAAGAGACCGAGGCTACTGACTGAGAGCAATGGTAGTGGTGAGCAACGACAGTGGCAGTGGCGAGCATCGACAGCGGCTGCAGAGAGCAGCGATAACGGAGAGTAGCGACAGCGGCATCAGAGAGAGGTAGAGCGAAGAGCAGTGACAACGAAGAGTAGTGATAGTGGTAGCGACAATGGAGAGAGGTAGTGGTAGTAGAAAGAAAATGTCGGTGGCGGGAGTCAGCTTAGGGTTGGGAAAGTCACTAGGGGCAACGGAGAGAGGCTGATATCGGTGCTTTAGTTGGTTCAATTGAACTAACTAACACAAATGCGACAGAACCAGACCTAACATGTTGGTTCGGTCGACTGATTTAACCCAGGCGCTCACCCGAAGCACCCGGTGCATGGGCTCGGGTGAGCGCCTAGGCAGCGCCTCTTTGAAGCGTGCCGCTTGGATAGTAAACGAGGCACTTGGGCCTCATCTTGCCTCGCCTCGCCTGAGCACCTTTTGAAATCGCTAACCTAACAATTAGTGGATGACATGAAATATAAAAATATGAAAAGGATGATACGACATGAATAAGATGATCTAGAAGTTTTTGTCCTATTTCGAATTAGATAGACATCCATTAACCGAATACATATAACTTGATGTTTGTTTCCTGATTTTCCTAAGTTCAGGATGCAAATTTGTCAAAAAAATGGAGTGCATTGTGTTCTTTGATTTTGTATAACCGTTAACCCAAACCTACTGAGATATGGAGACTTACATTGGCAATAAGCATAACCTTTAAGATAACACCGAAGAGTGTTTGCTGACAGTTCCTGTAATGCCATCCAGAGGACTAGGGAATTCACTGGTAATCACTCTAGTGTCTCCTTTTAGATTATTATTTGTTTGCTTTTGCTGGATGGTTAATAATTTTTTAGTGCTGATTCTTGACTGTTTTGTACATTGTCTAGCTATGTGGATAGTGGAAATTCCAAACTAATAGAACTCTGATTTCTCATAATTAGTCACTGTTGATAAGATCAGGATTGAAGAGGCAACTTGTGGGCTATGATATTAAATTGTTAGGTACAAGAGAAGCACAGTATTTAACTTTAAATAACTAATTTTAAGAGAGATAACATGTAGATAAGCCTTTTCTTGAAGTAGAAAGAATTGACCTATGATATAAAAAATGGCTATAAAGCAAAAGAGAAAGTAGGTAAACAATTATTGTTCCTGTATCTTCAATAAGAAAAATGATTTTGTTCGTCTACAGAAGAGTGCTTTGGTTCTCCCCATACAAAAGAAGCATCTGCTTGAACCTAACCAAAGTTCACAGTGGTGGAGATTTGGCATTGGGGAAAAGAGGAATCAAGTTGTAAGTAATAGATGAAATATTGCCAGAATTGATTAAAGAACATGAAGAACAGCTACTGGCAGTTAAATTGCTACCAGTTATCCTTGTCAATATCCTTTTAGAAAAGAACCAAATGACGGATATACATTCTATTTTGAAGAACTTTGATTTCAATAGAAACCTTTGGGATATAATCAACTAATAATGTTTATATTATTAACTAATTTCTCTTACTAATAAGGAAGTGCAGCATATATTTGTTGGTCGTCCAGATATTCTTTTTCCTGACTCGTTATTATGCATATGTAAGGTTTGGAAAGGTACTAAATGGTGAAATTGATTTGTGCCGGCGAATTGCTCAACAAACTGGTGTTCTTTTGGATCCTATCTATACTCTGGCTGCTTGGGAGCATGCTGTTCTCCTTGCTGATGCAGAAGCCGAAAGTCATGCTAAAGTAGTGATGCTTCACACTGGTGGCACTCTTGGCTTGTTTGGATTGGCGCAAAGGTATGTATCTGACTTCAGATCTGGGGTACCCACTGTGCATACCTTGTAGCAAAACAAATTTCTGTGGTGATCAGTTTATCAGGCCATTGAAGCATTATCTCATAGGCATACAGTATGGAGAAGATATTGGTAGTTTATTGCAATGTTCATCTCACCTTTGTCACTTGTCCTTTGAAAACAAAGAAAAAAAGAGTTGATAGAGTGACCTGAAGCAAAATATTGGTTTGATCTAATTGCATAACTAATGATTGTCGATAATTGTGTGTGGTGCAAACCTTTTTTTTTTTTGTGTATTATTACATGCAAGGCTTAGAGAAGGCAATAAAATGTTGGGCATAATTTGTGTTATATACAATTTTGTTATTACCATCATGAGACATATCACCATAAATCCAAGGCAGATGACACGAAAAGAGAGCGTTTTGTTGTATCACAAACCTTTTAACTTTCCTGTACCTCTTTAGCCTTTCCCCAAATGCGGAACTCGAAGTTGCACGATTGCAGTAGGTTGGTCTACTTCAAATGCAAAGCTAAACTTTCACTTTCCAGATCTAGATGACCACTGCTGCAGCACACACTTGGAGAAAGTGGAGTTGATTCTAAACCCTAGCGAGGTTAACTTGTCATCATAATCCATAATCCATGGTGTCAGAATTAATACAAACATGGACAAGACGGCCAATTCAGAAGCAAAAAGATTTTGATTGCCTCTAATTAAACATTATTAAATATTTTTTAAGAATGCTTCGCAAATAGATAAGGCTATAAACCTTGTACATGTTAATTTATCATACAATGCATAAGGCTATAAACCTTTTCATCCATCAGATGGAGCTTTAACAAAGAAGAGAAATTGAACAAGCAACACGTACCAGTACCCGGAAAACCCTAACTAACATACACCAACATCATCTCCTAGTACATCAGCATCTTACAACTTGAGCTTCCACAGTTGAAATACTCCTGTGCCATGGGAACAGGAAGTGCACTGTGACCATTCGGGTGGGTAGTATCACTTGACAAGTGCCGAAGAGGGAATGTGTATATCAAGTTCATCCAAACTAGGATGATCATGGATGCTGAGGGAGTACTCATTAGCTAAATGCAACAGACAAATGAAAATTAGATGTGGCGAGATATCCTTGGCAGCAGCTGCTGGGCAGTCAGTGGGAAAGTGTTGCAAAACCTGCCTCAGAGAAACTGTGGCTTCACAATCCTGTTTCTGCAAATAAATACTAGCAAATATGAGATCTGAGAGCAAAATCAACCCAGACCACGTAGGAAAGGAAAAGAAATGTGAAATTTGCAACCCAAGACTCAATCAGTTAGTTCTAAAAATGCACTAGACAAACTTGAAATGACAAATGTAACCTATTTCTAACAAGAACTCGATGGTTTTTAAGATTATTAATCAACACTTTAATCAATAACTGAGAAATCAAATTCTATTTTGAAATTGTGGAACTTGGTTCACAGGCTCAGCAAATTAAGAGAGGCCGATCAAAGCAGGGAGCGCTAATGTGACCCATCAAGGATCGGCAGGGGCGCTAACCAAAGCAGGGAACTTGGTCCTTTACTGCGATGGCTTCCATATACTTAAAGCAAGGAGTGAGAGCAAAGCTGACCCACCAAGGGTCAGCAGGGGCGCTAATCTCCTATTATGTTGGATCCATGAACATGTTAATTCCTCCAATACCTTATAAACCAGATTTCTTTAATCCTTGTAGTAAACTTTGTGCCTTTGCCTTGATTCCAGGTCAGGTCTAGTCAACCATCAATTTCGAACAGTAGACAGAAATAGTGTTACGATAGGATATAGGCATTCTTGTATATTACCATCTCATATAAAAGTTACGGATATAACAATAGAGTAAGGCCTTGAATCATAGCCTGTCTTCATGTTACAGTGATCACAGTGATGAGGACAAGATATGAAATGCATCAACTCTAATGTGTTTTATAAGAATTTAACCTTAAGTCACTTAACTGGACAAATAAACAAGCTACAGTGATGAAATATGAGGAAATACAGATTAGAAATTCATTTTTTTCAGTCAGTGGAAGAAAAATACCACTTATAGTACCATCTGGGGAATGTAGCAGATTGTTCCGTTTGGTTTGCTACAGGAAGAGAGAAATAAAGGAGGACCAACAGGAGAAATAAAGAATATAAGAGATGAAGAAAATAACAAACGAAGTAGAAAACGATTATACCCAAATTCATTCCTAGAACTCTTTACCTGGGATTTCAGGTCTCACACGAAACACACTTTGCACATGGATGGAATTAAACATCCTTCAAAATTTGCTTCCTAATAACTTGAAGGTTTTTCCAAGTCTATATGTAGCTAACAGAAGGGCTTAAAAAACAAAAGTTTGACTCAAAATATAACTCTAAGGGCTCCCTAACATAACAGCAAAAGATATGTAAAAAATTATCCATAAAAAAAAGAAAAAAAAGTAAGTACAATCTGACTTGACTCTATATGGATTCTAAAAGATGACTCTGCTGTGCAAGCAGCTTCCTGCCCTTCTGTGTCATGTAGTATTGCTGAATTTATATATTTATATTTCTATCTGCTGTCAGTTGTGCATCTAAAGCATGAAAATGAACACAATCATTATTTGCTTATTCAAATTTTTCTGCTATGTCAATGTCAATGGTTATTCATTCAAAAACTATAACATCTTGTGCTATGTCAATGGTTCGTCCTATGATTATAGAGAGAAAGAGAGAGTATAATGGAGTAACCATTTTCAATGGATGATGAGATTCCATTAGTACAGAGCCAATTTCCATGAACTTATTGAATTTTCCCATTGTTAAAAAGAAAAATAATGCTGTTACATTTTGAGAAACATCAAATCTGTAAGTGGTTGGAAAAGTTGTAAGAAAGATACATGATATTGCAACAAATATTCAAGCAAAGATATCCAACTAGCAAGGTATATATTCCCCTTATCGCAAACCAACCTCAAAATAAAGAAAAAAAGACAGGACTTACCACATTAGAGGTTTGAACCGAATCTTGTATATGATTCCAGAGCATATCTTTCAGTGCATGAACATCAACTTGTTTAGATACCTTATCATATTGAATATCCACCTTCCTTACCTTCAGTTCAGAATGAACAAAGGTTAATATGATACGGTACAGTTAGCAACATTTCCAAAAATGATAAAGCCTATAGGATGTACATGAGACCCTCACAGCAAAGAACCAACGTAACAAGAACAAGGCCTTCATGTCAGCAACTACTTAGGGCCGTATTTTATGGAATTAGCAGCAATACGATATTCTTAATCTGGGGCTTCTCAAAAAATGGAATATTATATAAATGACTCTTTCAGATTGAATGTGGCAGATTAATACAGTTGATGGGAAGAGATTTCAGCCTCATCGGGTTTACAGTCAATTTCTGAGGCCTCAAGTTTCTCATATAAAGTATTTGATCAAGCTTTAGCTTCATAAGCTGCATAAAGTCCTCACTTCAGACAGGACATTTTAGGAAAGAAGAATATTTGGATTGCAATGTTTAAGTTCAAATCCTTCAGATATAACAGCAAGTTTTTTATGCATCAAATGTGATTATAGCCAGAACCTTAATTTCAGGCCTATTTGTTCACATGTTCTCCTACAAATGAAACTTGATGAAGATGCCTTAGTGAGCATAGTGATCATCTTGCTTCTATAGATGCCTTGGCAAGCATCCGCACTTGCAAAAATGGCAGAACATGAGTGATGTAAAGTATCCTTCCATTCTTGTGGATAAGCAGTACATTGGAAGTACCGAAGGACTTCAATTCTAAAAGTGAGAGTACAAACCTGGCGTGGTTGACAAACAAGACTCCCTGGATCGTCTGCATCACTACAGGCAGTCCCATCATCAAAGTTATCATATGTTGTGCTATCATTATCCCATGATGTTAATTGAGCAGAGCTCTCATCATCTTGTCTTGGTTCATCTGTGCAAACATTTGTTTAGCAATCAAAAGAGAATCTGCACATAATTTGCCTTTTACAAAGCAAAGACTAAATTTCCTTTTAGTATGAAATACAAAAACAATAAGGCCAAGAAAAGCAAAGTAGTTAAACTGATTTATGTGGTAGTTGGCTTCTTATTCACATAAATGTTTCTATAGCAAGTTATTAAATCTAATTGAGACCATAAAAAATTAGATTTGATATGATAAATGATAAATCACTAGTAAAATAGTGTGATCTACTACAAAAATTCATGATCTAAGCAATTAAGAAAATGATGTCCCATATTACCATGAGTAGGCCTATATGTTGATTAAGCTTGAGAAGAAAGGTACCAACACCTCTCCTAACAGGATTATGAGAGGAATGGGAGCACCTCCTTTAATGGAAAATTCCTATTATGAACCTATTGGAAGAGGGAATAAATAATAAGGGGTACCCCCTTTGTCTCTTATGTACAAAGAGAGACTTCAACTTCTCTCTCCTACAAAAACAGTTAATAGATCAGTTGTCTTTTTCTTTCTCTTTCAGCTCATGTCTCTCTCATCTAATTCTTGTTGTTCCACTCCTTTTCCCAGAAGTTTTTCAACAAATAGTTAATAAACCTAATGGTGTTCTAGGGTTTCTAGATTGAAAAGATTGTGCTACCCAATTCCTTGTAAAGTGTTTCTAAGCAAGGACAAGAAATAAGGATTAGCAGGCATGCCTCAATGTTATGAGAAGAGAGAAGTTGTATAAACTTCTTAGGAAAAGTTCAGACTGGTATTGCAGCATATGGTAAGCGAAGTACATGTTGATGAGAAGTAAAAACTTTGTATGCGTAGGCATTCTCCTTAGGTGCTTCAATTGATCACTTTTGTTGGCTTTATATACCACAATTCTCATTTGAACCAAGACAAAATTCTTTAATTATAGGATATATTTCATAATTACATTTCTAAGCCACAAAATTTGCTGATCATCGCTTTAGCTATGGAGAACTGCAGTAGCAAAGTGTCATAAAATAAGATAAGAAGTTTCAATATATTAAATACTCAACTACACTACAAGTGGAAGAAATTGAGAGGACGAATTTATGAAAGTGATGCATCATAATAATGCACATGAAGGAAAAACAAAACTTACCAGAAAACTTTCTTCCTTTCTTTCCTAGACACTAAAAAGAAGTTGAAAGAATTGTCAATTAAGATGGATAAAGTGTTTTTGCAACAACCAAATAACTTTTGACACCTCTACTTACCATAACATTGGGAAGTAGAAACAACTTGACAAGACTTTCGGGTCGGTAATGACAATCTTCTGGAAGTGTGATAACAACTGTTGCCTTGTTCACAGGTAAAGTTAATGATTTTGGATTCTTGGGAGGTGCAAAGATATCTGAGATATCATTTTCCAATGATTTTGTGAAATCAACATCACGAGCTTCCTTTCGGTTCCTTGGCTTCCTGTTTACTATTTCTGAATTGGTATCCGGTGGTTGAACTTGTTCTGTACCTACAATCATTTCCTTAAAATAACTGAGCTGGCCAAACTAAGACTGATAAAGTAAAAGTAAATCAATTCTTGGGTATCTACCTTTGACTTTTCTATATTTCCAATGATCAGGTCCTGCCCAAGCATTTGATTTTGAAGTAAATCCCAAGCCTAGAGACAAGAAATCAGCAATTTTCTCAAACTTTTCTTCCACAATAGGACCACCAAAGGTGCAGTCAAAATCCTCCTGTGTAACAATGCAAATATTTAATAATAATAATATACTACAAGTTTAGCATAATTTGCAAAACATGCCTCCTGGTGGCTTGTAAAATTCAGGTTTGTGCTAGTAGAGTTGTCATCAACTATGCTCAACTGATGATCATGATCAAGGTTCCAAGGTCCACAATCATCATCAGATGCAATTTCACCCAGCTCTATGTGGTTGTTCTCAGGTACATAATCGTCAACCAATGGCACTTGAGCCGAACAATTTATGTCAGGTGGTCTACGATTATCTTCATCAAACTGATTAACAATATCCCTCAGTGTTGGTGAAATATCATTTGTTGCAGGCATATAAATCATCATTTTCTCAATGTAATCTGCATAAAAGGAAGTGTTTTTTTTTTCAATTAGCAAAAACCTCACAAATATATAAATAGTCGTTAAATTCACAATATAAGTACTTCATAACATGTATCCATACCTTTAGCAAATGAAAGATCAATAAATTCAGGTTGGTCATTTTCAATTCCAGATGACATGCACTTTTCTGGGTACTCAAATGAATCAAAAAGTACACGACAACCACCATAAACTCCAAGGTTGTTCAATAGAAGACCCTTAGCTCCACCTTCATCAAATTGTGCAGAAGTCTGATGATACAGAGGATCAACAACGAATGCCACTGAATGTAAGATTCACTAATTAGTTTCAACTTACGTATCAAATAATTCTTGGATTCATAGCAGAAGCATTAAGCGTTACCATCAAACTTTTTCAAATTAAGCGCGTCGAAAGATGACTCCAATGTCAACAGAGGTGACATCTGCAGTTATTAAGTGGGGTGAGCTTAAAGCAACATCCTAAAAACTAATTATTATAGGAAATATAAGTACCTTTCTTTCCAGGTCCTTCTTAGAAAGGCCATCTGCTTGTGCAGTATCAATGTTATCAACTGTTTCCATGTTATCTGTCATTGGATATTGTAACATTGGTGACTAAACACTATTAGCAACTAAATCACTGACATATTTTACCCTGAATTCATAAATAGTTACAAGAGAGGTGAGGATGGATGATTTTCACACTTAAACTAGCATATTTAGATGTGGGATGAGTTTGAAGTAGCTATCTGTGGATTCACTCAGACAGAAGGAAAGCAAACTCTAGAGTTGGCATTTCATTGTTAAAATTTTCTTTTTCTGTAATATTATTTAATTCTGCTTTTCAGTTATCTGGAAGAGAAAGGAATCATAGGTTAGATAAGAAAGAATGGACCAGCCATGTTGCTGAATTTCTCTTTATCAATAACCCAACAACCACAATGCCTAATAGGAACTATAGATATGCAGACACAGGAGCTAGGCTGCAAGAGCAAAAAAAAAAAAAAAAACCTGATAACTTCATCAAGGCCTTGTAACAATAGACAAGGAATTAACACTGTATCCACTTCCTAACATAGTTCTTAACTTTCTTTTTGATAAGAAATTCTTCATATAATGATAGTTATTAAGCTAATTGTCTTTGAAATTTTAAATAGCACCTTGAAGAGAATGCTTTTAGCAATCAAACGTTAGAGTTGTCTGATTTTTAATCGTTTTAGCTATGAAAAGGTCTAGCAGCAGAAGATCCTAACCATTATCTTCTTCTCGGCCAGCTCGATTGATCCCTCCAAGAACCTTATATGCCTCCGAGTGCACTGAATCAACTCTCATCGAGTATATCTTCACCCCAGCTTCCAGAGTACAACTTGCCTAACCAATTTTACATTCAGAAAAGATTCGTTTTACATGCCATTAAGATGACGAAACATTAGAAACTCATTAAATTCGAGGAGGGAAAGGGGGGGACCTTTTGGAAATTGGTCTCATCATCGTCTTCAGGACTAACCCTGATGATCTCACTGAGGTGATCTATCAGGCCCAGCTCCCATGTATTTTTCTGGTTAATTTTCTGCATAAAAAAACAATTTTAAAATTAAAAGGAGAACTCAAAAGGAGATGCGTAATCGAGAAAGGAAAACCGAAACCCTAGAACTTTCATTTATCCAAGGGATAAAATGACAGTGAAAAAAGAAAGAAGAAGAAGAAGAAGAAGAATTGATCCAAGCAATGTGAATCGAGAAGAAAGGCGGCGGACGTTCTCGCTGGCGAGCTTGATGCAATTATGAAAGAGATCCATGATCTGGCTGCGGTCCATGAAGTCGCTGGCCACGCCGGAGGAGAAGGAAGGGTTGGGGGCGGAGGACCTGCGTCGGACGGAGGCGGCGCGGGCGGCAGCGCGTGCCTGGGCGCGCTCGAGCTGGTCGTCGTTGGAGCCGAGGGGGAACGGCGGGGACTGCAGCCGGGAGGCCATCGGGGTCTTCGGCGCAGCGGCCCGGGGCGCCTTGGACAGCGGAGTGCGGTGGCCGTAGTCATCATCGCCCATTTCGAATGGATCGGAGCAGGGCGGTGGCTCTCGGACTGGAATTCGAGTTCCCTCTCTTTTTCTTTGCCTGTGGCGGTTCTTGTAATTTCGAAACGATTCTACTTGTTGGAGATCCCCTGACGATACACGGGCCGAGTTTAGTGGTTGGCCCGGTCTAAGATTGTTGGGCCGGGCTACGAGTGTCGAGCTGTGTGGGTAATCTTGCCATCAAGTCTCTCGTCTGTGGCGGTTCTTGTAATTTCGAAACGATTGTTCTTCATGTTCAATACACGTGACGATACACGGGCCGGGTTCAATGTTGGGCCGGCCTAAGCTCGTTGGGCCGTGCTAGAGCGTTGAGCTGTGTGGGTGTATTTGCGTGTGTGCCTGTGTTTTTTCTCTTTTGAAGAACAACGGAATTCAAATTACTCATAATGTCACACAAGTTCAGATTCAGAGCTAAAATCCTTCTCATTCCAACAGTGAGAAAATTCTTATACTCTTGCAAAATTAGTCGAGCTTCTCTATTTATTTATTACATATGATTGTAAGATCCCAAGCTTAAATCCTATCTTAAATGGTTATCTTTTGTTAAGAAAAATAAAAGAAAACAACATCTAGTAATAGGAGAAATCCATAGTTCTTCTTGGCTGGCTCTTACATAAATCTAAAAATAAAAAGTAAAATCCATGCATAACTTATATGTAGGACATTGGATAGGAAATATTATTCCATTGAATCTCGAGAACCATTCAACGACATATAACTTCCCTCATAGTAATTTTAACAAAGAAATTTTGATCTTAGAAAGTCAAGATTATTTCTAAATATCAATATTATTACTTTTTTTTTAACATATAGCTTTGTTAATTCTCGTCCAAGTCCGAGAGGTAGATATTTTCTACAAATGTTTCATGGATTAAGATTCTATATTTAACATTAAGAATGTTTAGACACATGATATTATCTTTATTGAGCATATGCAAAATGTGCTTCCCCAACACATCCTGTTTAGCTAGATGAAGATTTCTAATGCCAAGACCCCTATTCTCTTTAGGGTTGGCATTATGATCCCAAGTATTACAATTCTTCGAGGATATCCCATTGTCCCAAGTATTAAGCTTTTAAATATTTTTTAAAGAAATCTAAGAGTTCATAAAGTACGATATTTATAATAGAATTTATACACTATTGTCCAAGCTTATGAAAGGAAACTCTTTTTTGCCACCTTGAATTTTGTTATAAGGCTTGAAAACCAATATCTATTGGAATATTTCAAAAAGTTTATCATTAGTTGTGTAAGTGCTAAGATAACTCCTAAGCAAGTGTCATTCCCTAATATTAAGCAAGATTGCACATATGATATTTTAGCGTGTGGGTCATAATCTTTCAGAAAGCATATTGATTTAGCTTCGTTGACTTTAAGACTGGTTAGTTGTTAGGAAACAAATATGTTAAAGTAAAATAATTCTTTTCACTATTTGTGTATGGGTTCCTCAAAATATCAACTTGATATCAAAATCACATGTTAACCAGAACATATAAACAGTAGAGCAATAAATCAATCACACATTGACATTAATTTTTTAACGTGAAAAACCCAATGCGGAAAAAACTAAGGGACCGTAGTCCACTATCAATAGTCATGATAACATGTTTACAATAAATCTTCTTTAAAATAGCAAGAGGATCACAATAACATCAAGATTATATATCTTAGCTCAAGAATAATATATCTTCATCATATAGATGGATCTCATCATAAGAGAATTTTAGGTTTCACAAAATGGATATCGCAGAAAAATATCTCAGAGAGAGTAAACTATAGATCAACACTATTAGGATTGTAGAGCTTGCTACAAGGATTTTCCACATAAAATTTGGGTCAAAATTGATAAAGTTAAACCCCCTATCGTCAAGCAGAAAACTCAGAAACTTTATTTTCTCTCTCTTTACGTCGTTATTCTCATGCTGCATGAACGCACGTCGCTACACAAAACCCTTTTCTTTTGCTGCCCTAAACTGAATGCCTCTTTTTACTTTTAATTGCTGATTTGTGCTATAAGTCCAAATCATTAGTTCAAGCCCACATATAGGCTAGACTTAATAATTCTTTCCCTTCTGCTTATATGGTGGGCTGTACCAAGCCTGCTCTTCACCTACGTATTTCAAGTTTCTCCTTAGGAAAAGACTTTGTCAACATATCTGATCCATTCTCATTGGTATGCACATTTTCCAATTGTAATTCTTTCAACTCAAGCACATCATAAATCCAATGATTGTTAGGATCGAGAGCACTAAGAGGGGGGGGGTGAATTAGTGCAGCGGAAATCTTACAGCGATTAAAAACCAAAAGCTGCGTTCGTTCAATAAAAAAAAAACTATTATGATGCAAAAGCTAATTCTCAGTTTGTATCTAAGTGCAGTTTGCGTCTAAGCGCAGATTGCGTCTAAGCGCAGTTTGCGTCTAAACACAGTTTGCGTCTAAGCGCAGTTTGCGTCTAAACACAGTTTGCGTCTAAGCGCAGTTTTACGTCTAAGCGCAGTTTACGTCTAAACTCAGATTTACGTCTAAACGCAGTTTTACGTCTAAACTCAGATTTACGTCTAAACGCTGTTTTACGTCTAGACGCAGATTTACGTCTAAACTTTGAAACTCGTTTGTATACTCGCAGAGAGCAGTATGCAGTTGAAATCAAGACGTAAACGTGAACTGAGAACTGATGATTGTGAGAAGAAAGCCGATTTACGTCTAAATGCAGTTTTACGTCTAAATGTTGAAACTCGTTCGTAAAATTGTAGAGGACAGTTTGCAGTTATCAATAGGATCAAAATGTAAGTGTAAACTGCAAAGAAACTCTTTCGTAAAAGCACCGAAGACAGTTCTGCAGAATCAAACGTAAACGTAAACTGTAATGTACGAAAATACGAATTTACGTCTGAATGCAGATTCGGAAGAACAGCACTTAGAACTTGTTCGTGAAAGCGCAGAGAGTAGTAGTAATGGAGGAGGTTTGCAGTAATGATAAAGTGCTCAAAAATAAACGCAAACCAGAGATTTAGAGTGGTTCGGTCAGCCTTGACCTACTCCACTTTTGGCTTCCTCCACCGACGAGGTTGCCGACGTCAACTAGGGGCCTTCCTTCAATGGGCGAAGGCCAAACTGCCCTTTTACAGTTTCTCTCCTTTTAACAGGCTCAGGAGACAACCTTTACAGACCTTTCTCTCCTCACTTTACAACTGAAAACTTGAAGAACAGAAGGAGGAGACTTAAAGGCTTTACAACACTTTTGAGCTCTTAGAATCACAGAAAAGATCAAGATTTCGGTGTGGGTCTGTTTCTTTTCAGTGCTGAATGGGTGGGGTATTTATAGGCCCCAACCCAATTCAAATTTCGAGCTCAAAACGATCAAATCCCGAAATTCCGGGATCAGGCGGTTGCACCTCTTGACTGGAGAGGTGGCACCTCCTGGCAGAGCTCGAAGTCTGAGCTCAGGCGGTTGCACCTCTCGATTGGAGAGGTGGCACCGCCTGGCAGAGCTCGAAGACTGAGCTCAGACGGTTGCACCTTCTCTGTCAGGGGTGGTTGCACCTTCCTGCCAGAGCTCGAAGACCGAGCTCAGGCGGTGCATCTCCTGACCAGAGAAGTTTCTCTTCTCTGCCAGAGGTGATCGCCCCTTTCTGCCAGAGGTGGTTGCACCTCTCTGCCAGAGGTGGTTGCACCTCTCTGCCAGAGCTCGAAGACTGAGCTTAGGCTGTGCATCTCCTGGCCAGAGAGGTCGTACTTCTCTTCCAGAGCTCGAAGACTGAGCTCGGTGATTGCATCACCAGGCAGAGCTCGAAACTTGAGCTCAGGCGGTGCTACCGCTTGACAGAGGAGGTTGCACCGCCCAGTCTCGCTTGGAGACTGAGCCCTGGGCGGTTGCACCGCCTGGCTGGAGCGGTTGCACCTCCCAGTCTCGCTGGGAGACTTAGCCTGGGCGGTGGCACCTCCCTGCCTGGGCGGTTGCACCTCCCACAGCTTCTTGGGTTCGAATGGGTTGAACCATTCGACCCAACTTGAGTTCTTCAGGGGCCCAATTGCCCCAAGATTAAGCTAATGGGATCACCTCCCATTTCTAACTTAATCACCGTGCTAACTACGATTAAATCTAAGACAATTTCTGCAGCTTTGCTTCGGTACGTCAATTGCTTTTTCCGGCGAGTTTCCGGCGAACTTCCGTCGATCATCCGATGAACCCTCGGTGATGCTTCTGCGGACTTCCGGCAAACTCCTGGACTTTGCGACGATCCACTTGGCGAGTTCCGACGAGCTTCGCTTGGCAAGCTTCTGGACTTCTCGGATCTGTTCCCGCAGAACCTCCGACGACCGTCCGTACTTCCGTCGAACTCTCGAACTCCCAACGTGATCATGAACTTGACTCCGGCGCAACTCCTGCTGCTTGTCTATCTTTCATCGTAGTTAATCCTGCACACTTATCTCAACACATAGATTAGACAACAAATGACAATTGACTTCATCATCAAAATCCGAGATTCAACAATCTCCCCCTTTTTGATGATGACAATCAATTGATAATGGAGTTATCCTTAACTCCCCCTGTCTATATGCCATAGTTGAGATAAGTCAACCTTGAATTCAAGACCTAAGAATTCAAGTGACGTATTGATAAGTTAGATCAGTTAAACTTATCAATACTCCCATCATGATACCTATCATGATGTATCTCTTCAAGGATGATGTCAAAGCTTGACATTCATCATCAAGTTTGTATGATAGTGTTTGTGACTATTCATCATGTAATTGAACATTATCATTTAAAGCTCGAAGGACTATTACATGATGCACACATATTATCATTCTAGCAAGTTTGCATTTACTTCACAAAATAGGATATCAACTCAAGACATAATGCAAACTATAGCACATGTTTCATATATCTCTTGGTGATGCAAGGATGGCATTGTGCAAACATTATTTATAGCATCACTCAAGGTATTTCTAATCACAGTGTTTCATATATCTCTTGGTGATGCAAGGATGGCATTGTGCAAACATTATTTATAGCATCACTCAAGGTATTTCTAATCACAGTGTTTATCAATTCATATATTTCTCCCCCTTTGTCATCAACAAAAAGCATTGTTATACAAGGAAGACCAATTTAGACGAAAGCTTATAGAGGGATTTTACATAGATTGCTTTGAAAACTTCTTCCCCCTTTTGTTATAATTCATTTTACCCGTAAAGATATTACAGAATGACATACATATTCAGGAATCACTTTATCAGATTTATTTCAAAAAACTCATTTTTCATGAAAGTGTACGAATAAATCTGTTTTATAGCATTCGAACAACTAAGATGCATTTGGACAAGATTTTGTTACAGATTTTCACATATAATCATAGAAAATGGCATTCATGTGATCTGATCATTCAATATAGTCCGAAAAATAATTTTAACAAGTTTATTTATTCGGACACATCAACATTCCTAATCAATGCACAAGGTTTTCAAAACTTTTAGTTTCAGAACACAATATTCTTATCACATATAAAAAAAAACGATATGATTAAAGTTCGAGATAACCTTTACCACAAAGCACATGTCAAATGTTTACCACAATAGATGTTTACAACCAGCATGTCAGAAGTAACATAAGAAGTTTACAACAACAAATGTTCATACAAGTTCATTCATGAGGTGGAAAATTAAAGTGCCTAAACAAGGAGTCGAATTGACTATGAATCTGCTGTAGCTCTGATAGAATTTGATCTTGTCGTTGTTCAATCCGTTCTTGTCTCTGTTCGAATCGGTCCATTCGAATCCCAATTTCTTCGACGGATGTATGAGTTTGCTCAACTGGACGTGTTTCCTCAAGGGGAAGGATTGGAGGAGATTGAGTACCCCTAAATACTGGTGTTTCCGGTTCTGGTTCAGATTGAGGGTGATCTGTCCTTCTAGGGAGTCTAACCCAGTTACCGTTTCTATAGTAACATCTTAGTCGGTGAAGTAGATTTTTGTTTATTATGCTGTATCGATCTACTTTCATTACTTCTTCTTCTGGTGATATTAGAATGTCATAAGCTTTTATTATTCTAGTGATTATACCACCATATGGGAGCATCATATCTTTCTTAGATAATTCTAACATGCTTTGTTGGATAAGATAGCCAAGACAGATGTCATGTCCCTTCATGATTAAGTACATAGTTCCTAATTCTAATTGACTCACTTCATCATGATGGTATTGTTTAGGAAGGATTATACTAGTCATGATATGATGAAGTAATTTAGTGTTCATAGGTAGTAGATGTTCACAACTTTTAGGAACTAATGTTATGTCGGGATTGTCCAAGATTGTTCCTAAGGCTTTAGCATAGGATGTTCCAATAGTTTCATCAACCCATGATCCTCTAAAGTAAAGTCCTATGCTTTTCATGGGAATGCCTATCATATCACAAATGAATCTATTAGTGATTGAGATGTGTTGTCCTAAAAGATAGGTGGACATCCTTTCTTCCTCATCTATTTTTATGTTATTGTAAAACAATCGAACTAGTCTAGGATAGATGGGTTCATTAATCTGCAAGATTGGAAGTAGATCTAGGTTTGCAAACCATTGGATAGTTTCTAAGTTTCTAAGTTCATGTATGTCTACGTATTTTCCCTTATGGATGCTTCTAAGTTCGAAAGAGGGAAATTTTTCAGCATGGTTTTTCGAATCAAAGAGGGTGAAATCAAACTCTTCTACTAATCTCCTCTTTCCCTTGTCCCTTGAGGATCTTCTAGATCCCATAACTACAACAGTTTAGAGGGATAAAGATGAGCAAGAGTGAATGGAGAGCAAAACAGAATTTAAGAGGTTCTTAGAGAATACCTTGGTTGATTCTTCAAAAGAGAGAAGGATTCTTGATGTTTTGCTCCAAAATGGGAGGTATTTGGGAAGCTCAACGGGGTGAAGTGGAGATGGAGGAGGTTTGGGGGAGTAGAGAAGGGAAGGGAAGTGAGCTGGGGTCGGTTTCACAGCCGGCCCTAGTGTGGGTTTAAAGGGCAGAGCTGCTGGCGGTTGCACCTCTGGCTGGAGCGGTGCAACCTCTGGCAACCCGTGATAGCTGGAGGTGCCACCGCCAGCTGGAGAGGTGCCACCGCCTGCAGCCAGTGAGCACCTAATATGATTTGATTAGGGAGCTTTTGCCTTGAGGAGAGTTTCAGAGCAATTAATGTTTGTTACATGATTTCGTATGAGTTTTTTATTTAAGGAAGAAGCTCTTGTACGATCAAGATAGATCTTTTAACGTGCATACGTATGTTTGTTTGGTATCCCTTTTAAGATCATGACATATTTAGTTTCTACAAGAATTAATTCGTAGATGAACGGGTTTTGAAGATCAGGGGGGTATGTGAATTTGGATTTCATACGTTTCTAATAAGGTTGTATCGAATTTGTGATTTCACAACTTCCACTTGTTACTTAAGCGTTGCGAGTTCCTTTTTGATTCTTGGTTTATGACCATTGAGAGTCAAGGAGCAGAATATCATTTCTTGCTCCGGCCTAGACTTTTAATGTTTTTATAGGAAGGGATGATCTTTAGGAACCCATTTGCTTTTGGGTGCCTCATAAATAGATCTACATTTTCTATCATATTGCATAGAGTTTATCATGGTTCCTTTAGGAACCCAAATTAATTTGTTTGGACTTATTTTCTTGAATGGACAACAATGTGTCTTGTGTCCAGATTTGCAACAAAAGTTGCACTTGGTTTGGTGTTGAACATGTAAGATGGAGCCTTTTATGAAGGTGGTTGGATTTTGGTGAGGATTTCTCACAAATCCAATCCCGCTCCTTTTTGGAATGTGACCCTTGTTTGCAAGGATCATGTTTAATGACTTGCTACCAACCTCGAATTTCTTCAAGGTGTCCTTGAGTAGCAGGTTTTCTTTTTGCATAGTTTCTAAATCATGACATTTGATACATGAATTTAAACTATCATGATGTTCGACTTTTAACTTATCAAACTCACAAGTAAGACTATCATGCATCTTTTTCAGCAATTTATATTTTCTACTTATACTCTTGCATTCGTCAAATAAGTCATTGAAAGCATTTAATAATTCATCGAAAGATAAATCAGCATCTATTGAATTTGTTACCTCGTCTTCGATGGCCATTAAGGCGTAATGAGCAACTTGCTCGGTGTTGGACTCCTCTTCCTCAGATGCGCTCGAATCATCCCATGTTGCTTGGAGCGCCTTCTTCTTTGTTGTTCTTTTCTTGACTTGGGGACAATCACTTTTGTAGTGTCCCGACTTTTTGCATTCATAGCAGATCACTTGGTCCTTTTTGGGTTCAAGTTTATTTTTTGCATCATTCTTAAACTTGTTTCTTTTAAAGAACTTTTTAAACTTTCTTGTTAGAAGTGCCAAGTCATCATCACAGTCCTCATCACTTGAGTTTTCTCTCAAGTGGCATTCTGACGTTTTGAGTGCCATATCCTTCCTGTTCTTTGGAAGGATGTCTTCTTGCTCTTCATGAGCTTTACAAGTCATTTCATAGGTCATTAGTGACCCGATTAGTTCTTCAAGAGGGAAATTTCGCAGATCTTTTGCCTCTTGAATAGCGGTGACTTTAGGATCCCAACTCTTAGGAAGGGATCTTAGTATCTTATTAACAAGCTCAAAATCCGAAAAGCTCTTTCCGAGTCCTTTTAGACCGTTGACGACATCCGTGAAACGGGTAAACATGTCGCCAATGGTTTCACTCGGTTTCATCCGAAAGAGTTCGAAAGAGTGTAACAGCAAATTGATTTTTGACTCTTTTACTCTACTTGTGCCCTCATGGGTCACTTCGAGTGTGTGCCAAATATCAAATGCAGTTTCACAAGTTGAAACACGGTTAAACTCGTTTTTATCGAGTGCACAAAATAAGGCATTCATAGCCTTTGCATTTAGAGCGAAAGCCTTCTTCTCCAAATCATTCCAATCGATCATTGGAAGAGAAGACTTTGAAAAACCATTCTCGACAAGATTCCATAATTCAAAATCCATAGAAATAAGAAAGATCCTCATTCGGGTTTTCCAGTAGGTGTAGTCCGTCCCATTAAACATGGGTGGACGTGTAATAGAATGGCCCTCTTGGTTTCCGGCGTAAGCCATCTCTCTTGGGTTTTAATCCTTTTGAGAGTTAACCGGGCTCTGATACCAATTGTTAGGATCGAGAGCACTAAGAGGGGGGGGGTGAATTAGTGCAGCGGAAATCTTACAGCGATTAAAAACCAAAAGCTGCGTTCGTTCAATAAAAAAAAAACTATTATGATGCAAAAGCTAATTCTCAGTTTGTATCTAAGTGCAGTTTGCGTCTAAGCGCAGATTGCGTCTAAGCGCAGTTTGCGTCTAAACACAGTTTGCGTCTAAGCGCAGTTTGCGTCTAAACACAGTTTGCGTCTAAGCGCAGTTTTACGTCTAAGCGCAGTTTACGTCTAAACTCAGATTTACGTCTAAACGTAGTTTTACGTCTAAACTCAGATTTACGTCTAAACGCTGTTTTACGTCTAGACGCAGATTTACGTCTAAACTTTGAAACTCGTTTGTATACTCGCAGAGAGCAGTATGCAGTTGAAATCAAGACGTAAACGTGAACTGAGAACTGATGATTGTGAGAAGAAAGTCGATTTACGTCTAAATGCAGTTTTACGTCTAAATGTTGAAACTCGTTCGTAAAATTGTAGAGGACAGTTTGCAGTTATCAATAGGATCAAAATGTAAGTGTAAACTGCAAAGAAACTCTTTCGTAAAAGCACCGAAGACAGTTCTGCAGAATCAAACGTAAACGTAAACTGTAATGTACGAAAATACGAATTTACGTCTGAATGCAGATTCGGAAGAACAGCACTTAGAACTTGTTCGTGAAAGCGCAGAGAGCAGTAGTAATGGAGGAGGTTTGCAGTAATGATAAAGTGCTCAAAAATAAACGCAAACCAGAGATTTAGAGTGGTTCGGTCAGCCTTGACCTACTCCACTTTTGGCTTCCTCCACCGACGAGGTTGCCGACGTCAACTAGGGGCCTTCCTTCAATGGGCGAAGGCCAAACTGCCCTTTTACAGTTTCTCTCCTTTTAACAGGCTCAGGAGACAACCTTTACAGACCTTTCTCTCCTCACTTTACAACTGAAAACTTGAAGAACAGAAGGAGGAGACTTAAAGGCTTTACAACACTTTTGAGCTCTTAGAATCACAGAAAAGATCAAGATTTCGGTGTGGGTCTGTTTCTTTTCAGTGCTGAATGGGTGGGGTATTTATAGGCCCCAACCCAATTCAAATTTCGAGCTCAAAACGATCAAATCCCGAAATTCCGGGATCAGGCGGTTGCACCTCTTGACTGGAGAGGTGGCACCGCCTGGCAGAGCTCGAAGTCTGAGCTCAGGCGGTTGCACCTCTCGATTGGAGAGGTGGCACCGCCTGGCAGAGCTCGAAGACTGAGCTCAGACGGTTGCACCTTCTCTGTCAGGGGTGGTTGCACCTTCCTGCCAGAGCTCGAAGACCGAGCTCAGGCGGTGCATCTCCTGACCAGAGAAGTTTCTCTTCTCTGCCAGAGGTGATCGCCCCTTTCTGCCAGAGGTGGTTGCACCTCTCTGCCAGAGCTCGAAGACTGAGCTTAGGCTGTGCATCTCCTGGCCAGAGAGGTCGTACTTCTCTTCCAGAGCTCGAAGACTGAGCTCGGTGATTGCATCACCAGGCAGAGCTCGAAACTTGAGCTCAGGCGGTGCTACCGCTTGACAGAGGAGGTTGCACCGCCCAGTCTCGCTTGGAGACTGAGCCCTGGGCGGTTGCACCGCCTGGCTGGAGCGGTTGCACCTCCCAGTCTCGCTGGGAGACTTAGCCTGGGCGGTGGCACCTCCCTGCCTGGGCGGTTGCACCTCCCACAGCTTCTTGGGTTCGAATGGGTTGAACCATTCGACCCAACTTGAGTTCTTCAGGGGCCCAATTGCCCCAAGATTAAGCTAATGGGATCACCTCCCATTTCTAACTTAATCACCGTGCTAACTACGATTAAATCTAAGACAATTTCTGCAGCTTTGCTTCGGTACGTCAATTGCTTTTTCCGGCGAGTTTCCGGCGAACTTCCGTCGATCATCCGATGAACCCTCGGTGATGCTTCTGCGGACTTCCGGCAAACTCCTGGACTTTGCGACGATCCACTTGGCGAGTTCCGACGAGCTTCGCTTGGCAAGCTTCTGGACTTCTCGGATCTGTTCCCGCAGAACCTCCGACGACCGTCCGTACTTCCGTCGAACTCTCGAACTCCCAACGTGATCATGAACTTGACTCCGGCGCAACTCCTGCTGCTTGTCTATCTTTTATCGTAGTTAATCCTACACACTTATCTCAACACATAGATTAGACAACAAATGACAATTGACTTCATCATCAAAATCCGAGATTCAACAATGATATCTCATATCAATATGCTTGGATCTAGAATGATATGTTGAATTCTTGGAGAGGTGAATGACACTCTGATTGTTATAGTAAATAGTATATACTTCCTTTTTCAAGCCTAATTCCTATAGAAACTTTTTCATCCATAAAGTTTCCTTACAGACTTCAGTAATTGTTATGTATTCTGCTTCTGTGATTGATAGAGCAATACAATTTTGTAACTTAGACTGCCAAGAGACTGCTCCCTCTACAAATGTCATCAAGAACCCTGAAGTGGACTTCCTGAAATCAGTATCACCTATCATGTTTGCATTTGTGTACCCTTCTAACATAGATTAATCACTACTAAAACATAAACACAACTTAGAAGTACCTCTTAGATATCTTAATATCTATTTCACTATTGCACAATGTTCCTTTCCGGAATTAGAAGGAAATCGGCTAACAACTCCAACTGCATAAGATATATCTGGCATAGTACAAACTATAACATACATCAAACTGTCTACTGTAGATGAGTAAGGTACTATGGATATTTCTTTTTTTTCTTTCTTACATGTAGGACATTGTTTCGAACTAAACTTGAAATGACCTATAAGTGGAGAACAAACTACTTTGGCTTCACTCATGTTGAATCTTTCAAGAACCTTTTCAATGTAGGTCTCCTGAGATAGTCAAATCTTTCGTTTCTTCCGATCATGAAGCATCTTCATGCCAAGTATTTGTTTCACCGATCTCAAGACTTTTATGGTAAAAGACTTACTTAGCTCTCTTTTAAACTTTTCAATTTTACCAACATCATGGCTAATAATCAGCATATCATCAACATATAGCAGGAGAATAATAAAATCATCATCTGAAAATTTCTTCATAAATACACAATGATCATATGTAGTTCTATTATACCTTGGCTCATCATAAAGGAATCAAACTTCTTGTACTACTGTCTAGGTGCCTATTTGAGTCCATATAAGCTTTTCCTAAGCTTACACACTAGATTTTCTTTTCCCTTGACTTTGAAACCTTCTGGTTGCTCCATGTAAATTTCTTCTTCTAAGTCACCATGAAGAAATGTTGTTTTCATATTAAGTTGCTTAACTTCTAAATTCAAAAGGGGCAGCCAAACTAAGAAAAACTCGGATAGAAGACATTTTCACCATAGGAGAAAATATTTCTTTAAAGTCAATACCTTTCTTCTGATTGAATCATTTCACAACTAGTTGTGTCTTGTATCTTTGTTGTGAGCTATTATTTTCATTCTTCAATTTGTAAACCCACTTATTCTTGAGAGTTTTCTTCTCTTTATGCAACTTTACCAAGTCATAGGTGTGGTTCTCAAGCAAGGATTTTATCTCTTCTTGCATGACTTTAACCCACTCATTCTTATGCTCATGTAAAATAGCTTCTTGATAAGTTTCTGGCTCTCCCCCATCAGTAAGTATAACATACTCATATGGAGGGTATCTGGTAGATGGTTGTCGCTCTCTAGTGGATCTTCTCAATGGAATCTCAACTGGTGGTGGAGGTACTTGTTCAGTTGGTTCAGCATCATCAACTGTAGGAGTATCATCACTTATATTCTTACCATAATCTTCTTGTTCATCTTCCCCATGATCATCATAAACTAGGTGAAGGAACTAGACCCAAACTCATTGTTCATTGGACCCAATCATCAAACAACTAGTCTGCAAGAAATACAACATCTCTGCTTCTAATAATCTTCTTGTTCATTAGATCTCATAATCTGTACCCAAACTCTTCATAGCTATATCATAAGAAGATACATGCTTTTGTCTTATTATCAAGCTTGGACCTCTCATATTTGGGAATATGAACAAATGTTTTACACCCAAAGACTCTCAAGTGATTATAAGATATATCTTTTCCTTTCCATACTCTCTTTGGAATATCACCTTTCAGAGGAACTGATGGAGAAATATTTATGAGGTCAATTGTAGTTCTCATAGTCTCCCTCCAAAATGACTTCGATAACTTGGCGTGGGAAAGCATACACCTAATCCTTTCTGCCACACCGTTCTACTGAGGAGTTTTAGGAACTATTTTCTTAAGTCTGATAACATGGAACCTGCAATAATTCTCAAAATGACCCATGTACTCACCACCATTATTTGATCGAACATATTTTAGCTTTCTGCTAGTTTCTATTTCAACACTAATATGAAACTCCTTGAAAACATTGAGTATCTAGTTTTTAGATTTCAAAGCAAAAGTTTACATTTTTTTAGAATGATCATCAATAAAAATAACAAAATAAAGAGCACCTCCAAGAGTTCTAGTTTACATAGTATAAACATCAATATGAACTAAATCAATAACATCTAATCTTCTAGATGATGGATATGTATGAAATGTAACTCTACGTGTTTTTCCAGCTAAGCAATGATCACAAGATTTAAGAGATGTATCTTGTAACTCTGGTAAGAACTACTTTCTAGCAAGAGTTTAAAGTCCATTCTCATTGATATGACCAAGCCTCTTGTGCCAAAGATCTATACTTTCACTCTTCTGAATTGTATTAATATATCTTTTATATAGCTTAGCTTCCATGATATAAAAAGAGTTAAGCTTCTTTCCTCTTGCCACAATTAAAGAACCTTTACTGAGTTTCTATTTGCTTTCACTAAAATAATGTGTAAATCCCTCATCATCAAGTCTACTTGTAGATATCAAGTTAAGACGAATATCTGGAATATGTCTGACATCTTTGAGTATCAATTTGCTCCCAATACTAGTCTCCAAGCAAATATCTCTAATACCCACAATCTTCGATGTACCACTATTTCTCATTCTGACATTACCAAAATCACCAATAGTGTAAGATCTGAAGAAATCACCATGAGAAGTAATATGAAATAAAGCGTTAGAGTTAATTACCTAGTTACTGTCCTGAGCTGCAAGACTAACATAACCGACATCACAAACAATAATGATATCACCTTCAACTGTATTGGTTTCTTTCTTTTATTCTGTTCTTCTCACTTCCAAAACCTACACTCTTTTTTCATTTAACTTGGCCTGTTACAATGGAAACATTTGATATCTCTTCTAGACTTGAATCTTCTTCTATAATCATGTGGATTTCTACTATGGCTTTTTCTACGTCTTTCTTGTTGTTCGGTAACAAATGCCCCAGAAGAAGATTCACACTGTTCTTTTATTTTGGCATCTTCATTTAGCAAACTGTCTTTAACCATATCTATAGTTAGAGTTTCCTTTGGTATGAAGTTACAAATTATTACCACATACGTTTTCCAACTTTCTGATAAAGAGCTAAGAAGTAATAATCCTTGCATCTCATCATCTATATTCATTTTCATAGCAACCAGCTTATTTGTAAGACTCTGAAATAGACTTATATGCTCAACAATATTACCACAATCTTTATACTTCAAATTTACTAGCCTTCTGAGAGGAAAAATTCTATTTCCCATTGTCTTTTTCGTAAAGAGGTTTTCTAACCATTGCCAAACAATATCAGCTCTGGTTTCATTAGAAATATGCTCATGCAAGTTTATGTCTATTCATCTTCTAATATAAGTAATAGCTTTTCTATGTTGAACTTTCTATTCTTCATTGTATATAGTAGAAGGTTTATCTTTAACCTTAATAGACTTATACAAATCTTTGCAATAAAACAAATCTTTCATCATACGCTTCCAAGTGGTATACTTTGATGAGTTCAATTTTATCATACTATCTGATTGCTCTATTTCAATCACATAAGAAAAACTAGCACCAAATAACATATGGCTCTAATACCACTTGTTGAGAGAAAACCTATTAAAGCGGAATAATTTTTTTCCCTCTTTGTGTATCAAAATGGGTTCCTTATCAAAATATCAACTTGATATCAAAATCATATATTAACCAGAACAGTATAAATAATAGAGCAATAAATCAAAACCCAATGCAGTAAAAACCACGAGACCGTAGTCCATTTCAAACTTCCACTATCAATAGTAATTATAATTGGTTTATAATAAATCTTCTATAAAATAGCAAGAGGATCACAATAACATTAAGATCATATATCTTGGTTCAAGAATAACATATCTTCATCATACAGATGGATCTCGACATAAGAAAATTTTAGGTCTCACAAAGTGGATATCATAGAAAAATACCTCAGAGAGGGTAAACTACAGATCAACACCGCTAGAATTATAGAGCTTGCTACAAGGATTTTCTATATAAAATTTAGATCAAAACTAACCAAGTTTAACCCTGATCATCAAGTAGAAAACTTAAAAATCTTACTTTCTCTCTATTATTTTCTCTCTCTCTCCGCGTTGTTCTTACGCTGCCCGGCACGTCACTGTACAAAACCCTTTTCTTTTGCTGCCCTAAACTCATGCCTCCTTTTACTTTTAATTACTGATTTAGGCTATAAGCCCAAATCATTAGTCCAAGCCTATATATGCGTTGTACCTGACGTATTAATATAATTTTGTTAAGGTCATGGCATGACATACTATTACCCTTAATAGTGATAATGATATCATGAGTATATAATAAGTGTGAGATCTTAATACCATTACTGAAGGGATAATTTATTTTTCTTTCAACATATTTAGAATAGAAGAAAGAAGCTATTAGACAATAATGGAGAGGTACAAGGACAACGAGTCACTTTGCCTAATATCTCTAGATCCACAAAATCATTTAGAAATAATATGATTGATATTATAAGAAAAATAAGAGGAGTTAATATAAGAGTCCATCCAATTTACAAACTGATAGAAAAATTCATCATTGCATCTATATGATCAAATTCTAAGAAAGCCTATCATAAGTTTCTTTAAAGTCTAGCGTTACCATTATTTTAAAAAAAATTATCTTTAGAATTAGACATGGTATAGACAAGCTCATTCGCTATGCATTAACCAATAGTGTTAAGTAGAGAGGGATCTCTTTGGCTAGAAAACAAACTCTTCATTTTATATTTGTAAGAATGTATACAACTTTAACTAAATTGCATAATATAAAGATATCCAAGAACAAAAAGAGGAGGTATCATGGTACTTATACCTTGTATATGAATAGATTAATTAGGTAGAATGATATTGGCAAGAGTAGGTCTAAGCCTCATGATAATCAATTTGGTAAGAATTTTGTAGGAAACATTATAAAGGGCAATCAAATAAAAGCTAGAAATTTAATTGGATTATATTTCTTAGGAAATAAAATCAAAAAAGTTTTGACACAACTAAGTGGAATATAAGAATTCCTATTAAGGGAATCAAAAAAAGGAAAATTTTAGTTTTTAATGACATTTCAAATAATGACGATAGTATTCAATAATGAATTCATGATGTCCAAGGGACTCATAGTATGACTAAGAAGAATGAACCGATAATGATATATCTCATAATACACAAGTTAGGCTAATCATGTTAGGTCGATATGATAATGTTGGACCATACTAAAATGTTGGTCTAGACCAATAATTTTTCTGTCAACTCTTGTGGTGTGATGGATATGTGAAAGAATTAAAATTCATATCTAACATCTTATTTCAAGAAAAAAAAAGACTACATAGGTGAAAAAAATACTATCTTACTTAAACAAAATTAATTTTAAAAGATTTGTCCCTGGCTTGCATATAGTAGCTTTACAAGTCAAGTTTTCAAGAGATTGTGTTATCCTAACAAGTTTTATGAAATAAAGGTGTCAACTAGCTTAATTGGTAAAGATTTTAACTGTATATTACAAGGTTTTGAACTCTAATTCTGCCTTCATGACTTACTATTTGCAAACTAAATAATATTACTATTACCTTTTTATCAATCATAATTCAATAAGTGAAATCCAATTAAATCGATGATGACAATGCATCGATTTATACAATATGATTTCTAAAAAAAATATTTTCTAATTAAAGCACTTAATCTTTGGATTATGTAACAAACAATAGCTAGGAAACAAACACAATATAAAGTGACTTCTTTAAGTTTCTCTTTTTCCATTTTCATCTTATTAGAATGCTCGAAATTCTTAAAGACTTTTTTAGTTGGAAATGAATAGGCACTAACTTGACTATTGAAGGGTTTTATCCAATGAATATGATATTTTTTTTCTCCCGAAGAAAAATTCTTACTTCGATCGAGTCGTGACTCTCGGATCTCATCCCTTTAGGGCTTCTTCCCTTCTATATGACATGATAACACTTGAAAAATGATCTAAGTTGGATTAATTTTACAAATCAAGGTGATGGTTAAAATTGATTGGTGGTAGAAGGAGAAATTTTGAAGAAAGAACCTACTATGATGCCTCCTCGATTAGAATTAGTCCAAAGCATCTTAGGAAATTTAAAGTCAGATATGTCGTCAATGATCGATCTAATGCCATAACAGCTTCCTCAAAAAAAGAAAGGATTCAGTTCAATTCAACCAACCCTACCTAAATCTATAAGTCCTATCTTCCATGAATGATTGCAAGAAATGGACAAACATGTTGATGACTTTGCAAGATCTGACTTGAGAAGGAGCTCATCTAAATGGATCTCCAAAACTGGTCTCTTTTTACCTGACTAACACAAGAAGAACATGTTATCTCTAACTTATGTTTCTTCGACTTGGAGAATTTTGATGGAAGGAAAATAGTCCAGATTGAATCGATCCACCCATGATGGATCAGGTCAATTCGGTCAGCATAAGTAATTAGAACATGCCACTTTGATTTCTGCCCTCTAATTGTAGGAAAGAATAATGGAGGAGTTACACTATGTAAGTTCTCACTGTCTTCGTCGGAGGAGGTACAAAAAAATGATTCCTCGAATGAATTAATTATGATATTATTACCTCCTCATGCTAGAATCCTATAAATAGGGGTTGAGAGAATTGCAAAAGGGATTTGAGTGATCTTAGAGTATTCTTGAATCTGTGCTCAAGGTATTTGAGTGATGGAATAAAGAGTATTTTCTCTATTAGTGATTATTCTCCGGATCCACAATATTAAACCAAAAAATTGATGATTATAACTTGTTGGAACACAATTTTCACATAAGAGAAGGTTACTAGTTTTAGGATTTAATTTTCTTACATTTTTACTAGAGCTCGAGTGTGTTGTTTCCCGATGTTTTTTTGGTTAGTTTACTTTTAGCATTATATGTCATAAACATGTTAGCATGAATTAGAGTTTTATGACTTGCTATTATTATAAAGGAATGTTGTATGAACTCAAATATTATGCATATAAACTGACCCCAATTTTTAAAATAATCTGTGTGATTATTTTAAATGTGTTTCTCTCTTCTTTTTTTTTTTAGATTTTCTATGACAAACAATCAACTTTAAGTTCGAATTTATCATAAATTAAATTTTAGTTTGTTATTTGAAACTTATGTTCATCAAAACTACTGTTGATATAAAGAACACCCCAAACAAATTAGTAGATTGAAAGATATGATATTTAAAAAATGGGAGTTTAATTTTTCAATTCTATAAAGAAAAATATCTTAGAGTTATTATATATATATATATATATATATATATATATATATATATATACACGCACACACACATTTTATGTCATGCTGTCATGCTTATATTTAAGATATAGTAAATGTTAATAAAAATTCTTCTATTGCCTCTAGAATTAATAATTTTTTATGCTACTTCAATTAATGGAATTAGACATTGGACTAATAAAGGATGATTGGGAGCAAAAGTGAACCTTTGATTTTATTTTCTAATGTTTAGTTTCATTAATTTAATTTGAAATATAGTGACAAAATAAATATGTATTCATATGTCAATGTTACTAGCAACTAATATGCTTACTATATCTTCATGTAGTATATAACATTATGATATGAAAATATAAAAATATTATGGTTGAACTTAACGAGGGAGAAATTGAACGGTGACAATTATGAGATTTGACACTATAAAATTTAAGATGTACTTGAGGATTTCTGATAGTGATACTTATTAGACATGGAAGAGGAATAATAAAAGTGAAAAGATTCAAATAGTGACCCAACAAGTGAAATCGTCTTGGCATAATCTTTGAAATTATGTTAGGTGATGATATCGCCAGATTAGGTGGTGGTACCGTCTAATGGCAAGGTGTCAGGCGATTATTGTCCAATATCACTACTGTAGGCGATGGTACCGCCCAACACAAGTGGTGGTACCGCTAGGACTCGGGAAACCCAAGATAAGACTTTTTTAGGCTCCAAGTTTGAATCCACTTGAAGCTTATAAATACCTCTCTCATCCCTGGTTAACATACACAAGATTAGAGAGCAAAAAAGAAGATAAACACTATTGTAATCTTGTGAGAACTCCTCTAAAAGCTCTAAGTGTTAGTCTTGTTTAAGAGAGGAGTGAAGGGGGTTGTTAAGGTTTTCTCTTGAACCTGTCAAAAGGAGAATCGAGTTGTAAGGGTAGTTGATCTTCACCCATTGAAGGAAGATCATTAGTGGATATCAATGGCCTCAACGGAAGAGGAATCAATAGTGGATTTAGGTCACAAAGATCGAACCATAATAAAACTTAGTTTGCATTTCTATTCTTGCTATTTACCTTCCAAACTACTGCTTTACTTCCACTACACTTATGAATAAGCATTCAATTTTAAATTATTTTTTGAGATCGATTTTTATCATACGAAGTTTTTTTGAACTGACGTGATTTATCCGCTGCACTAATTCAACCCCCCCTCTTAGTGCCGACTCAATCCTAACACAAGCCTCACACCTCTTCTTGGATGATTACAAAGCTAAAGAGAGGGAGGAGGAGGACTCTTTCCACTTTTACAACACTTTTAACCCCCCTTAGAGTTTTTTTCACAATTTGATTACACTTTGTTACCCTTTCATGTAGAAAAGGGTGAGGTATTTATAGGCCCCAATAACTTCAAAATTAGAGTCAAAATTTGTCTCATCTTGGATTTTCGGGATACTAGCGGTACCACCACTAGTACTAGGCGGTACCATCGCCTAACACTTTGACATTTAGCGATATCATCGCCTAGTCTAGCGGTACCACCACTTGACAGGTCGGTACCATCGCTTGGTAGATAATAATTACCGGGGGCACCATTGCCCAGTCTGGGCGATACCACCGCCTAGACCACATGGGAGACCGTTTCCTAAGCGGTTCCATCGCCCTTGGTCAATTCCAACAAAACTTTTGATGAACTCTCGAACTCCCAACGAAATCTCGATCTTGACTCTAGCACTTCATTTTGTTGAATCTCGTATTTTGATGATGAAACTACTTGATATATGTTTATGATTTAATCTGCGTTTTGAGTGACGCAGGATGCTTTGATCAGGATGAGACAATTAAAGCAGGAAAATCATGTTGTGCTGGAGGAACATGTCAGAAGATTGGACGTCGGGCCGGTGGATCGGTCGACGTATCGACAGAAGGCTTCGGGCCGTGGACTCGGGCATCGGGCCAAGTAGAGCGGGTATTGTGCCAAGGATATCGGAGTTGCGGAGTCAACTGGCCGATTGGGCAATAGGCCGCAGGAGAGGACGATGCGCCGAAGAATCAGACGAAGCGTCGAGGGACCAATGACATGCCGGACAACTTGGTTAATTGCTTAGGATTAATTGTCTCGATCGAAGTTTTGTTTTAAGTGTGCAGGATTAACTACGATGAAAGATAGACAAGCAGCAGGAGTTGCGCCGGAGTCAAGTTCATGATCACGTTGGGAGTTCGAGAGTTCGACGGAAGTACGGACGGTCGTCGGAGGTTCTGTGAGAACAGATCTGAGAAGTCCAGAAGCTTGCCAAGCGAAGCTCGTCAGTGTTGAATCTTGTATTTTGATGATGAAACTACTTGATATATGTTTATGATTTAATCTGCGTTTTGAGTAACGCAGGATGCTTTGATCAGGATGAGACAATTAAAGCAGGAAAATCATGTTGTGCCGGAGGAACATGTCAGAAGATTGGACGTCGGGCCGGTGGATCGGTCGACGTATCGACAGAAGGCTTCGGGCCGTGGACTCGGGCATCGGGCCAAGTAGAGCGGGTATTGTGCCAAGGATATCGGAGTTGCGGAGTCAACTGGCCAATTGGGTAATAGGCCGCAGGAGAGGACGATGCGCCGAAGAATCAGACGAAGCGTCGAGGGACCAATGACATGCCGGACAACTTGGTTAATTGCTTAGGATTAATTGTCTCGATCGAAGTTTTGTTTTAAGTGTGCAGGATTAACTACGATGAAAGATAGACAAGCAGCAGGAGTTGCGCCGGAGTCAAGTTCATGATCACGTTGGGAGTTCGAGAGTTCGACGGAAGTACGGACGGTCGTCGGAGGTTCTGTGGGAACAGATCCGAGAAGTCCAGAAGCTTGCCAAGCGAAGCTCGTCGGAACTCGCCAAGTGGATCATCGCAAAGTCCAGGAGTTTGCCGGAAGTCCGCAGAAGCATCACCGAGGGTTCATCGGATGATCGACGGAAGTTCGCCGGAAACTCGCCGGAAGAAGCGATTGACGCATCGGAGCAAAGCTGCAGAAGTTGTCTTAGAGTTAATCGTAGTTAGCATGATGATTAAGCATGAAAATGGGAGGTGATCCCATTAGCTTAATCTTGGGGCAATTGGGCCCCTGAAAAGATTCAAAGTGGGCCGAATGGAGTGAACCATTCGGACCCTGATTGCACCAGGAGGTGCAACCGCCCCAGCCAGGAGGTGCAACCGCCTGGGTTGTGGGGTTGGGAGGTGCAACCGCCCCAGCCAGGAGGTGCAACCGCCAGGGCTGCGAGGCTGGGAGGTGCAACCGCCCCAGCCGAGAGGTGCAACCGCCCAGAGCTCAGTCTACGAGCTAAACTGGGCGGTGCAACCTCCTCTGCCAAGAGGTAGCACCGCCAGAGCTCAAGTTTCGAGCTCTGCCAGGCGATGCAACCACCGAGCTCAGTCTTCGAGCTCTGGCAGAGAGGTGCATCAGCCTGAGCTCGGTCTCGAGCTCTGCCAGGTGATGCAATCACCGAGCTCAGTCTTCGAGCTCTGGCAGAGAGGTGCATCAGCCTGAGCTCAGTTTGGAGCTCTGCCAGGTGATGCAACCACCGAGCTCAGTTTCGAGCTCTGCCAGGTGATGCAATCACCAAGCTCAGTCTTCGAGCTCTGCCAGGTGATGCAACCATCGAGCTCAGTCTTCGAGCTCTGGCAGAGAGAAGCAATCGCCTGAGCTCAGTCTTCGAGCTCTGCCAGGCGGTGCCACCTCTCCAGTCAAGAGGTGCAACCGCCTGATCCCAGAATTCTGGGATTTGATCGATTTGATCGTTTTGAGCTCCAAATTTGAACTGGGTTGGGGCCTATAAATACCCCACCCATTCAGCACTGAAAAGATACAGATCTACACCGAATTCTTGATCTTTTCAGTGATTCTAAGAGCTCAAATTTGTGTAAAGTTCTAAAGTTCTCCTCCTTCTGTTCTTCAAGTCTTGAGTTGTAAAGAGAGGAGAGAAAGGATCTGTAAAGGTTGTCTCCTGAGCCTGTCAAAAGGAGAGAAACTGTAAAAGGGCAGTTAGCCTTCGCCCATTGAAGGAAGGCAGCTAGTTGACGTCGGCAACCTCGTCGGTGGAGGAAGCCAAAAGTGGAGTAGGTCAAGGCTGACCGAACCACTCTAAATCTCTGGTTTGCGTTTATTTTTGAGCACTTTATCATTACTGCAAACCTCCTCCATTACTACTGCTCTCTGCGCTTTCACGAACAAGTTCTAAGTGCTGTTCTTTCAGAATCTGCATTCAAACGTAAATCGTGTTTTCGTACGATCTTCACACTGCAGTTTACGCTTACATTCGGACTCCATTTATAACTGCAAATTGCTTTCTACGTAAAACGCTTTTCCAGGTTCAAAACTGCTTTTAAACGCAAAACTACATTTAGACGTAAATCTGAGTTTAGACGTAAATCTGCGTTTAGACGTAAAACTACGTTTAGACGTAAATCTACGTTTAGACGTAAAACTGCGTTTAGACGTAAATCTGAGTTTAGACGTAAACTGCGCTTAGACGCAAAACTGCGCTTAGACGCAAACTGTGTTCAGACGCAAACTGTGTTCAGACGCAAACTGCGCTTAGACGCAATCTGCGCTTAGACGCAAACTGCACTTAGATACAAACTGAGAATTAGCTTTTGCATCATAATAGTTTTTATTGAACGAACGCAGCTTTTGGTTTTTAATCGCTGTAAGATTTCCGCTGCACTAATTCACCCCCCCCCCTCTTAGTGCTCTCGATCCTAACAATTGGTATCAGAGCGGGGTATTTCTCGTTTCGGATTTACACCCGAGAGAAATGGCTCTTCAAGAGGGCTTTTCGGTCTTTCGTCCACCATTCTTTAACGGATTGGACTACACTTATTGGAAAACTCGAATGAGAGTTTTCTTGATTTCTCTAAATATGGATTTATGGAATATCGTTGAAAACGGTTTTCAACTTCCCTCTAAACCGATGAACGAATGGTCGGATTTAGAGAAGAAGTATTTTTCTTTAAACGCAAAGGCTATGAATGCCTTATTTTGCGCTTTGGACAAAAATGAGTTCAATCGGGTTTCTTTGTGCGAAACGGCTTTCGATATTTGGCGCACTCTTGAAATCACGCACGAGGGAACTAGTAGAGTCAAAGACTCGAAAGTTAATATTTTACTACATGATTTCGAGCTTTTTCATATGAAACCAAGCGAAACCGTTGTTGACATGTACACCCGTTTTACGGATGTCGTCAATGGTTTAAAATCACTTGGTAAAAGCTTTTCGGATTTTGAACTCGTTAACAAAGTTTTGCGCTCACTTTCTAAAACTTGGGATTCAAAAGTAACTGCTATTCAAGAATCGAAAAACTTGAACCAATTTCCACTTGAAGAACTAATTGGTTCATTGATCACATATGAAATGACGTGCAATGCACGTGAAGAACTTGAGAACCACCTTCCAAAGAACAGGAAGGATTTGGGACATAGAACATTTGAAGACCACTCGAGCATAAGCTCAAGTGATGGTGAACTTAAACTACAAATGAAACGAAAATTAAAAAGCAAAAAGAATCAAACTACTTGCTTTAAACGCAAGAAGAAGAACAAAAACTGGGATGAATCGAGCTCCTCCGAAGAAGAGAAAGTCAACAAAAGCAAGGCGGCAAACTACGCCTTAACAGCCTACAATGATGAGGTAATCGAAATCCCCCTAATTTATTTTGAAATTACTTGATGCTTTCATGATGTATCTTTCTCTTTTAGTTTAGAATTAATTTTCTTAAAAATTACATGTTAAAAAAAAAAAAAATTATTATGATCATACTAAGTAATTTCAAAAATGATAATATTGCATATTTTATGATAAACAAATAAAATGATCTTGATTGAAAATATGAAATCATGGTTAAGAAGTAATAATGTGCATTACGTTAATTTCCATTGTTATTTCTCGATTTTGATTAAAGATCATGTTTGATTTGAAGAAATGCATAATGATGAAATTAAATATTTCGATTGACAATTTCATGCATGAGATATACATGATGATTTTTGTGATTGATGGTTTTATGATGAAATTCATTTTACGATCCTAAACGTTGATGCATGTTTTCATTTGACATAAATGAAAAGGCATGCTAACATGAAATCGATCACTTAAGATGAAACACTTAAAAAAGGGGAGAAATATATGAATTGATGCTATAAACACTATGCTATGATTATCCCATGCTTGCATCACCAAGAAATATATGATTGCTATCATTGCTATATGCCCTGTATCAAGATATCAAACAAAATCTTGCTTCACAGTTTTACGCATTGATATCTTACCACATGATGAAATGCTACAATTGATGAACACTTGAAATGTAATCCTCTATCTTATTGATTTTTCAATAAATCTATGCTTGTCATACATGAATTTATTGAATGTAATTTTGAGGATGATTTCAGATTTGACAAATGCTTGATTCGTATTTACGATATAAGATACACTTTAAATATGAATCATGCATCAATCATGTTAAATGCTTCAATCATTTTCTATCTCTAGAGTTCTCGATTTTGATGAAATACAAGTGATAAATTCATTTATGATATCTTGTAAATCACTTGAATTATGAATGAGTTTTTTTTTATGATGCGTTAAAAGAATCACTTAAAAAGAAAATGCTTTTCCCATCTGATCGAGATTAATGATTTCATGATATTTTGTGAATCTCGAAATTAATTTTAATGACTTGATTATGAATTTCAAGTTAATGATTTGATTTGAATCATAATCTTGATCTTGCAAAATTGAAGTCACAAATAATATCCTGTGGTATTCATGAATTGATACTCACAATATGAAAGCATTGATATTCATGACTTGAATTGGATTGAAACATTGTATGCTTAAATTAATCATTCTCCTATGTTTCAAAAATTCCTTAAATGCCTTATGTGATGATTGAAAACTAACTTGCTTTATGATGAATCACGAATCATAACTTGATCTATGATGCCTTGAAATGATTAAAATATTTAATACTTTTATGCTCTACCCCCTACTTTCTTCTTGTTTTCAATGATAAAATGGGGAGAAGTTTTGATCATGCATGGTAGGATATAATTTGACAAAATTGATACCATCATGATATGAAACATTTATGATGTGCAATTATGCATGCAATACTTGCTTTCTAATTATGATGTGAAGTATTGCATATGATGTAAATCATGATCTAAAATGCTATGAGTGCCAAGTTACACATTTTGAGAAGAAATTGCTATATTGAAACATTAATGTAATTATGAATGGTGATATGATATCATGCATGTAATACTTCAACTTATGATAATGATGCATGCAATGATAAAATATTCATGATGAAAAATTGTCTTGACATTCATAACTTGATTATTCATCCTTTGTCATGATTTTGAAATCGTTGTAAAAGGAAAAAAGAAGTACAAAACTGTATTCTCTCTTCCTTTTTTACAATGACAAAGGGGGAGATAGCTAGCTTGTACAAGTCAAGAAGATGCAAAAACTTGACTGCTTGCTTGCCTATCTTAAGTAGCAAAGATTGCTAACTTGCTCATTTCAAGAAGAAAAATTATCTTCTTGAACATCACTATCTTGAATATCTTAGTTGAAGCAAAACTTGCAATTTGCACATTGCAATAGGAAGCAAGAATCATGAGCTTACACAAGAAAGCTATCTTGTATTTGCTTTCGAAATTTTTGCTAGCTTATATATTGTGAAACTTGTATATCGTAAAAATTGCTAGCTTGTTGGTCTAAAGAGAAGCAAAAAGTTGCTATCTCAAAAGAGGCAAAAATGCTAACTTGCGCATCTAGCAAAGTGAGCAAAATTTTCAAGAAGCAAGAGTTGCCTTCTTGAACATCTCTAATTTGCTAGCTTACATGATGTAGAACTTGCTATCTTATATGCTATAAAACTTGCATATCTAAAACTTGATAGCATGAATGTTCTAAGCATGATGAAATACTTGCTAAATCTTCTAGCTCCAAAGATTGCATTATGATAAAACTTGATACTATGTTTTTCATGCAATGAATTGAACCAATATCACAAACACTTGATTGTGGTACTTCTCCTTTTTGTTGATGACAAAGGGGGAGAAGTATGTTGATGACATGACATGTGATGCATAAGTTTATGCATATGTTCATGTTGACGTGTTGCAAGTATTCATGATGAATATTGCAATGACTTGAATTCAGGTTGAATTCAAGGTTCTATCAATATGGCATATTGATAGGGGGAGTTTGTTTAAACTCCGGGAGTTAAGTTTAACTCCGTCATCAAGTGGTTGTCATCATCAAAAAGGGGGAGATTGTTGAATCTCGTATTTTGATGATGAAACTACTTGATATATGTTTATGATTTAATCTGCGTTTTGAGTAACGCAGGATGCTTTGATCAGGATGAGACAATTAAAGCAGGAAAATCATGTTGTGCCGGAGGAACATGTCAGAAGATTGGACGTCGGGCCGGTGGATCGGTCGACGTATCGACAGAAGGCTTCGGGCCGTGGACTCGGGCATCGGGCCAAGTAGAGCGGGTATTGTGCCAAGGATATCGGAGTTGCGGAGTCAACTGGCCAATTGGGCAATAGGCCGCAGGAGAGGACGATGCGCCGAAGAATCAGACGAAGCGTCGAGGGACCAATGACATGCCGGACAACTTGGTTAATTGCTTAGGATTAATTGTCTCGATCGAAGTTTTGTTTTAAGTGTGCAGGATTAACTACGATGAAAGATAGACAAGCAGCAGGAGTTGCGCCGGAGTCAAGTTCATGATCACGTTGGGAGTTCGAGAGTTCGACGGAAGTACGGACGGTCGTCGGAGGTTCTGTGGGAACAGATCCGAGAAGTCCAGAAGCTTGCCAAGCGAAGCTCGTCGGAACTCGCCAAGTGGATCATCGCAAAGTCCAGGAGTTTGCCGGAAGTCCGCAGAAGCATCACCGAGGGTTCATCGGATGATCGACGGAAGTTCGCCGGAAACTCGCCGGAAGAAGCGATTGACGCATCGGAGCAAAGCTGCAGAAGTTGTCTTAGAGTTAATCGTAGTTAGCATGATGATTAAACATGAAAATGGGAGGTGATCCCATTAGCTTAATCTTGGGGCAATTGGGCCCCTGAAAAGATTCAAAGTGGGCCGAATGGAGTGAACCATTCGGACCCTGATTGCACCAGGAGGTGCAACCGCCCCAGCCAGGAGGTGCAACCGCCTGGGCTGTGGGGTTGGGAGGTGCAACCGCCCCAGCCAGGAGGTGCAACCGCCAGGGCTGCGAGGCTGGGAGGTGCAACCGCCCCAGCCGAGAGGTGCAACCGCCCAGAGCTCAGTCTACGAGCTAAACTGGGCGGTGCAACCTCCTCTGCCAAGAGGTAGCACCGCCAGAGCTCAAGTTTCGAGCTCTGCCAGGCGATGCAACCACCGAGCTCAGTCTTCGAGCTCTGGCAGAGAGGTGCATCAGCCTGAGCTCAGTCTCGAGCTCTGCCAGGTGATGCAATCACCGAGCTCAGTCTTCGAGCTCTGGCAGAGAGGTGCATCAGCCTGAGCTCAGTTTGGAGCTCTGCCAGGTGATGCAACCACCGAGCTCAGTTTCGAGCTCTGCCAGGTGATGCAATCACCAAGCTCAGTCTTCGAGCTCTGCCAGGTGATGCAACCATCGAGCTCAGTCTTCGAGCTCTGGCAGAGAGAAGCAATCGCCTGAGCTCAGTCTTCGAGCTCTGCCAGGCGGTGCCACCTCTCCAGTCAAGAGGTGCAACCGCCTGATCCCAGAATTCTGGGATTTGATCGATTTGATCGTTTTGAGCTCCAAATTTGAACTGGGTTGGGGCCTATAAATACCCCACCCATTCAGCACTGAAAAGATACAGATCTACACCGAATTCTTGATCTTTTCAGTGATTCTAAGAGCTCAAATTTGTGTAAAGTTCTAAAGTTCTCCTCCTTCTGTTCTTCAAGTCTTGAGTTGTAAAGAGAGGAGAGAAAGGATCTGTAAAGGTTGTCTCCTGAGCCTGTCAAAAGGAGAGAAACTGTAAAAGGGCAGTTAGCCTTCGCCCATTGAAGGAAGGCAGCTAGTTGACGTCGGCAACCTCGTCGGTGGAGGAAGCCAAAAGTGGAGTAGGTCAAGGCTGACCGAACCACTCTAAATCTCTGGTTTGCGTTTATTTTTGAGCACTTTATCATTACTGCAAACCTCCTCCATTACTACTGCTCTCTGCGCTTTCACGAACAAGTTCTAAGTGCTGTTCTTTCAGAATCTGCATTCAAACGTAAATCGTGTTTTCGTACGATCTTCACACTGCAGTTTACGCTTACATTCGGACTCCATTTATAACTGCAAATTGCTTTCTACGTAAAACGCTTTTCCAGGTTCAAAACTGCTTTTAAACGCAAAACTACATTTAGACGTAAATCTGAGTTTAGACGTAAATCTGCGTTTAGACGTAAAACTACGTTTAGACGTAAATCTACGTTTAGACGTAAAACTGCGTTTAGACGTAAATCTGAGTTTAGACGTAAACTGCGCTTAGACGCAAAACTACGCTTAGACGCAAACTGTGTTCAGACGCAAACTGTGTTCAGACGCAAACTGCGCTTAGACGCAATCTGCGCTTAGACGCAAACTGCACTTAGATACAAACTGAGAATTAGCTTTTGCATCATAATAGTTTTTATTGAACGAACGCAGCTTTTGGTTTTTAATCGCTGTAAGATTTCCGCTGCACTAATTCACCCCCCCCCCTCTTAGTGCTCTCGATCCTAACAGTCAGAACTCGCCAAGTGGATCGTCGCAAAGTCCAGGAGTTTGCCGGAAGTCCGCAGAAGCATCACCGAGGGTTCATCGGATGATCGACGAAAGTTCGCCGGAAACTCGCCGGAAGAAGCGATTGACGTACCGAAGCAAAGCTGCAGAAATTGTCTTAGATTTAATCGTAGTTAGCACGGTGATTAAGTTAGAAATGGGAGGTGATCCCATTAGCTTAATCCTGGGGCAATTGGGCCCCTGAAGAACTCAAGTTGGGTCGAATGGTTCAACCCATTCGAACCCAAGTAGCTGTGGGAGGTGCAACCGCCCAGGCAGGGAGGTGCCACCGCCCAGGCTAAGTCTCCCAGCGAGACTGGGCGGTGCAACCGCCCCAGCCAAGAGGTGCAACCGCCCAGGGCTCAGTCTCCAAGCGAGACTGGGCGGTGCAACCTCCTCTGTCGAGAGGTAGCACCGCCAGAGCTCAAGTTCCGAGCTCTGGCAGGCGATGCAACCACCGAGCTCGGTCTTCGAGCTCTAGCAGAGAGCTGCAACCTCTCTGGACAGGAGAAGCACAGCCTGAGCTCGGTCTTCGAGCTCTGGCAGAGTGGTGCAACCACCTCTGGCAGAGAGGTGCAACCACCTCTGGCAGAGAAGAGAAACTTCTCTGGTCAGGAGATGCACCGCCTGAGCTCGGTCTTCGAGCTCTGGCAGGAAGGTGCAACCACCCCTAACAGAGAAGGTGGAACCGTCCGAGCTCAGTCTTCGAGCTCTGCCAGGCGGTGCCACCTCTCCAGTCGAGAGGTGCAACCGCCTGAGCTCAGACTTTGAGCTCTGCCAGGCGGTGCCACCTCTCCAGTCAAGAGGTGCAACCGCCTGATCCCGGAATTCCGGGATTTGATCGTTTTGAGCTCGAAATTTGAATTGGGTTGGGGCCTATAAATACCCCACCCATTCAGCACTGAAAAGATACAGACCTACACCGAAATCTTGATCTTTTCTGTGATTCTAAGAGCTCAAAAGTGTTGTAAAGCCTTTAAGTCTCCTCCTTCTGTTCTTCAAGTTTTCAGTTGTAAAGTGAGGAGAGAAAGGTCTGTAAAGGTTGTCTCCTGAGCCTGTCAAAAGGAGAGAAACTGTAAAAGGGAAGTTTGGCCTTCGCCTATTGAAGGAAGGCCCCTAGTTGACGTCGGCAACCTCGTCGGTGGAGGAAGCCAAAAGTGGAGTAGGTCAAGGCTGACCGAACCACTCTAAATCTCTGGTTTGCGTTTATTTTTGAGCACTTTATCATTACTGCAAACCTCCTCCATTACTACTGCTCTCTGCGCTCTCACGAACAAGTTCTAAGTGCTGTTCTTCCGAATCTGCATTCAGACGTAAATTCGTATTTTCGTACATTACAGTTTACGTTTATGTTTGATTCTGCAGAACTGTCTTCCGTGCTTTTACGAAAGAGTTTCTTTGCAGTTTACACTTACATTTTGATCCTATTGATAACTGCAAACTGTCCTCTATAATTTTACGAACGAGTTTCAACATTTAGACGTAAAACTGCATTTAGACGTAAATCGGCTTTCCTCTCACAATCATCAGTTCTCAGTTCACGTTTACGTCTTGATTTCAACTGCATACTGCCTTCTGCGAGTATACAAACGAGTTTCAAAGTTTAGACGTAAATCTGCGTTTAGACGTAAATCTGCGTTTAGACGTAAAATTGCGTTTAGACGTAAATCTGAGTTTAGATGTAAACTGCGCTTAGACGCAAATTGTGTTTAGACGCAAATTGCGCTTAGACGCAAACTGCGCTTAGACGCAAACTGTGTTTAGACGCAAACTGCGCTTAGACGCAATCTGCGCTTAGACGCAAACTGCACTTAGATACAAACTGAGAATTAGCTTTTGCATCATAATAGCTTTTATTGAACGAACGCAGCTTTTGGTTTTTAATCGCTGTAAGATTTCCGCTGCACTAATTCACCCCCCCCCCTCTTAGTGCTCTCGATCCTAACAATTGGTATCAGAGCGGGGTATCTCTCATTTCGGATTTACACCCGAGAGAAATGGCTCTTCAAGAGGGCTTTTCGGTCTTTCGTCCACCGTTCTTTAACGGATTGGACTACACTTACTGGAAAACTCGAATGAGAGTTTTCTTGATTTCTCTAAATCTGGATTTATGGAATATCGTTGAAAATGGTTTTCAACTTCCCTCTAAACCGACGAACGAATGGTCGGATTTAGAGAAGAAGTATTTTTCTTTAAACGCAAAGGCTATGAATGCCTTATTTTGCGCTTTGGACAAAAATGAGTTCAATCGGGTTTCTTTGTGCGAAACGGCTTTCGATATTTGGCGCACTCTTGAAATCACGCATGAGGGAACTAGTAGAGTCAAAGACTCGAAAGTTAATATTTTACTGCATGATTTCGAGCTTTTTCATATGAAACCAAGCGAAACCATTGTTGACATGTACACCCGTTTTACGGATGTCGTCAATGGTTTAAATTCACTTGGTAAAAGCTTTTCGGATTTTGAACTCGTTAACAAAGTTTTGCGCTCACTTTCTAAAACTTGGGATTCAAAAGTAACTGCTATTCAAGAATCGAAAAACTTGAACCAATTTCCACTTGAAGAACTAATTGGTTCATTGATCACATATGAAATGACGTGCAATGCACGTGAAGAACTTGAGAACCACCTTCCAAAGAACAGGAAGGATTTGGGACATAGAACATTTGAAGACCACTCGAGCATAAGCTCAAGTGATGGTGAACTTAAACTACAAATGAAACGAAAATTAAAAAGCAAAAAGAATCAAACTACTTGCTTTAAACGCAAGAAGAAGAACAAAAACTGGGATGAATCGAGCTCCTCCGAAGAAGAGAAAGTCAACAAAAGCAAGGCGGCAAACTACGCCTTAACAGCCTACAATGATGAGGTAATCGAAATCCCCCTAATTTATTTTGAAATTACTTGATGCTTTCATGATGTATCTTTCTCTTTTAGTTTAGAATTAATTTTCTTAAAAATTACATGTTAAAAAAAAAAAAAATTATTATGATCATACTAAGTAATTTCAAAAATGATAATATTGCATATTTTATGATAAACAAATAAAATGATCTTGATTGAAAATATGAAATCATGGTTAAGAAGTAATAATGTGCATTACGTTAATTTCCATTGTTATTTCTCGATTTTGATTAAAGATCATGTTTGATTTGAAGAAATGCATAATGATGAAATTAAATATTTCGATTGACAATTTCATGCATGAGATATACATGATGATTTTTGTGATTGATGGTTTTATGATGAAATTCATTTTACGATCCTAAACGTTGATGCATGTTTTCATTTGACATAAATGAAAAGGCATGCTAACATGAAATCGATCACTTAAGATGAAACACTTAAAAAAGGGGAGAAATATATGAATTGATGCTATAAACACTATGCTATGATTATCCCATGCTTGCATCACCAAGAAATATATGATTGCTATCATTGCTATATGCCCTGTATCAAGATATCAAACAAAATCTTGCTTCACAGTTTTACGCATTGATATCTTACCACATGATGAAATGCTACAATTGATGAACACTTGAAATGTAATCCTCTATCTTATTGATTTTTCAATAAATCTATGCTTGTCATACATGAATTTATTGAATGTAATTTTGAGGATGATTTCAGATTTGACAAATGCTTGATTCGTATTTACGATATAAGATACACTTTAAATATGAATCATGCATCAATCATGTTAAATGCTTCAATCATTTTCTATCTCTAGAGTTCTCGATTTTGATGAAATACAAGTGATAAATTCATTTATGATATCTTGTAAATCACTTGAATTATGAATGAGTTTTTTTTATGATGCGTTAAAAGAATCACTTAAAAAGAAAATGCTTTTCCCATCTGATCGAGATTAATGATTTCATGATATTTTGTGAATCTCGAAATTAATTTTAATGACTTGATTATGAATTTCAAGTTAATGATTTGATTTGAATCATAATCTTGATCTTGCAAAATTGAAGTTACAAATAATATCCTGTGGTATTCATGAATTGATACTCACAATATGAAAGCATTGATATTCATGACTTGAATTGGATTGAAACATTGTATGCTTAAATTAATCATTCTCCTATGTTTCAAAAATTCCTTAAATGCCTTATGTGATGATTGAAAACTAACTTGCTTTATGATGAATCACGAATCATAACTTGATCTATGATGCCTTGAAATGATTAAAATATTTAATACTTTTATGCTCTACCCCCTACTTTCTTCTTGTTTTCAATGATAAAATGGGGAGAAGTTTTGATCATGCATGGTAGGATATAATTTGACAAAATTGATACCATCATGATATGAAACATTTATGATGTGCAATTATGCATGCAATACTTGCTTTCTAATTATGATGTGATGTATTGCATATGATGTAAATCATGATCTAAAATGCTATGAGTGCCAAGTTACACATTTTGAGAAGAAATTGCTATATTGAAACATTAATGTAATTATGAATGGTGATATGATATCATGCATGTAATACTTCAACTTATGATAATGATGCACGCAATGATAAAATATTCATGATGAAAAATTGTCTTGACATTCATAACTTGATTATTCATCCTTTGTCATGATTTTGAAATCGTTGTAAAAGGAAAAAAGAAGTACAAAACTGTATTCTCTCTTCCTTTTTTACAATGACAAAGAGGGAGATAGCTAGCTTGTACAAGTCAAGAAGATGCAAAAACTTGACTGCTTGCTTGCCTATCTTAAGTAGCAAAGATTGCTAACTTGCTCATTTCAAGAAGAAAAATTGTCTTCTTGAACATCACTATCTTGAATATCTTAGTTGAAGCAAAACTTGCAATTTGCACATTGCAATAGGAAGCAAGAATCATGAGCTTACACAAGAAAGCTATCTTGTATTTGCTTTCGAAATTTTTGCTAGCTTATATATTGTGAAACTTGTATATCGTAAAAATTGCTAGCTTGTTGGTCTAAAGAGAAGCAAAAAGTTGCTATCTCAAAAGAGGCAAAAATGCTAACTTGCGCATCTAGCAAAGTGAGCAAAATTTTCAAGAAGCAAGAGTTGCCTTCTTGAACATCTCTAATTTGCTAGCTTACATGATGTAGAACTTGCTATCTTATATGCTATAAAACTTGCATATCTAAAACTTGATAGCATGAATGTTGTAAGCATGATGAAATACTTGCTAAATCTTCTAGCTCCAAAGATTGCATTATGATAAAACTTGATACTATGTTTTTCATGCAATGAATTGAACCAATATCACAAACACTTGATTGTGGTACTTCTCCTTTTTGTTGATGACAAAGGGGGAGAAGTATGTTGATGACATGACATGTGATGCATAAGTTTATGCATATGTTCATGTTGACGTGTTGCAAGTATTCATGATGAATATTGCAATGACTTGAATTCAGGTTGAATTCAAGGTTCTATCAATATGGCATATTGATAGGGGGAGTTTGTTTAAACTCCGGGAGTTAAGTTTAACTCCGTCATCAAGTGGTTGTCATCATCAAAAAGGGGGAGATTGTTGAATCTCGTATTTTGATGATGAAACTACTTGATATATGTTTATGATTTAATCTGCGTTTTGAGTGACGCAGGATGCTTTGATCAGGATGAGACAATTAAAGCAGGAAAATCATGTTGTGCCGGAGGAACATGTCAGAAGATTGGACGTCGGGCCGGTGGATCGGTCGACGTATCGACAGAAGGCTTCGGGCCGTGGACTCGGGCATCGGGCCAAGTAGAGCGGGTATTGTGCCAAGGATATCGGAGTTGCGGAGTCAACTGGCCGATTGGGCAATAGGCCGCAGGAGAGGACGATGCGCCGAAGAATCAGACGAAGCGTCGAGGGACCAATGACATGCCGGACAACTTGGTTAATTGCTTAGGATTAATTGTCTCGATCGAAGTTTTGTTTTAAGTGTGCAGGATTAACTACGATGAAAGATAGACAAGCAGCAGGAGTTGCGCCGGAGTCAAGTTCATGATCACGTTGGGAGTTCGAGAGTTCGACGGAAGTACGGACGGTCGTCGGAGGTTCTGTGAGAACAGATTTGAGAAGTCCAGAAGCTTGCCAAGCGAAGCTCGTCAGAACTCGCCAAGTGGATCGTCGCAAAGTCCAGGAGTTTGCCGGAAGTCCGCAGAAGCATCACCGAGGGTTCATCGGATGATCGACGGAAGTTCGCCGGAAACTCGCCGGAAGAAGCGATTGACGTACCGAAGCAAAGCTGCAGAAATTGTCTTAGATTTAATCGTAGTTAGCACGGTGATTAAGTTAGAAATGGGAGGTGATCCCATTAGCTTAATCCTGGGGCAATTGGGCCCCTGAAGAACTCAAGTTGGGTCGAATGGTTCAACCCATTCGAACCCAAGTAGCTGTGGGAGGTGCAACCGCCCAGGCAGGGAGGTGCCACCGCCCAGGCTAAGTCTCCCAGCGAGACTGGGCGGTGCAACCGCCCCAGCCAAGAGGTGCAACCGCCCAGGGCTCAGTCTCCAAGCGAGACTGGGCGGTGCAACCTCCTCTGTCGAGAGGTAGCACCGCCAGAGCTCAAGTTCCGAGCTCTGGCAGGCGATGCAACCACCGAGCTCGGTCTTCGAGCTCTAGCAGAGAGCTGCAACCTCTCTGGACAGGAGAAGCACAGCCTGAGCTCGGTCTTCGAGCTCTGGCAGAGTGGTACAACCACCTCTGGCAGAGAGGTGCAACCACCTCTGGCAGAGAAGAGAAACTTCTCTGGTCAGGAGATGCACCGCCTGAGCTCGGTCTTCGAGCTCTGGCAGGAAGGTGCAACCACCCCTGACAGAGAAGGTGGAACCGTCCGAGCTCAGTCTTCGAGCTCTGCCAGGCGGTGCCACCTCTCCAGTCGAGAGGTGCAACCGCCTGAGCTCAGACTTTGAGCTCTGCCAGGCGGTGCCACCTCTCCAGTCAAGAGGTGCAACCGCCTGATCCCGGAATTCCGGGATTTGATCGTTTTGAGCTCGAAATTTGAATTGGGTTGGGGCCTATAAATACCCCACCCATTCAGCACTGAAAAGATACAGACCTACACCGAAATCTTGATCTTTTCTGTGATTCTAAGAGCTCAAAAGTGTTGTAAAGCCTTTAAGTCTCCTCCTTCTGTTCTTCAAGTTTTCAGTTGTAAAGTGAGGAGAGAAAGGTCTGTAAAGGTTGTCTCCTGAGCCTGTCAAAAGGAGAGAAACTGTAAAAGGGAAGTTTGGCCTTCGCCTATTGAAGGAAGGCCCCTAGTTGACGTCGGCAACCTCGTCGGTGGAGGAAGCCAAAAGTGGAGTAGGTCAAGGCTGACCGAACCACTCTAAATCTCTGGTTTGCGTTTATTTTTGAGCACTTTATCATTACTGCAAACCTCCTCCATTACTACTGCTCTCTGCGCTCTCACGAACAAGTTCTAAGTGCTGTTCTTCCGAATCTGCATTCAGACGTAAATTCGTATTTTCGTACATTACAGTTTACGTTTACGTTTGATTCTGCAGAACTGTCTTCCGTGCTTTTACGAAAGAGTTTCTTTGCAGTTTACACTTACATTTTGATCCTATTGATAACTGCAAACTGTCCTCTATAATTTTACGAACGAGTTTCAACATTTAGACGTAAAACTGCATTTAGACGTAAATCGGCTTTCCTCTCACAATCATCAGTTCTCAGTTCACGTTTACGTCTTGATTTCAACTGCATACTGCCTTCTGCGAGTATACAAACGAGTTTCAAAGTTTAGACGTAAATCTGCGTTTAGACGTAAATCTGCGTTTAGACGTAAAATTGCGTTTAGACGTAAATCTGAGTTTAGATGTAAACTGCGCTTAGACGCAAACTGTGTTTAGACGCAAACTGCGCTTAGACGCAAACTGCGCTTAGACGCAAACTGTGTTTAGACGCAAACTGCGCTTAGACGCAATCTGCGCTTAGACGCAAACTGCACTTAGATACAAACTGAGAATTAGCTTTTGCATCATAATAGCTTTTATTGAACGAACGCAGCTTTTGGTTTTTAATCGCTGTAAGATTTCCGCTGCACTAATTCACCCCCCCCCCTCTTAGTGCTCTCGATCCTAACACATTTTGCTTTATACCTTGATCACTATCGTAGTTAATCCTGTATACTTTTTTCAACATATAGATTTGATCAAATAATTTACCAATTGATTTTATCATTGAAATCTGAGATTCAATAATATATACATATATATATATATATATACATATATACATATATATGTATATATACATTTATACATATATATGTATATATATATGTATATATACATATATATGTATATATGTATATATACATATATACATATATGTATATAGATATATACACACATATATATACATACATACATATATATATATATATATATGTGTATATATATATATATATACAAACATATATATATATATATATATGTGTATATATATATATACATATATATATATATATACATATATATATATATATATACATATATATATATATATATACATATATATATATATATATATATATATACACACACACACATATATATATATATATATGTATATATATATATACATATATTTATACATATATATATATATACATATATATATATATGTATATATATATATATGTATATATATATATACATATATATATATATACATATATATATATATATACATATATATATATATATATGTATATATATATATACATATATATATATATACATATATATATACATATACATATATATATATATACATATATATATATACATATATATATATATATATATACATATATATATATATATATATATATATATATATATATATATATGTATTTGTAATTATCATTGTTGACTGCTAGCATGAACACATATATGTCAGTTCTCTCACATAGATGACCTCCTCATGTACTTTAAAAAAAAAAATGTGAGCTGATTTGAGACACATTGCATCAATCAAATGTTAGAAAGAGCATGCTAATATTAATAGTGAGTGTTGTTTTGGCCGTGGTCAAGATGAGGTTCAATTTTTTATAAACCATACATGTGTAGACCTAAATATAGCGAGATGTCTATAGACATTTTTTTTTTATCTACCTTTGATAACGAAATATAGTATACAACTTAGACACAATGGGATACTTCTAAGTAGTTTAAAACATACACTCTTCACATGAAAAAAGACCATCACACTATATAATTTAGTCCCTGTGTCATCATTGTGTGAGTTCTCGAGGCAAATGGCCTCAATTTGTGTTCTTTTATTAGTTTACCTATGTTATTGAGGTGACGGGTGGTCAATGTTCGCTACTTTAGCATGTTTCTATCAGTTATAGAATAATTCAACTTTTAAGAACATGTCTAAGAAAAGAAAGCAACTGATCTGAAACTTAAATGACTTGAGAGTGAAAGAAAGATAATTTGGATTGACTAATTGTGATGTTCCTGAATATGTTCAGAATAGAGCATTAGCACATGGTGAAAATTGATAGAATGGGCATAGATGAGGGATTAGGTATGTCAATCTAGTGCAATCAAAGACCACTAAAACATTAAAAAAAATTGAGCTATTATGCAATCCCTAACAAGTTACCATTTGGTGAGGGTGAAGGAGAAATAGAATAGTTTTGTAATTCCTCACCCTTCAATTCTTCGAATGAATGACTTTAATTGATGATGGATAATTATGATATTATAACATCTTCATCCTTAGATACCTATAATTAGGGTTTCAGGGAATTGTAAGGAAATTCAAGGGAGCTTGAGAGGATTATTGAATATGTGCTGAAGGAATTTGAGTGGTAGAAGGTGGTGTTTCCCTGTTGGTGATTTTACTTTGGATCTCAATACCAAATCAAGAAGTGTTAGTGATTCAGTGCTTCTTGGGACAGAACTATTGTAAAAAATAATATGTATAAAAAAATTATTTATCGTACTAATTTTGAGATTTAGTTTTCTTATAGATCCTTGGATCATATGGCTTCATTAAGGTATAAATGATCTAGTATAACATTTTTGACACCTTCATGTATTAAACTTTCCCAATTACTTTGTGAGAAAATATTAGTGAGTGGTTCATCTACTTTCCTCTTGCCTAAATAACATCATTTAGATTTTTGACAAAAGAGTTAAAGTTCTATTTCATTAATGATCGATGTCTGAAAAAATTTACAATAGCCTTAATAATCATCTAATAAGTTGAGGAGTATCTATTATCTCATGATATTAAAAAATAAGATTTAGTGATTGATCGATACATTCTTTTATTAATTCACACCTTCATCAGTTGCCTCAGTGAGATTTCTTTGGTTAGATATGAAGAAGCTTGTGACTATTATATTCTAGAAAGAAAACTAGCATATCATTGATGAGGCTCTCAGAGAGAAAAGTGAACATCAAGCAATATCTAAGGGAGGATATACCTCTCTGATTTCAACCAACATCTCAAGGGGTAGGAACCCTATAGGAATGGACTTTATTTCCCTCAATATATTATCTTAGGGTAGGAACCCTAATCACAATGCACTCTTAAAGGCAAAAGATGCTCATCGCTCACTTAACTTAGTTAAGTTGGTAGTAGCCTGACTTGATGGAGTTAACCATATCTTTTAAGTCAGGTACATCCTCAAGATAATCATGCCTTCAAGTTTGTTATAGTTGTCAAGATAGCTATACCTTTAACTAAGTTGAATTGTTTGATTGACTATGTTTTAGGATAGTCATGACTTTGAGATAGTCATTCCCTAAGTTGGCCACTTCCTCAAGATGATTGCGCCCTCAAGTTGACCCCCCTGTCGGGTCAACTTGATTGTGTACTCAAGTTGGTTGCCAATCTTTAAAGTCAATCATCGCTTTAAGTCAATTATAACCTCAAGATTACTATGACCTCAAAATAATCATGTCATTTAGTGGATCATCCCTTAAGACAGTCACACCTAGAAGTCAACTGTAAGTTGTCCATCATCTTTAGGTTGAGCATATATACCTTTGAGGTGCCTTAAGTCACCCAAGTACGTAGAATGCCATATGTTATCATGTGTTTGTATCTCAAAACTTGAGATTTACCTTACAATTTCTTATCTTCCATTTATGTTATGTTTAAGTCTTCATTTCTACAAAGTTGTTGGGACAGCTAGATGATTGGATAGCACGAAAAATGGCAAGTTGACATTTACTCGACTTGTTGCTCAGTTTGAGCTCCATGCACTTGATGGAGCAATTCAAGAGTTGCTCCACACACCTTGTTACAGAAGTAGTAGGATAAGTTTGAGCTCGACTCTATTATATTTATATTAACAACAAGGGTTGATGAGGAGCAAACCAAGCCTCAAGGTTTGACTAGTCAAATAGAGTTATTTTTTTTTACACTAGCCTTCACTAGACTTCGACTTGCTTATGTCATAACAAGTAGACATAGTCTGGATATGCCTTACTAGATTCAATCGAGTTAGAGAGCTAAATTCATACACCCAACTAGCGGAGCTCGAACCCAATGAATTCACACCTAAGTTTATCTAACTCATGACTTGGGCTTGTATTTAATCAGGACAAAATCATTTTAGGCCAGACATGCCCAAGTCTAAGCAAAATCAAGTGAAGCCTACCATGCTCGAGCCTAGTTGCAATAAACCCAATCACACTGGATTTGAGTCTAATGTGCGTGATCTCATCTTTTTTTATGCTCGATCCCTTCCAAACATATAAAATATATTTTATATCTAAATATGACATGATCAAAATATCCCTTTATGCATGATATATCTATCCAAGATAAAATAATACATCGAAGAACCTTACATACCCAAAGTGTTTCATTACATATGATGCATCTATCTAAGACAAAGAAACATTCAAAATATTTGACACAATCAAAATGTCTGGTAGTTACTAGACGATTTGTGAAAAAAAATCATATATTACCTTAAAAGCCATGGATAATAGAGTATTCAATTTTAATAACTAAGTAGGAATATAAAAAAATCGATTTGCATGGAATGGTAGGCAATAAAGAAATATACATAATTCATAACCACAATTCATTAATTCCTCCCCATCGTTTAAGATTAGTGCATATGTTTGATTGGAGTCGGGGTCGGTAATCAATCGGGTCCGTCCACAGGACCCATCAGGAATCATCCATCCACACGCGTGGAAAGTTTCTCGATAATTCGCACCTCTCTAGCACGTGCAAAACACGTGGTTTCCAACCCTTCCCTTCCCTTGTTTCTCTTCCCGTCGCCTGCAGTCGTACTTAAATTGCTCGTGAATCTCAATCCCACCTTGTCTTTCCATCGTCGACGACGATCTCATCTCTTTGCAGCAGCACCAACTCCGCCCCCTTCTCTGCCGTCTGGATATCTTCGTGTTCACATCGACCCGATCCCATCGAGAAGAGGGAACAGGGCATATCACGTTAGGAAGTGGTTTGATTCGATCCGATCGACATGGATCTCGAGCTGAGGGCGGCTCGGGAGAAGCTGGAGAGGGAGCAGAGGGAGCGCAAGGAGCGGGCCAAGGCCAAGCTCGAACGGGAGAAGCGGGCCAAGGCGGAGGCTGCCCGCCAACGCGACGCCATCGAGGCTGCCCAGCGTTCCAAGCGCCTCGACGCCGCCCGCGCACAACTCGAGGTCTCATATGTCTCTTCCTCCTTCTCTGTCTGTATATGTCTTTCAATGTTTATTTCTTGCTCAATTAGGCAAAAAGTTCTCTTCTTTCACGTACGCTTCACTGTTGGAATATGCATAGCATTGGTAACCCAGGTAACGTATATTTCTATTCTGGGGAAGAATCTGGTTCCTGTTGTGGATACAAAGCTCGTGGATTTGTTGATTGTATCGGCACAATTTTTGCCTTGGGTATGTTTCTGAAGAAGTTGGTCTTTCAGAATGCAGGTTATGTCAAAGTTAACAATTAATCAAAATTGCAATTGTTTGTTAACAGAAGAATAGACGTCAAAGTTTGCGGATATCATTATGATCTTGCCTGGTTGTTGGTCATTCATCCAATAGAAGTCTTTCTAGGGTTGTAAATCATGCTTGCTCATAGATTGTAGCCGTTGATAATCTTTCTTCAATTTGTTCAACTTGCAGAGTCTTGTAAAATTTAGGAAAACTGGAAGTCACCAAAAGTTTAAAGGGCGGAATTAGATTGTTTGGGCCTTGGGATTTGGTTATGGTTCAATCTAGATATGATCATCTGGAATCTTTAAGGTTTTGGATACGATAATATTGTTTGAAGTTCTGGATTATCAATTGCAGAGGACGAATATTTTTTTATTTGGTGTGTTCTTTTTAGTGATGCAGGTATTAAGAACATATTCGCTTGAAGATTCATATGCCAAATATAATCAATTCTTTGTCAATAATTTTTGTCTAATGGCTTGCTGATATGATCTGCTTTAGTTACTTTACATATTAAATTTCCACCTTCAGCATTAAATGCTTATCATCATAAATCAATTCTATCTAGTTTTAGACTCTCTGAATCTGTTGCTTAGTGTGATACCTTGTATGCATGTTGGTTTAAGTGATCAAATTTATTGCATCACAAATTCACCATGTGGTGGCTTGTTGTGATGCCTGCTTGCTGTATCAGCCTCTCTCTGCATGTAGAATGCATTTACTTGATTAATGAATTTTGAGGAGTAAATTAGAAAATATGTCGAGAATGCCGAATCTTGTCTTTTCATTGCCATTGAAGAATTCTAATGTGTATTTTTTCTGGTATGGCATTTTTCCTTTAAGTTCTTTCTTGCAAAATTCTTTTCGACGTTCTTAACGTAAAATCTAATACCTCTTTTAGGCGGAACGACAAATGGAAGAAAGCATGCTTCGAGGAAACGGAGTCATATTTTCCCATACACTTGAAGCTGTACCTTTTAATGGGTTTGGAGATAAAATCAAATTACCACCTTCATGCTTTAGAGAATTGTCTGATCAAGGGGCCCTGGATAAAGGTCCCATGTATTTCAGGCTGTCAATAATTAACGAGTTGGTTCCATTAGATAATAATGCTACTGACCAAAGAGAACATCAAGCAACTCATTCAGGAGTTTTGGAATTTACTGCGAGGGAGGGTTCAGTGGAATTACCTCCACATGTATGGAGCAATTTACTTTCTGGTGTCAGTCTAGATGTTCCTCTTGTCGAGGTGCACTATGTTAGCTTGCCCAAAGGAACTTACGCAAAATTACAAACAGATGGGATGGGCTTCTCTGATATTCCAAACCACAAGGCTGTACTTGAGACAACTCTACGCAGACATGCAACACTTTCTCAAGGTGATATCATCAGTGTCAGTTATGGGGAACTGAACTACAAGTTAAGAGTTCTTGAACTAAAACCCGATTCAAGTGTTTCTGTTCTAGAAACAGATATTGAAGTTGATATAGAAGGACCTGATTCTGCTCTAGAGACTAATAGGAGTCAGCACATGCTTAGACCACTTGTCATGGGAAAGACTGAAGAAGGAATTGTGGAAGAAGGAAATTTTAATTATTACAAGTTCTCTGTTGAGGATGCTATGAGTGACAAAGTTACATCTGGTCAGATGAATGTTGAAGTAAAGATTGAGGCAGATCAAAGTGATGGTGATACCAATGTATATGTATCAAGGCATCCATTGATATTCCCAACCCAGCATCGTCATGAATGGTCATCTCATGAGATGGGTTCAAAAGTTTTGATAATCAGACCGAAGGATCCAAGCACTGTTGCTGGTACCTATAGCATTGGTGTCTTTGGTTTTAAAGGCATGACAAAGTATCATATCTGTGCGGCTTTAAAAGACAATGTTAAGCAAAAGATTGGGGGTTATGCTACTGCTTCATCGCAAATTGATATGGAAACTGTTGAATGCCGAAACTGTAAACACTATATATCCAGCCGCAGCATTTTACTCCACGAGGCATATTGCATTCGGCACAATGTTCTTTGCCAACATAATGGTTGTGGTGTTGTCCTCAGGAAGGAAGAAGCAGCAAACCATATGCATTGTGATAAATGTGGCCAAGCCTTCCAACAGGGACAGATGGAGAAACACATGAAGGTGTTTCATGAGCCACTTCATTGTCCATGTGGAGTGATACTAGAGAAGGAACAAATGGTAGGTGACTTGTATGCTGATTTTCTTTTTTGTGTGCTCTTAACCACCTGTTTACAAGATTTTGTTGAGCTTCGTTCTACATCTACTTCAACAATAGTCTGCATACAAGGCAACATGATTTTCTTTCTGGGCATGTTTTTCAGTTCACATTTGCTGTTTTCTAACTGTTGATGGTTTACATTCCATGATCTCATTCTTTTATGATATAAATATTCCTTAAATGGTTAATCATGATATTAGAGCTTGTTGGGTGTTTGTGTATTTACTCCTACATTCTTTGTTTCAAGGTTTGAACTATTGTTTGTATCAATTAATGGGCTGGCATTTACCTATCTGATAGCCAACTGGGATGTATGCTGACAATTTGACACGGTTCAGTCCAGTAACATTTGTATGCTGGACAATTTCGCTCACTTAAATCCAGTACCACTTTAAAACTCATCTTGTCGGCAGTGTAAGCAAATTGGTACTGAATATTTTCTGATATTGCTGCAGTTAATTTTTATTTTTTGGCAACTGTCTGTTTTTTCTCTCTCTTTCTTTTTTTCTTTCTTTCTTTCTTTCTTCTTTTATTAGTTCTCTCCCATTCTCTTCATCTTCCCGTCATGTCTTTGTCGCCGCCTCTCTTTCCTCTCTTCTCTCCTCGTTTTTCTCTTATTTGAGGATATCGACCTGTACCGATTGTTGCTATGCTGATTTGTACTGTTGTTGGTCCTGGATCCAGATTTTAAACCATACTTTCTTCCTCCTTTCTTTTTAGGTTTCTTCTTTTGAATTTTCATAGAAACTTTTGTTGTTATCTTGGCATATTAAGCAACATCCTAAATATCTTTTGCTTAGTTTCACCACTAATTAATTTTGAGAAGGATTCTCATTCTAAGTGTGTGACCCATTGAATTCGTAAAACAGAATTAGAATTAACAAAACCAGCAATCTTTCCTTTTTTTTGTTATCCATTTTTCAGCCTAATCTGTCGTATTGTAATAATGAATTTCTGGAGTAGTCCTGAGTTGATAATTTCTTTATTTCATCTGTTTAATCATTTTCTATAACAAGGAAATGAGTCTGACATGCTACAGTCTAATAGTTGGATGTATAATCTGCACCTGCATGTCAAAATATGATGGATTGGGAAACTAATATTAGTTGTTTGTTCACTTGTGGCAGGTCCAGCACCAATCGGCAATTTGTCCTCTTCGTTTGATTACATGCCGTTTCTGTGGAGACATGGTGCAAGCTGGAAATACACCAGCAGATGCTCGGGATCGTCTTAGAGGACTTTCAGAACATGAGAGTATTTGTGGGTCCAGAACAGCACCATGTGATTCATGCGGGCGCTCTATCATGCTGAAGGAAATGGACATTCATGTGATTGCTGTTCATCAGAAGAGCTAACTGCCCGACATCTTTTACATCTTGATTCATCTTGGATGCTCATCTCCGAGGTATCAGCCACTTGAGTCTCTGTGTGCCTGGTGTTTCTTGTTAAGCTTTGGATTGACACATTATCATAACTGAAGTGCATTTACATTAAATATTATTGTAAATTTAGATTCCTGATTCCCCTTTCATGGTTTCTAATTACAGCATTTCACCTATCTTGGTTATTGTTATGTAATAACTGGCCTTTTGAAAGGTGTAGATGCAATTGCTCTATGTGGAAATAAATGACTACAGTATTTAGATAGTGAGTTTCAAGATCAAAATGCCAATTCTGTGCTGCTGATTAAACATTTAATCTTCAAAGAAGTCTTCAATAGCAACTCATAAAAGTTTCTCTTACAAAATCATGATTCTGACTGTTCTATAACTGTCAAGCTGGTATTTGGCACTCTAAAGTAAAAATTACTTTGCAAGAGGAACATCCAAAGCCATTTTTTTTCTATTTTTCTATGCCTATGGAAGATGTTATGAAATTTTCCTTGAAGAAACAAAAAGGTGAAGATTTTGATCAGTAGAGTTAATGGTATGGAAGGTAGATCTATCTATGTAGGGTGGCATTGTTTTGTAATTATTTAGAGAAGATGCTTACTGATTACCAAAAAGAAAGTCCTACAAACCAATTGAAGCTGATCTTTCAGAAACTGTCACACAAATAGCTATTATTAGAATTATGGGATTAGGGCGGTAGTGACAATCAACCGTTAACATAACTGATGTCTTGTGGATCAAAATAAACACTCTTTTTTGTGCCGCAAATAGCTATTAGAAACATTTGTGGCTCACTTGTAACTGAAGCAAAGTAATGAAATGTTTACAAATCAAACTGATTCATGCTGATTAACACACCTCAGGTTGAAGCAGCAAACTATGAACAGAATGTGGCCTTAGAACATGAAAGTTATATTTTCTCTTCAGGATCTCAGCTTCTAAAATTAAATCAACCATCAACAAATTAAATTCAGATTGTAATTCAATCGACGATTGATGCTGGGATCAGAAAGGGTGGCATAGGTTGATATAATTTTTTTAAAAATATTTTTGATGATAGGAACAAACTGTAAAATTCAAAGAAAACAAACAAAAACAAACTGTAGAATTCATTAACTAGTATGCTTCAACTAGTACACAAAAACGCTGGGTTGCTAACTAAATCAAATCTTGGCGATCCAACTCCAGTTTAAACATGATTATAAGACAAAGTTGATTAGGTTAACATCAAGCATTCCTCATAAATAGAACAACTTCGGCTAGCTAGCTGCCTATTATTTCAGTTTTTTTTCTTGTGGGCAATGAAAAGTCCCTACCTCTGCAATTCAACCAAACTTCTCCTCACTTGTGATTCACGATCTCATCAGAATCTTCCACCTTGTCGATGTTATAGCTTTTTTTTAACCACTGTATAGTGATGGACAATCAAGAATATATATATATATATATATATGTTACATGATCAATACTTTAGCATTACATGATCGACATCTTAACTACATATGGTTGATACATTAACATCACATGATCATAACCTTGGTGTCATATGGTAGATACCTTGGTGACACTCTCCTAACATTTCAATCACATATAGTTAGCACAATCTTATTCCTTAGATGTTACTAACAACATCTCAATTGTCACAGTAGACTCGTCACAATTCCACTAGGGTTAGGAGATGGACATAATTGTTCCAACATAAATGTGCATCCATGAGCATAACAATCTAAAAATCGCACTATAAAAGTCTCCCTCAAGTGTGTTCCTCAAAACAGTGTTGATATCATCTTTTTATAAAACTGACACTAGCCATTCCAACAACTCCTCATCTCTTGAATTAATTGAAGCATCGGAGAGGATTGTTGGGCTTGCCTCCAACCAATTTGGTAAGGTTTGGTGCATTGAGGATTCTGACCTTTCTTGATGTCGTTCATAGAATAGAATCTCGGTTGGCACCATGTTAGCATCTCCATCGGATAATAAGATTTTAGATTCTAACTTAATAATTTGACACTAGAAAGAAACCATTCTCGATATGTCTCTCTAGGAGGACATTCCTAATATATCTCAAGAAAATTATTTCGATTCCTTGGGAATTCCATTTTTCTCGAGCCCACTTCATTTTGTTGCTTTTTCCCCTATGCGACAATAGACCTTGTGCTAATTAACTAACATTTTACTCCTTTCTCTCCAACTGTTATCATCTTAGCTAAAGCCATTCACCATCCAACACAACAAGTTCAAGCTCTAGCAAAAGTTCAAATCGTCATTCTATTCATCCCAAAGTTAGCTCAACTAGCATAACGAGGACTGACTCTCTTAGCACCACCTGTTATTCCTCCAAGACCCCCCTGCACTAGCACCTAGCAAGCATTGTTGCCAAGTCTTGGCCACCACCAGAAAAAGCTCCACAAGAGATGTCTCCATGGCATTCCATTGAGTAGGACACTGAAGGATACAAGGAGTCGATCGTTCCATCAATCAAACTTCCACCTAAGGTCTGCGATCACTTGTTTGAGATAGATTAGCATCTCAAATTTAAAAGAAAAAAGATCAGACAGAGAAAGTAACTCGAGCCCAAGCCATACTTTCAATCTCCTTTCCTTAAAAATTCTCCAGAGGAGCCTGTCCCGTAAGGATTTCACCTCCCTATGTTAGAGACATATGACGAAAATTTGGATCCATCATAGCATATTGCGACCTTTGCTGTACAGATGACACTCTAAAGAACTATTGATTCCCTCGCGTGTCAAACTTTTTCAACCGGAGAGCAATACGAGAATAGTTCATCAAGCTATCTTTCAACTCAATTTTATAATTCAACTAGCTGGCCAAGAAAATTGAGTTAAATTTTATTAGTTACAAACTCTCGAAAAGCACAACTTTCTCAATAAGTGGGTGAGACATTAGCCAATTATACTAAAATATTTAATGATGGTGCAGTTGGTTTTAGATCCTAGCCCGTTTGTTCTTATAAATGCTTACGTCAGTATCTTGTATTTCTTTTTAAAATTTAGTTGTATTTATTAATTTTATTTATTGTTTGATCATGAATTATAAATAATGATTCTAATCAAAGCCTATTAGTGTTAATTTAACTTTTTTTAGATCTAATTAGCTACTTTTAGACTTAAATCACAATATACTTAGAGTAAATTAGGGCTGATCATCATTTTTAAAGAGGAAGCTATCATTTTTAAAGAGGAGGAAGTTGTGTATCTTGATCCTAATTATGATGATATCCTGTTCGTCTCAGAATTGTCAACACACTAATCAAAAGAAACCTTATCTACACTAATAGCTCAGTTGACATTTTGTACTTTGATGCCTTCTAAAAGATTGAATTTGTTAGGATTGTAAAGACACTAGGAGAAGGGGGGAGGGAAGGTGAATTAGTACTTTCGAAATGGAGAAACGATTTGAAAACTTTCATTTGATGAAACGAGTATCAAAAATATGTTTAGCTTGCAATGTGAGTAAAAGTAGTGAGTAACTAAATCAACAAGAAATAAGAATACAAAGTATAAATAAAATGCACATTGGATTTATAGTAGTTCGGTTGTCGCGACCTACGTCCACTCCCGATTCCTCCTCTATCGAAGCCATCGACTTTTACTAACAATCTTTTTTCAATAGACAAAGATCAATCACCCTTATTATAACTCTTTTATCTTTTTCACAGGTTTAGGAGAGAACCTTTACTACTCTCTTTTATAGGTAATCTTCACACTCCTTTAGAATAACTTGAAGCTTAAGAAGGAAGGAATTCAACACTTTCAAAAGAGTTTACATACTTAGAATCATAAGTTTTTTATGTTCTTTTCTTTCTATCTCAAGCAAGAATGAGTGAGATATTTATAGGCCCCAAATAACTTCAAAAATTGAGCTAAAAAGTCTCATTCCTAGATTTTCAGGGTACTAACGGTACAAACTAGTAGTACCATCGCTTACAGTACTAAGTACTAGTGGTACCATCTCTTGTCTAGGTGGTACTATCGCTTGATATAGCCTAGAAGACTATGTTGTGATTGTACGATTGCTAATTTGGGTGGTACCATCGTCAATCTGGGCGATACCACTACATGACACTTGCGGTACCACCGTTGAGTTTTTTGGAAACGTATACTTGGTATCTTCTAACTCACAAACAGTTTCACCGCTTGACCCAACTTCAAGTCATTGAATTGACCTTCAAATAGGCCTAGTTCAACCCTGATTTAGGTCTAATGAGCTTTTAATTAAGTTAATATGGCTACATCCAAAATCGACTCAATTAAAATCTAAACTACTTCGATTAAGACACAAATGATTACAAACATGAATCCTATGTTGTTCGACATATCATTAGTTCATCCGATGCTTTGTCCGAACTCTTAGTACATCGTGCTTTCCTTCGGTGTATTGCCTAATCCATCGGTATGTTGACCTCCTACCACATTTGATTTTGGTGCAATGCTCGATTCTTCCGACCCGATGCTCGATCTCTAATTTTGACCCAATGTTTGATTCTTCTACTTCAATTCATCTACATTTTCATAATCGAAGTTAGTCCCATGTCACTTTTCTCAAACACTGATTATATTATAAACTCATCAATTAATTTTATTATCAAAATTTAAGATTTAATAGGATTAACACTGAATGACCTACAACCAATTATCTCAACCTTCACCGGTTTCATTGGAGACTCAATCATACCTCTTGGGATGGTTGTATTTTATATTTACCTTTGGGTTCAAAAGTGGCTCAAGGATAGACAAACAAAGTTCATGGTTATATCTAACCCTTAGCCCACTTCTATTACATGACAATAGA